>NC_086447.1:791226738-791826738 GCF_028390025.1 Pseudophryne corroboree | reverse complement strand
TTCACTCTCCTTTCCCCTGAACTTGGTTCATCACTGCTGTGATGTGATATCATGCAGCCCACCAAGAACCTTTACAATCTGGTGAACAACTATGCAATAAATAGCACCTATCCTTGTGTAACAATGCCTATTTTCCCATAGACTGTAAGCTTGCGAGCAGGGCCCTCCTACCTCTATGACTATTTGTTTTTACCCAGTTTTGTCTTCTCATTGTGTCCAGATGTAAAGCGCAACGGAATTTGCTGTGCTATATAAGAAACTTTTAATAAATAAATAATAAATAAATACATGTTTAAGATATGGTGAATTAAGAACGGAAAGACCTATTTCTGGTGAAAATGTCAGTGACTCTGGCTTTCACCCAAATGACAAGTATCACAGGGGCATATGGAACCGCGTAATACTTGCTCTGTTATCGTCATCACAATATAGTTATAACAGATGAGAATAATTGAAAAAAGGCTGTATTCTTTGAATAAAGCATTTTTTCAGCGTTTAATAGTTGTTTTTTTTTTATTGTAGATAATGTGAATCTCATTATGTGCGTACGTACAGTATGTAAGAGGGAGGCAGAAGAGTAGATGGAGTGTTTTTCATCTCTCCAGATCCTCCACATCTGGCTTTCTAGTTTGGGCAGTTTGCAGTCTGTTACTGCTAGCACACATGCTTATGTGTCACAGATCTCAGCTTATTACAGAGGATTGGACCCACTTCAGCAAACCACAATATTCATTTTTGGGAATAATGGGACTTAAGTTATCGAAGACGCGTAGGTGTTACTTTCTAGATGGTTAAAGGCCTCAACCCACGCTCAGTGCATATTGCTTAGGTAAGGTAGATTAGCTGCAATCAGAGGTTAGGTCTAATGCATTAATGTAACTCAGCAAGTGTGTCAAGTGTGTCTAATATTGTCTTGTCTGTCCATGGGGACAGACACATAATTCGCACACTGTACTATGGGGGTCATTCCGAGTTGATCGCACGTAGCAACTTTTTGCTGCTCGTGCGATCAACTAGACGCCACCTATGGTGGGAGTGTATATCTGCATATTAGGGCTGCGAACGCTTGTGCAGCCCTGCTATGCAAAAAAAGTTTCCTGTAAAAGAAGACCAGGGTAAGAGTTACTTATCCTGTGCGATCGTTCCAGCGATGCAGGTCCCGGAACTGACGTCAGACATCCGCCCTCCAAACGCCTGGACACACCTGCGTTGGACTCACCACTCCCCGAAAACGGTGAGTTGCCGTCCAGATCCGTCTTCCTCCTGTCAATCTTCTTGCGGTCGCCGCTACGACCACTTTCTTTGTGGCGACGCAAGGACACGCCTGCGCAATGCGGTCGCCGCGCATGCGCAGTTCTGACCCGAACGCACGGCTGCGAGGAAGTGCAGCGTGCGATCGGGTCGGAATGACCCCCTATGTGCGTTTCAGAAATGATCCCCCTATTGCTGAAATATTTCATGAAATTACAGCAGTAGATGTGGTCTTCTCATAAGGTTTGGGGTAAATAATGTGGATTATTCAGCAAGTTTGGATCTTGTTTCAGTGGCTGGGCCACTCAAGTACATTCACAGAGTTGTCCTGAAGGGTGGTCTTCAGTATGCCGACTGACGGGATCCTGGCGCACAGTATAACAGCGCCGGGATCCCGACAGACGGCATACCGACACTTATTCTCCCTCGTGGGGGTCCACAACCCCCCTGGAGGGAGAATAAAACAGCGTGGCGCACCGTAGTGCGCCACCGTGCCCGTAGCGTGGCGAGCGCAGCGAGCCCGCAGGGGGCTCATTTGCGCTCGCCACACTGTCGGTAAGCCGGCGGTCGGGCTCCCGGCGCCGGTATGCTGGTCGCCGGGAGCCCGACCGCCGGCATACCATACTGAACCCGTCCTGAAGCCACTCCTTTTTGTAATCTTGGCTGTGTGCTTAGGGTCGTTGTCCTGCTGAAAGAAGAACTGTCACCCCAGTCTGAGGTCAAGAGTGCTCTGGAGCAGGTTTTTCATCCAGGATGTCTCTGTACATTGCTGCATTCATCTTTCCCTCTATCCTGACTAGTCTCCCAGTTCCTGCCGCTGAAAAACATCTCCACAGCATGATGCTGTCACCACCATGCTTAACTGTAGGGATGGTATTGGCGTGCCTGGTTTCCTCCAAACATGACGCCTGGCATTCACACCAAAGATTTCAATCTTTGTCTCATCAGACCAGAGAATTTGGTTTCTCATGGTCTGAGAGTCCTTCAGGTGCATTTTGGCAGACTCCAGGTGGGCTGCCATGTGCTTTTTTACTAAGGAGTGGCTTCTGTCTGGCCACTCTACCATACAGGCCTGATTGGTGATTGCAGCAGAGATGGTTGTCCTTCTGGAAGGTTCTCCTTTTTCCACAGAGGAATGCTGTAGCTCTGACAATGTGACCATTGGGTTCTTAGTCACCTCCCTGATTAGGGCCCTTCTCCCGCTACTGCTCAGTTTAGATGGCCGGACAGCTCTAGGAAGAGTCCTTGTGGTTCCGAACTTCTTCCATTTACGGATGATGGAGGCCACTGTGCCCATTGGGACCTTCAAAGCAGTAGATATTTTCTGTACCCTTCCCCAGATTTGTGCCTCGAGACAATCATGTCTCAGAGGTATACAGACAATCCCTTTGACTTCATGCTTGGTTTGTGCTCAGACATGTACTGTCAAGTGTGAGACCTTATATAGACAGGTATGTGCCTTTCCAAATCGTGTCCAATCAACTCAATTTACCACAGGTGGACTCCAATTAAGCTGTTGGAACATCTCAAGGATAATCAGTGGAAACAGAATGCGCCTGAGCTCAGTTTTGAGCTTCATGGCAAAGGCTGTGAATACTTATGTACATGTGATTTCTTAGTTTTTTGTTTTTTAATCAATTTTCTAAAAAACACAAAAAAAACTTTTTTTTCACGTTGTCATTATGGGGTATTGTGTGTAGAATTTTGAGGGGAAAAAAATAATTTATTCCATTTTGGAATAAGGCTGTAACATAACAAAATGTGGAAAAAGTGAAGCGCTGTGAATACTTTCCGGATGCACTGTATAATGTCATAATCTGTTTTATGTGCTCCAATGGCTCTGTGTCACCTGTGGAACTACAAGTCTCTGCATGTGATGTTCAGAGACACAGGTTATGTCTTAGGACACTTACCTATGGTTTAGATTATGTGATAGTTTGGGGTAAGTGATAGTCTGTAATATTGAACTTTGGCAGTGGTTACCCTGTCCCACAAGGGGGAGAGGATGGTACTTGGTAGTTACTAGTGTATCCTGCACTGAGTACCTTCTGCATTGTACAGATATAAATCTGTCTTATGGCTATTGACATTTAAATTCATCTGATGACAAATAAGCAACATTGCCACTGTGAATATTGGTTTAATGGCTGCCATTTCCTAGTCATTTATACCTAATAAAGACAGCATGGTTCCCCTACAACTGTTATTTCTGAATACATCAGGAAACAATCCAGAACAAAAGAGGAAAAAAAAAAAACTTTGTAAAAGATTGGAGGTCTGCAGAATAGTTTAATGTGTTGTGTTCAAGCACTTATTTCATTATTATCCTTTGTCGTTCCAGCATAATATGCAGTGCTCTACAATTATTTCTTTTACTGTATGTATTAAATGTATTTTATACACTGGGCACTCCTAATGCAGCACTATAAGAGAATGTTTAGTCATTAACATATGTCAGTTTCCCAGTGGACCTTGCAAAGTTCCATACCACAGGGACACACACTAGGGTTAGTTTTGTCTGAAGCCAATCAGGTTATCAGTGCAGAAGCAACAGGTGTGAAACACATACAAGGAGAGCATACAATCTCCACACAGATAAGTCCCTGATTGGAATCAAACCCATGCTCCAAGAGCTGTGAGGCGGCAGTGTTTAGTTTTTGTTCTCAGGACAGTGAGTTCCCCACGGTGGCATGCCTTCGGACTGGGGATGTGCCATGCCATGCTTGGCATCTGGTTGCATCTCATTGATCCCTTTCTGAATTGCTTAGACGTAGTCATATAGTGCTTGTAAGTGCATGATTAGATGGCATATTCTCACCAGTGTGACTAGTTACCTATAGCATATTTGCCAAGTGTCTCTCATTTACAGGAAAAGTTCCAGGTTTAACTTCAGACCTGCAAATGAATAACATGATAAATACATACAGCAGGGTATTTATTCCATATCCGCAATTAGGCAAGTTCACATCACACTTTTCTAAATTTCAGTAAGTCCTTCCAGACTTCCAACACTCCCTGATCACGCATCACTTCCTTCTAAAGTGGGCCGGATGGGGCTCTGGTGACATGATTTCAGGCAGTCACATCATCGTGTCTGCCCACCCCTCCCCCTTTGCTGGTCCATGTAGATATCTCCAGCTGTTCTAGGGTAAGGCACCAGTCTCTCTCCAAGCATGAAGTGACTAGAGTACACACTAGCTGCTGACTATCGCTACGCTAACACCTGCATGGAGAGCCGCTAGTTGTATGCTCTCACACACGGATTACCAGTGAAACCCAGACTTGCCTTCATCGAGCAGTTCACAGTCTATACAGCCATGCCCTTGTTCCCAGCTCTCATATATTCAACAATCGTATTATAAATCTTACACTGCCAATTAACCACCACTCTGAAAGTACAGAGAGAATAGAGAATGTTCCCCTTATATAGACTCACGCGTACACACTGATACAATAAATGCTTACAAGAATATAAAAGGCAGGGAGAGCCCTGTTCTTGATGGAGGGTATGATTTGGTGATGGTTGTAAGTACATTCACATCTGCAACTTTGTACGCAGCCACTGTGCCAAAATATGCAAATGATGCAGACGCTAAGATTTGTATTAAGATGCCCGCTGGCGGCATTGTAAATCCCAGCGACTGCGTACAAAGATCAGCTGATTATTGAAGTTCCGAGTAGCCGATAATCACTCAACAGCAATAAAATCGGGATAGCTTCCATCTCTGAATCAGCCCTGAGTACACTCTAGTGCAGTGTTTCCCAACTGCAGTCCCCTAATAGGCCCTACACGCTGGCCGATATAACTCAAAGATATGAACGATCTTGTTCATTAATGAACGACATACCGTTCATATCTTTGAGTGTGGAGGCACCAGCGATGAACGAGGTGCGGCCCGTCGGCTGTGCATGCAGGCCAATATGGACGATCTCGTCCATATTTGCCTGCACTTCTATGGAGCCGGGTGACGGGGGGAGTGAAGAAACTTCACTCCTCCCGTCACTGCCCCCCGCCGCCGGGTCACCCGTCGGCCGTATCCGCCGTCGGGCAGCTCGGCGACGGATCGGACAAGGTGTAGGGCCCTTAACAGTGCATGGTATACAGATCTCCATATCTTTGCTTAATTACATAGTATTCCTATAAATTAGACATTTGTAATTAGATAGGCTTAAAGCAGTGGTTTCCAAACTTTTTTGAATCACGGCACCCTAGAATATCAGAATTTTTTTCACGGCACCCCTACGCCAAAAATTTCTTATTGAGAAATTTAGATATAAATATTACATTAAGTAGATCGCGTTTATATGTCATCCTTAGGGTCAGTTGTGTGGTGAGGGACAAGATTTGCTTCTGTTTGGCCACATATTTTATGACTGGCAGCCACCAGCACTGGTTTTGCCTATTATATTGACCATGAATAATTTGAATTGGTCCTGGACCACCAACCCAGGGCACCCCTGCAAGTGTCCCGAGTCACCCCAGGGAGCCACGGCACACAGTTTGGGAACCTCTGACTTAAAGCAATAATGAAAAACATTCCAACGTAAACATTCCAACACAAGGATCCAGGAGGCGATATACTGCTGACACCGCCTTTGTGCATGTGCTTAGTGGCAAGAGATAGAGGTAATCCTTTTAGTTCTGAGACTTTCCACATGGATGTATCCTGTCTGCCATATAATTTGCCATCTACATACTATCACTCTGTGCAGTAATCCTATAAATTGTAAGCTTGAGAGCAGGTCCTCCCTACCTCTATGTCTGTCTGTTTTTACCCAGTTTTGTTCTATTACTGTTGTTCTAATTGTAAAGCGCAACAGAATATGCTGCGCTATATAAGACACTGTTAATAAATAAATAATAATCAGACAGTATGGCCTGGACTACCACTGATATGCAGATGATACTCACCTGTACCTGTCCTTTGCTCCGCATACTATAAACCCAATATCATTTATCAATGACTGTCTAGTTGAGCTCCAGGAGTGGATGAGTGCCAGTTGGCTGAGGATGAATCCTGATAAAACAGGTTGTTATAAAAGGACATCACCATCAAGTGACACGAGTGGGTCAGCCAACTGGGCTTAAGGTTGAGCATTCTGAGTTTCCAAACTCTAATTCTATGTAGAACATTGGCATTGTCCATCATTGTGGCCTGATGCTGGATACACACTATAAGATTATCTGGGATACCTGCAAAACATGCACCGTGTGGGGTCCAGAGTGCCGACATTGAGAACCTGTGGGTTAAATTGAACAGATTTAACCAACTTGTCTGACCATTGTCTGTTTTCCAGTATTTGATGGCAAATGGTCAGCTGTCGTTTGCTCCCATATATTACCAGATTTTCTCTATCGTCCTAGTGGATGCTGGGGTTCCTGAAAGGACCATGGGGAATAGCGGCTCCGCAGGAGACAGGGCACAAAAAGTAAAGCTTTAGGATCAGGTGGTGTGCACTGGCTCCTCCCCCTATGACCCTCCTCCAAGCCTCAGTTAGATTTTTGTGCCCGGCCGAGAAGGGTGCAATCTAGGTGGCTCTCCTAAAGAGCTGCTTAGAAAAGTTTAGCTTAGGTTTTTTATTTTACAGTGAGTCCTGCTGGCAACAGGATCACTGCAACGAGGGACTTAGGGGAGAAGAAGTGAACTCACCTGCGTGCAGGATGGATTGGCTTCTTGGCTACTGGACATTAGCTCCAGAGGGACGATCACAGGTACAGCCTGGATGGTCACCGGAGCCTCGCCGCCGGCCCCCTTGCAGATGCTGAAACGAGAAGAGGTCCAGAATCGGCGGCAGAAGACTCCTCAGTCTTCTAAAGGTAGCGCACAGCACTGCAGCTGTGCGCCATTTTCCTCTCAGCACACTTCACACGGCAGTCACTGAGGGTGCAGGGCGCTGGGAGGGGGGCGCCCTGGGAGGCAAATGAAAACCTAATTTGGCTAAAAATACCTCACATATAGCTTCCGGAGGCTATATGGAGATATTTAACCCCTGCCAGAATCCGTTAAGAGCGGGAGACGAGGCCGCCGATAAAGGGGCGGGGCCTATCTCCTCAGCACACAGCGCCATTTTCCCTCACAGAAAGGCTGGAGGGAAGGCTCCCAGGCTCTCCCCTGCACTGCACTACAGAAACAGGGTTAAAACAGAGAGGGGGGGCACTAATTTGGCGTTAGAAATATATAAAAAAGATGCTATAAGGGAAAACACTTATATAAGGTTGTCCCTATATAATTATAGCGGTTTGGTGTGTGCTGGCAAACTCTCCCTCTGTCTCTCCAAAGGGCTAGTGGGTCCTGTCCTCTATCAGAGCATTCCCTGTGTGTGTGCTGTGTGTCGGTACGTGTGTGTCGACATGTATGAGGACGATGTTGGTGAGGAGGCGGAGCAATTGCCTGTAATGGTGATGTCACTCTCTAGGGAGTCGACACCGGAATGGATGGCTTATTTAGGGAATTACGTGATAATGTCAACACGCGGCAAGGTCGGTTGACGACATGAGACGGCCGACAAACAATTAGTACCGGTCCAGACGTCTCAAAAACACCGTCAGGGGTTTTTAAAACGCCCGTTTACTTTAGTCGGTCGACACAGACACAGACAGGGACACTAAATCCAGTGTCGACGGTGAATAAACAAACGTATTCCTTATTAGGGCCACACGTTAAGGGCAATGAAGGAGGTGTTACATATTTCTGATACTACAAGTACCACAAAAGAGGGTATTATGTGGGATGTGAAAAAACTACCGTAGTTTTTCCTGAATCAGATAAATTAAATGAAGTGTGTGATGATGCGTGGGTTCCCCCCGATAGAAAATATGGGCGGTATACCCTTTCCCGCCAGAAGTTAGGGCGCGTTGGGAAACACCCCTTAGGGTGGATAAGGCGCTCACACGCTTATCAGAACAAGTGGCGGTACCGTCTATAGATAGGGCCGTCCTCAAGGAGCCAGCTGACAGGAGGCTGGAAAATATCATAAAAAGTATATACACACATACTGGTGTTATACTGCGACCAGCGATCGCCTCAGCCTGGATGTGCAGAGCTGGGGTGGCTTGGTCGGATTCCCTGACTAAAAATATTGATACCCTTGACAGGGACAGTATTTTATTGACTATAGAGCATTTAAAGGATGCATTTCTATATATGCGAGATGCACAGAGGGATATTTGCACTCTGGCATCAAGAGTAAGTGCGATGTCCATATCTGCCAGAAGATGTTTATGGACACGACAGTGGTCAGGTGATGCAGATTCCAAACGGCACAAAGGTGTATTGCCGTATAAAGGAAGAGGAGTTATTTGGGGTCGGTCCATCGGACCTGGTGGCCACGGCAACTGCTGGAAAATCCACCGTTTTTTACCCTAAGTCACATCTCTGCAGAAAAAGACACCGTCTTTTCAGCTTCAGTCCTTTCGTCCCTATAAGAGTCATATCTGCCCAGGGATAGAGGAAAGGGAAGAAGACTGCAGCAGGCAGCCCATTCCCAGGAACAGAAGCGTTCCACCGCTTCTGACAAGCTCTCAGCATGACGCTGAGACCGTACAGGACCCCTGGATCCTACAAGTAGTATCCCAGGGGTACAGATTGGAATGTCGAGACGTTTCCCCTGCGCAGGCTCCTGAAGTCTGCTTTACCAAGGTCTCCCTCCGACAAGGAGGCAGTATGGGAAAAAATTCACGAGCTGTATTCCCAGCAGGTGATAATTAAATTACCCCTCCTACAACAAGAAAAGGGGTATTATTCCACACTATATTGTGGTACTGAAGCCAGAAGGCTAGGTGAGACCTATTCTAAATCTAAAAAAATTTGAACACTTACAAAGGTTCAAATCAAGATGGAGTCACTCAGAGCAGTGATAACGAACCGGGAAGAAGGGGACTATATGGTGTCCCGAGACATCAGGGATGCTTACCTCCATGTCCCAAATTTGCCCTTATCATTAAGGGTACCTCAGGTTCGTGGTACAGAACTGTCACTATCAGTTTCAGACGCTGCCGTTTGGATTGTCCACGGCACCCCGGGTCTTTACCAAGGTAATGGCCGAAAGGATGGTTCTTCTTCGAAGAAAAGGCGTCTTAATTATCCCTTACTTGGACGATCTCCTGAGAAGGGCAAAGTCCAGGGAACAGTTGGAGGTCGGAGTAGCACTATCTCGGATACTGTTACAACAGCAGGGGTGGATTCTAAATATTCCAAAATCGCAGCTGATCCCGACAACAAGTCTCCTGTGCTTAGGGATGATTCTGGACACAGTCCAGAAAAAGGTGTTTCTCCCGGAAGAGAAAGCCAGGGAGTTATCCGAGCTAGTCAGGAACCTCCTAAAATCAGTGCATCATTGCACAAGGGCCATGGTAAAAAAATGGTGACTTCCTTCGAAGCAATTCCAGTCGGCAGATTTCATGCAAGAACTTTTCAGTGGGATCTGCTGGACAAATGGTCCGGATCGCATCTTCAGATGCATCAGCGGATAACCCTATATCCAAGGACAAGGGTGTCTCTCCTGTGGTGGTTACAGAGTGCTCATCTTCTAGAGGGCCGCAGATTCGACATTCAGTTTTGGATTTTGGTGACCACGGAGGCCAGCCCGAGAGGCTGGGGAGCAGTCACACAAGGAAAAAATTTCCAGGGAGTGTGATCAAGTCTGGAGACTTTTCTCCACATAAATATAGCTAAGGGTAAATTTATAATGCTCTAAGCTTAGCAAGACCTCTGCTTCAAGGTCAGCCGGTATTGATCCAGTGGGATAAAACATCACGGCAGTCGCCCACGTAAATAGACAGGGCGGCACAAGAAGCAGGAGGGCAGTGGCAAAAACTGCAAGGACTTTTCGCTGGGCGGAAAATCATGTGATAGCACTGTCAGCAGTGTTTCATTCCGGGAATGGAAACTGGGAAGCAGACTTCCTCAGTAGGCACGACCTCCACCCGGCAGAGTGGGAACTTCATGGGGAAGTTTTCCACATGATTGTAAACCGTTGGGAATTACCAAAGGCGGACATGATGGCGTCCCGTCTGAACAAACAACGGGACAGGTATTGCGCCAGGTTAAGAGACCCTCAGGCAATAGCTGTGGACGTTCTGGTAACACCGTGGGTGTACCAGTCGGTGTATGTGTTCCATCCTCTGCTTTTCATACCTAAGGTACTGAGAATTATAAGACGTAGAGGAGTAAGAACTATACTCATGGCTCCGGATTGGCCAAGAAGGACTTGGTACCCGGAACTTCAAGAGATGCTCACAGAGGACTTATGGCCTCTGCCGCTAAGAAGGGACTTGTTTCAGCAAGTACCATGTCTGTTCCAAGACTTACCGCAGCTGCGTTTGACGGCATGGCGGTGGAACGCCGGATCCTAAGGGAAAAGGCATTCAGGAAGAGGTCATTCCTACCCTGGTCAAAGCCAGAAAGGAGGTGACCGCACAACATTATCACCACATGTGGCGAAAATATGTTGTGTGGTGTGAGGCCAGGAAGGCCCCACGAAGAAATTTCAACTCGGTCGATTCCTGCATTTCCTGCAAACAGGAGTGTCTATGGGCCTCAAATTGGGGTCCATTAAGGTTCAAATTTCGGCCCTGTCGATTTTTCTTCCAGAAAGAATTGGCTTCAGTTCCTGAAGTCCAGAAGTTTGTCAAGGGAGTATTGCATATACAACCCCCTTTTGTGCCTCCAGTGGCACTGTGGGATCTCAACGTAGTTCTGGGATTCCTCAAAACACATTGGTTTAAAACCAGTCAAATCTGTGGATTTGAAGCATCTCACATGAAAAGTGAACATGCTCTTGGACCTGGCCTGGACCAGGCGAGTGTCAAATTGGTGGGTTTTTTTTCTCAAAAAAGCCCATATCGGTTTGTCCATTCGGACAGGGCAGAGCTGCGGACTCGTCCCCAGTTCTCTCCCTAAGGTGGTGTCAGTGTTTCACCTGAACCAGCTTATTGTGGTGTCTTGCGCCTACTAGGGACTTGGAGGACTCCAAGTTGCTAGATGTGGTCAGGGCCCTGAAAATATAGGTTCCAGGACGGCTGGAGTCAGGAAAACTGACTTGCTGTTATCCTGTATGCACCCAACAAACTGGGTGCTCTTGCTTTTAAGCAGACTTTTGCTAGTTGGATGTGTAATACAATTCAGCTTGCACATTCTGTGGCAGGCCTGCCACAGCCAAAATATGTAAATGCCCATTCCACAAGGAAGGTGGGCTCATCTTGGGCGGCTGCCCGAGGGGTCTCGGCTTTACAACTTTGCCGAGCGGCTATTTAGTCAGGGGCAAACACGTTTGTAAAATCCTACAAATTTGATACCCTGGCTAAGGAGGACCTGGAGTTCTCTCATTCGGTGCTGCAGAGTCATCCGCACTCTCCCGCCCGTTTGGGAGCTTTGGTATATTCCCCATGGTCCTTTCAGGAACCCCAGCATCCACTAGGACGATAGAGAAAATAAGAATTTACTTACCGATAATTCTATTTCTCGGAGTCCGTAGTGGATGCTGGGCGCCCATCCCAAGTGCGGATTATCTGCATTACTTGTACATAGTTACAAAAATCGGGTTATTATTGTTGTGAGCCATCTTTTCAGAGGCTCCGCTGTTATCATACTGTTAACTGGGTTCAGATCACAGGTTGTACAGTGTGATTGGTGTGGCTGGTATGAGTCTTACCCGGGATTCATAAATCCTTCCTTATTGTGTACGCTCGTCCGGGCACAGTACCTAACTGAGGCTTGGAGGAGGGTCATAGGGGGAGGAGCCAGTGCACACCACCTGATCCTAAAGCTTTACTTTTTGTGCCCTGTCTCCTGCGGAGCCGCTATTCCCCATGGTCCTTTCAGGAACCCCAGCATCCACTACGGACTCCGAGAAATAGAATTATCGGTAAGTAAATTCTTATTTTTGTTTCCACCAGGCATATTTTGGGCATATAAATCTTTAGGTGTGCACCCAGTTTAATAATAATAATCGTTATTTATATAGCACTTTTCTCTCAGTAAGACTTAAAGTGCTTTACATTTGCATTTAAGAAAAAAAAAAGATACAAAATAAGTTTAACAGAAAAGAGAGATACACATTTGGCTTGTATATTTATTTTAGGAACTAAAGGGACATTAATAATATGCATAACTAAACGGGAAAGTATTGGGTCTGTTTCTGGAGGTTTCTAGAGTGGGGGCCTCTAGATTTGTGCCGGGAAGCCAGTTCCTTAGAGTCGAAGCCACAAAGCTACTGTAAAGCTTGACCCCCAGACAGTGGTGGGATTCAGCTGGTTCGCACCGGTTTCGCAGAACCGATACCTAATGTTAGGTATGGTTCTGCGAACCGCTTGCTAGCGCCGCCCGCCCACCAGCACAGACCAGCGACCACAACAGGAGTTCCTCCGCGCCCGGCCCAGGACTGCTGACTCCTCCTCTCCCTACAGAAGTGTTAGAGAGAAGAAGGTAACTACTTTCACCATCGGCACCCTCCGCCGCACCGTACTCTAAACATCAGCGGCGCATTACCAGCCAGCGCTGTCACACGCCAGGGGCAGCGGCGGCGCGCTTACCCCTGCGTGTCTGCTGGTCGGTCCGGCGGCTCTCACCTCCGGCGGTCCTCGGGTTCCGGCGTCTGGCTGGCGCGGCTCCCGGCGGTTCCCCGGAGCGTGGGCGCCGCCATGACGTCCGGCGTCACGGGGGCGGAGAGCGGCTGACGTCACCTACCCGCTCCACCAATCGCGAAAAGGCGGGGAATTTAAAACCAGACGCCGGGCAGAGCCCCGGCGCCCCAATATCGTCTTTTCCCCTAAAGTGGATGCCAGTGCTCCTGTTCACCGTGTGTCTCCCTGCAGCTGTACTCCAGTGGTTCCAGCGTTTCAGGGTGTCTTTCGGCAGCCAAGTTTCCAGAGTTCCCAGCAACCAGCGTGTTTCTTTGCAGTGCAGTCATCAGTGTCTTTCACCATCGCTCACCAGTTCTTCCTTCAACAGTGTCTCCAAACGTCGCTCCCAAGTTCTTCATTCTTCAGTGACTTTCACCATCGCTCACAAGTTCTTCCTTCAGCAGTGTCTTTCACCATCGCTCACAAGTTCTTCATTCATCAAGTGTCTTTCACCATCGCTCACAAGTTCTTCATTCATCAAGTGTCTTTCACCATCGCTCTCAAGTTCTTCATTTGTCAGTGTCTTTCACCATCGCTCACAAGTTCTTCATTCATCAAGTGTCTTTCACCATCGCTCACAAGTTCTTCATTCATCAGTGTCTTTCACCATCGCTCACAAGTTCTTCATTCATCTGTGTCTGTAGACATCGCTCACAAATTCTTCAGTAACCTTGGACCTCACCCACAACTTCTCTCCCTTTTATGTGTCGCTGTATTGCTCCCGTCCCATAATAAAGTTATTTAGCATTTTTACACCAATTCTAACTGTCAGAGTCCTGTATGAGGAAAACCTATATCCGGCCATCTCTGCTCCGACCCAGCTGTGGTTCCTCTTCCCGACCATCGGAAGAACCCCCGAGTTCACAACACCCCAAACCCAGGTCAGTGACAAGCGGTCGCTGCAGTAAGCGCTCCCGGCTGCACCTCACCTCAGCGGGACTCTATCATCTGAAGCTCGATTTGCTTAGCAGCACACGCAGCGGTAAGGCGACAAGCCCCGTGTCGACGGGTACAATAAAACATCATCCGGATCCCGGACAGCAGTAGAGGTAGGGTCAGCCTAGGTTCCTTTGGGGGAGATCAGACTCTATTTTGGAATAATTTTTTGAAGATCAGAGATGGAAACATTACTCTGATCATCAGAGTAAAGTTTCCATCTCTAACCTTCAAAAAAATTATTCCAAAAAAAGAGCTTAAACATTATAAAAATAATGTACTAACCATTTTTATTTTTCACAGCTGCCACAATAGTTATTTTATACAAAATTAAGCACTCAATTTGTTTCTTCTATTCACTCTTTCTTATTTGAGCAGCTAACATTGAGGTACAGTGTGGTGTATAAATACCTCAATTACCCTAGTGTCCTGAGTCCTGACATGCGCAGTAAGCATGTCAAGACCCTGAGAGAGGGTGGACCGGGCGCGGAGGAACTCTGCAGTGCTACACAGAGACGCTCTGCCCTGTTGCCGTCTGTGCTGGCGGGCAGGTGTGACTGCGGTCAGCAGCTCAGTCTAAGCAGGGGCGCCATTTTCAGGAGCTGAGCAGTCACTCACCACCCACCACCAGCGTGCAGCTGCATCGAGGAGTCAAGTGCAGGCCCTGTCCTGGGGCAAGTCGACTGGCTGGGGGTATGTATGTAGTCCCTCTTTTTCCCCTTTGCTAGTCCCACTTTTCTGCCCTCTGCTAGTCCCACTTTCTCTAACGTCCTTGAGGATGCTGGGACTCCGTAAGGACCATGGGGAATAGACGGGCTCCGCAGGAGATAGGGCACTTTAAGAAAACTTTGGATTCTGGGTGTGCACTGGCTCCTCCCTCTATGACCCTCCTCCAGACCTCAGTTTTACACTATGCCCAGAGCAAGATGGGTGCACTGTAGAGAGCTCTCCAGAGTTCTGTGCCTGAAAGCACTTTTGTTTGGATTTTTCTTCTACTTTTTCACAGGGAGCACTGCTGGCAACAGGCTCCCTGCATCGAGGGACTGAGGAGAGAGGAGCAGACCTTCTTGTCAAAGATAGGCTCTGCTTCCTCGGCTACTGGACACCATTAGCTCCAGAGGGGGTGAACGCAGGTTCTTACTGGGCGTCCACCCCCGGAGCCGCGCCGCCGTTCTCCTCACAGAGTCAGAAGTACAGAAGTCAGAAGACGTCTCAGGCGGCAGAAGCCTTCAGCTTCACTGAGGTAACGCACAGCACTGCAGCTGTGCGTCATTGCTCCCATACACCTTACACACTCCGGTCACTGTAAGGGTGCAGGGCGCAGGGGGGGGCGCCCTGGGCAGCAATATAACCTCTACATGGCAAAAAGACTATATACATGTACAGGTGGGCTCTGTACATGTATATAAAAGAGCCCCCGCCATATTTTACTAAGTTTGAGCGGGACAGAAGCCCGCCGCCGAGGGGGCGGGGCTTCTCCCTCAGCACTCACCAGCGCTATTTTCTCTCCACAGCACTGCTTAGAGGAAGCTCCCCAGACTCTCCCCTGCTTACATACGGTGAAATGGTGCTTAAAAAAGAGGGGGGGGGGGCACATAATTGGCGGTTTACATATTACACAGCGCTGCTGGGGAAAAACATTTTGTGTTGGTCTCCAGGGTTATTGCGCTGGGGTGTGTGCTGGCATACTCTCTCTCTCTGTCTCTCCAAAGGGCCTTGACAGGGATACTGTCTTCAGAAAAGGGGTTTCCTGTGTGTGTGAAGTGTGTCGGTACGCATGTGTCGACATGTTTGACGAGGAAGGCTCGCTTACGGTGGAGGGGGAGTGTTTGAATGTCAGGTCGCCGTCGGCAACGCCGACACCGGAATGGGTGGATATGCTGAATGTCTTGAATGCAAATGTAAATCTATTGCATAAAAAGGTTAGACAAGGCGGAAGCTAGGGATCAGTCAGGTACCCAGTCCATGCCTGTCCCTATAGCGCCAGGTCCGTCGGGGTCTCAGAAGCGCGCCATATCCCAGATCGATGACACAGATACCGACACAGATTCTGACTCTAGTGTCGACTATGAAGATGCAAAATTACAGCCGAAGGTGGCTAAGGGTATACGGTACATGATTATGGCCATTAAAGAGGTTTTGCATATTACTGAGGAACCCCCTGTCCCTGACACGAGGGTACACATGTATAAAGAGAAAAAGCCTGATGTCACTTTTCCATCATCATTTGAGTTAAGTGAATTGTGCGAAAAGGCTAGGGACTCTCCTGATAGGAGACCACAAGTTCCCAAAAGGATTCTTATGGCGTATCCTTTTCCACAAACTGATAGGATACTCTGGGAATCTTCACCAAAAGTGGACAAGGCGCTGACACGCTTGTCCAAAAAAGTGGCACTGCCTTCTCAGGATACAGCTTCCCTCAAGGAACCGGCCGATCGCAGGCAGGAAATTACCTTGAAGCACATTTACACTCACTCCGGTACTATTGCTAGACCGGCTATGGCGTCGGCCTGGGTTTGTAGTGCAGTTGTGGCATGGGCAGATTCCTTATCTGCGGAGATTGACACCTTAGATAGGGATGCCATTCAAATGACATAGAGCATATCAGAGATGCTGCCTTGTATATGAGAGATGCTCAGAGAGACATTTGTTTATTAAGCTCCAGAATAAATGCTATGTCTATTTTTGCTAGGCGACTCCTGTGGACCCGGCAGTGGGCGGGAGATGCCGATTCTAAGCGGCACATGGAGTCCTTGCCGTACAAGGGGGAGGAGTTGTTTGGAGACGGCCTCTCGGACCTAGTCTCTACGGCTACGGCTGGTAAGTCGAATTTCTTACCTTATGTCCCCCCGCAGCATACTAAGAAGGCACCTCTCATTATCAAATGCAGTCCTTTCGTTCCAATAAAAACAAGAAGGTGCGGGGATCGTCCTTTGTTACCAGAGGAAAAGGCAGGGGAAAGAAGCTGCACACAGCTAGTTCCCAAGAGCAGAAGTCCTCCCCTGCGTCTGCAAAGTCCACCGCATGACGCTGGGGCTTCCCGGGAGGAGGCAGATCGAGTGGGGGCTCGTCTTCGGTTTTTCAGCCACGTCTGGGTTCAATCGCAGGTGGATCCCTGGGCAATAATAATAATAATAATTTTATTTATATAGCGCTCTTTCTCCAACAGGACTCAAGGCGCTTTACAGACATCAAAAACAATAGAGATTGTTGCTCAGGGATACAGGCTGGAATTCGAAGACTTGCCTCCTCGCCGGTTTTTCAAATCGGCTCTGCCGACTTCCCGTCAGAGAGGGAGTCAGTGTTGACAGCAATCCAAAAATCGTATGTTCAACAGGTGATTGTCACAGTTCCTCATCTCCAGCAGGGAGAGGGATATTATTCAACCCTGTTTGTGGTCCCGAAACCGGACGGTTCGGTCAGGCCCATTTTAAACCTGAAATCTCTGAACTTGTACTTGAAAAGGTTCAAGTTCAAAATGGAATCACTCCGGGTGGTCATCGCCAGCCTGGAGGGGGGGGGGGGGATTGGATGGTGTCCCTGGACATAAAGGATGCATACCTTCATGTTCCAATATTCCCCCCTCATCAGGCATTCCTGAGATTTGCAGTGCAGGACTGTCACTACCAATTTCAGACGTTGCCGTTTGGGCTTTCCACGGCCCCGAGGATTTTCACCAAGGTAATGGCGGAAATGATGGTGCTCCTGCGCGCAGGCAGGGGGTCACAATTATCCCATACTTGGACGATCTCCTAATAAAGGCGAGATCTCGGGAGAAGTTGCTGGACAGCGTCTCTCTGTCCATGAAGACGTTGCAGCTACACGGCTGGATTCTCAATATACCGAAGTCCCAGCTAGTTCCTACAACGCGTCTGACCTTTCTGGGCCTGATCCTAGACACAGACCAGAAAAAGGTTTTTCTTCCGATTGAAAAGGTTCAGGAACTCATGACCATGGTCAGGAACCTATTGAAACCAAAGAAGGTTTCAGTGCATCAGTGCACGCGGGTCCTGGGGAAGATGGTGGCTTCATACGAGGCCATCCCTTTCGGCAGATTCCATGCGAGGACTTTTCAATGAGACCTCTTGGGCAAGTGGTCCGGGTCCCATTTACAAATGCATCAAAGGATCACCCTGTATCCCAGGACCAGGGTATCTCTCCTGTGGTGGCTGAACAGTGCTCACCTTCTAGAGGGTCGCAGGTTCGGCATTCAGGACTGGGTCCTGGTAACCACGGACGCAAGCCTCCAAGGCTGGGAAGCAGTGGCACTGGGAAGAAATTTCCAAGGTCTCTGGTCAAGCCTGGAGACTTGTCTCCACATCAACGTCCTGGAGTTGAGGGCCATATACAACGCCCTGCGCCAAGCGGAGAACTTACTTCAGAGAAGACCGGTTCTGATTCAGTCAGACAATGTCACGGCAGTGGCTCATATAAACCGCCAAGGCGGAACAAGGAGCAGAGTGGCCATGGCAGAAGCGACCAGGATTCTACACTGGGCGGAAGGCCATGTAAGCGCCCTGTCCGCGGTGTTCATCCCGGGGGTGGACAACTGGGAGGCGGACTTCCTCAGCAGGCACGACCTGCATCCGGGGGAGTGGGGACTTCATCAAGAAGTCTTTGCACAGATCGCGGATCGGTGGGGCCTGCCTCAAATAGACAACAAAAAGCTAAAGCGGTATTGCGCCAGGTCAAGGGACCCTCAGGCGGTAGCGGTAGATGCTCTGGTGACACCTTGGGTGTTCAGACCGGTCTATGTGTTTCCTCCTCTTCCTCTCATACCCAAGGTGTTGAGAATTGTAAGAATAAGCAGGGTCAGAACAATCCTCATTGTTCCAGATTGGCCACGGAGGACTTGGTATCCGGAACTACAAGAGTTGCTCACGGAAGATCTGTGGCCTCTTCCTCTAAGGCAGGACCTGCTGCAGCAGGGGCCCTGTCTGTTCCAAGACTTACCGCGGCTGCGTTTGACGGTATGGCGGTTGAACGCCGGATCCTAGCGGAAAAAGGAATTCCGGAGGAAGTCATTCCTACCCTGATCAAGGCTAGAAAAGACGTGACGTTAAAACATTATCACCGTATATGGCGGAAATATGTTTCTTGGTGTGAGGCCAGAGCTGCTCCTGCGGAGGAGTTCCATTTGGGCCGTCTACTTCACTTCCTTCGAACAGGAGTGACCTTGGGCCTAAAATTAGGGTCCATAAAGGTCCAGATTTAGGCCTTATCCATTTTCTTTCAATGAGAATTAGCCTCTCTTCCTGAGGTACAGACTTTTGTGAAGGGGGTGCTGCATATTCAGCCTCCCTTTGTGCCTCCGGTGGCGCCTTGGGATCTTAACGTGGTGTTACGTTTCCTCAAGTCACCTTGGTTTGAACCACTTAAAACTGTGGAGTTGAAATACCTCACATGGAAAGTGGTCATGTTGTTGGCGTTAGCTTCGGCGAGACGTGTTTCAGAATTGGCGGCTTTATCGCATAAAAGCCCATACTTGGTTTTTCACGTGGATAGGGCAGAGTTGAGGACTCGTCCTCACTTTCTGCCAAAAGTGGTCTCATCCTTTCATGTGAACCAACCTATTGTCGTCCCTGGATGAAGTCAGGGCTTTGAAGATTTATGTGACCAGAACGGCTCGGATCAGGAAGACTGAAGCTTTGTTTGTTCTGTATGCGGCCAACAAGGTTGGCGCCCCTGCTTCAAAGCAGACTATTGCTCGCTGGATCTGTAACACGATTCAGCAGGTGCATTCCACGGCAGGATTGCCGTTACCGAAATCGGTTAAGGCCCACTCCACTAGGAAAGTGGGCTCTTCTTGGGCGGCTGCCCGAGGGGTCTCGGCATTACAGTTGTGCCGAGCAGCTACTTGGTCGGGGACAAACACCTTTGCAAAGTTCTATAAGTTTGATACCCTGGCTGAGGAGGACCTCCTGTTTGCTCAATCGGTGCTGCAGAGTCATCCGCAGTCTCCCGCCCGTTTGGGAGCTTTGGTATAATCCCCATGGTCCTTACGGAGTCCCAGCATCCTCAAGGACGTTAGAGAAAATAAGATTTTACTTACCGGTAAATCTATTTCTCGTAGTCCGTAGAGGATGCTGGGCGCCCGTCCCAAGTGCGGACTTCTTCTGCAAGACTTGTATATAGTTTTGCTTACATAAGGGTTATGTTATAGTTTTCGGTGATACCGTGGCTATGTTGTTGTTCATACTGTTAACTGGGTAAGTTTATCACAAGTTATACGGTGTGATTGGTGTGGCTGGTATGAATCTCGCCCTTAGATTTACAAAAATCCTTCTTCGTCCTGTCCATCTCCTCTGGGCACAGTTTCCCTAACTGAGGTCTGGAGGAGGGGCATAGAGGGAGGAGCCAGTGCACACCCAGAATCCAAAGCTTTCTTAAAGTGCCCTTTCTCCTGCGGAGCCCGTCTATTCCCCATGGTCCTTACGGAGTCCCAGCATCCTCTACGGACTACGAGAAATAGATTTACCGGTAAGTAAAATCTTATTTTTCCGCCCTCTGCTAGTCCCACTTTTCTGCCCTCTGCTAGACCCATTTTTCTGCCCTCTGCTAGTCCCACTTTTCTGCCCTCTGCTAGACCCATTTTTCTGCCCTCTGCTAGTCCCACTTTTCTGCCCTCTGCTAGACCCATTTTTCTGCCCTCTGCTAGTCCCACTTTTCTGCCCTATGCTAGTCCAGCTTTTCTGCCCTCTGCTAGTCTCACTTTTCCACCTTCTGCTAGTCCCACTTTTACCCCCCCCCCCCCCCCCCAACGATCCGGGCACGCCTGTGTTGCCCGGACCGTGCCCCCTAAATGGCGGCCAAATGCCGCCGGCCCACCCCGTCCCGCCCAGCGACCTCCTCTTCCTGTCAATCAGGCAGAGGTGATCGCAGGGCTAAGACAGCCGTCGGCTGTCTGCCATGCGCCAGCACATGCTCACTTCAGACTTGATCGCTGCTGTTCAAACACGCACAGCAGCGATCAGGTCTGAATTTGCCCCTTAGTGTATACAGCTCAGTACCACACTCTGTGATATTCAGCGCAGCTCATCATGGCATCTCCTAAAGAGCAGGAGGTGGGAATGCGCAGTTCAACTAAGTTGGTAAATACGTTCAAGGTTGCTTTGCACCAGTGGCGTGCGGTGAGGTCAGAGGCTGGTGAGGCACTACAGCCATAATGTCCTCCGAATCCTGCCGATGACCCCTACCGCCGCCAAGCCAATGCCTGCTACTGCCTTTGAGCCGATGCCTGCTGCCACCGCCAATGGCTTACAAACTCGCCCACCATCAACTGACCCAGCCCTCCGCCACTAATTTGCATCTCAATCCGATGCCGCCAATGCCCGCTGCCTGCCTGCTCATCATACTTGTGATATATTCTACATTTTTATAGAAAAAAATTAAAATTAGTGTTTGGGAAGGGAGTGGGAGGAGGACATGAATGCAATTTTGTCGTCCAGGGCTTCCATTAACTTAATGGAGAAGGGTCTGAATGGGTTAAAAAATTAAAAAAAAAAATGTGTGAGGTCCCCCCTCCTAAGTATAACCAGCCTCGGGCTCTTTGAGCCGGTCCTGGTTGTTTAAATACTGGGAAAAAATTGGACAGGGGTTCCCCGTATTTAGACAACCAGCACCGGGCTCTTAGACCGGTCCTAGTTCCAAAAATACGGGGGACAAAAGATGTAGGGGTCCCCCGTATTTTTAAAACCAGCACCGGGCTCCACTAGCCAGGGACATAATGCCTGCCACAGCCGGGGGACACATTTATGTAGGTCCCTGCGGCCGTGGCATTACCCCCTTATCTAGTCACCACTGGCCGGGGTTCCCTGGAGGAGTGGGGACCCCTTAAATCAAGAGGTCCCCCCCTCCAGGCACCCAAGGGCCAGGGGTGAAGCCCGAGGCTGTCCCCAGCACCCCTGGGCGGTGGGTGCCGGGCTGAAGCCATAAGTGTGTATAAAAAAGAATATTGTTTTTTGTTGTGGAACTATAAGGCCCAGCAAGCCTCCCCCGCTTGCTGGTGCTTGGAGAACCTCAAGTACCAGCATGCGGGGAAATAACGGGCCCGCTGGTACCTGTAGTTCTACAACAACAAAAATACCCAAATAAAAACACAACACACACACCGTGAAAGTAAAAATTTATTAAAACACACTGACACACTCACACATACTTACCTATATCCCACGCCGGTCACGTCCACTTGTCCATGTAGAATCCAATAGGTGGTTCCTGTAAAAATGAGAGACAGATTACTTACCTACATCCCACGCCGGTCACGTCCACTTGTCCAGTAGAATCCAATAGGGCCGGTACCTGTAAAAATGAAAATTATACTTACAAACAAAGTAATCCACAGGAGGAGAGAGAGAAATTAATGAATATTATACACTCGCTGACGCGGGAGGACGTTAGCACAGACAGGGGAGAGTGCTGCTGCTAGCTGGGATGATGGAGCAGGCTCCCCCAATAGTTGTGAGCCTAGTAGCTGTACCCCTAGTAGCTTTGCCCCTAGTAGCTTTGCCCCCTGTAGCAGTGCCACAAGTAGTTGTGACCCCTGTAGTTGTGCCCCCAGTCGCTGTGCCCTTTGTAGCTGTGCCCCCTGTGGCTGTGCCCCCAGTAGTAGTGACCCCTGTAGCTGTGCCCATTGTAGCTGTGCCCTGAGTAGTTGTGCCCCCAGTCGCTGTGACCCCTGTAGCTTTGCCCCCAGTCGCTGTGCCCCCAGTAGTTGTGACCCCAGTCGCTGTGCCCCTTGTAGCTTTGCACCCAATAGCTGTGCCCCGAGTAGTTGTGCCCCCAGTCGCTGTGCCCCCAGTCGCTGTGCCCTCTGTAGCTTTGCCCCCAGTAGCTGTGCCCCCAGTCGCTGTGCACCCTGTAGCTTTGCCCCCAGTAGCTGTGCCCCAGTAGCTGTGACCCCTGTAATTGTGCCCCCAGTTGCTGTGCCCCTTGTAGTTGTGCCCCCCAGTTGCTGTGCCCCTTGCAGTTGTGCCCCCCAGTTGCTGTGCCCCTTGTAGTTGTGACCCATAGTTGCTGTGCCCCTTGTAGTTGTGCCCCTTTTGCTGTGCCCCTGTTGCTGTGCCCCTTATAGTTGTGCCCCTGTTGCTGTGCCCCTTGTAGTTGTGCCCCCCAGTTGCTGTGCCCCTTGCAGTTGTGCCCCTTGTAGTTGTGACCCACAGTTGCTGTGCCCCTTGTAGTTGTGCCCCTTGTAGTTGTGCCCCTTTTGCTGTGCCCCTGTTGCTGTGCCCCTTATAGTTGTGCCCCTGTTGCTGTGCCCCTTGTAGTTGTGCCCCTTGTAGTTGTGCCCCTTGTAGTTGTGCCCCTTTTGCTGTGCCCCTTGTAGTTGTGCCCCTGTTGCTGTGCCCCTTGTAGTTGTGCCTCTTTTGCTGTGCCCCTTATAGTTGTGCCCCTATTAGTTGTGCCCCTTTTGCTGTGCCCCTTATAGTTGTGCCCCTGTTGCTGTGTCCCTTGTAGTTGTGCCCCTGTTGCTGTGCCCCTTGTAGTTGTGCCCCTTTTGCTGTGCCCCTTATAGTTGTGCCCCTTTTGCTGTGCCCCTTATAGTTGTGCTCCTTTTGCTGTGCCCCTTATAGTTGTGCCCCTTTTGATGTGCCCCTTATAGTTGTGCCTCTTTTGCTGTGCCCCTTATAGTTGTGCCCCTTTTGCTGTGCCCCTGTTGCTCTGCCCCTTATAGTTGTGCCCCTGTTGCTGTGCCCCTTGTTGTTGTGCCCCCCAGTTGCTGAACCCCTGTTGCTCTGCCCCCAACACATACATAAAAAAAATTAAAAAAACACACACACATACTTACCGCTCCAGCAGCGCAGCTCCATTAGCGCTATCCTCCGTCTCCGTCCGCCGGCTCGTCTCTGCTGTACTATGGGAGAGACGTCATGACTCATGACGTCTCTCCCATAGTAGCGCCGCTCAGCGGCGCTGGCTGCAGCGGGCGCCCACACAGCCCACGGCGCCCGCTTCAGCCGGGAAGGGGGCTCGCTATTGATTGGACAGCGGATCCAGCACTGGATCCGCTGGGCCAATCACATCTGGGGCACTGACAGGGGCGTGCATTCATCGGGGCTGAATGCACGCCCCTGTCATTGCGGCACCAGTATAGGTGCCGCTTCCCCATTAATTTTCAATGGGCTTTCACAGCCCATTGCTGCGCCCCGCCCCCCGCTGCCCGGAGTTTTAGTGTTAGCAGCGGGAGGCACCTCTCCCGCTGCCTCCCACCCTCACAAGCAGCCACAGGGGGGGGGGGGGAATTATTAAAATAATGAAAAAAGATATTTATAACAGACTGTGTTATAAATATCTTCTTTTTATTATTTTAATCATTATGACAGGGGAGGCACTGCCTGCCCTGACTGCACGTCCCTGCTTTGCACCTCCCTGTCAGCAAACGCATAAATTGTAGAACCCATATTATTACAGCGTGAAACAAATTCTTAACACTTTCATGTGTGTTATGAGATGTATTTTATGTAGAAACGTGTTAATTTACAGTATATGTGTATGTATGTATGTGTGTGTATATATATATATATATATATATAAATATTTTTTTTCCCACTAATGAGATATTGTCTTTAGATATGATAGTTTCCCAAGCTGGGTGATCCTAGAGGCATGCTGTCAGCAGTTTGAAAGATTGGACAAACTAATATTATAGTCCCGAGATCCCTTTTCTAGAATGGGAGGTCTTCCCTTGTAATCCGCACCATCAATCAACATCTTCAACTGTTTCCCAAGAGTTTCTGCAACAACCATATATCTGTACGCTATGAAGGATGAACACTATATCACTACCAGGCTCTGGGACCTGGATATCCACTATACTGTATATATATATTCCACCTTACAACCTTTCTATTGTAGAACCATATTTCAAATTTACTGCTTTTATAACCTAGGGAATTCTGGGGAGATTTTCATGACAGGTCCATAAGTGATATCAATCCTCTATTAATCTGCACTATAGAAGTATACCTATGTAATTTCCTATAATTTATGCAATGATAATGTTACGAAGATTTAATTTTAGATTATGATGATTATTATTATTATTATTTCAACAATCATGAAAATAAAAATGATACATTCATGCAACAGTACTGTGCACTGGATTTATAACTTCTGCATAACACTGTACATTACCTGTACAGTACATCACACTTTTCAAATATCCTCTCTTCATAATTTTCGCTAGATAAGTGAATTACTGGCATTGAAATAATTGCATATTGAAAACATTTACATATGAAGATAACACATTATTAAACAGAGCTTGATTAATATAGCCATAAGTGCCAGATTACAGTACACCTAATGCTATCTTCTCTGAATGTAGGTACTTCTGCATAGTACTGAATCATTAGCAGTTGCTTGTTTCAACAATGAGTAAAATCTCTGCTCCTATGCACGACACTCCTTCAGAATGTCCTCAGTGCACCTTGTACTTGGCTCTTCTTCCAAAAGTCACTCATGCACAGGGGTGTATCTAGAGGTCCAAGTGCTCCAGGCAAAATAAGGGACTGGAGCACCCCACCCCCCACCACCCACCACCCCATATTCCCCCTTTGCTACTTTTATTTCCCCCTACAACATGCTGGCGCCTAGCTTCTGGCGAGAGACATCCTTGCCAAGGGGTTGATACACCAGTGCTCCTGCAGAGCTTCTAATAGTTCTCATTTCCGGTGGTCAAAAACAGAGCGACATATTGTGGAGACAGTTGTGTTCTCATAAAGTTGTAAGCAGTGGTCTGGTCAATGTATAGGGACTTGACCTTGTTTGTTCTGATTTTCCATCCAGGAGCGTTGATTTGCCACACAGAGCATTTTATACCTTTCAAAATTCCAGTAGGCTAAAGACTGAGATTTTCCTGTTAACATAGCAGACAAAACTTACTACACATAGTACACAGTACATATATTATACATATGGCAGATATTGAACATATAGCAGGGCCAATATTTTTCCCAGAAAACATCAACCCTTCTTAATGCACAAAGTCTACATACCAAAGACAAATCTCTTAATAATAGTAGTTAGTGCAAGGGCAGTGATGTGCTATTAGCAGAGCCTGATTAAGACCCCATGAGGATCTTGGTAAGATATTGGTTTAGGGCCACGTCCCCTGTCCGTTTGTCAAAACCCCCCACAAATAACAGGTTAGGGTAATTTGGGTCTCTCCATGCCCACTAGGAGATAGGCAGTAGAGTAGGTTGACTAATGGATAATCCTGCTCTGGCTGTAAATCACAATAGCCAACTACATGTAGGGTTTTAGCAATCTAATGTGAACAGCTGATATGTCACTGGTTGTATAGCACCCAATTGTTCCAATATCAGGACCAAGGCAGGGCTTACTGAAAAGTGGCAGTGGTTGGCTGGATCAGGGTAGAGAGTGGGTGTAATTTAGCATTTTAAAAATCATGTACTGTATGTATCTATCTGTTATGAGCTATAACACACAGTTGCTCTTTTTACCATGTTATGTAATACACCCTTAAGATTTATTTAGTTATACTATATAGTCATTTTGCTTTTATATCTCAGAGCACAATTATCTGACATCTAGTCCTCACAAAGCCCTAAAATTTTAGATATTTCTCTTACGTCCTAGAGGATGCTGGGGACTCCGTAAGGACCATGGGGATAGACGGGCTCTGCAGGAGACATGGGCACTTTAAGAAAGACTTTAGGCATGGGTGTGCATTGGCTCCTCCCTCTATGCCTCTCCTCCAGACCTCAGTTTACTACTGTGCCCAGAGGAGACTGGGTGCATTACAGGGAGCTCTCCTGAGTTTCCTGAAAGAAAGTATTTTGTTAGGTTTTTTATTTTCAGGGAGCCTGCTGGCAACAGACTCCCTGCATCGTGGGACTGAGGAGAGAGAAGCAGACCTACTTCTGTGAGTTTCAAGGCTCTGCTTCTTAGGCTACTGGACACCATTAGCTCCAGAGGGAGTCGGAACACAGGTCTCACCCTGGAGTACGTCCCGGAGCCGCGCCGCCGTCCTCCTCACAGAGCCGGAAGATAGAAGCCGGGTGAGTATGAGAAGAAAGAAGACTTCAGAGGCGGCAGAAGACTTCAGATCTTCACTGAGGTAACACACAGGGGTTAAGCTGTGCACCATTGCTCCCACACAGCACACACAAACGGCAGTCACTGTAAGGGTGCAGGGCGCAGGGGGGGCGCCCTGGGCAGCAATATAACCTCATTTTCTGGCAAAAGTAGATATATACAGCTAGGCACTGTATATATAAAGAGCCCCCGCCAGTTTTTTATATATTTTAGTGGGACAGAAGCCCGCAGCTGATGGGGCGGGGCTTCTTCCTCAGCACTCACCAGCGCCATTTTCTCCACAGCACAGCGCTGAGAGGAAGCTCCCCTGCTTATCCACAGTGAAAGAGGGTTTTAAAGAAGGGGAGGGCACATAATTTGGCGCATAAATAAAGATTACAGCGCTATCTGGGTAAACATATTGTGTGTTTTTTTCTTGGGTCATATAGCGCTGGGTGTGTGCTTGCATACTCTCTCTCTGTCTCTCCAAAGGGCCTTGTGGGGGAACTGTCTTCAGATAAGAGGATTCCCTGAGTGTGTGGTGTGTCGGTACGCGTGTGTCGGCATGTCTGAGGCAAAAGGCTCTCATAGGGAGGAGGTGGAGTTAATGACTGTGGTGTCTCCGTCGGCAACACCGACACCTGACTGGTTGGATATGTGGAATGTTTTAGTGCTAATGTGAATTTATTGCACTGAGTCTAGGGAATGTACAGGCGTCCAACCCTGCCTTTCCCCTATGTCACAGGGACCTCCGGGGTCTCAAAAGCGCCCACTATCCAAAATAGTAGGCACTGACGCCCAGGGCCGGATTAACAATGGGGCTGATGGAGCTGCAGCTCCAGGACCACCCTCTAAAACAGGCCCACACCATCTGCAGATGTCCATGCAGCTGCTGTATACAGGAAAAAAGAAATTCCTGCTACTGCAGCCTGCAGCGTCCTTGGCCCCGCCCCCTCCGGCACCAACAACTCCCCGACCCCCCACCCCTCCCTCAAGTGGAGCACGACACTGCCAGATCACCTTCTTGTTTTTTTTCTTGTATTGGAGCCCCTGCCGCGGTCCTAGTTTTAAGCCCCGCCCCCATCTGCGCTTGGCCACGCCCATTTCGTGACCCACGAATTGCGTCAAAATGGGCGGGGCCTAATGCCACAAAGCACCCTGCACCATCAGTGCAGTGGCACTTTCTGCGCTTGGATATTCTGTTGCTGCTGCAGATGCTGCACAAGTATTAGTGAGTTCTCATGTTTAATTTGTGTCCTTTTTCCCTTTAACTCTTTGGCCAGCAAATGCCCCCTCCTTTCAGGTTCCCACTGCTGGCAGGAATTACTCAACAGTTATGATGCATAATGCATCTTATATTATTTACATGACATGACAAAAATTACATTGTTCACATGTGTTATGATCTTGCAGGGCAGGATATAAGGATTCTAGACTTTTCCATATCATGGCACAGATAATAAAGATGTGTGCTGTGTGAGGGGAGGAGAGCGTAGCACAGCGCCTCTCCTGCCCCTCAATTCTCTGTGATGTGTGGCGGCGGGGTGAATCTCAATAAGGCACCGCTTTGCTAGCCAATCACACCTCGCGGACCGGCAGCCACGGCTCCTGATTGGCTGTCGGTCCGCAAGCTCTGATTCGCTAATGAACCGGCGCCTCATTTAAGATACCCAGTGCCGGAGACTGGACTTTACCAGCATTGAGGGGCAGGAGAGGTGCTGCGCTGCACTCTCCTACCCTCACATAGCAGCATCAGAGGCAGCGGTGAGAGGGGGGGGGGGGGGCGTGGGCACTCGGGGGCAATGTATATCTGACACTGGGGCACTGTGTATCTGACACTGGGGCAATGTGTATCTGGCACTGTGGGGGCATTTGTGTATCTGGCACTGTGGGGGCATTTGTGTATCTGGCACTGGGGCAATGTATATCTGATACTGGGGCAATGTGTATGTGACACTGGGGCAATGTGTACCTGACACTGGGGGGCAATGTGTACCTGACACTGGGGGGGAATGTGTACCTGACACTGGGGGGGCAATGTGTATCCGGCACTGTGGGGGTATTTGAGTATCTGGCACTGTGGGGGCATTTGTGTATCTGGCACTGTGGGGGCATTTGTGTATCTGACACTGTGGGACAATGTATATATGGCACTATGGGGGCATTTGTGTATCTGGCACTGGGGCAATGTATATCTGATACTGGGGCAATGTGTACCTGACACTGGGGGGCAATGTGTATCTGGCACTGTGGGGGTATTTGAGTATCTGGCACTGTGGGGGCATTTGTGTATCTGGCACTGTGGGGGCATTTGTGTATCTGACACTGTGGGACAATGTATATATGGCACTATGGGGGCATTTGTGTATCTGGCACTGGGGCAATGTATATCTGATACTGGGGCAATGTGTACCTGACACTGGGGGGCAATGTGTATCTGGCACTGTGGGGGTATTTGAGTATCTGGCACTGTGGGGGCATTTGTGTATCTGACACTGGGGCAATGTGTATCTGGCACTGTGGGGGCATTTGAGTATCTGGCTCTCTGGGGCAATGTGTATTTGTCACTCTGGGGCAATGTATATCTGGCACTGTGGGGCAATATGTGTCTGGAACTGTGGGGGCATTTCAGTATCTGGCACTGTGG
Source organism: Pseudophryne corroboree (assembly GCF_028390025.1). Taxonomy (NCBI): domain Eukaryota; kingdom Metazoa; phylum Chordata; class Amphibia; order Anura; family Myobatrachidae; genus Pseudophryne; species Pseudophryne corroboree. The sequence goes on along the minus strand of NC_086447.1, from coordinate 791,797,243 downwards.
GGGCATTTGTGTATCTGGCACCCTGGGGCAATGTATATCTGGCACTGTGGGGCAACGTGTATCTGTCTCTATTGGGGTCATATGTGTATCTGCCCCCCCCCCCATATGTGTATTAGGCCCGCATTTTCATTGGCGCTCAAGTACCTGTAAAACTTTTTTTCTACTTGCACCACTGATGCTGTGTATATATATATATATGATGTGGTTAAAATCCCAGCAGTCAGAATCCCGGTGCATGAGATACCGGCGCCGGAATGCCGACACACCATCGGAATGCCAACGCCAGAATCCCGAAAGGGGCCAGGACACCGACTCCAGAATCCCGACCTCCAGGTTCCCGATCGTAAAAACAGTACGGCGGGTAAATACTACGCAGAGGGTGGGGGGATAGTTTTAGGTGGTGACCCCCAGGGGACTTAGGGTTATGGTGCGGGTGTGTATGTATGGGGAAGAGTGGGGGGGAGGGCTAGGTTTAGAGAGGGGGTTTAGGGTTAGGCTGCGAAAGAAGGGGGGAGTGTAAGGGTGAAACATCTAAAAGGATTAGGGTAGGGTAGGGGGAGGGTTAGAATACTTAACAGGTCTTGTCAGGATTTCGACTATCGAGATGCCGCTATTGGTCTCCTGACCAGCAGCATCCCAACATCCGGGATTGCATACCCAACCTATATATATATATATATATATATATATATATATATATATATATATTTATATAGCATATGGAAATGGGGAAATGGTGGCGTCACTCAGAGTCTCTCAGGCAGAAGTAAAATCAGGCACAGTCTTTTATATTGCCAACGTTTCAGGGACCTAAGCCCTTTTTTTAAAGAAATGTTGGCAATAGAAAAGACTGTGGGGGATGCTCTATTAGCCCACATGTGATTTTGATTGTTACAACTTTCTGAGGCCATTTTTTAATGGCTGAAATTATACTGGCAATCGCACGATAACACGTGTTTTTGCTGCTACATATCCGGATTATGCTTCGCAAAGCATCTTGCCGAAGAGTGGCGGGGGATAAGGACACCGGCATCAGGGCTAATAGGATATCCTCCTGTGTCTGTAGTTACTTCTGTCTGATAGATATACATACAAAGCCGGATTGAGATGGAAAACCTGCCCGGGAAATTTATTGAAGCAGCCCAAATGGGGGTGCGTTCTGATGTGGGGGTGGGGTCAGCTGAGGGGGGTACGATCCCTCTTCATTGGGCCTGATTGTACCCAAATGCGGCCTTCCTTGCATCTTTTGCGGCCGGGCCGCTGCTGCATGAAGGTGACAGCGGCGCTGCTATTTCAAATCTGCCGCGGACCGGCAGCCAATCAGGAGCAGCCGCTCCTGATTGGCTGCTAGTCCGCGGCAGATTTTAAATAGTACAGTGCCCGGCTCCCGTCCCTGGGCCCCCCTGACAAGTGAGGCTGCAATGTTCGGCTCCCCGGTATGAAGCATGATTACGCTCCGCTGCCCAGCTCCGGCTTTCTCCAGATGACAACTCAAGAGGCCGGCTCCCACTCCACAGCGCAGCTGCCCGGCTCTCGTATGGTGATACTCCGGCAACTGGTGAGCAGAGGGGAAGTTATAGAAGAGAGTGTCATGGTGGGTACAGTGTGTGTGTGTGTATATACAGTATATGTGGCTTTATGTGTAAATGTGTGTGTGTGTGTGTGTGTGTGTGTGTGTATATGTGTGCACTTGTATATATGTGTGTGTATAGTGTATGTGCAGGGCCGAAACTAGGATTTTTGTCACCCGGGGCAAGGTAGATTTTTTTTTTTTTTACAATAAATAAATAAAAAAATAAAAAAAATAAACATTTTAAAATTAATAAATAAATGAATAAAAATATTATATATATATATATATATATATATATATATATATATATATATATATATATCTCTTTCAGAACTTTTTTACCTGAAAAATTGCCTTTTCTAACATAAATTTCATATCCAGGAAAAAGTGTCCCCATTTTACACAGTACGACAGGCAAGTGTCCCCATTTTACACATTGCTGCAGACAGGTGACCCCATTTTACACATTGCGGCAGACAGGTGTCCCCATTTTACACATTGCGGCAGGAAAAAGTGTCCCCATTTTACACATTGCGGCAGGCACGTGTCCCCATTTTACACAGTACGCTGGCAAGTGTCCCCATTTTACACATTGCGGCAGACACGTGTCCCCATTTTACACAGTACGACAGGCAAGTGTCCCCATTTTACACATTGCGGCAGACAGGTGTCCCCATTTTACACATTGCGGCAGACACGTGTCCCCATTTTACACAGTACGCAGGCAAGTGTTCCCATTTTACACATTGCGGCAGACAGGTGTCCCCATTTTACACAGTACGCTGGCAAGTGTCCCCATTTTACACATTGCGGCAGACACGTGTCCCCATTTTACACAGTACGACAGGCAAGTGTCCCCATTTTACACATTGCGGCAGACAGGTGACCCCATTTTACACATTGCGGCAGACAGGTGTCCCCATTTTACACATTGCGGCAGGAAAAAGTGTCCCCATTTTACACATTGCGGCAGGCACGTGTCCCCATTTTACACAGTACGACAGGCAAGTGTCCCCATTTTACACATTGCGGCAGGAAAAAAGTGTCCCCATTTTACACATTGCGGCAGGAAAAAGTGTCCCCATTTTACACATTGCGGCAGGAAAAAGTGTCCCCATTTTACACATTGCGGCAGACAGGTCCCCATTTCTCTGACGTCCTAGTGGATGCTGGGAACTCCGTAAGGACCGTGGGGAATAGCGGCTCCGCAGGAGACTGGGCACAAAAAGTAAAAGCTTTAGACTAGCTGGTGTGCACTGGCTCCTCCCCCTATGACCCTCCTCCAAGCCTCAGTTAGATTTTTGTGCCCGAACGAGAAGGGTGCAAGCTAGGTGGCTCTCCTGAGCTGCTTAGAAGTAAAAGTTTAAATAGGTTTTTTATTTTCAGTGAGTCCTGCTGGCAACAGGCTCACTGCATCGTGGGACTAAGGGGAGAAGAAGCGAACTCACCTGACTGCAGAGTGGATTGGGCTTCTTGGCTACTGGACATTAGCTCCAGAGGGACGATCACAGGTTCAGCCTGGATGGGTCCCGGAGCCGCGCCGCCGGCCCCCTTACAGAGCCAGAAGAGCGAAGCGGTCCGGAGAAAGCGGCGGCAGAAGACGTTCCTGTCTTCAAATAAGGTAGCGCACAGCACTGCAGCTGTGCGCCATTGCTCTCAGCACACTTCACACTCCGGTCACTGAGGGTGCAGGGCGCTGGGGGGGAGCGCCCTGAGACGCAATAAAAACGATATAAAAACCTTATATGGCTAAAAAAAATGCATCACATATAGCTCCTGGGCTATATGGATGCATTTATCCCCTGCCAGTTTCCTAAAAAAAGCGGGAGAAAAGGCCGCCGTGAAGGGGGCGGAGCCTTTCTCCTCAGCACACAAGCGCCATTTTCTTTCACAGCTCCGCTGGAAGGACGGCTCCCTGACTCTCCCCTGCAGTCCTGCACTACAGAAACAGGGTAAAACAGAGAGGGGGGCACTATTGGCAGCTAATATATAAATACAGCAGCTATAACAGGGAGTAACACTTATATAAGGTTATCCCTGTATATATATATAGCGCTCTGGTGTGTGCTGGCAAACTCTCCCTCTGTCTCCCCAAAGGGCTAGTGGGGTCCTGTCCTCTATCAGAGCATTCCCTGTGTGTGTGCTGGGTGTCGGTACGATTGTGTCGACATGTATGAGGAGGAAAATGATGTGGAAGCAGAGCAATTGCCTGTGTTAGTGATGTCACCCCCTAGGGAGTCGACACCTGACTGGATGGTAGTAATTAAAGAATTACGTGACAATGTCAGCACTTTGCAAAAAACTGTTGACGACATGAGACAGCCGACAAATCAATTAGTGCCTGTTCAGGCGTCTCAGACACCGTCAGGGGCGCTAAAACGCCCGTTACCTCATATGGTCGACACAGACCCTGACACGGATACTGAATCCAGTGTCGACGGTGACGAGACAAACGTAATGTCCAGTAGGGCCACACGTTACATGATCACGGCAATGAAGGAGGCATTGAACATTTCTGACACTACAAGTACCACAAAAAAGGGTATTATGTGGGGTGTGAAAAAACTACCAGTGGTTTTTCCTGAGTCAGATGAATTAAATGAGGTGTGTGATAAAGCGTGGGTTTCCCCCGATAAAAAACTGCTGATTTCTAATAAATTATTGGCACTATACCCTTTCCCGCCAGAGGTTAGGGCACGTTGGGAAACACCCCCTAGGGTAGATAAGGCGCTCACACGCTTATCAAAACAAGTGGCGTTACCGTCTCCTGATACGGCCGCTCTCAAGGAACCAGCTGATAGAAGGCTGGAAAATATCTTAAAAGGTATATACACACATACCGGTGTTATACTGCGACCAGCGATCGCCTCAGCCTGGATGTGCAGCGCTGGAGTGGCTTGGTCGGATTCCCTGACTGAAAATATTGATACCCTGGATAGGGACAGTATATTATTAACTATAGAGCATTTAAAGGATGCATTACTATATATGCGAGATGCACAGAGGGATATTTGCACCCTGGCATCTAGAGTAAGTGCGATGTCCATTTCTGCCAGAAGAACGTTATGGACGCGACAGTGGTCAGGTGATGCGGATTCCAAACAACATATGGAAGTATTGCCGTATAAAGGGGAGGAGTTATTTGGGGTCGGTCTATCGGACCTGGTGGCCACAGCAACGGCTGGAAAATCCACCTTTTTACCCCAGGTCACCTCTCAGCAGAAAAAGACACCGTCTTTTCAAACCCAGTCCTTTCGTCCCTATAAGGGCAAGAGGGAAAAAGGCCGCTCGTTCCTGCCCCGGGGCAGAGGAAGGGGAAAAAGACTGCAGCAGGCAGGACGGCTGGAGTCAGAAAATCTGACTCGCTGTTTATACTGTATGCACCCAACAAGCTGGGTGCTCCTGCTTCTAAGCAGACGATTGCTCGTTGGATTTGTAGTACAATTCAACTTGCACATTCTGTGGCAGGCCTGCCACAGCCAAAATCTGTAAAAGCCCATTCCACAAGGAAGGTGGGCTCATCTTGGGCGGCTGCCCGAGGGGTCTCGGCTTTACAACTTTGCCGAGCAGCTACTTGGTCAGGGGCAAACACGTTTGCTAAATTCTACAAATTTGATACCCTGGCTGAGGAGGACCTGGAGTTCTCTCATTCGGTGCTGCAGAGTCATCCGCACTCTCCCGCCCGTTTGGGAGCTTTGGTATAATCCCCATGGTCCTTACGGAGTTCCCAGCATCCACTAGGACGTCAGAGAAAATAAGAATTTACTTACCGATAATTCTATTTCTCATAGTCCGTAGTGGATGCTGGGCGCCCATCCCAAGTGCGGATTGTCTGCAATACTTGTATATAGTTATTGTTACAAACAAATCGGGTTGTTTATTGTTGGAAGCCATCTTTTCAGAGGCTCCTACGGTTATCATACTGTTAACTGGGTTCAGATCACGAGTTGTACGGTGTGATTGGTGTGGCTGGTATGAGTCTTACCCGGGATTCAAGATCCTTCCTTATTATGTACGCTCGTCCGGGCACAGTATCTTAACTGAGGCTTGGAGGAGGGTCATAGGGGGAGGAGCCAGTGCACACCAGCTAGTCTAAAGCTTTTACTTTTTGTGCCCAGTCTCCTGCGGAGCCGCTATTCCCCATGGTCCTTACGGAGTTCCCAGCATCCACTACGGACTATGAGAAATAGAATTATCGGTAAGTAACTTCTTATTTTTACACATTCCGGCAGGTGGTGGAGAGAGAGAGAGAGAGAGAGAGAGGAGAGGGGCTGACTTACATTTGAAGCGGTTCTCGCCGCTCTTCAGCCGCCTCTCCCTCCTCGTCTGCGCGGCTCCCCCTTCTCCCTCCTCCCGAGTGCCCAGCTCGGGGGGCGGGGTTTCGTGGAATGACGCGTTTGCGTCGTGACTTCACGACGCAATCGCGTCATTCCGCGAAACCCCGCCCCCCCGAGCTGGGCACTCGGGAGGACGGAGAAGGGGGTTTCAATTTTCAAAGTACAAAGAAGTGCCGCGGCGCTGCACTGGCGCATAGGGAGAGGGTGTTAGGGGGTCTCGGCGCCCCCTCCAATCCGGCGCTAAGGTCGCCTGCCCCCCTAGCCCCCCCCTAGTTTCGGCCCTGGTATGTGGCTGTGATTATGTACATATGTGGCTATGTGTGTGGCATAATGTGAATTTTCGGCTCATACGGTGTGCTCTAATCTGAATTTCGGCTGATACTGTGTGCTATAATGTGAATTTCGGCTCATACGGTGTGCTCTAATGTGAATTTCAGCTCATTCCGTGTGCTATAATGTGAATTTCAGCTCATACTGTGTGCTCTAATGTGAATTTCGGCTCCTACCGTGTGCTTTAATGTGAATGTCAGCTCCTACAGTATGCTATAATGTGAATTTCAGCTCATACCGTGTGCTCTAATGTGAATTTCGGCTCCTACCGTGTGCTTTAATGTGAATGTCTGCTCCTACAGTATGCTATAATGTGAGTTTCAGCTCATACCGTGTGCTATAATGTGCATTTCAGCTAATTCTGTACGCTCTAATGTGAATTTCAGGCTCAAACCGTGTAGTATGGGGTCCTACTGTTGTTGTGCAAAATGTGTATAAGGGGTGGTAAACTAACCGGAAGGCCATGCCCCCTTTTCAGGGACCACGCCCCCTTTTTTGGAGTGCGCGCGCACGCATAATTACTACCTTCACTTTTCCATACCCCCACTTCAAAATTTCCACTTCGACCACTGTATATATATATATATATGTGTGTGTGTGTGTGTGTGTGTGTATATGTATGGATTAGAGGTGTGCATCGGACCATTTATCCTGGTTTTGGTTTTCTCATTTGTCGTCTGGTGTTTTGGTTATGCGAAAACACCATGACTTTTGGTTTTGCATTTTTTTACAAAAATTGTCAAAAAAGCTGCAATTACATAAATTGGGCCTTTTTTTGTTCCTAGAGTACTACTAACCTCAATAACATTTATTTTATTAATAAACCATAGTTTGTGGGGGGGGTTTATTCAGTGGTTTATAATATAATACTGTAGGTGGTGTATGCTTCATATAAGCAATGAAGGGAGGGAGATTGAGGTGGGTGAACTGGTAGCTATGCCCTCCATGGTGCTAACCACACCCCATGGCATAGACGACACCCCCATTTCTCTGACGTCCTAAGTGGATGCTGGGACTCCGTAAGGACCATGGGGATTAGCGTCTCCGCAGGAGACTGGGCACAACTAAAGAAAGCTTTAGGACTACCTGGTGTGCACTGGCTCTTCCCACTAAGACCCTCCTCCAGACCTCAGTTAGATTCTTGTGCCCGGCTGAGCTGGATGCACACTAGGGGCTCTCTTTACAGTGAGATCTGCTGGCAACAGACTCACTGCAGCGAGGGACTAAGGGGAGAAGAAGCGAACCTACCTAACTGGTGGTAGCTTGGGCTTCTTAGGCTACTGGACACCATTAGCTCCAGAGGGATCGACCGCATGGAACCGGCCATTGATGTTCGGTCCCGGAGCCGCGCCGCCGGCCCCCTTACAGAGCCAGAAGCAAGAAGTGTTCCGGAAAATCGGCGGCAGAAGACTTCAGTCTTCACCAAGGTAGCGCACAGCACTGCAGCTGTGCGCCATTGCTCCTCATGCACACCTCACACTCCGGTCACTGATGGGTGCAGGGCGCTGGGGGGGGGGGGGGGGGGCGCCCTGAGCAGCAATATAAACACCTTGCCTGGCAAAATCATCACAATATATAGCCCCAGAGGCTATATATGTGATAAATACCCCTGCCAGAATCCATAAAAATGCGGGAGAAAAGTCAGCGAAAAAGGGGCGGAGCTATCTCCCTCAGCACACTGGCGCCATTTTCTCTTCACAGTGCAGCTGGAAGACAGCTCCCCAGGCTCTCCCCTGTAATTTTCAGGCTCAAAGGGTTAAAAAGAGAGGGGGGGCACTAAATTTAGGCGCAATATTGTCTATACAAGCAGCTATTGGGGGGAAAAATCACTCAGTTATAGTGTTAATCCCTGCATTATATAGCGCTCTGGTGTGTGCTGGCATACTCTCTCTCTGTCTCCCCAAAGGACTTTGTGGGGTCCTGTCCTCAGTCAGAGCATTCCCTGTGTGTGTGCTGTGTGTCGGTACGGCTGTGTCGACATGTGGGATGAGGAAGGTTACGTGGAGGTGGAGCAGAGGCCGATAAATGGGATGTCGCCCCCTGTGGGGCCGACACCAGAGTGGATGGATAGGTGGAAGGTATTAACCGACAATGTCAACTCCTTACATAGAAGGCTGGATGACGTAAAACAGCTGTGGGACAGCCGGCTTCTCAGTCCGCGCCTGCCCAGGCGTCTCAAAGGCCATCAGGGGCTCAAAAAAGCGCCCGTTACCTCAGATGGCAGACACAGATGTCGACATGGAGTCTGACTCCAGTGTCCACGAGGTTGAGACATATACACAATCCACTAGGAACATCCGTTACATGATCTCGGCAATGAAAAATGTGTTACGCATTTCTGACATGAACCCAAGTACCACATAAAAGGGGTTTTATTTTTGGGGAGAAAAAGCAGCCAGTGTTTTGTTCCCCCATCAGATGAATGAATGAAGTGTGTAAAGTAGCGTGGGTTCCCCCGATAAGAAACTGGTAATTTCTAAAAAGTTACTGATGGCGTACCCTTTCCCGCCAGAGGATAGGTCACGTTGGGAGATATCCCTTAGGGTGGATAAGGCGCTCACACGTTTGTCAAAAAAGGTGGCACTGCCGTCTTAGGATACGGCCACCTTGAAGGAGCCTGCTGATAAAAAGCAGGAGGCTATCCTGAAGTCTGTATATACACACTCAGGTTCTATACTGAGACCTGCAATTGCCTCAGCATAAATAGTGCTGCTGCAGCGTGGTCTGATACCCAGTCAGATAATATTAATACTCTAAGACAGGGATAATAGTTTGCTAACATAGAGCATATTAAAGACGTCGTCTTAGATATAAAGGATGCACAGAGGGATATTTGCCGGCTGGCATCCAGAATTAATGCAATGTCCATTCTGCCAGGAGGATATTAGAAACCCGGCAGTGGACAGGTGATGCTGCCTATAAAAGGCACATGGAGATTCTGCCTTATAAGGGTGAGGAATTGTTTGGGGATGGTCTCTGGGACCTCGTATCCACAGCAACAGCTGGGAAGAAAATTTTTTACCTCAGGTTTCCTCACAGCCTAAGAAAGCACTGTATTTTCAGGTACAGTCCTTTCGGCTTCAGAAAAGCAAGTGGGTCAAAGGCGCTTCCTTTCTGCACAGAGACAAGGGAAGAAGGAAAAAGCTGCACCAGCAGCCAGTTCCCAGGATCAAAAATCTTCCCCCGCTTCCTCTGAGTCCACCGCATGACGTTGGGGCTCCACAGGTGGAGACAGGTGCGGTAGGGGCGCGTCTCGGGAACTTCAGGGACCAGTGGGCTTGCCCACAGGTGGATCCCTAGGTTCTGCAAATAGTATCACAGGGATACAGGCTGGAGTTCGAGGCGACTCCCCCTCGCCGTTACCTCACATCAGCCTTGCCTGCTGCCCTCGGATAAAGGTAGTACTGGCGGCAATTCACAAGCTGTACTTCCAGCAGGTGAAATCAAGGTACCCCTCCTTCAACAAGGCCGGGGTTACTATTCCAAAATGTTGTGGTACCGAAACCAGACGGTTCGGTGAGACCCATTCTAAAATTGAAAGCCTTGAACACTTATATACGAAGGTTCAAGTTCAAAATGGAATCGCTCAGGGCGATTATTGCAAGCCTGGAGAATTTCATGGTATCACTGGACATCAAGGATGTTTACCTGCATGTCCCTATTTACCCTCTTCACCAGGAGTACCTCAAAATTGTGGTACAGGATTGTCATTACCAATTCCAGACGTTGCCGTTGGTCTGTCCCCGGCACCAAGGTATTTACCAAGGTAATGGCTGAAATAATTATCCCGTACTTGGACGATCTCCTTATAAAGGCGAGGTCCAGGGAGCAGTTGTTCGGCGGAGTAGCACTATCTCGGGAAGTGCTACAACAGCACGGCTGGATTCTGAATATTCCAAAGTCGCAGCTGGTTCCTACGACGCGTCTACTGTTCCTGAGTATGGTTCTGGACACAGAACAGGATAAAAAGGGTTTCTCCCGGAGGAGAAGTCCAAGGAGTTGTCGTCTCTAGACAGAGACCTCCTAATACGTATACAGGTGTCGGTGCATCAATGCACGCGAGCCCTGGGAAGGATGGTAGCTTCTTACGAAGAAATTCCATTCGCCAGGTCCCAAGCAAGGATTTTCCAGTGGGATCTGTTGGATAAGTGGTCCGGGTCGCATCTTCAGATGCATCGGCGGATAACCCTGTCTCCAAGGGCCAGGGTGTCGCTGTTGTGGTGGCTGCAGAGTGCTCATCTTCTAGGGGGCCGCAGATTCGGCATACAGGACTGGGTCCTGGTGACCACGGATGCCAGCCTTCGAGGCTGGGGGGCAGTCACACAGGGAAGAAACTTCCAAGGCTATGGAAAAGTCAGGAGACTTCCCTACACATAAATATTCTGGAACTAAGGGCCATTTACAATGCCCTAAGTCAGGCTAGACCCCTGCTTCAACACCGGCCGGTGCTGATCCAGTCAGACAACATCACGGCGGTCGCTCATGTAAACCGACAGGGCGGCACAAGAAGCAGGATGTCGATGGCAGAAGCCACAAGGATTCTCCGATGGGCGGAAAATCATGTGTTAGCACTGTCAGCAGTGTTCATTCCCGGAGTGGACAACTGAGAAGCAGACTTTCTCAGAAGACACGACCTCCACCCGGGAGAGTGGGGACTTCATCCAGAAGTTTTCCAAATGATTGTACACCGTTGGGAAAGGCCACAGGTGGACATGATGGCGTCCCGCCTCAACAGAAAGCTACAAAGATATTGCGCCAGGTCAAGGGACCCTCAGGCGATAGCTGTGGACGCTCTGGTAACACCGTGGGTGTACCAGTCGGTGTATGTGTTCCCTTCTCTGCCTCTCTTACCCAGGGTAATGAGAATAATAAGAAGGAGAGGAGTAAGAACTATACTCATTGTTCCGGGTTGGCCAAGAAGAGCTTGGTAACCAGAACTCCAAGAAATGATCTCAGAGGACCCATGGCCTCTGCCGCTCAGACAGGACCTGCTGCAGCAGGGGGCCTGTCTGTTCCAAGACGTTCCGCGGCTGCGTTTGACGGCATGGCGGTTGAACGCCGGATCCTGAAGGAAAAGGGCATTCCGGAGGAAGTTATCCCTACGCTATTTAAAGCTAGGAAAGAAGTGAACGCAAACCATTATCACCGCATATGGTGGAAATATGTTGCGTGCTGTGAGGCCAGGAAGGCCCCAAAGGAGAAATTTCAGCTAGGTCGATTTCTGCACTTCCTACAGTGAGAGGTGACTATGGGCCTAAAATTGGGTTCCATGAAGGTCCAGATTTCGGCTCTATCGATTTTCTTCCAAAATAGAACTGGCTTCACTGCCTGAAGTTCGGACTTTGTTAAGGGAGTGCTGCATAGTCAGCCCCCGTTTGTGCCTCAAGTGGCACCGTGGGATCTCAACGTGGTGTTGGATTTCCTGAAGTCGCATTGGGTTGAGCCACTTAAATCCGTGGAGCTACAATACCTCACGTGGAAAGTGGTCATGCTGTGGGCCGTGGCGTCGGCCAGGCGTGTATCAGAATTGGCGGCTTTGTCATACAAATGCCCTTATCTGTATTTTATATGGATAAGGCGGAATTGAGGACTCGTTCCCAATTCCTTCCTAAGGTGGTATGTATCATGTGAACCAACCTATTGTGGTGCCTGCGGCTACTTGGGACTTGGAGGATTCCAAGTTACTGGACGTAGTCAGGGCCCTGAAAAGTATATGTTTCCAGGACGGCTGGAGTCAGGAAAACTGACTCGCTATTTATCCTGTATGCACCCAACAAGCTGGGTGCTCCTGCTTCTAAGCAGACTATTGCTCGCTGGATCTGTAGCACGATTCAACTTGCACGTGCTGCGGCTGGACTGCCGCACCCTAAATCTGTAAAAGCCCATTCCACGAGGAAAGTGGGCTCTTCTTGGGCGGCTGCCCGAGGGGTCTCGGCTTTACAACTTTGCCGAGCTGTTACTTGGTCGGGTTCAAACATTTTTGCAACAGTCTACAAGTTTGATACCCTGGCTGAGGAGGACCTAGAGTTTGCTCATTCGGTGCTGCAGAGTCATCCGCACTCTCCCGCCCGTTTGGGAGCTTTGGTATAATCCCCATGGTCCTTACGGAGTTCCAGCATCCACTTAGGACATCAGAGAAAATAAGATTTTACTCACCGGTAAATCTATTTCTCGTAGTCCGTAGTGGATGCTGGGCGCCCATCCCAAGTGCGGATTGTCTGCAAAACTTGTTTATAGTTATTGCCTAACTAAAGGGTTATTGTTGAGCCATCTGTTGAGAGGCTCAGTTATATTTCATACTGTTAACTGGGTATAGTATCACGAGTTATACGGTGTGGCTGGTATGAGTCTTACCCGGGATTCAAAATCCTTCCTATTTGTGTCAGCTCTTCCGGGCACAGTATCCTAACTGAGGTCTGGAGGAGGGTCTTAGTGGGAGGAGCCAGTGCACACCAGGTAGTCCTAAAGCTTTCTTTAGTTGTGCCCAGTCTCCTGCGGAGCCGCTAATCCCCATGGTCCTTACGGAGTCCCAGCATCCACTACGGACTACGAGAAATAGATTTACCGGTGAGTAAAATCTTATTATCAGTAGTCACACCCCCACCATGCTGGTCACATCCCCTGAGGCGGCGCATAATAGGCCCTTTATTAATTTCAGCTCCAGGCCCATCAGGACCTTAATCTGGCACTGCTGACGCCGACACGGATTCTGACTCCAGTGTCGACTACGATGATGCAAAGTTACAGCCAGAATTGGCAAATAGTATTCAAAATATGATTATTGTAATAAAAGATGTTTTGCATATCACAGAGAAACCCCCTGTCCCTGACACAAGGGTACACATGTATAGGGTAAAGAAACCTGAGGTAGCCTTTCCCCCATCTCATGAACGAGTTATTGAAAAGGCTTGGGAATCTCCAGACAAGAAACTGCAGATTCCCAAAAGAATTCTTAAGGTGTATCCTTTCCCGAATAAGGACAGGATACAGTGAGAATCTTCCCCAAGGGGGGAAAAAAGCGTGGACACGCTTATCCGAAAGAGTAAGCTGCCATCCCAAGATATGGCTACCCTCAGGGATCCTGCTAATCGCAAACAGCAAGTTACCTTAAAGTCCATTTACACACATTCTAGTACCTTACTCAGACCGGCAATAGTGTCGGCTGGAGTTTGTAGCGCTGCAGCAGCGTGGATAGGTACCTTATCGACGGAAATTGATACCCTGGATAAGGGTACCATTTTATTGACCCGGGGTCATATTAACGATGCTGTCTTATATATGAGAGATGCTCAAAGAGACATTGGCCTACTGGGTTCTAGAATCAACGCTATGTCGATTTCTGCTAGACGAGTCCTATGGACCCGCCAATGGACAGGTGATGCCGACTCAAAGAGGCATATGGAGGTTTTACCTTACAAGGGTGAGGAATTGTTTGGGGATGGTATCTTGGACCTGGTCTCCACAGCTACAGCTTGTAAATCAAAATTTTTGCCTTATATTCCCTCACAGCCTAAGAAAGCACCACATTATCAAATGCAGTCTTTCGGTCACAAGAAACAAGAGAGTACGAGGTGCGTTCTTTCTTGCCAGAGGTAAGGGCAGAGCGAAAAAGCTGCACAACACAACACAGCTAGTTCCCAGGAACAGAGGTCCTCCCCGGCCTCTACAAAATCCACCGCATGACGCTGGGGCTCCGCTAAGGGAGTCCGCCCCAGTGGGGGCACGTCTTCGAATTTTCAGCCACATCTGGGTTCACTCACAGGTGGATCCCTGGGCAATAGAAATTGTTTCTCAGGGTTACAAGCTGGAATTCGAAGAGGTGCCTCCTCGCCGGTTTTTCAAATCGGCCCTGCTGACTTCTTCCCCAGAAAGGGAGATAGTGGTAAATGCAATTCACAAATTGTATCTTCAACAGGTGGTGGTCAAGGTTCTCCTACTTCAACAAGGGAGAGGATATTACTCAACCCTGTTTCTAGTACCGAAACCGGACGGTTCGGTCAGACCCATTTTAAATTTAAAATCCCTGAACCTATACTTGAAAAGGTTCAAGTTCAAGATGGAATCGCTCAGGGCGGTCATCGCCAGCCTGGAAGGGGGGGATTTTATGGTATCTCTGGACATAAAGGATGCGTACCTTCATGTTCCCATATATCCACCTTATCAGGCGTACCTGAGATTTGCGGTACAGGATTGTCATTACCAATTTCAGACGTTGCCGTTTGGGCTTTCCACGGCCCCGAGAATTTTTACCAAGGTAATGGCGGAAAGGATGGTGCTCCTGCGCAAGCAGGGTGTCACAATTATCCCGTACTTGGACGATCTCCTCATAAAAGCGAGATCACGAGAGCAGTTACTGAACAGCGTGTCACTTTCACTGAAGGTGTTACAGCAACACGACTGGATTCTCAATATCCCGAAGTCGCAGCTGGTTCCTACGACTCGTCTAATCTTCTTGGGCATGATTCTGGATACGGACCAGAAAAGGGTTTATCTTCCAACGGAAAAGGCTCAAGAACTCATGACTCTGGTCAGGAACCTATTGAAACCAAAACAGGTGTCAGTGCATCACTGCACTCGAGTCCTGGGAAAGATGGTGGCATCTTACGAGGCCATTCCGTTCGGCAGGTTCCATGCGAGGACTTTCCAATGGGACCTACTGGACAAGTGGTCCGGGTCACATCTACAGATGCATCAGTTGATCACACTGTCCCCCAGGGGCCAGGGTATCTCTCCGGTGGTGGCTGCAGAGTGCTCACCTTCTAGAGGGCCGCAGGTTCGGCATTCAGGACTGGGTTTTGGTGACCACGAACGCGAGCCTCCGAGGTTGGGGAGCAGTCACACTAGGAAGAATCTTCCAGGGTCTTTGGTCAAGTCAAGAGACTTGTCTTCACATCAACGTCCTGGAGCTGAGGGCCATATACAACGCCCTTCGTCAAGCGGAGACCTTGTTTCGCGACATACCAGTTCTGATCCAGTCAGACAACATCACCGCAGTGGCTCATGTAAACCGCCGGGGCGGCACAAGGAGCAGAATGGCAATGGCGGAAGCCACCAGGATTCTTCGCTGGGCGGAAAATCATGTAAGCGCACTGTCAGCAGTGTTCATTCCGGGAGTGGACAACTGGGAAGCAGACTTCCTCAGCAGGCACGACCTGCTTCCAGTAGAGTGGGGACTTCAGCAGAAAGTCTTCGCACAGATAGCAAGTCAGTGGGGACTGCCCAGATAGACATGATAGCGTCCCGCCTCAACAAAAAGCTGTAGAGGTATTGCGCCAGGTCAAGAGACCCTCAGGCGGTAGCTGGGGACGCCCTAGTGACACCGTGGGTGTTCCAGTCGGTCTATGTGTTTCCTCCTCTACCTCTCATCCCAAAGGTGTTGAGAATAATAAGAAAAAGAGGAGTACAGACAATTCTCATTGTTCCAGATTGGACACGAAGGGCCTGGTATCCGGATCTGCAGGAGATGCTCACAGAAGATCCGTGGCCTCTTCCTCTATGACAGGACCTGTTGCAACAAGGGCCCTGTCTGTTCCAAGACTTACAGCGGCTGCGTTTGACGGCATGGTGGTTGAACGCCGGATCCTAGCGGAAAAGGGCATTCCGGATGAGGTCATTCCTACTCTGATAAAGGCTAGGAAGGACGTGACAGCTAAATATTATCACCGTATAGGGCGAAAATATGTTTCTTGGTGGGAGGCCAGGAATGCTCCTACGGAAGAATTCCATCTGGGCCGTTTCCTTCATTTCCTACAAACTGGAGTGAATTTGGGCTTAAAATTAGGCTCCATTAAGGTTCAGATTTCGGCCTTATCCATTTTCTTTCAAAAAGAATTGGCTTCTCTCCCAAAAGTACAGACTTTTGTGAAGGGAGTGCTGCATATTCAGCCTCCTTTTATACCTCCGGTGGCGCCTTGGGACCTTAACGTGGTGTTGAGTTTCCTTAAGTCGCACTGGTTTGAACCACTTAAAACAGTGGAGTTAAAATATCTCACTTGGAAAGTGGTCATGTTGTTAGCCTTGGCATCGGCTAGGCGAGTGTCGGAATTGGCGGCTTTGTCTCATAAAAGCCCCTATCTAGTTTTCCATATGGATAGAGCGGAATTGCGGACCCGTCCTCAATTTTTGCCTAAGGTGGTGTCGTCTTTTCATATGAACCAACCTATTGTGGTGCCTGTGGCTACACGAGACTTGGAGGATTCCGAGTCCCTTGATGTGGTCAGGGCTTAGAAAATTTACGTAGCCAGAACGGCTAGAGTCAGAAAAACAGAA
This sequence comes from Pseudophryne corroboree, assembly GCF_028390025.1. Taxonomy (NCBI): domain Eukaryota; kingdom Metazoa; phylum Chordata; class Amphibia; order Anura; family Myobatrachidae; genus Pseudophryne; species Pseudophryne corroboree. The sequence goes on along the minus strand of NC_086447.1, from coordinate 791,780,734 downwards.
GCACTGTTTGTCCTGTATGCAGCCAACAAGGTTGGCGCTCCTGCTTCAAAGCTGACTATTGCTCGCTGGATCTGTAACACGATTCAGCAGGCACATGCGACGGCTGGATTGCCGTTACCAAAATTGGTCAAGGCCCATTCCACTAGGAAGGTGGGCTCGTCTTGGGCGGCTGCCCGAGGGGTCTCGGCACTACAGCTGTGCCGAGCTGTTACTTGGTCGGGTTCAAACACATTTGCAAAGTTCTATAAGTTTGATACCCTTGCTGAGGAGGACCTCCTGTTTGCTCAATCGGTGCTGCAGAGTCATCCGCACTCTCCCGCCCGTTTGGGAGCTTTGGTATAATCCCCATGGTCCTTACGGAGTCCCCAGCATCCTCTAGGACGTAAGAGAAAATAAGATTTTAAACCTACCGGTAAATCTTTTTCTCGTAGTCCGTAGAGGTTGCTGGGCGCCCGTCCCAAGTGCTGACTACTTCTGCAAGACTTGTATATAGTTTTGCTTACATAAGGGTTATGTTATAGTTTTCATCGGTCTCCGACTGATGCTATGTTGTTTTTTCATACTGTTAACTGGTTAGTTTATACACAAGTTATACGGTGTGAATGGTGTGGGCTGGTATGAATCTTGCCCTTGGTTTAACAAAAATCCTTTCCTCGTACTGTCCGTCTCCTCTGGGCACAGTTTCTCTAACTGAGGTCTGGAGGAGGGGCATAGAGGGAGGAGCCAATGCACACCCATACCTAAAGTATTTCTTAAAGTGCCCATGTCTCCTGCGGAGCCCGTCTATCCCCATGGTCCTTACGGAGTCCCCAGCATCCTCTACGGACTACGAGAAAAAGATTTACCGGTAGGTTTAAAATCTTATTATAATCTTGTTTGATAAATAACAGATTTTACTTTGTCGATATATATTCAACAACAAGAAAAACACCTTGAAGAAACACTGGGGCAGATGTATTAACCTGGAGAAGGCATAAGGAAGTGATAAACCAGTGATATGTGCAAGGTGATAAAGGCACCAGCCAATCAGATCCTGTTAATTTACATATTGGAGCTGATTGGCTGGTGCCTTTATCACCTTGCACATATCACTGGTTTATCACTTCATTATACCTTCTCCAGGTTAATACATCTGCCCCACTGTGTGAATAAGTCTGTACACACCATGATTCAGTTGTTTGTTGAACCAATTTTAGCAGCAATACTGTAGCTTGAAGTTATTTCTTGCATGAGAGTATCTTATCATATATTGGGGGTAATTCCAAGTTGATCGCAGCAGGAATTTTGTTAGCAGTTGGGCAAAACTATGGCCCTCATTCCGAGTTGTTCGCTCGGTAAAAATCTTCGCATCGCAGCGATTTTCCGCTTAATGCGCATGCGCAATGTTCGCACTGCGACTGCGCCAAGTAAATTTGCTATGCACTTAGGAATTTTACTCACGGCTTTTTCATCGTTCTGGCGATCGTAATGTGATTGACAGGAAATGGGTGTTACTGGGCGGAAACAGGCCGTTTTATGGGCGTGTGGGAAAAAACGCTACAGTTTCCGGAAAAAACGCAGGAGTGGCCGGAGAAACGGAGGAGTGTCTGGGCGAACGCTGGGTGTGTTTGTGACGTCAAACCAGGAACGACAAGCACTGAACTGATCGCAGATGCCGAGTAAGTCTGGAGCTACTCAGAAACTGCTACGAGGTGTGTTATCGCAATATTGCGAATACATCGTTCGCAATTTTAAGATGCTAAGATTCACTCCCAGTAGGCGGCGGCTTAGCATGAGCAAATCTGCTAAAATCCGCTTGCGAGCGACCAACTCGGAATGACCTCCTATGTGCACTGCAGGGGAGTCCGATTTAACATGTGCAGAGAGAGTTAGATTTGGGTGTGGTGTTTTCAATCTGCAATCTAATTTGCAGTGTAAAAATAAAGCAGCCAGTATTTACCCTGCACAGAAATAAAATAACCCACCCAAATCTAACTCTTTCTGCACATGTTATATCTGCCTCCCCTGCAGTGCACATGGTTTTGCCCAACTGCTAACAAAATTCCTGCTGCGATCAATTTGGAATTACCCCCTATAGGAATATTTTTCCCACTGCTTCAGTTTATTGATGTTAAAGGACATTTGTTTATGCAGGCCAGACACCTGGTTATGTCACAGAAACATTGGTACTGAAGTGTGAAATTTTAGTTGGCCAAAACCCTTATTTTCTTTATTGCTTTTGTTCCCATCAAGGAGCAAATCCCATCATGAGCACTAACCTCTGGAGAATTTGGTGCATGTTTACATCTTCATGGGCCCATGGTTTGACACCCAGTACTTAAGATATTGTGGTCTTTAGTTGAATGATGTAGTTGTTTGGAAATATGCTCACAAACCCATGGTTGATACTTAGGCAAAATAAGGAGAGGGACAGATTAGGAAGAAAGAGGTGGAGAGGGAACTGCGCCCGAAACATCTACAGCTGGGTCAAAATGGGCGACATAGATTACTATATCGACTAGTGTGTACGGGCCTTAAGTATGGTCCATTGGCCACTTTGCTGTCTTTCAAGCTAAGAATTTGCTAGAGTCAAGCAATGTTAATGGATCCAGCTTTGTAATGCTTTATTTTATTTTATGTTTTTATTTTTTTCTGTATAATTTTGAATTTTAAAGTTCTATAAACAGAACAGCTCTATCCTTGTGACACTGATGTACAGTATATACTGTATAATGCAGTGAGTAATTTTTAGGAATCTTCTGTTGCTAAGAAGCAAAAAAGATTGATTCATATAGAAACCATTTAAGAAAGTCCGTTCAAAAGGACACAATACAGAACTGATGCTTGCCGTAGAGTATTCTGGCAATCGAGATATGTTTTTCTTTTTTAATTGGTAATATTAAGTATTTTGCTATTTTCTATGATAACTTTGAGCTTCAAATTATGTTTAATCCTGGCTAAACAAAGCCACCAATACGAAAGTATCCATGTTATTAGTATACTGCATCTTAATAAGTTGAGAAATAAGACTATCACTGTAGAGAGAGATTTGTCTATAGATTTCTTTGGAACATACTAGAATCTAAAAAGAAGACCTGTGGTGTGGCCTGGAGTAGCTAGAGGAAGGGTGCGTTTGCTCGGCTCTCCCGCTGATATCCTTCATTTCTCCTGATTGCTGTGCTAATTCTTCCCCTCATGCTGCCAGAGAAGTGAGGGAGTGGTTCCTGACTATTGGAGACTCCGTGTGGGGACTTTAATGTGGTAATTAACTGCGTGATTCGCAGAGCGCTCTTGACGGCCGGTCCTCCGCTCCTGTTGTTGGTGTTTTAGCCTCCGGCTCCCGGGACTGGTCAGTGATCGTATACTTACCCTGTGGCTCTCATCCTGCTGGCGGTTGTCTTCGGTGGAAGATCCTGGTTGCTCCAACCGACTGCTGCGCTGTTTGTGAGGTGGGATTGAAGCTTGGCGCCATCGTGTCTCTGTGCCCATCACGGTTGCTGGTGAGATTTTGACGCTGGCTCCCGTCTTCCCTGCTTGATCCTGGTATAACGATGGCTGTCTCTGTACAACAGATCCTCCTGGCTGTAAATGCCTCTACTGAAAGGCTTCTTGCTCAGTTAGATGCTACACTAGCAGCTGACATCTCAGGGCCTGTGAAGGAAACCCTCGGGTCGCTGTTACCTGAACTCCTCCTGGACTTATCTGTTGCACGAGATGTACTTTCTGCCTCACCCGTTGTGCAAGATGTGCCTCTCGCCTTACCTGATGTGCACGCTGTACTCCTGGACTCCCCTGCAATACAGGAGGTGCTTTCACTCGTGTCTGTGTTTCTTCCTGTTAAGGGATTCATTGATTCTGGCCATAATATCCTGTCAGTAGATTTTACCCTTCTGGGGCCTATGTTCCAGTTTTGTGCCCGCTCACCCACACACTTCCAGTATGGCTTTACAAGTCCATGGATGGCTGGGAAGTTTCGATATTTGGCTTATAAGTATTTTTCTCCTGTTCTATCTGGCCCTGGGTGACTGGGGATGTGACCATCTTCGCTATCCTACTTGCGCTGGAGGACTGGCCGGACTGTTACTCCATATGTGTTAAATAACACCTATTGTGATTTTATGTTGATGACGTTTCGTATTGTATAATGCGGTATTGATATACCCTTCTGGTTATGGGCCCTCCGTCCTTTGTTTTGTTTTATATATATATTGTTTGTAAACTGGTTAGCGTTCTGCATGAGAAGCACACGATATCCTTGAACCGCAGGAGAGCTGGGTTTAGTCTAGCTATAAGGTCATCTTTAGTCTATTGCCCTTATCAGGCATGTGCTTTAATATCCTTTGCTTTAATATCCAGTGATGGGGTGCGGGGGGGGGGGGGGGGGTTGGTTGGTTCGTGTAGCTCGGGGCGGGGTGGGGTTTTAGGGATCCAAGTATACCTGAGTTGGGGGTAGGCTATACAGGGTGGGGGGTTAATGGGTAAGTAGTTTAGTGGGGAGAGGGCTTTTGGGGCTCCAGGTATACCTAGGTTGGGGTTAGGCTATACAGGGTGGGGGGTTATGCGGTGGTTTGTTTTGGGGTGTTTTGTTTTCATTTTATACTGCAGGGTTTTATGTTTTGTTTCTATGTATGGCAGATGTCTAAGGATTTCACTTATTTTAATTGTATTCTATATACCTATGCAAGTGTTTTATTCATGGTCTACAGTGTTAGGCCTCATGTGTCCTTTTTACTTTATCCTTGATGCGGGAGCTCATATGATGCCTGTGGGTTCTTACTCTTATTTAAGGTGTATTGTAGATCCTGACCTATTGCTGTATGCTGACCCTATAATATGTGCTCATTGTCTGACCACACTACTGATTGTATAATGCATACTCTCTTTTACCTGCCGCTATTGTTCGGTATTGTGGGTTTTTTTTGTTTTTTTTTTTATTTCTCAATGTATTTTTGTTTGGTTGTTATGTCTTTTTGTTTAAAAGAAAACGGAAAAACAATAAAAGATTATTGAATTTAAAAAAAAAAAGAAGACCTGTGCATAAATTGATTATTTTAACCTTAGTTCTTACCTTTCAAAGTCCTTAGTGATCTGTTTGTCTGTCTTCTTGTACATTACATCTTCCCACCCGTTCCCTTCAATCTGCCAAGATTTTTCTCCTTTCATCATCCCTTTCACCACCTCCCTTTCTTGTCTGCAAGACTTGCCCCATGATACACCAGCAAAAAAATAAAAAATAAACTTCAAGTTCTGGAATGTCCTTACTCGTTCTGTCTTCTTACCAGGGAGATCATCGTCCATTTGTATGTTTACAACAAACAAACAGACAGACAAGTCAGAAATAGGGATCCATGAATATGTTGCTTCTATTTTGGCCACCTGATCCTGACCTCTGTTTCTAAGGAAAGCACCAGGATGTATACTCACTAGACTGCTTCTGTTACTAGAGCCGGTCATACACCACTCATAGTTACTGTCACTACTGTCTGTTTTCTATATTAGCAAAAGTGGAAGATGGACATTTTATACATGCTTTATGGGCACCCGCAGTTTGTGTGGTGGAGGATTACATTCTATAATGTGTGCATTGTATAGCCCCCAAAACGCATACATTTAAAAAAAAAGTAATTGACTCAGTTATTATAACCTAATTCTGATTGGCGTCCCTCACACCTCATAGTGATCACTTCAATGTCCTCTGTACTACATGGAGGTCACTACAGTGTTGTACTGAATAGTGCTCATTAGAATATCGATGTTGCATAGAAGGGAAATATATGTCATGCATTTAAAGTGGGTCACTAATATAGGGATATATCCAAGTTATATGAACAACTGTTTTTGTCTTTTTACCGTATTTGGGAGCAAAGGGTCGATTGTCATTTGCTGCCATATATTACCAAATTTTTGGCCCAACCAGCCATCTAGTTGGATGGTTAGATAGATAATCGTAAGGTGTATGGCCAGCTTAAGGTAGTCAGGGATTTGAACATTGTGAAATATAAAGGCCTCCAATTACTCATCTAATTCTCCCTGACCTGCCTACTGCATTTAACACTGTTAATTACCTATATAAATTATGCGTTCCCTAGGTCTTCTATGCTGATGATGGTCAATTGAGTTATACCTGCTGCTCTCCCACTGCCAGCTCATGTTGCTGCAAGTAGCATGTTCTAGATCAGCCACTGGAGTGCTCTCTGTATTGTAGTATGTTTGGATCACAACCGTGCTCTCTGTATTATGAGTAGAAGAGAGAAGTTTTCTATTTAGTTCAGTGGAACAACTTTTTTTCGTTCCATGTTTGACCGTGAAATTTTACATGTTCTTGTGGCAAAATTTAACCTAAATGTTCCCTTCCCTTCCTCAGCACCATGTAAAGTGAATTGACAGTTACCTCCCTATTTATAGACCATAAACACCACAAAATGTGAATTTACAAATACAGCGGGAAATGGTCATTCTGCAAAATGGAGAAGTATAAATGGTACTTTGGTATCAACAAAACTCAACACCACTGCAATGTTGGGTGTTCTGCTGTGAAACCAACCTGCCGGGTTACTTTCTCCTAGTGAGTTGATGGGAGTTGCAAACTGAATGATCTCTGCTATGCCTAGTGAACGGATTCCCTAACTAAATAAGTTGCACCAGTTACTTACCTACACATAGTATATGCAGCCTGGTTGTGATTCATGAGAAAACAGCATGCCAATTCACTAGGACAAAATGGCATCTCTAGGGCACTAAATTAATACATATGTTATACAAATAGTTGGGTGATTTATTTTTCCTTATCACTTCCAGTCATGCCTTTGAATGATTTTGTTTACAAATGAATACAATTGGGTTTATTTTTATGTACAGGATAACTGCCAATCATATTCCAGCTGTCATTTTTACAGTGCAGTTTAGAGAGCAAAAGCAGACAGCACAATTTTCCAGTGCACTAGTTTTCCTAACTGTCAAACCTTTTTTTTGTGGTCTTTTCTTTTTTTTTGTATTATAGTTTTTTTTATGGTTGATTTCCTTAATTTTGTTATTCATAACCATGTCTGCTTTATTTTCTCCCCACCAGGAACATTTCATAGTGATATCCGTAACTTCCATATGGTCTACACTGAGAATTAGAAAGGCCAATTTATGCAGTCGTTTTCAGTCTTTGCAGGTTTTGCCACTCATGTCAGATTAATTTCACACTTCTGAGAACTTTACAATGGAAGCGGTTGTGGAAACGTTGGCACAGAAAATAATTACGACATGTTTGTCACTTACTGAAGAAATAAAAAAGACATGAGACTTCTTTAAAGCATAAAACACACACAGACATCAAGTAATTTAGCACGCTTTCCATACCACACTTTCCCAGCACTTACATAATTGTATTTCTCTTTTCAGTAAGCTCTCCCCTCTCCACCTCCTCCTGTCACACTGACCCAAAGTCATAAAAACTGCGCTTGCATGCCCTTGGTCCTGTTTGTATAAATTATGTGTACACTATAAATATTCACGTTTCTGAGGGACCATTTGAAACAATGCTCATACTGTTCTGCTCTCTCCACAGAGGGGGAAAAGAAGCAACTTGACATCACCATGGACTGTACTTTTCCCGGCAATGTCCTTAAAAAAATACAGCTGTTTCACCCGGCGAAATAATAAACTGTATAAACAGAATGTTGGAAAAATGTGGCACAAGGCTGTTGAGGTTGAAGTAACGCAACCAATAAAAAAGTGTTATCAGAGGCCAGTGGTTTACTACTTTTGTAGCTTTTCCCGTAGACCAGGTTAAATACAGGCACAAACATTCCAGCCTACGGTGTTGTATATGGTTTAGTGCCTTGTTTCCAACTTAATTTTTGTATTATTTCTCTATCGTCCTAAGTGGATGCTGGGGTTCCTGAAAGGACCATGGGGAATAGCGGCTCCGCAGGAGACAGGGCACAAAAAAGTAAAGCTTTTACCAGATCAGGAGGTGTGCACTGGCTCCTCCCCCTATGACCCTCCTCCAGACTCCAGTTAGATTTTGTGCCCGAACGAGAAGGGTGCAATCTAGGTGGCTCTCCTAAAGAGCTGCTTAGAGAAAGTTTAGCTTAGGTTTTTTACTTTACAGTGAGTCCTGCTGGCAACAGGATCACTGCAACGAGGGACTTAGGGGAGAAGTAGTGAACTCACCTGCGTGCAGAGTGGATTTGCTGCTTGGCTACTGGACACTAGCTCCAGAGGGACGATCACAGGTACAGCCTGGATGGTCACCGGAGCCGCGCCGCCGGCCCCCTTGCAGACGCTGAAGAGAAACACTTATATAAGGTTGTCCCTATATAATTATAGCGTTTTTGGTGTGTGCTGGCAGACTCTCCCTCTGTCTCCCCAAAGGGCTAGTGGGTCCTGTCCTCTGTCAGAGCATTCCCGGTGTGTGTGCTGTGTGTCGGTACGTGTGTGTCGACATGTATGAGGACGATGTTGGTGAGGAGGCGGAGAAATTGCCTGTAATGGTGATGTCACTCTCTAGGGAGTCGACACCGGAATGGATGGCTTATTTAGAGAATTACGTGAGAATGTCAACACGCTGCAAGGTCGGTTGACGACATGAGACGGCCGACAATCTATTAGGACCGGTCCAGGCGTCTCAGAAACACCGTCAGGGGTTTTAAAAAACGCCCATTTACCTCAGTCGGTCGACACAGACACAGACACGGACACTGAATACAGTGTCGACGGTGAATAAACAAACGTATTTCTCATTAGGGCCACACGTTAAGGGCAATGAAGGAGGTGTTACGTGTTTCTGATACTACAAGTACCACAAGAAAGGGTATTATGTGGGAGTGAAAAAACTACCTGTAGTTTTTCCTGAATCAGATAAAATAAAATGAAGTGTGTGATGATGCGTAGGGTTACCCCGATAGCAAATATTGGCGTTATACCCTTTCCCGCCAGAAATTAGGGTACGTTGGGAAACACCCCTTAGGGTGATAAGGCGCTCACACGCTTATCAAGTGGCGTTACCGTCTCCAGATACGGCCGCCCTCAAGGAGCCAGCTGATAGGAAGCTGGAAAAATATCCTAAAAAGTATATACACACATACGGTGGTTATACTGCGACCAGCGATCGCCATCAGCCTGGAGATGCAGTGCTGGGTTGGCTTGGTCGGATTCCCTGACTGAAAATATTTTATTCATGTAGAGCATTTAATAGGATGCATTCTATATATATGTATGTGAGATGCACAGAGGGATATTTGCTCTCTGGCATCAAGATAAGTGCGTTGTCCATATCTCCCAGAAGATGTCAGGGACACGACAGTGGTCAGGTGATACAGATCCCATACGGCAGATGGAAGTATTGCTGTATAAAGGGAAGGAGTTATTTGGGGGTCGGTCCATCGGACCTGGGGACCACAGCAACAGCTGGGAAATCCAACCTTTTTTACCCCAAGTTACATCTCAGCTAAAAAAGACACCGTCTTTTCAGCCTCAATCTTTCCTTTCCCATGAGGGCATGCAGGCAAAAGGCCAGTCATATCTGCCCAGACATAGAGGTAAGGGAAGTAGACTGCAGCAGGCAGCCCTTTCCCAGGAAAAGAAGCCCTCCACCGCGTCTGCCAAGTCCTCAGCATGACGCTGGGGCCGTGCAAGCGGACTCAAGGTGGGGGGGTAGTCTCAAGAGTCTCAGGGCGCAGTGGGATCACTCGCAAGTTGACCCCTAGATCGTACGAGTATTATCCCAGGGGTAAAGATTGGAGAGTCGAGACATCTTCTCCTCGCAGGTTCCTGAAGTCTGCTTTACCAACGGCTCCCTCCGACAGGGAGGCAGCATTGGAAACAATTCACAAGCTGTATATCCAGCAGGTGATAATCAAAGTACCCCTCCTACGACAAGGAAAAGGGTATTATTTTTCCACACTATATTGTGGTACTGAAGCCAGACGGCTTGGTGACACATAGTCTAAATCTAAAATGTTTTGAACACTTACATAAAAGGTTCAAATCGAGATAAAGTCACTCAGAGCAGTGATAGCGAACCGGAAAAAAGGGGACTATATGGTGTCCCTGGACATCAAGGATTACCTCCATGTCCAAATTTTGTCCTTCTCATCAAGGGTACCTCTGGTTCGTGGTACAGAACTGTCAATATCAGTTTCAGACGATGCCGTTTGAATTATCCACGGCACCCCGGGCCTTTTTACCAAGGTAATGGCCGAAAAGATGTTTCTTCAAAGAAAAAAGGCATCTAAATTATCCCTTACTTGCACGACCTAAAAAGGGCAAGTTCCAGAGAACAGTTGGAGGTCGGAAGAGCACTATCTAAAGTAGTTCTTCGACGGCACGACTGGATTCTAAATATTCCAAGAATCGCAGCTGTTTTCCGACGATACGTCTGCTGTTCCTAGGGATGATTCTGGACACGGTTCAGAAAAAGGTTTTTCTTCCCGAGGAAAAAGCCAAGGAGTTATCCGACCTGTCAGGAACCTCCTAAAACCAGGAAAGGTGTCTGTACATCAATGCACAAGAGTCCTGGGAAAAATGGTGGCTTTTTACGAAGCAATTCCATTCGGCAGATTCCATGCAAGAATTTTCCAAAGGGATCTGTTGGACAAATGGTCAGGGTCGCATCCTCAGATGCACCTGCGAATAACCCTGTCGCCAAGGACAAGGGTATATCTTCTGTGGTGGTTGCAAAAGGCTCATCTATTGGAGGGCCGCAGATTCGGCATACAGGATTTGATCCTGGTGACCACGGACGCCAGCCTGAGAGGTTGGGGAGCAGTCACACAAGGAAGAAACTTCCAGGGGGTATGGACGAACCTGGAAAAGTCTCTTCACATAAACATTCTGGTACTAAGAGCAATCTAAAATGCTCTAAGCCAGGCGGAACCACTCCTGCAAGGAAAACCGGTGTTGATTCAGTCGGACAACATCACGGCGGTCGCCCATGTAAACAGACAGGGCGGCACAAGAAGCAGGAGTGCAATGGCAGAAGCTGCCAAGATTCTTCGCTGGGCGGAGAATCACGTAATAGCACTGTCAGCAGTGTTCTTCCCGGGCGTGGACAACTGGGAAGCAGACTTCCTCAGCAGACACGATATTCACCCGGGAGAGGGGGGTCTTCATCCAGAAGTCTTCCACATGCTAATAAACTGTTGGGAAAGACCAATGGTAGACATGATGGCGTCTCGCCTCAACAAGAAACTGGACAAGTATTGCGCCAGGTCAAGAGATCCACAGGCAATAGCTGTGGACGCACTGGTAACACCTTGGGTGTACAAATCAGTATATGTGTTTCCTCCTCTGCCTCTCATACCAAAGGTATTGAAGATTATACGGTGAGGAGGAGTAAGAACAATACTAGTGGCTCCGGATTGGCCAAGAAGGACTTGGTACCCGGAACTTCAAGAGTTGGTCACGGACGACCCGTGCCCTCTACTTCTGAGAAGGGACCTGCTACAACAGGGTCCCTGTCTCTTTCAAGACTTACCGCGGCTGCGTTTGACGGCATGGCGGTTGAACGCCAGATCCTAAAAGGGAAAGGCATTCCAGAAGAAGTCATTCCTACCTTGATTAAGGCAAGGAAGGAAGTCACCGCGAAACATTATCACCGCATTTGGCGAAAATATGTCGCGTGGTGCGAGGATCGGAGTGTTCCGACGGAGGAATTTCAACTGGGTCGTTTCCTACATTTCCTACAATCAGGATTGTCTATGGGTCTCAAATTGAGATCTATTAAGGTTCAAATTTCGGCCCTGTCAATATTCTTCCAAAAAGAATTGGCCTCAGTTCCTGAGGTACAGACTTTTGTTAAAGGAGTACTGCATATACAGCCTCCTGTGGTGCCTCCGGTGGCACCGTGGGATCTAAATGTAGTTTTAGATTTCCTCAAATCCCATTGGTTTGAACCATTGAAAAAGGTGGATTTTAAATATCTCACATGGAAAGTGACTATGTTACTGGCCCTGGCTTCCGCCAGGAGAGTATCTGAATTGGCGGCTTTATCTTATAAAAGCCCTTATCTAATCTTCCATTCGGATAGGGCAGAACTGAGGACTCGTCCGCATTTTCTCCCTAAGGTGGTATCAGCGTTTCACCTGAACCAACCTATTGTGGTGCCTGCGGCCACTGGCGACTTGGAGGACTCCAAGTTGTTGGACGTTGTCAGAGCCTTAAAAATATACATTTCAAGGACGGCTGAAGTCAGAAAATCTGACTCGCTGTTGTTACTATATGCACCCAACAAGTTGGGTGCCCCTGCTTCTAAGCAGACGATTGCTCGTTGGATTTGTAACACAATTCAACTTGCTCATTCTGTGGCAGGCCTGCCACAGCCTAAATCTGTTAAGGCCCATTCCACAAGGAAGGTGGGCTCATCTTGGGCGGCTGCCCGAGGGGTCTCGGCATTACAATTCTGCCGAGCAGCTACGTGGTCGGGGGAAAACACGTTTGTAAAATTCTACAAATTTGATACCCTGGCAAAAGAGGACTTGGAATTCTCTCATTCGGTGCTGCAGAGTCATCCGCACTCTCCCGCCCGTTTGGGAGCTTTGGTATAATCCCCATGGTCCTTTCAGGAACCCCAGCATCCACTTAGGACGATAGAGAAAATAAGAATTTACTTACCGATAATTCTATTTCTCGGAGTCCGTAGTGGATGCTGGGCGCCCATCCCAAGTGCGGATTATCTGCAATACTGTACATAGTTATTGTTAACAAATTCGGGTTATATTGTTAAGGAGCCATCTTTAAGAGGCTCTTTCTGTTATCATACTGTTAACTGGGTTTAGATCACAAGTTGTACGGTGTGATTGGTGTGGCTGGTATGAGTCTTACCCGGGATTCAAATTGCCTCCCTTATTGTGTACGCTCGTCCGGGCACAGTACCTAACTGGAGTCTGGAGGAGGGTCATAGGGGGAGGAGCCAGTGCACACCTCCTGATCTGGTAAAAGCTTTACTTTTTTGTGCCCTGTCTCCTGCGGAGCCGCTATTCCCCATGGTCCTTTCAGGAACCCCAGCATCCACTACGGACTCCGAGAAATAGAATTATCGGTAAGTAAATTCTTATTTTTTTATCCCTGTCTCTTATGTGAGGGCTCGTACACAGGTGTTACCAGGCTATCTCAAAGCCTATTAAATGTCATTTGACACTGATGGCAAAAAAAGAATAAGCTGTGAAATATGTTGATGAACTATTTATTTTATCATCCTTTATTTATATGGTGCCACAAGGGATCCACAGCACCTAATTACACATAAACCAAACAAGAAATCAGTGACCTACAGTTCAAGACAATAGGGTATATTCAATAAGAGTCGGATCCATTCCGACATGCAGTTGTCGGAATGAATCCGATAATCACTATTCAATGCACGGCCAAATCCGACTGTCAGATTTGGCCGTACACAAGGACCCGTCCTGCCGGGGGACGACCAGGCACCTCTCTCCCTGCAGCACCCACTTGTCTTCTCACCTCAATCCGACTTGTTTTCAAGTCGGATTGAGTTTGTTGGAAAAGGGGCCAAAAACTGTCGGATTTGGCCCCGTTTCCGACAGAAGCATGTGGATCGGCGGCTATTCCGCCAATCCACGTGTTTTCCGACAAGTCGGGAATTCCCAACTTGTCGGGAAAAATCAGCCCCTATTGAATAGGTCGGAACCCCTTCTGACCTATTTCTGTCGGAACTGCCGTATTTCCGACAAGACGGCAGCTTCTGACAGTTATTGAATACAGTCCAATATAGGACAATGACAGGGCATATAAACATTTCTGCATCAGCAGACGACACTGACATAAGTATCAGGGTGGCAGAAAACTGAGGGATTTGGTGGGGAGTAGGATGAGAGTTTGGTAAAGAAGTGGGTCTTGAGAGCCCGTTTAAAGTTTTCTAGATAGGTGGAGAGTCTGATAGGGAGAGGTGGAGTATTCCACAGAAAGGGAGCAGCACGTGAAAAATGTTGGAGGTAGGAGTGGGAGGAAGTAATCCGGCTCTAGAGGCGGTGTGCTTTAGCGGAGCGAAGAGGACTGGTGTGAGTGTACAGGGAGGTGAGGTCACAGATGTAAATGAAAGAGGAGTGGGTGAGGGCTTTGTGAGTGTGAGAAGCTTGAATTGGATTCTGAAAGGGAACAGGGAGCCAGTGAAGGGCTTGTAAGAGATTGGAGGTGGATGTAAGAGAGGGTGGACGTAGTACGTTTGGTGAGGAAGATGAGGCAGGCAGCAGCATTTGAATATTCTGTTAAAAACTAGGACAAAATACAAGGATTATCCATGTATTATCAAATGTTCCTTATTTAAGTTTGAATGTGCTGGTTGCATAATTACTAAATAGGGCTCATTCCCGCCGCTGCCTTTGTAATTGTGCTAATTAGTGCTTAAACCATTTGTTTCAGTTGCACCATTCACATCAATTGGATTGCAGCGATTGATTGGTGTTCCTATTCCAGCCTCTTTCCACAGACATTTTAAGTTGGTACAGTAATTTTAATATCCACTCATACGGGGGGGGGGGGGGGGGGGATGTGTCACCCTTGTCACCCTTCCTTCTACCTCCTATCATTACGTGACAAGGCAGCTTTTAGTCATTATGAGTAATGTTTTTTTTTATATTTTTTATTTGAGGTGTACAAGTCTGCATGTATAATCAATGGGTTTTGATTGCCATTTTTATGATCCATTTTAATTTGAATATATCATTATACTATATATTATTTGTGAATTTGCATTTTGACATGGCAGATAGACACAATTTCTGTTTTTCCAGATAACACATTTGCTTTATTAAATTTTGAATCTATACCAGTTTTGATTAGGCAGCACAGATAGAATAGTATTAACATTATCAAGGATATAGGATTTACGAATAATTTTGTGTCACTTAAATACGTGCGCTGAAGAGTGCCTTGTACAAAACTGCTGATTTCCACCATTTAACTGTCACCTACCCCAACACTCACTGAGGGCACGGTTGTTGGGAAGAGCCATTGTGCCTTCAACATGGCGGTGTTTATATTTTCAGGGGAGTGGGGTTTGCCTGTGCTAAACAGTGCTGGTTCTGTGTCACATTATAACATGGGACATAGGCCCTCATTCTGAGTTGTTCGCTCGCTAGCTGCTTTTAGCAGCATTGCACACGCTAAGCCGCCGCCCTCTGGGAGTGAATCTTAGCTTAGCAGAATTGCGAACGAAAGATTAGCAGAATTGCGAATAGAAAATTCTTAGCAGTTTCTGAGTAGCTCCAGACTTACTCAGCCATTGCGATCAGTTCAGTCAGTTTCGTTCCTGGTTTGACATCACAAACACACCCAGCGTTCGCCCAGACACTCCCCCGTTTCTTCAGACACTCCCGCGTTTTTCCCAGAAACGCCAGCGTTTTTTCGCACACGCCCAGAAAATGGCAAGTTTCCGCCCAGAAACACCCACTTCCTGTCAATCACAGTACGATCACCAGAACGATGAAAAAGCTTCTTTATGCCGTGAGTAAAATACCTAACTTTTGTGTAAAATAACTAAGCGCATGCGCTCTGCGAATCTAGCGCTTGCGCAGTAAGTGACTAATCGCAATATAGCGAAAATCGGCAACGAGCGAACAACTCGGAATGACCCCCATAATGCAGTGGGCTTCTATGTTCTAGTGTGCACAACCCAGCCTTCCATAGGCTGTATCTGTTTTCCAAGGCTGTGAGCTCTGGTACTAAGTATTTACTTATATTTTAAGATGAGGGACCACCACCAAAGTACTATTATTGAAAAGTGAGGTTGGTTTGTCATTTGTTTGTTGAAGGTGGAAAGTCCCTTTAAGTCCAGTTTAAGTAATGGGACACTTTCCATGCACATTTGCGATTGTTACACAATGTCTTTTTCATAATGAATAAACTTTGCGGTCTTTTAAATGAACTCATCCTCTTTGGAATGTTAAAGTAAATGGATATGTCAATTTCCTCCATCTGCAGAAAATAAATACATACTTAATTCAATTGGAACACGATACAACTTAGACTACATTAAAGTGCATAATTACCGTTTATGTTGAAGTGTTTCCCTTCATTACCTCTATGTAATTCTTAAATAATCATCTTCAACAAGATTTCACATAGTGTGTATGTATGTATATATATATATATATATTATTTTTTTGTGAAGGCTGTTTTATTTATATTTCTGTTTTTAACAGGGCTCTTGGATGAGCCTTTGTATATTGTGTCTATTTAAAGAAGAGTTTGGCAAGATGTTTGATTGTACATGTTCTTCTCATTTTAAATATAGAATTTCCTAAACCTCACAAAGATTCAGGAAAGTTGGTAAACCACTACTCCACTATCTCTGCCAGTGCCCAGGGCCTGTACTATCCTGTAACCTTTAAGAGCTACACAATATTAAAATAAATAAATATATATACATATATATATAATATAAAAATTATGGTATCAAATGAATGCATATTTACATTTGTGCATGTGCTTAATTTGCATTACACTGTAGTGCTTTTATTTCATCACTTGTGAACAATTTCAATGTACCCCCAAAATCTTAACTTTATGATTGTGTCAATAAGTAGTTAACATATATATTAGATACCTCCACCATCACTCCATCCTTCCCCAAAGGTTACTGTTAGCGCAACCTTGATGACATTCATTTTGCATATTTCTCCTCATCACTGGACTCGCTCATTTCTCCGCTGTCGCCTGCTCTGATCAATCTTTCTCACTCTACAATATCACCCTAACTCTGCCCTTGACTCTTCTGCCCTGGCTGTCACTATAAACATCTGTTGGCCTCCTCCTCAATCCTGGCATCCTAAGCTCACAGTGCAACCCTACTGGAGGACATTGCACACTTGCTGATTTCCTCCATTTCAAACTCATTCTCTTTTCCTACAGCTCTTCCCAAAGCCTGCTGAGCAGTCTCCTCACCACAATTTTGCCACCTTCAATGCTTTAATTTACCTTCCCACTCCTCCATTACTCTCCTCGCTCTCTGCCCTTCACTTAGCCATCAACTTCACTCCCAAGATTAACACTATCAACAAGGTCCTCTCGAGCCTTCTCTTATCCTTTTCTTTCCCTCCTTCCTTTAATGTCCTCCTTCTCCCTCCTACTGCTGTCGTCGCTTGTCATCTAGCAGCTTGTCACTCTCATCCGGCACTGTACCCTCTTCCTCCAAGCATGACATTTCTCTTGCTTCCTGGAGAAACCTACACTTGACCCATCGTTTACCTCCAAATACCACCCTATCTCTCTTCTCCTTTTCCTCCAACGTTATTGTGAGTATTGTCTATTCCTACCTCACCACTTCCCAGGAAAGGAATTATACCTATCCACCTAGAACAGAAGCCAGATCACCTAACTAGGTCAGAAGTGAAGTTAATCACCTACTTTTAAAGATGTGTCCAGCTTCAGGCTCAGGAACCCATTTTTACTTTTGAAAAGAAAGGCACTATTCAGGCAAGTCCTTATTGGATAATTCTCAAAAAGCCAAAGAATAGTTTCCAATGCCGTGTAGGTTTCAGTGGGTTCCTCGCTAACTCCCTGTAGATGATCAAAGCATCACACAAATAAGTAGTTTCATTAATTTCTTGTAATACAGTGTGTCATTAACAGTAACATATATCTTTCACTGGCTTCTAATCCCACTCCCCGATAATAAATTCAACAAACCTCAGTGAAGATTCAAATGCTTCTCTTGGTGTATTAACTTTAATTAATAAAATTCATGAATTCATAAAACATGAAAATCACCAAAGATAAAAGTAGATGCGTACCAGACAAGAGGGTATTCAGACTGACTGTTATAAGTAAACCACCACCGATTAAAGTCCTGGGATATAAGGGGTCTCTATATCCAGCCGTCTCAATATATCAGCCCACTCTTGGAACTTTGCTGTACTGTTCTCTCCTCCAACGCGTTTTGACAAACTGTCTTTTTTTCACTGTGTGCTTCCATCAAATAATAATTGTAACCCCTTTGACCAGTTACACGTTACTTCCAGAGGGCCGGTATGCACCCCAAGGAAGTGTCTCCCTTATTGCTCCTGGGTTATTCCATGGTAACAAATGTTACATATTACAGGTTGAGTATCCCATATCCAAATATTCCGAAATACGGAATATTCCGAAATACGGACTTTTTTTAACTGAGAGTGAGATAGTGAAACCTTTGTTTTTTGATGGCTCAATGTACACTAACTTTGTTTAATACACAAAGTTATTAAAAATATTGTATTAAATGATCTTCAGGCTGTGTGTATAAGGTGTATATGAAACATAAATGAATTGTGTGAATGTACACACACTTTGTTTAATGCACAAAGTTATAAAAAATATTGTCTAAAATTACCTTCAGGCTGTGTGTATAAGGTGTATATGAAACATAAATACATTCTGTGCTTATATTTACGTCCCATCACCATGATATCTCATTATGGTATGCAATTATTCCAAAATACGGAAAAATCCGATATCCAAAATACCTCTGGTCCCAAGCATTTTGGATAAGGGATACTCAACCTGTATATCTGTTTTTACTATTTAATACCGGTGTGTCAGTGCGGATGGATTTAAGCTACTCACCACCATTTTTCTTATCCTTTTCACCTATTATTGCATGCAAGCACTTGCAATTTGGCACATTCTGGTGGTAAGCATCTTTTTTTGGTAGAGCCCGGAAAGTTAAGCGAGGAAAATGTTGCTTTAGGCGTTATACTGTGTTTGAATAGCATCTAGGTCAGCTATTGTATATAAGACTGGTATTATTGGGGAGAGCGACGAAGAAGGCGGGTTGCCCTATGTTTGCAGCATGCTGTGGCATGTCCACCAAGATGCTTTTATTTCCATGTATTGCCGATCTGTCAAGGTGTGATAATATGCACTTTGCATTTACCAGACACCAGCCGACCTGCATGTTGAAGTAATTACTGCAAACAACCCTTGAACAACCAGATATTTACAATTTAAATGTCTTAATTATTCAAGATCCAGGTGTGTGACAATTGGTTCACACCCTGTGTGATATTGTCATTGCAGTACAAGATTACAGGTACAGTAATTCATATTTCGGTATGACCTTTGAAATTATCCTTTTTTTTATGATCAGTCATTTCTGACTTTAAAAGCGCATGTTAAGAGTTATGGCTTTTAATTATAATATACAGTTCATTATCCTTGTGTCTCTGTGTAACACCAGTTTTACTAATGCAGGCTACAGACCTGATTACCTGTCTTCCATTCATTTGTCATGCCTGACTAGGTTAAACCTGTGCAATCCTTATGTATTCCCATAATTCGGAGAGATATTTGTTTTGAACAGTGTTAATTTGAGTGAAACTGGAAGTTGGAATAGAACATCCAAAAATCGCAGGAGTAGAAAATATCAAACTGCTCCTCGATTTTGTATAAAAAAACACCTTATTTTTTTGTATTATAAGCCATTATTTAAATAGAGCACAAATATTGTGCAGAACTTTGCATTTTTAGCTATTCAGTAGGGATGGCCATCGGTGGGTTATCCATTGATGGTACCATTGATTGATAGCCTTGAGAACCATCTGTAAGTGAACCATCGATGGCTTTACCCATCTATGGTCACCCCTGCATTACTGTATAATAAAATGCTGGACAATCAGAGCCTGGGGGCATGGCTTCACGGGTGTCAGGGGGCGGGGCTAAGCTCAGTGTCCTGACACTTTGAGGGAAAAATAAATAAATAATTTGGAAGCACTGAACCATCCATGGAGGGAAACCATCTGGTTCTCCCCCATCGATGGTAAAAGTATTTTAAATCATTGATGATCGATGGCCATCCCTACTATTCAGGTTTGGCCAGAGAAGTCCAAGGTTTCGCCATATGTCACCATCGAGGTCACTTTGCATTACATGGCCTATTGTTTGTCTGTTTTATTACTGATGTCGGTCTTACAGTCCTTACTAACAGAATATGCAGTGTTATTCTTTTATAAAACCTACTTATAACATTTCCCGCATGCTAAATGAGTGTCTGCCAAAGAGTGTGGGGTAGTTGTTAAGTTGGATTTCGGCATGCTAGCTCCTCGTCGGTTGTTTTTAATTACAAGGATGTGATTTCATTAGGAAATGATGATTGCACGGTGAGGTCATTGGGCTTTTATACTTGCTGTGTGAAAGAAGCTCACAGGCCGCACTTTATAAACAAGGAAAGGATTTGGGCCTAGTACATTTACAGCATTCTCCAATGGGAGCAATTTTTCCAGCTACCTTCCACCCATCAGCTACAGGTGGCTGTTCCCTCATCAAAGGATGTGCTTTGATGAGAGGGAAGTTAACGGGATCTGGGAATTAAAACATGTTCTCACAGCAGAGGCATTTTTCTCAGGGTATTTTTTTCCTTTCTGCTTCATTTAGGTTTTCTACATGCTCCAGTCCTTCTTCGAGGCGAAACACACAGCTAATTCAGAGCGACTTCAGCAGGAGATGCATGACATCACCGTCAGCTTAAAAGCCAAACTTTGGCTGGCCAAGAGGTACTGTATGTTGAGGGAACATTTATAGAAAGTCTCTCAGCGAATAACTTTTTTTCTTTTGAATTATGGCTCTTTCTTAGCTTGTAATCATACTTAGCTGAGCATATATAATCAATGTCATTATAATTACTACTAATATTACTACCTATGCTAATATTTGGAAAGATTGTAAACATATTTTGTCTTATAACAGTAAATAATAATTGCATGTATGTTTTATAAGAGTTAATGATATGAGGTATTGAAATTACATTTTCTGGGGGGGAAGGGGGGGATTAAACCCATTTGTTATCTTCAACAAAAAAAATAACTTTATATAAAAATCAGCCATGGTGCATCTGAATAGATGTCTATTGGGAAGGCAGTCAATTTACCCGCTGTTGGGATCCTGGCTGTCAGGATAGCGACGCCGGAATCCCGACACCCAGTGAAATACCGGCGGCTGGAAACCCGACGGCCGGCTGGAATACCCACTTGGGTGGTGGTTCACGCCACCACCCAAGGGGGAATATAACACTGGTCGCCACCGGGCTCGAAGCATGGCGAGCACAGCAAGCACGTGAGGGGACACCGTGTGCTCGCTACTGGTATCTCAGCATCGGTCTCATGACCGCCAGGATCCCGACAGCCAGGATATCATACTGTGCTCTTTAATAACCGTAAACAGAAATTCTAAATACGTACTTCTATGCCGCCGTGCAACTCTCCTCTTTCTGATCCTTGGCTGGGTACCTTCCCATTAGTGAGGCATGGGGTCACCAAGAACCACATAAGTCTGCATAATAGATGGCCCTATAGAAGCGGACTGGACACACTGAGTCCTCCTGACCTGAGCGATGCAGCTCCATAATGTTCCAGGCCTCAAATATTGGGGAGCATTATTGCTACATCACAGCGCAAGTCAGAAGAGGTTGACCATACCTTGTGTAGTGTTACCTTCTGTGTCCTATTGTATTATGCTTGTTCAGATTATCTACAATTATTTGTAATTATTATAAAGAACAAAGCTCTACAGCCATATTATTTGCTGTGTGTGTGTGAGGTCCGTATCAGTGCACAGAGCAAACTGTACAAGAGAAATAGATCTGTGTAGACAAGCCCTAAGCAACCCTTCAGATTTAGCTTCTACACACACCTAGGTCAGATAGAAAAAAAACATGTTCTGTGTGCTTACTGAACACACTGTGGTTTGTGTGATTTCCTTGTATCTGTATATGAGACTGAAGCTCTGTGAGCATCTGCCGGTACTGATAAAATGGAGAATGTTTTCTAGACCTTGCAGGCTAAGCTCGGAGTCAGAAATATGTCATGTCCCAGGCAACGAAATATATGTCTTGCTTCATTTTGTATTAATTGGCACAGTGGATTATTGTTATTGGACCACCTTTATGGTGCTGTAACTGTCCAACGTTGTTGTAGGAAACAGGCTCCTCTCCCATCCCCTTTTCTAGCCTTTTCACACATAATTGCAAATAAACATAAACATAAGTGACTTTTGCTCAGTGCTAAGAGTTAGTGTCATTTATTCCACCCATATCTGATGAAATACAGAGCACTGTGTGTAGAATGAATGAGTGGTCCATACACTTGTTTACACAGTAACATGGTAGAAAATATTTCTTCTATGAGGTCCATCTATTTACAGTGTAATAAGAAAAGTGAGAACTACAGTGCGCAATTAAGACCAGAGATGCAGCCCAAATGAGTGAAAACAAAGTGTACATCCAAAAACACTGAAATCAAACGGTATAAAAGGTGTTACACACACATGTGGCGCTCAAAGGACAAATTAGTTCACCTTATGATAAAAGTATTAGGACAATAATCACCCTAAATACCCTCAAAGTGGTTGTCGTAGAGCAGCAAAGTTCCCTTGTGGATAAAAATTTGGAAGAACAGGCACTTAAAGTGCCTGTTCTTCCAAATTTTTATCCACAAGGGAACTTTGCTGCTCTACGACAACCACTTTGAGGATCTTCCTGATCTCTTGTATCCGGATCCAGAGATCTTCTTTTGGGACCCGCGGGTTTGTGTACCGTTTGCTGAGCTGCTGTACCTTCTTTTGGATTATATCATGCTTTTTGAATTTTATATGTTTGTAAGTGCATCTTGTATTAAATGTGTGTTCTTTTACAAAGGCTACTGCACTATATATTTTTACTTGCGCTCCTATACATATTATGTGGAGGCAAGTTCATTCTGTTTCACAGATTTAAGCATCCTTTATGCTAAAACTCATCCGAGAGCCATCATCCTGCATCAGTGGAAACATCTATGAAATGCTGACATATATTCGTGTGTTTGTACGTGCATCAGCTGATTAAAATCAACCAATTGAAAAAGGATTATTGCACTAAATTTCTCTTTTTGTCTTTGTGCCCTACTACCAATACTTATTGTGTGGAGGAGGTCACCTCTCTCTAGGTCCACTACAGAAACATCGGACCATTATTGTTTGGAATATTTAGGGTGATTATTGTCCTAATACTTTTATCATAAGGTGAACTAATTTGTCCTTTGAGCGCCACATGTGTGTGTAACACCTTTTATACCATCTATTTACAGTACATGTCTGAATTCCAGTGGTAGGGATATACACCAATGCTTCCCATTCATATTGAGTAGAAAACAGTTTTCTGCTCTGAGATGAGATTACACCAGAATTTATTTTGTACACAAAATTCCAAATATCTGTAGCAATTGTTTTAAAAAAAAACTATTTGATTAAAATTATATTCATCAAACACCTCAAGTTAATGGTGGGAAGCATTCTGGATCGCTTTGAGTAGCCTAATAACTGCAGGGGCGGGCAAACTGGTACTCAAGGAACCCTAAAAGGTCATGTTTCCAGATCTCCTTGGGATCTATGGAGTGTGTCAGGAAAGAAGGCAGCACATCTGCACAAATATAACACCTATGTACCAGATAGGTGGTCTGGATAATGTAAACTGTTAGTGATCCTTGAAGACCAGGTTGCCTATCCCTGGTTTAGTGTATGGTCCTCAAACAAAAATAATTTGACCAATTAGATATAAGATGACGAATCAAGGTAATAGAATCAAACTGCATGTGGGTAGTTTTAGAAGCATGATACAATATAATGTATGAAGAAATTAAATAAAAAATAAAGGTAAATATGGGAAATAAGTTATTTTCTAGTCTTCTGATAATTATCATCCAATTAAACTATTTTAGAACAAAGAGTTGAACATATCTTGTAAGAGTTATATTCATCCGTTACATCTGTCATCTTAAACAGTCATTCACTTTGTATCGTCAGCCCAGGTGAATTTGAATGGTTTCCTCTCAGATAACATACACATTCCCAATGATTCCTCTAAGGATTTACCCCCCTTATAACTGATCTTCAGGCTATGCACGGTAGCTTTGGTGAGGGCTATTCTGCTGAATGTGAATATTTCTGGTATGACCTTGCGTTCCATAGATTACTGTTAGCACAATTACCAGGTAACCTTTTGTATATGATCACCAACCTCATAATGACATTACCATGCTTAATGTCTGAAGTCAACAGATTTGTACACCTTTTGAGTTTCAAGCTTAATTATGCAAATGTTTTCATTAACATTTGCTTATGTTGTGCCAGCGTATTAATTTCCACTTTTCATTTGGGACCACAACTGTATAGAAGTTATAAAACAAGACCGAGTAATAACAGACAGACAAAGGGGTAAGAGGTCACTGATCACAAGCTTACAATCTATAGAAACCTACAGCTTTGAATATCTCCTATAGATTGTAAGCTTGCGAGCAGGGCCTTCCTACCTCTATGACTGTTTGTTATTACCCAGTTTTGTTATATCATTATTTCCAATTGTAAAGCGCAACTGAATTTGCTGCGCTATATGAGAAACTGTTAATAAATAATCTTCGCCCTGGAGGTCATTGTAAATTTTGTCAAACAGTCCTTTCCCTTCAAGTGGCATCCCTTACATTCTAGATATCGGAGGGTTATGTTGTCGAACACTGATTGATATTTTCCATGAATGATGTGCCTTTCTTGAAGACAATCCACAGGGAGCAAGAGGATTGATTCTTTCCAAATTTTTCTTGACTGGGTTACATGTACATTATTAATCTTCCTGTGGATACTCTATCTGTTCCAGAACTTGTCAGCGAGGATCCCCTCTGATTTCTTGGCATCGTGCTCTTCGTCACTTCGCGTGGCATGGAAGAAATTCTAGGTTTAAACATACTGGGTTATGTTGATGCAAACACCAGGGTGGTAAACAACTCCCATTGATGTCTTTCTATCACCAGACAGTTGTTCTTAATAGAGTTCCTGATTGGACAAGGGGAGGAGATTGGAAACAGTGGGTGGAAATTAAGAAACATCTTTTAACATTCTTTCCCTGGGAACAAACAATCTCCAGTGTCACTCATCCTACCATAGGTTCCACACTAGATATATGCAGAAGACTTAATTTTAAGGAGGCTGGCTTTTCTATTCTCCACAACCACACTGTTCCAACCTGGCACTATTCAAGCGGCCTTCCATTCTTGGTCTGTGGGATTGTCTAGGGTGGGAGATATTGTAAGAAAAGATAGATATAAATCTTTTCAAAGGCTCAAACTAAATATGCGCTCTAACATACGGAATACTAGCATTTCATTTAAGTTTATCACTTTATGTCATCCTTGGGTGATGTGAAGTTGGTGGGTAGAGAGATCTGACAACTATTTAGGTGATATAAATCCAAAAATCTCCATCTTGTCATACTACTATATCTGGTATCTGTAAACTCATTGTGCAGGCCCAGTTTACAGATGACCCTTATTTTATTCAGTAATGGGAAAGGGAATTAGCAACCAAGGGGAACAGAGTTGCGTGGTAAAGTCTATAAAAGCATTAATGCATGATGCAATGCAAAGTTTTAATGATATGTAATACATATATATAAAGCCATGATGTTCCCGCTCTGCCAGAGAAATAATAATCAGAAGGGCTTCCTGTTTCACATTTAGTGGGAATGCTAAATTGGCAAAACCATGGCCCTCATTCCGACTCCCGAGTTGTTCGCTCACAAGCTGCTTTTAGCAGCTTTGCACACGCTAAGCCGCCGCCTACTGGGAGTGAATTTTAGCTTATCAAAATTGCGAACGAAAGATTAGCAAAATTGCGAATAGACACTTCTTAGCAGTTTCTGAGTAGCTCCACACTTACTCGGCAACTGCGATCAGTTCAGTCAGTTTCGTTCCTGGTTTGACGTCACAAACACTCCCAGCGTTCGGCCAGACATTCCTCCATTTCTCCAGCCACTCCCGCGTTTTTCCCAGAAACGGTAGCGTTTTTTCGCACACACCCATAAAACGGCCAGTTTCCGCCCAGAAACACCCACTTCCTGTCAATCACATTACGATCACCAGAACGAAGAAAAAACCTCGTAATGCCGTGAGTAAAATACCTAACTGCATAGCAAATTTACTTGGCGCAGTCGCACTGCGGACATTGCGCATGCGCATTAGCGACTAATCGCTCCGTTGCGAGAAAAATATAACGAGCGAACAACTCGGAATAACCCCCCATGTGCAGTACATGGGGGCAGATGTGCAGAAAGAGAGTTAGATTTGGGTGGTGTGCGTTCAAACTGAAATCTAAATTGCAGTGTAAAAATAAAGCAGCCGGTATTTACCCTGCACAGGATCAATATAACCCACCCAAATCTAACTCTCTCTGCAAATGTTATATCTACCCCCCTTCCCCCGCAGTGTACATGGTTTTGTCCATTAGCTAACAAATTTGCTGCTGCGATCAGGTCTGAACTAGGCCAACCGTGTTCACCCTAGGGTGAATTGTGCACAGGATGCCATCCGGAGAGGAGGGATTCCTACACACGTTTGAAGGCGCGCACTCACAAAAATAGGCGTGATTACCGTGATTACTTGGGGAGGACATGTCCTTGTGATACGCCCTTGTTCGTCAGTCACTCTATAGGGGGGGGGGGGGGGGGGGTTGACCAGCACTTACGGAGAAGCTGTGCTGTCCCCAAGCTCACCCCTTACTGTGAATAGATACGTACAACATCTATTTTCTGGCGGTGAACGCTAACCACAGAAGGCAGGGAACCAGCATAAGGGCATTTTGACATTTCAGAAACGGGGCATGGGTTGACGCCGTGCTGCAACAGCTTAGCAGGAACACTAAGATAATCAGTTTGGCAAAGGTAATAGGGGGAACGTCTATTCCAAAGGGCACTGGGTTTTGGCTACTCTCGTACTGAAATGTCCTTTTGTTGTCATCCACAAATTATTTGCTTAAGTATGTCAATAAGGCGGCGAGAGCGATTCCTCCTGACCTCTAGCGTTCCCACAACCCTCAATCTGTTAGTGATTGGTGCAAGTGGATACATTTCTACATGTTTATCACATCTATGGACAAACATGTAGAGTTCATGTCCGTTTGATTCAAGCGCCTATGATTCTCTTCTTATCTCTTTGCTTGATTTATTTCTTGACTGCATTCTGTACCTTTGGATTAGTTGAGCTTATCTTGCGCTCAATCACCCTCTGCTTTCAGTCTGTTTATCGCCATCATGGACTGACCAACCTGCATGATGTTTTGACAGGTCTTCTTGCCTCTCAGTATTCTACCCCTTCTTTTTCTCACCTTTCTTATTTTCTCTTTCCTCTTCTAACTTGCTTTTTGATTCCTTTATCTTCTGTCTGTTTTTTATTTTTTTATTTTTTTTTATTAGTAACGAGACTGCAGCCATACTGAAAGTTCCTACAGTTTAGTAGTCTGCCTCTTGCTTCTGACACTGGTGCAATGGTAGCCCTGTCTGGGCTGTGCTACATTCACTTTATTGAAGTCTGTAATCTGTGGTAATGTTCTAGAAAGTGGATATGCGGAACAGACCACCCTGCCCTATCAGCATTCACTCCAAAAGATGACACAACTCTAATGCCTGATTATTAACATTATACATATTACAACATCTGTAATTGGCTGTTCTAAATGACACCAGTGGCGAGATCTAGCAGACTTTCCAATGCAGTGATGGTAATTATAACCATAACCATCTAGACGGTACAGTGTTGGTAAATGTGTATGTTCAATGACAATAATATAGTTTTAAGCAAAATAAAAGTGAATATTATAAGGTTGCATAAGTTGAGATTTAAAGTAGACTGTTAGAATTGAGAAGTTATTTATTTATGTAGGTTGTGAGAGTAGGGAAAAAGCAATGGTCTTTCAGACAGGTCTTGTAATAATATGTACTGTAGGCAAAATTACACTGGTCCAGCTGAGAATTCAGATGTTTGTGGTAAACTAAAAGCATAAGTACAGTATGAGTAGTTGCAGATGAAACAGAAAGGTCTTGCCGCATTCCTCACACAGATTGAAGTGATAGGTGTCCAAGTTACTCAGACTGAAGTTGTTTGATGTGTAGAGCAAGTAGACTCACATTTGTTGTTTGAAAGCAGTCCTTCAGTGTTCCAGATTTTGGGTACATGTTCTCCTTCTGTTTTTCCTTCGGTTTAATGTCAGTGTAACGTCAAAATTATGTATAATATTTTAGCTATCCTTTGAATTAATGTCATTAGAATTGATGGGCGCAAGACTCTATCAGCCAAGCCTCTCTACTGCTCTTTAAACTCTGAGACCAAACATTTAAATGCAGTGATTACACCATGTGGTTGCGAGAGAAGGGCCCTAGTCAGGGAGGTGACCAAGAACCCAATGGTCACTCTGTCAGAGCTACAGCATTCCTCTATGGAGAGAGGAGAACCTTCCAGAAGGACAACCATCTCTGCAGCAATCCACCAGTCAGGCCTGTATGGCAGAGTGGCTAGATGGAAGCCATTGCTTAGTAAAAAGCACATGGCAGCCTACCTGGAGTTTGCCAAAATGCACCTGAAGGACTTTCAGACCTTGAGAAACAAAATTCTCTTGTCTGATGAGACAAAGATTGAACTCTTTGGCATGAATGCAGGCGTCATGTTTGGAGGAAACCAGGCACCGCACATCACCAGGCCAATACCATCCGTACAGTGAAGCATGGTGGTGGCAGAATCATGCTATGGAGATGTTTTTCAGCAGCAGGAACTGGGAGACTAGTCAGGATAGAGGGAAAGATGAATGCAGCAATGTACAGAGACATCCTGGATAAAAACCTGCTCCTGAGCGCTTTTGACCTCAGACTGGGGCTACGGTTCATCTTTCAGCAGGACAACGACCCTAAGCACACAGCCAAGATATCAAAGGAGTGGCTTCAGGACAACTCTGTGAATGTCCTTGAGTGGCCCAGCCAGAGCCCAGACTTGAATCCGATTGAACATCTCTGGAGAGATCTCAAAATGTGCACCAACGCTTCCTATCCAACCTGATGGAGCTTGAGAGGTGCTGCAAAGAGGAATGCGCAGAACTGCCCAAAGATGGGTGTGCCAAGCTTCTGGCATCATATTCAAAATTACTTGAGGCTGTAATTGTTGCCAAAGGTGCATCAATAAAGTATTGAGCAAAGGCTGCGAATACTTATGTATGTGTGATATCTTAGTTTTTTTATTTTGAATGAATTAGCAAAAATCACAAAATAAACTTTTTTCACGTTGTCGTTATGGGGTATTGTGTGTAGAATTTTGAGGGAAAAAAGAAATGTATTCCATTTTGGAATAAGGCTATAACATAACAAACTGTGAAAAAAGTGAAGCGCTGTGAATACTTTCCGGATGCACCGTATACATTATATGGACAAAACCATTTGGCCCCACCTGTTAATTATTGAATTCGGGTGTTTCAATCAGACTCGTTGCCACAGGTGTATAAAATCATCTACGCAGACAAACAATGGCAGTTGCTCGGTCATTCCTGGAGATAATTATATATCAGGTGCTAGAAAGGGGGAGGGGGTCACAGACAAACAACAGACAGAGAGGGGGGGGGAGGGGTTTGCAAATCTCCACCCCTGGATTTCCCCCCAGCACACTAAAAATTACCTGTAACCATACCTGAACCTATCTGGTAATAGAAATTCAGAGAATTAGTCACACATGTTTGCAAACACATGTTTAGCTGCTGAGTGACTTCACAGCTTCTCCGATATCAGCAGTCCTAACACTACATAATAGCAGTGCCCACATAGGGCCATGTAATTTGTCACAGTAGGCCTCATGATAAAGGCTATTACTAAAACACATCCAGACAGAGAGCTAACTTACCTGGGAGCCACCCCCAGGATCTCCCATTGGCACTGCAAGGAACAGCATGCCTTCCAAATACTGCTCCCATTCAATGCCTCTCACACACAAGCAGATGCTTGTGTGACTAATTCTCTACATTTCTATTACCAGATAGGTTCAGGTATGGTTACAGGTAATTTTTAGTGTGCTGGGAGGAAATCCGTCATTCTGAAGTGCGTAAAGCAAGGACTATAAAGACATGGGGGGGGGTTATTCCGACCCGATCGCTCGCTGCAGTTTATCTGATTGACAGGCGGTCGCTGGGTAGGAGGGGGCTGGCCGGACCGTTGGGGGGGGGGGGGCTGCATCTGAAGCTGCATGACGTCACACGCAGCCGCTGCGACCCGTGCAGCGAAGAGGTTCTCCCGGCCAGCCGCAGGAGCTGCGCTGGCCGGGAGTTACTCCTCAAATGCAAAAGCATCACTGCTGTGCGCTGCTTTTGCATTTCTGCGGAGGAAGGGGGGGCGGCACTGACATGCGGGGCGGACTAGCCCTGTGCTGGGCGTCCCCCCGCATGTCTGAGTGCCTGATCGTAGCTGTGCTAAATTTAGCACAGCTACGATCAACTCGGAATGCCCCCCATGGTTTGATGAGTTTTGTGTGGAAGAACTTGACTGACCCATACAGAGCCCTGACCTCAACCCCATCGAGCACCTTTGAGATGAACTGTAACGGATATTGGGGGTCAATCCGAGTTGATCGCTCGCTAGCAGTTTTTAGCAGCAGTGCAAACGCATAGTCGCCGCCCACGGGGGAGTGTATTTTCGCTTTGCAGGAGTGCGAACGCCTGTGCAGCAGAGCGCCTGCAAACACATTTTGTACAAAACAAGACCAGCCCTAATGTTACTTATCCTGTGCGATGATTGCTGTGACAAGTGGCACGGTAATGACGTCAGACGTCAGATACCCGCCCAGCAAATGCCCGGCCACGCCTGCATTTTTCCAAACAACTCCCAGAAAACGGATAGGTGACACCCATAAACCCCCTCTTTCTGTCAATCTCCTTGCGTTCGGCTGTGCGATTGGAATCGTCGCTAGAACCAGTGCAAAACCACAAAGGACTTCATAGCTGTGTTACGCGCGGGCGCATTGTGGTGCATTCGCAGATTAGCCTTTTTTTCACTGATCGCTACGCAGCGGACAGCGGCAGCTAGCGATCAACTTGGAATGACCCTTATTGCGAGCTACGTCTTCTTGTCCCACATCAATACCTGACCTCATAAATGCTCTACAGAATGAATGGGTACAAATCCCCGCAGAAACACTTTAAAATCTTGTGGAAAGCCTTCCAAGAAAAGTAGAAGCTGTTATAGCTGCAAAAGGGGGACCAACTCCATATTACAGTATATGTATTTGAAAGCATTGTCATTATAGTCCCTGTTTGTGTATTTTTGTGTATGCACTACATATGGAGGCTGCTTAATAATGATACAGCATGTCGTGCTGTGATCCATAGCAACCAGATAGGTGATGCCTTTCATCTTCCAAATCTAAACTGTGCTATAGAAATGCAATAATCTAGTTAGTTACTATGAGTTACAGCCTTTTTGTTCATATATTCAGTTTATTAGTAATAAGCCTTATAGAATGTGAATTTACACTTGAGCCGTCTTATTCAGTGTCTTTACGCTCTTCATTGTCCGGTCATGCTGCATGCTGTTTATGCCTTTCTGGGTTTAAGGACATTCTAGAGAAATACATTTATATGTGCCCTAATTTAAATTATCCATAACTTGGTGTGTTTTGTTATCTTTTTTAAACACGACAACGTGACAGTTCTAAACCCTCCTAATTATCAGTGTAATGTGATTTTCTATTGCTGGTTTAGTTTTGCCGCTGATCAAAATCATATGCACTGGGCCTAGATTAAATTACATTGAAATAATATGTTTGGTCACTAAAAGCAGGGAACCATTCACTGTATATCGCTGTATATTTATCTCATGGCCACAGGGGAAGGGAAACCAATTCAGTTTCACATTATGTTCTGTCATTGTTATATAAGAATACAGTCTCTGTCATCGTTATATAAACAATACCGTGTGTGTGTTTAAATGAATGGTATTCTGTACTTAACTTTTTTATCTTTTTTTTTTTTATATATATTTTTAGGCAAAATGCGTGCTTGGTAACAAGGGCAGCGTTTATTGATATCCTGGATGTTATCACCAATAACCTTAAGGATAGAGATGATGGTATGTAAGTAGGGATCATGTGAATGACATGTCTGCTTGATCATTTTGGTAACGGTTGGTTCATGTCTAGGTCAGCTGTTGAGTAGACTAGGCTAGTCACATTGGATTGGAGGGTGCGGACAAGTATGTTGAAGCTGTGATAACAAGCTAAAGCTTGTGGAAAAGTAGTAAGGGTTGGCTTTTATGAAATAGTGAGTGTTTTTCAACTTCATAGTAGCAATGGAGTAGGAGAAAGTGCTCCAAAGAAAATAAAGGCGTCTTAGAAAATTTTGAAGATGCACATATATATGTGTCAGTCACCTTTAACAAAGACTCAGCTTGGCTTCCATTAGTAAGTATCGCTGTCTGCACTATGACCACGTCCACCATGGAGCATTGCAGTGACCGTAATACTATATATATATATATATATATATATATATATATATATAGAGAGAGAGAGAGAGAGAGAGCATAGCAGTGACCGTCATATACAGTAGGGAACATTGGTGACTACCATATAATGCAGAGATCATCTCAGTGACCATCATGTGAAATAGAGAGCATCAGTGACTGCCATATAATACAGATCATCAGGTACTGCCATATAACACAGCATCAGTGACTGCCATAAAATACAGAGAGCATCAGTAACTGCCATATAATAGAGAGGATCAGTGACCGCCATATAATGAGAGCAACAGTGACCACAATATAATACTGAGAGCATCAGTGACCGCCATATAATGTTGAGACTATTTCTGATCACCATGTAATACAGCATTAATGACTGCAATATAATACAGAGTATTTCTGATTACCATTTAATACAGAATCATCAGTAACTGCCAAATTATACAGAGAGTAGTTTTGATTGCATTTCAGGTAAGTCCCGTTGACGCTGTGAGTTAGGGATAGGGGCCATTAGAGGGGAGACAGGGGCTGTGCAGCCTAATGCTGTAGTACACAGTCCATGGGAGAGGATAACTCTACGCAGCTGACGGCCTTCCTATTCCCCCAGGCCCACTGCCATGTTTAAATAGCTTTTGTTTAATCTATTTCTACTCACTTCAGGAGCTACACTGCAGCTCCGGCTTGCCCACTATCGCTTCCCCATCTCTATCATCATATAGGTGCACATGCAAGATGGGACAAACTTGTGGATGAGTTTATATATTAGGAATAAAACTGTACATGTTATCCTTATTATTATTACTAGTGGAAACCCTTTGAAATTGACAGTTTTTTTTATTTTATTATAAAAGAATAAACTCAAATCAAGCAACAATTGTAAACTTGATCGCGCATGTTTCTCCCATAGGGGTATATTCAATTGCAGTCGAAAACTGCCATCTGTCGAAAAGACGTCAGTTTTCGACTTTTTAAGGTCGAATTCTGATTCAACCTATTCAATATTTTGCTAAATTTTTCGACAAGTCGATAAATTCGACTTGTCGAAAAGCACGTGGATCGGCGGAATAGCTGCCAATCCACGTTTTTATGTCAAAAACGGGGCCAAATCCGACAGGTTTTGGCCCCCTTTTCGACCATCTCAGTCCGACATCAAAATTATGTCGTACTGAGATGCGGTCCCGGAGGAGGCGAGGGGGGCGAGCCGCAGGGAGACGGGGGGACAGCCGGCGGGCATACAGGGAGATCAGCGCTACAGTAGCGCTGCAGCTGGATGTCACTCACCCGCCCGACCTTGTGGCAGCTTCCACCCGGCTCCAGCACGCTGCTGGAGCCGGGTGGTAAACTGCCGTGAGGTCGGGCGGCTGAGTGACATCCAGCTGCAACGCTACTGTAGCGCTGATCCTCCCTGTATGCCCGCCAGCTGTCCCCCCGCGGCTCGCCCACCTTCTCCTTCTCTGCGTCACATCTTAATTCGACTTGAAAAAGTCGAATTAAGATAGGGATAGAATAGGGGTTGTCGGATCCATTCAGACAAATACATGTCGGAATGGATCCGACTTTAATTGAATATACCCCATAGACTTTACATGGGAACTTTGCCATCCCGCAATGCCCGAACTGTTGATCCAATGTAATTTTTCTCATTGTGCACAGAGGAGCTCCTCAGCGGCCACTGTTACTGAACAGCTGAGCCGCCAAAGGGAGCCTCCTCCGATTCAAAACTGAGTGTGTGGGTGCCCCCAGGACGGCCGCCCATGCCACCCCTCCCTTAATCTGGCTCTGGTGCCAAGCTCCTGAAGAAGATGAACAAGATGTGTCCATCTTGCTCATTGCAGTGCCCCAGTCCTTGTCCCACATATTTATTTGTTTATTTATTACCAGTTCTTTATATAGCGCACACATATTCCGCAGCGCTTTACAGAGAATATTTGGCAATTCACATGAAATTCTTGCCTCAGTGGAGCTTACAATCTATATTCCCTACCACATGTACACGCACACACATTCATGCTTGGGTTACATTTTTTGTAGGGATCCAATTAACCTACCAGTATATTTTTTGATTGAGGGAGGAAACCAGAGTACCCGGAGGAAACCCACACAAGTCTGGGGAGAATATACAAACTCCACACAGCGCCATGGGGGGAATCGGACCCTGACCTCAGTGCTGTGAGGCAGTTATGCTAATCATTACACCATCTGTACTGCATATGCGAGGGACAATGAGGGTATTCAGCTTCAGATGGTACTGTGATGCGATCGAATCTCACTTATGCGAATGCCTCTGCCTGATTGACAGGCAGAGGCGTTCTCGGGGCTGTATGGGGCAGCGACGCGGCGTTGCAGGGGTGGTGACGCATCGTAGCAACAGGCGTGGCGGCAAAAATGTGGATGGGTTCTGGGCAGCCGTATGACGACACACACGGCTGCTGCAATCCAGAAAATGGCCACCCTGCACCTTCCTTCACAGCCTGGCTACAGAGGCAGGGGGCATCCACAAAGTGATGTGATCGCAATTGTATTGTGATTCTATCGCTGCCAGGTATTTGCGTGCTGGGCGGCCTTGCCCTGTGCTGGGCGACCCCAGGATGTGATCGCAAACAGTTGCAGTTTTCCTAAAATATTAGTAGATACTGGTAGCGAGAGGCTTTCATGAATGGCTGAGTATGCTGGTTCTTGTACTTCCACGGCAGCAGGCTGACCAAACATACATTACCTACAGAGTAAATGCAGCTGCTAACCTTGTAACATTTTTACAACAGCTTGAGAACTAAACCATAGGTTACGCCTGGAACTTTGATGAAAATTTGCAAAGTCTTTTTGTACTATTTATTGTTATTTTCAGATCTGAGAAAACCGAAAGTCAAATGATCCGTGTTTCTATAAGGACATATGTTCTGTACATTATCTCCAAGCTTGAGCACAGCCTGACATATAAATCTGTTTGTCCTTTCACATATATGTATTCATTGTGTTTACTTTATTTTCCCCTTGTGTGGTTTTCTGCTTCATTCCTGTTCCTTAATGTTCCATTGCCACAGATGCTTTATTAGCATTGTTATGCAGCAGAACTTGATATTTTCCTATATATATCATCTGTGCCTTTTTTGGCTGCATTTCTTCTTGCTTTTTTTTTTAGGTAGTATTCTTTATATTTTTATATCTAGATTTATTTTGGTTTCACTGTTGTCTGCTCTGTGGTCATAGCTTTATCCTTGGACTCTATTAGAGTGTATTGCAGGTTCATGTCAGGGGTTGTTCTCAATAAATTACAGCAAGTTTATCCATGTGAAACAAGAAGTTACAGTAGATATATTAAGGTCTTGTGCTGCTATATTACAGTATCTAGGGCTTCATGTACCAAGCAGTGAGCAGAGAATAGACCAGTGGAGGAGTTGCCTTAAGAAACCAATCAGCATTAAGGAAGCATTTATCAAGTAACTTCTATAAAATGATAGGTAGATGCTGACTGGTTACTATGGGTAACATCTCCACTGGTCCACTTCTCCACTCATTTCATTGTATGATACAGTAACCCCTTAGTTTTCATTAAATAAAGCCAATATGATTTTTCCTGCTGTTAAATTGGGTGACTACAAGTAATTTTTAAGTTGATAACTTTGATTTTACTTTAATGAGCCATGATACCTTAAGATGTATTTTGATGGAGGTAGAGGATGGTAAGTAATGAAGACCAAGTTCAGCAGCCGTGGGGGTGCCAGCCGTACTCAGACATTTTTTTAAAAGGGACAACCATGTACAAGGCTAAACCATGGCTTGTACATATTGCCCCTTTAAAAAAAAGTCCGAGTTCAGCCGGCATCCCGCACGCCCTCGGAACTCGCCCTCAGAGTTATTCGCAAAATATATACCAATCAATTAAAGTCTTTATTTATCCAGGCCAGAAATATAATGCAGTGCTAGGGCCAAAGTTGAAATGTAAAATGTGAGCAGACTGTGCACTGTATGGGATTCGTATCTCCTCCTCTTTGTTTGTGTGTGCTTGTTAGGTAATATAGATTGTAAAATTCAGTGAGCATACACTGATGTGAACACTGATTAGATATTCTTTGTAAATTGCTGGATAATATGTAGGCACTATATAGATAAAGGTTAATGAATAGCTATGTACTGATGCACAAAGATATAAGGATGGGGAGGCAGGAACTATAGAGAAAGAATTGAGTGAGGATCATTGGAAGCTGATATTGGCTTCTGTACTTTAAGTGTACACTAGAACGATAATGCCCGATTTCATCCGAATTCGGGCCGATATATCGGGTGAAATTGGGAATTTTGGAGGTGTATCCGATCCGATGCGCGTTCCTGTGAGCATCGGATCCCCTAGATTGAATGCGCTGCACTAACGATCATGTCTGACCCCGCAGGCATGGCTGGGATCGCATAAGATACATTGTATGCAAAAGGGCCGCATATGATGTATCTTACGCGATCCTGCCGCCCGGGAGGCTGCGGGGGTGATTGCCTGCGATATGAGGCTCGGACATGTCGCATTAGTGTATGGGGCCCTTAAGATCTTAGACATGGTAATACTAACAGGAGATTTCAGTGATTTCTGTAGCACAGTTATGGTAGATTGCTCTCCCATAATGTGTTGTGAATGTGAGTACTCTCAGAGATACCAGTGAGCATAGCTTTCAGGCATATTGAGAAACAAACAATAACAGTACACTGCAGAAGTTTCATAGTAATAGCACTACATGGCCTGAGTTTATCTGTAGTGTAGGATAGCCCAGGTTAAGGAAAAGGAGAGACCAGGAATAAAAGGCAGGACCCTGCTATATTTCCAGCTTGCCAAGGTTCTAACATTACTGGTGCAGAGATGGGGGGCGGGGGGGGGGGGGGGGGCGGGGAGCAGGTACTAATTATTCAGTCCTGGGCTTGCTAGAGGGGCCCGGCTGGGGCCTGGGTCTGCTGCCCACTCCACCCCCACCCCCCCCTTCCCCCAGAGTATACTTAACTTTGTCCTGGAAGCACCACCACCACGGCCGGTGCCATCTTCCCAGTGACCTCTTATCAAATATCACTGGGAAGATGGTGCTGGCCGAGAAGAGGGGCACTTGCTTCCCTGAGCAAGTAAGGTAGGAAGCAGTTGACTTCCACCACAGCATGGGTAAATGCACGGAAGTAGCTATTTTGTGGCCTCTGCTGGCTGGTGGTTGATGCCATAAACGGAAGAAAAGATGTAGAGTCTACAACAGTTTTCTTTAATCAGTCTTCCAGATGGCCAGAAAGGAGAGTAAAGCTGGGTACACAGGCTACCACCTTGAAGTCTTTGAATTTGTAATTTCCATTACACTACAGGCAGACTCCGAAGTTGTGCGGCTTAAGTAAAACACTGTGTTGTCGCAGAACAGTATATATATGTATATATATATATATATATACACTGCTCAAAAAAATAAAGGGAACACTTAAGCAACACAATGTAACTCCCAAGTCAATTACACTTCTGTGAAATCAAACTGTCCACTTACGAAGCAACACTGATTGACAATCAATTTCACATGCTGTTGTGCAAATGGAATAGACAACAGGTGGAAATTATAGGCAATTAGCAAGACACCCCCAATAAAGGAGTTGTTCTGCAGGTGGTGACCACAGACCACTTCTCAGCTCCTATGCTTTCTGGCTGATGTTTTGGTCACTTTTGAAAGCTGGCGGTGCTTTCACTCTAGTGGTAGCATGAGACGGAGTCTACAACCCACACAAGTGGCTCAGGTAGTGCAGCTCATCCAGGATGGCACATCAATGCGAGCTGTGGCAAGAAGGTTTGCCGTGTCTGTCAGCGTAGTGTCCAGAGCATGGAGGCGCTACCAGGAGACAGGCCAGTACATCAGGAGACGTGGAGGAGGCCGTAGGAGGGCAACAACCCAGCAGCAGGACCGCTACCTCCGCCTTTGTGCAAGGAGGAACAGGAGGAGCACTGCCAGAGCCCTGCAAAATGACCTCCAGCAAGCCACAAATGTGCATGTGTCTACTCAAACGATCAGAAACAGACTCCATGAGGGTGGTATGAGGGCCCGACATCCACAGGTGGGGGTTGTGCTTACAGCCCAACACCATGCAGGACGATTGGCATTTGCCAGAGAACACCAAGATTGGCAAATTCGCCACTGGCGCCCTGTGCTCTTCACAGATGAAAGTAGGTTCTCACTGAGCACATGTGACAGACGTGACAGAGTCTGGAGACGCCAAGGAGAACGTTCTGCCTGCAACATCCTCCAGCATGACCTGTTTGGCAGTGGGTCAGTAATGGTGTGGGGTGGCATTTCTTCGGGGGGCCGCACAGCCCTCCATGTGCTCGCCAGAGGTAGCCTGACTGCCATTAGGTACCGAGATGAGATCCTCAGACCCCTTGTGAGACCATATGCTGGTGCGGTTGGCCCTGGGTCAATGCTAGACTTCATGTGGCTGGAGTGTGTCAGCAGTTCCTTACAAGACGAAGGCATTGATGCTATGGACTTGCCCGCCCCTTCCCCAGACCTGAATCCAATTGAGCACATCTGGGACATCATGTCTCGCTCCATCCACCAATGCCACGTTGCACCACAGACTGTCAGGAGCATGCCCAGGCGTTGTAGGGCGGTCATACAAGCTCGTGGAGGCCACACACACTACTGAGCCTCATTTTGACTTGTTTTAAGGACATTACATCAAAGTTGGATCAGCCTGTAGTGTGTTTTTCCACTTTAATTTTAAGTGTGACTCCAAATCCAGACCTCCATGGGTTAATAAATTTGATTTGCATTGATAATTTCTCTGACGTCCTAGTGGATGCTGGGAACTCCGTAAGGACCATGGGGAATAGCGGCTCCGCAGGAGACTGGGCACAAAAAGTAAAAGCTTTAGACTAGCTGGTGTGCACTGGCTCCTCCCCCTATGACCCTCCTCCAAGCCTCTGTTAGATTTTTGTGCCCGAACGAGAAGGGTGCAAGCTAGGTGGCTCTCCTGAGCTGCTTAGAAGTAAAAGTTTAAATAGGTTTTTTATTTTCAGTGAGTCCTGCTGGCAACAGGCTCACTGCATCGTGGGACTAAGGGGAGAAGAAGCGAACTCACCTGACTGCAGAGTGGATTGGGCTTCTTGGCTACTGGACATTAGCTCCAGAGGGACGATCACAGGTTCAGCCTGGATGGGTCCCGGAGCCGCGCCGCCGGCCCCCTTACAGAGCCAGAAGAGCGAAGAGGTCCGGAGAAAGCGGCGGCAGAAGACGTTCCTGTCTTCAAATAAGGTAGCGCACAGCACTGCAGCTGTGCGCCATTGCTCTCAGCACACTTCACACTCCGGTCACTGAGGGTGCAGGGCGCTGGGGGGGAGCGCCCTGAGACGCAATAAAAACGATATAAAAACCTTATATGGCTAAAAAAAATGCATCACATAAAGCTCCTGGGCTATATGGATGCATTTATCCCCTGCCAGTTTCCTGAAAAAAGCGGGAGAAAAGGCCGCCGTGAAGGGGGCGGAGCCTTTCTCCTCAGCACACAAGCGCCATTTTCTTTCACATTTTCTTTCACAGCTCCGCTGGAAGGACGGCTCCCTGACTCTCCCCTGCAGTCCTGCACTACAGAAACAGGGTAAAACAGAGAGGGGGGCACTATTGGCAGCTAATATATAAATACAGCAGTTATAACAGGGAGTAAAACTTATATAAGGTTATCCCTGTATATATATAGCGCTCTGGTGTGTGCTGGCAAACTCTCCCTCTGTCTCCCCAAAGAGCTAGTGGGGTCCTGTCCTCTATCAGAGCATTCCCTGTGTGTGTGCTGGGTGTCGGTACGATTGTGTCGACATGTATGAGGAGGAAAATGATGTGGAAGCAGAGCAATTGCCTGTGTTAGTGATGTCACCCCCTAGGGAGTCGACACCTGACTGGATGGTAGTAATTAAAGAATTACGTGACAATGTCAGCACTTTGCAAAAAACTGTTGACGACATGAGACAGCCGACAAATCAATTAGTGCCTGTTCAGGCATCTCAGACACCGTCAGGGGCGCTAAAACGCCCGTTACCTCAGATGGTCGACACAGACCCTGACACGGATACTGAATCCAGTGTCGACGGTGACGAGACAAACGTAATGTCCAGTAGGGCCACACGTTACATGATCACGGCAATGAAGGAGGCTTTGAACATTTCTGACACTACAAGTACCACAAAAAAGGGTATTATGTGGGGTGTGAAAAAACTACCAGTGGTTTTTCCTGAGTCAGATGAATTAAATGAGGTGTGTGATAAAGCGTGGGTTTCCCCCGATAAAAAACTGCTGATTTCTAATAAATTATTGGCACTATACCCTTTCCCGCCAGAGGTTAGGGCACGTTGGGAAACACCCCCTAGGGTAGATAAGGCGCTCACACGCTTATCAAAACAAGTGGCGTTACCGTCTCCTGATACGGCCGCTCTCAAGGAACCAGCTGATAGAAGGCTGGAAAATATCTTAAAAGGTATATACACACATACCGGTGTTATACTACGACCAGCGATCGCCTCAGCCTGGATGTGCAGCGCTGGAGTGGCTTGGTCGGATTCCCTGACTGAAAATATTGATACCCTGGATAGGGACAGTATATTATTAACTATAGAGCATTTAAAGGATGCATTACTATATATGCGAGATGCACAGAGGGATATTTGCACCCTGGCATCTAGAGTAAGTGCGATGTCCATTTCTGCCAGAAGAACGTTATGGACGCGACAGTGGTCAGGTGATGCGGATTCCAAACGACATATGGAAGTATTGCCGTATAAAGGGGAGGAGTTATTTGGGGTCGGTCTATCGGACCTGGTGGCCACAGCAACGGCTGGAAAATCCACCTTTTTACCCCAGGTCACCTCTCAGCAGAAAAAGACACCGTCTTTTCAAACCCAGTCCTTTCGTCCCTATAAGGGCAAGAGGGAAAAAGGCCGCTCGTTCCTGCCCCGGGGCAGATGAAGGGGAAAAAGACTGCACCATGCAGCCTCTTCCCAGGAGCAGAAGCCCTCCCCCGCTTCTGCCAAGTCCTCAGCATGACGCTGGGGCTCTGCAA
The DNA here is from genome assembly GCF_028390025.1 of Pseudophryne corroboree. Classification (NCBI taxonomy): domain Eukaryota; kingdom Metazoa; phylum Chordata; class Amphibia; order Anura; family Myobatrachidae; genus Pseudophryne; species Pseudophryne corroboree. The sequence continues at coordinate 791,739,444 of NC_086447.1, read as the reverse complement.
GCAGACTCGGGCACGGTGGGGGGCCGTCTCAAGAATTTCAGCGCGCAGTGGGCTCACTCGCAAGTGGACCCCTGGATCCTGCAGGTAGTATCACAGGGGTACAAATTGGAATTCGAGACGTCTCCCCCTCGCCGGTTCCTGAAGTCTGCTCTACCAACGTCTCCCTCCGACAGGGAGGCAGTATTGGAAGCTATTCACAAGCTGTATTCCCAGCAGGTGATAATCAAGGTACCCCTCCTACAACAGGGAAAGGGGTATTATTCCACGCTGTTTGTGGTACCGAAGCCGGACGGCTCGGTGAGACCAATTTTAAATCTAAAATCTTTGAACACTTACATAAAAAGGTTCAAATTCAAGATGGAGTCACTCAGAGCAGTGATAGCGAACCTGGAAGAAGGGGACTATATGGTATCTCTAGACATCAAGGATGCTTATCTCCATGTCCCAATCTACCCTTCTCACCAAGGGTACCTCAGGTTTGTGATACAAAACTGTCATTATCAGTTTCAGACGCTGCCGTTTGGATTGTCCACGGCACCACGGGTCTTTACCAAGGTAATGGCCGAAATGATGATTCTTCTTCGAAGAAAAGGCGTATTAATTATCCCTTACTTGGACGATCTCCTGATAAGGGCAAGGTCCAGGGAACAGTTAGAGGTCGGAGTAGCACTATCTCAGGTAGTGCTACGTCAGCACGGGTGGATTCTAAATATCCCAAAATCACAGCTGATTCCAACAACACGTCTACTGTTCCTAGGGATGATTCTGGACACAGTCCAGAAAAAGGTGTTTCTCCCGGAGGAGAAGGCCAGGGAGTTATCCGAGCTAGTCAGGAACCTCCTAAAACCAGGACAAGTGTCAGTGCATCAGTGCACGAGAGTCCTGGGAAAAATGGTGGCTTCTTACGAAGCGATTCCATTCGGAAGATTCCATGCAAGAACTTTTCAGTGGGATCTGCTGGACAAATGGTCCGGATCGCATCTTCAGATGCATCAGCGGATAACCCTATCTCCAAGGACAAGGGTATCTCTCCTGTGGTGGTTACAGAAGGCTCATCTTCTAGAGGGCCGCAGATTCGGCATTCAGGATTGGATGCTGGTAACCACGGATGCCAGCCTGAGAGGCTGGGGAGCAGTCACACAGGGAAGAAATTTCCAGGGCTTGTGGTCAAGCATGGAAACGTCTCTTCACATAAATATCCTAGAGCTAAGGGCCATTTACAATGCCCTAAGTCAAGCAAGGCCTCTGCTTCAGGGTCAACCGGTATTGATCCAGTTGGACAACATCACGGCTGTCACCCACGTAAACAGACACGACCTCCACCCGGGGGAGTGGGGACTTCATCCAGAAGTCTTCCAAGTGATTGTAAACCGTTGGGAAAAACCAAAGGTGGACATGATGGCGTCCCGTCTCAACAAGAACTGGACAGATATTGCGCCAGGTCAAGGGACCCTCAGGCAATAGCGGTGGACGCTCTGGTAACTCCGTGGGTGTTCCAGTCGGTATATGTGTTCCCTCCTCTTTCTCTCATACCAAAAGTACTGAGAATCATAAGAAGGAGAGGAGTAAGAACGATACTCGTGGCTTCGGATTGGCCAAGAAGAACTTGGTACCCGGAGCTGCAAGAGATGCTCACGGAGGACCCGTGGCCTCTACCTCTAAGGAAGGACCTGCTCCAGCAGGGACCTTGTCTGTTCCAAGACTTACCGCGGCTGCGTTTGACGGCATGGCGGTTGAACGCCGGATCCTGAAGGAAAAAGGCATTCCAGATGAAGTCATCCCTACCCTGATCAAGGCCAGGAAGGATGTAACTGCAAAACATTATCATCGCATTTGGCGAAAATATGTTGCGTGGTGTGAGGCCAAGAAGGCCCCTACGGAGGAATTTCAACTGGGTCGTTTCCTACATTTCCTGCAAGCAGGATTGTCTATGGGCCTAAAATTAGGATCCATTAAGGTTCAAATTTCGGCCCTGTCGATCTTCTTCCAGAAAGAACTGGCTTCAGTGCCTGAAGTTCAGACGTTTGTCAAAGGGGTACTACATATACAGCCTCCTTTTGTGCCTCCAGTGGCACCTTGGGATCTCAATGTAGTTTTAGGGTTCCTAAAATCACATTGGTTTGAACCACTTGCCACAGTGGATTTGAAATATCTCACATGGAAAGTGGTAATGCTGTTGGCCCTGGCTTCAGCCAGGCGCGTATCAGAATTGGCGGCTTTATCCTATAAAAGCCCTTACCTGATATTTCATTCGGATAGGGCGGAATTGAGGACTCGTCCTCAATTTCTCCCTAAGGTGGTTTCAGCGTTTCACATGAATCAACCTATTGTGGTACCTGTGGCTACTAAGGACTTGGAGGACTCCAAGTTGCTGGACGTAGTCAGGGCCCTGAAAATATATGTTTCCAGGACGGCTGGAGTCAGAAAATCTGACTCGCTGTTTATACTGTATGCACCCAACAAGCTGGGTGCTCCTGCTTCTAAGCAGACGATTGCTCGTTGGATTTGTAGTACAATTCAACTTGCACATTCTGTGGCAGGCCTGCCACAGCCAAAATCTGTAAAAGCCCATTCCACAAGGAAGGTGGGCTCTTCTTGGGCGGCTGCCCGAGGGGTCTCGGCTTTACAACTTTGCCAAGCAGCTACTTGGTCAGGGGCAAACACGTTTGCTAAATTCTACAAATTTGATACCCTGGCTGAGGAGGACCTGGAGTTCTCTCATTCGGTGCTGCAGAGTCATCCGCACTCTCCCGCCCGTTTGGGAGCTTTGGTATAATCCCCATGGTCCTTACGGAGTTCCCAGCATCCACTAGGACGTCAGAGAAAATAAGAATTTACTTACCGATAATTCTATTTCTCATAGTCCGTAGTGGATGCTGGGCGCCCATCCCAAGTGCGGATTGTCTGCAATACTTGTATATAGTTATTGTTACAAACAAATCGGGTTGTTTATTGTTGGAAGCCATCTTTTCAGAGGCTCCTACGGTTATCATACTGTTAACTGGGTTTAGATCACGAGTTGTACGGTGTGATTGGTGTGGCTGGTATGAGTCTTACCCGGGATTCAAGATCCTTCCTTATTATGTACGCTCGTCCGGGCACAGTATCTTAACTGAGGCTTGGAGGAGGGTCATAGGGGGAGGAGCCAGTGCACACCAGCTAGTCTAAAGCTTTTACTTTTTGTGCCCAGTCTCCTGCGGAGCCGCTATTCCCCATGGTCCTTACGGAGTTCCCAGCATCCACTACGGACTATGAGAAATAGAATTATCGGTAAGTAAATTCTTATTTTTTGTGTGATTTTGTTGTCAGCACATTCAACTATGTAAAGAACAAAGTATTTAATAAGAATATTTCATTCATTCAGATCTAGGATGTGTTATTTTAGTGTTCCCTTTATTTTTTTGAGCAGAGTATATATATATATATACTGTATATGCAGATTTGAAGAAGATTCAGCTCATCCTTGGTAATGTTAGAAAAGTGACTGCAAAAATCTACACAACATGGTAAAATCTAGACCAGCAGAATGGAAGATATTGTGGGCTGCTATGTCAGAGGTAATCTACCAGTAATTTGACAAGTTGGCCAATTCTATCAGTCTAGTTTAGTTATTGAACCAGATTGCATTGGGTATGGCATGTTTATTGTAAGAGGGATTTCAGATTGATTGGCATTTATGTTTTTATTTTTTACAGAGGTGTATAATGTAAGTGGTGATCATTCGTTAAGGGAGGGTCCCCATAGAAAGAGACACATGGAATACAGGTGTCTGTATTCCGTCCGGCGGCATCCCGTCCGGCGGCATTTTGACCCCATCCCAATACAGTAGGTGTGCCATAATTATGGTTAAGACATGACAGACAAACTCTAGAAAGTATGGCTAAAAGTGATCAGCACCAGCCCATGATGAGATGAAATAGTAATACCTTAACAGAACGTTTCATTTTTACCGTAGACGAGATCTTGGTGGAAGTGCAGTGGTGTAGCTGGAAGCAAATGGCCTTTTGCATTTTGAGTTTTGCTTGCTAGCTTCCAAAGCTGACTTCTTTCTAATTAGTGCTTAATAATGTTTTCTGTAAACCAGAGACACATTGTGGCCGTTATGTGGTTTTTGACTAAAGTTGTTGGGTGTTAGGAGTGCTAGACACACGATTGCACACATTTTAACGAAGGTACTGAATCAGCTAATTAGGGAGGCTCTCAGGTCATTGTTACTGTATATGCAAACAGGTCCAAATTCCGTTTTGTCTTTGTAGTAGAGAATTTGTTGTTGATGAAGGTTTATTAGTACCCCTGATAGTGCATATTTTCTTATTGATCTGAGTAGCTTAATGGATAAGTAGGTGGAGTCCCGTGAGAATCAAGAAGATAGAAGGATTTATGTAGAAGAGAATGTATTGAGAGCCATTTGTAATTTACGGTAGGTATGTGGTATAATTATTTGCATTGAGCCTGTACATAGTAGATGCTAGAATGGGGGTTGTTCTACAAAACTCTATAAGGGTGATGTACACTCATGTACTAATGTCAGTATTTAAACACAGGCAATCAAATGGATTGGCACTTGATGAAATATGAAGAGTAGCAGCAGCAGCTTTGTCCCTAACATATATGACTGCACCAAGGCATCTTAGTCTGTAGCTAGGGAACTGTCCTCTTTGGCATTGATTGATAGTCAGGATTCAGGTATGGGAAGGGCTCCATGTTTATAGATGAAATCTGTGTTTAGCTGACTTTCTTTAAAAGGAACAATAAAATGTACTGTATGTAATTACTTCAGATGGGATGCGGTCAATTTGCCTACAGTCAAAATCCCGATGGTCACAATCCCGGCAAGGTCAAAATCCCGACATGGTCAAAATGTCGTCATTTAAAATACAGACAAAGTCAAAATACCGACATTTAAAATGTTGTCTGGTCAAAAAGTCAAGTCGTAATTTTTTTTTATTGAAACAGACTTGTTCATAGCATCCCAGTGGACCTAGAGGGGGGATAAAATAGTGTGGCGAGCGCAGCGAGGCACCGTGCTCGAAGCATGGTGAACCATGCGAGGGGACATGGTACACTTATATGGTGTCCATGTCGACCTATGTCGACATACACACCAAAAACCCAATGAAAAACTAGTGTCAACTTTTTGACCTGTCGATATTTTAAATGTTGGTTTTTTGACCTTGTCGGTCAATTGTTGTTGGGATATCGACTGTAGGTATTTCCTACTGAACCCCTTCAGATGATTACAGGATTAGCAGGGTTAAGTTTAACATTATTAAGCATAGCAAAAGGAAGAGTACAACAGTACTAAAGGCAACAAGCTGTAATTTGGGGGAACAAAGCCTTCTGTGGGTAGTGAAAGTTTAGTTTTTTTTCTATGTAGATCCTAGAACCTTAGATCTTAGCTATATCACACTAGTTGAAGCCAATACTGGACTGAGGGGGTTATTTAGAGTCCGTAGCAGTTTATGCAAAAACTGCTTTGGATAAAATTGCATGCGGGGGGATGCCCAGCACAGGGTAAGGCCGCCCAGCAATGCGATCACAATTCAATTGCGATCGCTTTGCAAATACCTTGAAATAGAGGTAAACACCTGTATACGCAGCCAGTATGCGTATGCGGGCACACCGCCTCCATGTTTCCTGTTGCAGGAAATGCAGGTGACATCATCCGGCTACTAAATTCCTGTGTTTCCCGTGCCACTCCCCCCATTCCTTCCAGGATGCAATTGCATAGTACAAGCCCGCGCAATGCAATCGCAGCACATGTGCAGCTGTCCGAAAATTGTCTTTCTGCATTTTTTGTAAAATAGCATCCACCTCTGAATACCCTCCTGAGTATGGGGGATCCCAGGGGGGGAAATACACCCCCTTTCTGTTTGCTGTGACCCCTCCCCTTTCGTGCACCTGATAAGTATTGGCAGAGTGATTGAGCTGCTACCACTGTATTTGTTTGCATGTGTGAGAAGGCATTGTAGGGGATTAGCACTTTGAAGGCATGCTTGTACCTGTGGTGCTGATGGGAGATCCCGGGGGTGTCTCCTAAGGTAAGCTAGCCCTCAATCTGGATGTATTTCTCTGTGGGCCTTTATCATGAGGCCTTTATTACATGGCCCTAAGTGGGCACTATTACTATGTAGTATAGGGACTGATAATAATCAGAGAAGCTTTGAAGGGGCTCGGCAGCTTATCATGTATTTGCAATTATATGTAACAAATATCTCTGAAATTCTATCACCATATAGTTTTCAAATATTGTTACAAGTATTAGTTGGTGAGCAGGGGAATACCAGGGGGAAAAAATGCAGGCCCCTTTCTGTTTGCTGTGACTCCTACCCTTTCATGCACCAGATAAGTATTGCCAGAGTGATTGAGCAGCTACCACTGTGTTTGTTTACCCCCCTGAGTATGTAACATTTCTCGGGTAACTATAATTAAAACTAATTACTACTCCCTCTCCACAGTTCACACAGAACTTACATGTGTTCCCTTTGTATACTGAGATAACCCTCTGATTCCTGTAAAACATTGCTGTGTGACTGGCTCATATAGCCCACCAAGCACTTTTTGTGTATTGTAACTTTACAGCTAAGCTAAAATATATTTTACTTTCTGTTTGTGTGTGTATCCTCACACGTCTTTGCAACAAATTGCTTCTTGGTGTGGTGCTGCTGCAATGTGTACGCATACAGTACAGCATGGCGCAAGCACTCAATTGTTTTTTTTCTCCCGCAAACACCGCAGAGATGCTTTTAATAACGGGTTGCGGGAGCACAGCTCCCCGCTCCCTGTTCCTAGTGAGTGCCGCTGCTTCCCCCTCTTGCAGCGGGTGCATCGCTCCCCCGCTGCCTGCGAGTGCAAATCAGATACGGTACGCCATGCCGGGAATAGCAGACTGCAATGCACAGCCAAGATGTCAGGATCAGGAGACGTGTGTGTGTGTGTGTGTGTGTGTGTGTGTGTGTGTGTGTGTGTGTGTGTATATATATATATATATATATATATATACGTGTTTGTTTGTTTTTGTTTTTTTAGCTTTTGGCTCACCTTAATTGTCAAAATGTTAGTTCCTCTATACTCACTGTCCTGGTAGCCATCCTGCAGTTACTTGGGCATGTTATACTATCTCAAACTTCTTGAGTAAGGAGTAAATTCTGACTAATGATTTCCCTAACTAGGCTGACATTGTACAATGAACTCTAATATCAAAGATCATTTTTGCTTGCACGTTTAAAGCATGAATGATTCTCTTATCCAGTCTCAGTAGTGTTATGCAGATATAACTTATTTTGCTTCCCTTCAGCAATAAATCATGGGCTGCCTAATTACTGAACCAAGAAATAAGCTATAATTTTTCCTTTGCATAAAATAAAAGATAAAACCCAAACACCTTGACATGTTAACAATGACCGGCATTTTGTTTTCAAGTCTCATTTACGCCTAACAACAACCCAAAATATATATATCAAAGTCAGTGACTTCATCTTTATTAATAATTGGCAGAAATATAGCTGACAGGTGAACAATGGGCCTGATTCATGTTTGTACTGTAAGTAAAGCTAAAAAGCAAGGAACTTTGTGTCTGGAACAAACCATGTTGCCATGCAAGGGGAGCTAATACAGTTATAATTTTTCTGTGCAGGGCAAATACAGGCTGCTTCTGCATGTAGCCCACATACAGTATGTTGGACAGCTTTATTTTTATACTGCAATTTAGATTTCAAGCCTAAGGGTTATATTCAATAAGAGTCGGAAACTGCCGTCTTGTCGGAAAGACGGCAGTTTCCGACTGGAATAAGTCGGAAGGGGTTCCGACCTATTCAGTTCGGGCACATTTTTTCTGACAAGTCGGGAAATCCGACTTGTCGGAAAGCAGGTGGATCGGCGGAATACCCCCCGATCCGCCTGCTGCTGTCGGAAATGGGGCCAAATCCGACATGTTTCGGCCCCCTTTCCGACAATCTGAATCCGACTTAAAAAAAAGTTGGATTGACATTGCCGCCGCCACCTCCTCCATCCACCGTGCCATGCTGAAGATCTCTCTTCATCCCGAGACCCTGGTGCCTGCGGCAGGGGGAGGGGTGTCACCTGGAGGCCCCCGCTACCCGCTGCTGTCACCTGCGTGACACTAGCTGCTGCTCCGTCCTCGCCCGAGTTGCCTGGGATAGGGGGCACCGGTCCCCATATCCCAGGATGAAGGGCAGCTGCTCCGGGCCCGAGGAGGAAGAGTCGATCTGCGGCGCATGGTGCCGGCGTCAGCAGCAGCACTGAAGATGAGGATGCCTGGCGGGGAGGGAAGCAGCAGCCGCAGCAGCACCCAAGATGAGGACGCCCGGCCGGTGGGAAGCAGCAGCAACGGGTAGGATGAGGACGCCCGGCCAAATCCGACCGTAGGATTTGGCAGTTTATTGAAAAGTACATTGACGGATCCTTTCCGACAATGCTTGTTGGAAATGATCCGACACTTACTGAATATACCCCTAAATCTCTGCACATGTAGCATGTGCCCCTCCTGCAGTGCTGCATGGTTTTGCACAGTTGCTTGCTTTTTTGCATTACTTACAAACATGAATCAGCCACAATGAGTGTAAAGCTGGGTACACACTAGACCAGTGATGGCTAACCTTGACACTCCAGCTGTTGTTGAACTACACATCCTAGCATGCCCTGCATCAGTTTTAGCATGGCCAAATAACAAAACTGATGCAGGGCATGCTGGGATGTGTAGTTCAATTGCACTAGACGATGTGTGTACCCAGCGATATCAGAGGCAGGGGTGCCGGCATCGGCAAGTGCGTACACACTTGCCAATGCCGGCAGCGACAGAGTGATGGCAGGGGCCATGCTGCATTTGGCAGCATGGCTTTTTTCTGGCAACTCTTCCATAAAGCCCAGTTCTATGGAGTGTCGGCTTATTGTGGATCATCAAAGATTTGGATATTTTTTTATAACCCAACCCTGACTTGTTTGGAGAGCTCCTTGGTCTTCATGGTGTGATGCCTCTGGGGCCTTTCAGAAAAGGTGTGTTTGTACCGACAGATCATGTGACACTTAGCTTGCACACAGGTGGACTTCATTTCACTAATTATGTGACTTCTGAAGGTAATTGGTTGCACCAGAACTTTTGAGGGGCTTCATAGCAAAAGGGGTGAATACATATGCACATGCCAATTTTCACATTTTTATTTATCAAAATAATTTTTTATATAAATTTTTCTTATTTCACTTCACCAACTTAGGGGTATATTCAATTGAAGTCGGATCCATTCCCACATTCATTTGTCTGAATGGATCCGAACTGGGCTATACAATGCATTCTCAATTCGATTTAAAAAAAGTCGAATTGAGATGCGGGAGCTTAGACGGGGGATAGCCGCGGGCAGACGGGGGAGAGCAGCGCTACAGCAGCGGCTGTAGCGCTGCTCTCCCCAGTCTGCCCGCGGCTCTCCCCGTCCCCGCATCACAGCCGCTGCTCACTGCAGCGTCCACCCAGCTCCAGCAAGCGAGGTCTCGCTTGCTGGAGCCGGGTGGACGCTGCTGTGAGCGGCGGCTGTGATACATCCTCCGGCGCTGCTCTCTCCGTCTGGCTGCCGTCTGGCATCCGTTGTTGACACATGCACACGGATCGGCAGCTATTCCGCCGATCCACGTGCTTTTCGACAAGTCGAATTCCTCGACTTGTCGAATAATTTGGGGTTATTTTGAATAGGTCGGAACCCCTTCCGACCTAAAAAAGTTGAAAACTGACGTCTTTTCGACAGACAGCTTTTGTGGGTTACTCCTGGCAGGGTGTGCAACCAATGGAGGTACACATTACAGGAATAGCACACAGTGGGGTGGAAGTACGCTGTAAGAAGAAAGAGAAGAGAAAAACACATTTGCAGGAAAACTGTACTAACATTATTTTGCGAAAATGATAAATGTCCTGGTCTCATGAGAGCAGTGCGGGTGGGTGTGAGAATGTGGGGAGCACACTAATGTCCAATGGAAATGACCCGGCAAAGTCTGGTCCTGGTGCGCACGCCCCTCAGTTCCCTACTCAGCTTGAGGGGTAGTCCCGGGGGCAGTCATGATGTTCTTGGACAGAGGAGTAGTAGGCATTAGTCCTGGAGTTCTCGTGGCAGAGGGGAGGAGAGGCCATATAGTGGTCCTGATTTGCAGTGTTTGGGGAACTATTTTAATTAGAAATTCTAGCGTAGTCCAAATCCAGTTCAAACTCTGGTTCTAACTTCATCCTTAAATTACATCCTTAACAAATGCATACTTCACAGATACAAGCAGGCCAAGTCCTGAGTGCAGGCCTTGATAATATTGCTCTTAAATGCTACACACTATGGCCCTCATTCCGAGTTGATCGCTCGCTGCCGTCTTTCGGTGCGCAGCGATCAGGTGAAAAAACTGCATTTATGCGCAAATGCATGGTACGCAGCGTGCATGCGCTAAATACTTTCACACAATAGTTTGCAGTTTTACAAAAGCTCGAGCGACGTTTTTCAGTTGCTCCAGTGTTCGTAGTATGATTGACAGGAAGTGGGTGTTTCTAGGCGGCAACTCAGCGTTTTCAGGGAGTGTGCTAAAAAACGCAGGCGTGCCAGGCAAAAACGCAGGAGTGGCTGGAGAAACGGGGGAGTGGCTGGCCGAACGCAGGGCGTGTTTGTGACGTCAAACCAGGAACTAAATAGACTGCAGACATCGCAAGATAGGAGTAGGTCTGCAGCTACTCAGAACCGGCATGACATTTTTCCTGTGCAGTTCTGCTAATGTTTCGTTCGCACTTCTGCTAAGCTAAGATACACTCCCAGAGGGCGGAGGCTTAGCGTTTGCACTGCTGCTAAAAGCAGCTAGCGAGCGATCAACTCGGAATGAGGGCCTATATCAGTTGGCAAAGGGGGAGGTGTGCAATCAGAAGTTCAGCTAATTAACAGAGGGGATTTTGCATTGAAGACAGATCACAGACATTTACAGACAAACTTTCATGGGGTGTGAAAAGTGTAGCCAGATAGAGATGATAGACGCAGATATACAAGCATGAGGATGGTGTTTTTACCTGTGAAGAAAGGCGAGATGGTTTTCAGTTCCGGTTCTAACTTCATCCTTAAAATACATCCTTAACAAATGCAAGCAGGCCAAGTCCTGACTGCAGGCCTTGATAATATTGCTCTGTATATTCAGCTCAGATGGTTAAATCAAATTGACTAAGATACTAATTACATCACCTGTGGCCAAGCATGGATATGCTTAAAACCTGAACCATTATGGTGCCTTGAGTACCACATTAGGGAACCTTTGGCCCAGTACACTAAGCTGCCAGGTGGAGGAGCCTTACAGACATATCCAAATGCCAAACTCCAAGCTTCCAGGACCAAAGAGGCTCAGATAGATTTAAGAATGTTCCAGACATCATCATCATTAGTAGAAAGATCACAGTAGGATGCAGACCTGTCAGTGATCATTTATGGACCTTTACAGAGTGCAATGACATCTAAAACCACTGATATGACCATTTGAATTTGCTTTTACACTTTTCTATTTCATACATTGTGACACTTTGTGAAGCAGTCCCGTGGATACATATTGCACAGGTTGAAAATCCCAGTTTCATTGCCCTCAAAGCTTGCAGCATACTCACCCTCTAGCGTAGATATACAATAACTCTGCTCTCATCAGTATTGAGCTTGCATTGTATATATTTTAACATCTGAATCCCCCTTTTCTTTTTTTCCCAAAACAAGGTTTATATTAGAATTTAACAATACACCAATATAAATACAGCATAATATGCACTCAGTGTCAGCAAAGAGTGATATAAAAAAAGGAAAAAACAGCATATAAAAAATAAAAAAAATGGGAACTGCCCAAAGTGCCAGGGTACATCCACATAGAAACACAATCAATAAAAAAAACCACTGTTAGCATACAGCAGATAATACAGTAATTTGCAGAAAACAGTACATAGCACAATACAGATTGAGTTACAAGCAGAATACTACATTCCCAGAGAAGTTGAAGGCATTGATCAATTACCAGTAGTGCATGATGCCACCCTTGAGTCCCCCCTAGTCTCACTACCTAAACCATTTCATTAATGGATTGGAGAAAGAGGAGGAATAGGAGACACTTGCCAGCTCAAAGTCACAATGTTCTTGTACTTTAGCCTCTATATAGCCTCAGTATTTGTCACCACCTCTGACCACAAATGGTAGGCAATGAGAGCCTTAGGAAGAAACTCAATTAGCCACAATGTTTTCTCGTGGCTAACTGAATCCCAGCCACCCCCTTGTCCACTCCATTATCCCCAATAAGCCAACAAACAGGACTGTTTCTCCTGAAAACACCAAGGTTTCACTGCACCTGTGTGTTTCGGGTGAGGATGTATTTTTTTCGGGCGGCCAAATTGGATAGCCCCCTTAGTGGCCAGTAAGATATGCCCCAACACATACCTATCATCAGAGGAGACCTCCCCATGGTAAAAAAAATTAATAATACAAGAAGAGGACATGGGGTTACATTGATCCCAGTAGCCTTAGAAATCCACTCAAAAACCTGATGCCACAAGCAGCTTAATTTAAAGCATGACCAGAACAAGTGATATATATCCCCAACTTGACCACAATTACTCCAGCATTGATTAGAGACAGAAGGCCATATTTTATGGAGACTAGCTGGGGTCAAGTACAGCCAGTGGTTGAGTTTATAAAACATTTCAGCGAGAGATAGGCATTTAGATGAGGTAAAACATACGCTGAATATAGAGCTCTAATCATCTTCTGTGAGAGATCTTTTCCATTTTAGTAAAGCTGAAATAGGAACAGGTTTCAAAGCACCCAAAAAATAAGCTATAACACGAAGATATACCTTTCTTATGACCTGCTAGGTAGAATATCTCAAGAATATATCTTGGAGTAGCAATTAATAACTCCGATCCCAAGTGTAGGTTTCATATACCATGGTGAAGCTGGAGGTATCCTCTTTTTTTCTTCTTAAAGTCATTACAGCATGCAGGCATGTATGGGGATTACTGAGCACTGGGTAACCTTCCCTATCTTACAGTTTGGCCCTAGACACTGATTAATGTGCAATTTACAGTACACTCTCTGTGACACTGACTGGTGTTTGTGGCAATGGACACTTTAACGGTTATATAGTGTTGGATAAAGACAACAGGACACCAATAAATTCCTGGGGATTTTGTTTTCTTAAAAAAAAGAAAAAGGCTCATTTAATCAAAACAGATATCTGAGAGGGATCTTTAGTGTCTGAAGTATATTCAATTAGTACAGTACGGATGGTGTAATGGTTAGCATTACTGCCTCACAGCACTGAGGTCATGGGTTCGATTCCCACCATGGCTCTAACTGTGTGGAGTTTGTATATTCTCCCCGTACTTGCGTGGGTTTCCTCTGGGTACTCCGGTTTCCTCCCACAATCCAAAATATACTGGTAGGTTAATTGGCTCCCTACAAAAGTAACCCTAGCGTGAATGTGTGTGTGTGTGCATGTGGTATGGGAATATAGATTGTAAGCTCCTCTGGGGCAGGGACTGATGTGAATGGCCAAGTATTCTCTGTAAAGCGCTGTGGAATATGTGTGCGCTATATAAATAACTGGTAATAAATAAATAAATAATAATTAAAGATTTCAAAGGCATATCATTTTGACAAAAAGAAACTGTAAAAGTTGTGACTTTAAATGTGGTTCATGTACAGAACTGGAAAATCATCATTTGCTTGAAGTGCCCTCCTTACAGCTACTGTTATACGAAGGATCGAGGAAAACTTTGTTCACTGTCGATTCATGTGTCTTGTACAGTATATTCATTTATTTTTTCTTTATTATTTAGACTTCTATTTTATATGTATATTTTAAAAAACAATCTACTGCAACGTAATATGCTGGCACTATATAGGTCTTTTTCAAAATAATTTAAAATTTACAGTGTCATTTTTGTCCTCTTCCTGGAATCCTGGGTCTAGGTGGCATTTCACCATATATGTGACAGTCAGAACATGTTCCACAACAGTTTAAATCTACTGAGTGGCCCAAGCTGTGAAAGCAACTTGGTTCTGGTCTCACTCTTATGTCGCCTATGGGAAGATGGCAGTTTATATAGAGACGTTCAGTATTTCATGAATACTCATGGCTCATTGCTCATGTTATCTCTACAGAGGCCCACACTCCTGTGATAAATTGGGACAATCTGATGTTTTGCAGATGATTGTGTCAATAAATCTGCAATGTATGGGGTTTGTCAGATCGCAGATTTCAGCCTCACATCTATTGGGATTGTTAAATCAGGTTTTTCAATATGTTTAAATTCACAAATAAATTTGGACTGTAGATTGCTAGTGTATGGGCAACACAGATCTGCAGACCGTTTCTAGTAAGCTGATGAGTCTTTCAAGATTGGTAGATCTGTTTAACTGAAAATGATCTGCAAATCACTGAAATATATCTGTAATGTATTTGCAAGTCAGATGGATTGGGGGAACAAAATATATGGGAAATAAATCACAGGATCTGCAAAACAAAATATTGTGATTGCTGATGTATGGGCTCCTTAACATAGTCATATTGGGATTATTCCATCAAGTGCCTGTGAGTCTCGGCCAGCAATGGGTGGCAGTTGGTGTGACTCCCCTATTTGAATTTTGAACTGCACTGGAGCTGCCACTGCTAAAGTCCAATAACATTTGAGCTCTTCCCCCCCCCCTGTCTCTGACTTATTTTCTAATCTTACCATATCTGCTCTAGGTTTAAAAGGCACAATAACTTTTGTATTGACCTATGTTTAGAGATGAGTCTAGTTTGCAATCAGTACCAATGCTATCATCTGTTCCGTAATCCCCTAATTTCGTTCCCAAACCTTCTTGTCAATCGCGTGTGATAATCGTTTTCACAATACAACCGTTTTTAAAAGTGATAGGGACAGGTCTAACCTCCATTTATTTAAATCGTTTTTAAACTTCAGAAATATATGACTCTTATTCTATTTCTCCTCACTATTGTGATCCTAGGGTCCACCTTCTGGGAAGACATATGCAGTGTTATTGAAGACTGTGAATTGTTAAAGGAAGGACAACACACCCCAGCAGTTCCTGGACTTGTTATGTATTTTCAGAGTGTTACCCATCTTATTTTATCAATGCTAAATCTGAGACTTCAAGGGCAAGGTTCTAAGACTGTTTGGTGTAACCCTACTAAGGAACTGGAGCCATCTTGTTTAGTGCAAAGGATGCTGGGATCAGAATTCCATGAAGTACGTTTACTGGCACTCGAGTCTGTGTTGCAGTGGATGAAACAGAACTGGGAAGTCACAGACTCATACTTGTCTACTGAGGTGGAGAAGACTCTATTTGAAATGATAACAAAGGAGACGAATTTAGAGTGCCTATGTAAGGTAAGCACTATAAAGGACATACTCCGTAATGAATCTATCATTCTTTTTGATGGGTCCTTATGTACAAAACTTACATATTTGGAATAAGTAGGCAAACAATGCATGGGAGGGGGGGAGTGGGTGGGGGGGGGGGTCGGACAAAAAGCTTAGTCTTCTCTCAATTTAACAAGGAGTTAATACCGAAGAAATCAGAGTATTTTTTGGTGATAGCCTATTTTGCGCCACCCCATAGACCGTTGTGAATGTAACAAGTGCCAGCTAACGCCACCTCAGCAAGGAGCAGGTTATTAAGTATTTACATTTATTAACTTTATTGTTTTTCATTTTATTATGTCTCCAATCACTGGGCAGGTCCTGACAGTCATGTCTGAAATGCATGTTGAAAAGATACTTTCAATGGCAAAATACCATTTCCAAGTGGAGCCAAAGGACTTGTTGAGAAGGATTGTAAATCTTGTGTCTGCAACCGGCCACAGGTGCGTTCATAATTCAACTGTCTTTTATTCCAGGTTTGCAGTATAGCTGTAATGTCTAGACAGGGCCTAGTAGCTCTTACACTTGCCTGATTGCCTGTCTATGGTAGTACTGTATGTACAGAACAAACACTATGCAGGGTATTCAATTGTTAGGAATAGACACCCAACCGACTTTTCAAACATTTGAATTTTCCCCTATGTATATTCAGTGAATGTGATCTCACCAAGGGGTCTCTGCAATGTTTTATACCGGACCAGTTGGGTAGATTATATAAGGTGCATCATATTGCCTGTCAGCGTACATTGTGGAACAATGGCATAGGCACCAATAAAATAAAAACCTTTTGTATTCTGTTGTTTGACAAAGCAACTGCTGGTCGGTTAATGAGTGTACATAATATACACATCACTGGAATTTGGGAGATTTGCAGCTACAGTCCATCAGCTGACTGTGCCATCCTGGGAATGCCCAAGTCACAAGGGAGCTACTTTGCTGTAACCAAGGCTGGAATATGGCTGCCATAATGAGTTGCTGCTTATAAATGAAACTTAGTACAAAGCTCACATCCTGCCAATGTGCACTTACCTTCCGTGATTAGGACTATATAAATACCAATGTGATATTGCTGTGCGGGTTTCATATTAGAAAACCTCTCTGGGTCAGCTGTGACACTGACTTATGGAGCTCTCTGCATTGCTTTAGTTCCAACCAGATTTTCTGACTTTTCCACCAGTTATTCTGTATTATATCCTATCCGTTATGATCCTCAGCCTGCCTTACTGGGAACAATGTTTCATTCTCTTTCACAAAAGCCAATATTTTGTCAGGAGTCAATTGCCTTACAGAGTTTACCACTGTATTACTGCATGCACTAATTGTGTTCTGTGTTACTTTACAGTATTTTGGTGCTTTTTTTTTGTGTTTTGTGTAACTCTACAGGATCTTGGTGTTTTTTTGTGTTTTGTGTTACTCTACAGGGTCTTGGTGCTTTTTTGTGTTTTGTGTTACTCTACAGGGTTTTGGTGCTTTTTTGTGTTTTGTTTTACTCTACAGGGTTTTGGTGCTTTTTTGTGTTTCGTGTTACTCTACAGGGTTTTGGTGCTTTTTTGTGTTTTGTGTTACTCTACAGGGTCTTGGTGCTTTTTTGTGTTTTGTGTTACTCTACAGGGTTTTGGTGCTTTTTTGTGTTTTGTGTTACTCTACAGGGTCTTGGTGCTTTTTTTATTTATAAATGAAAAAACAAAATTGTAGATAATGAAGATTGGAAAAGTGTACAGCTATACATTACGACCTATAGGTAAAAGTGGTTAAATTAGGCGTGAGTCTGAATTTACCCAGAAACTATAATCATCTCAGATTTTGCTAATACTTTGTTACCTATGCAGCTGGAGATCTGGTGAGACCTTGGCAGGTTCCTACTACTGGCAAGTCCAATGTTCTCTTTTAATTCCTGTTGCTGAAGCTTATTACAAAATAAACAAACCTGCCCTTATCTTCTCACAATTCAATTTATTAGACAACCCTGGTGAATGTAGAGAAACACCAGACAGAGAGCGGAGCTGTAAATATTCCTCTGGCAGACATTTAGTGCCTTTCAGCCTCTCTGTAGCTGTGATTACAATGGCTAATTGCCTTTGAAAATAAAGAAAGGAGCTGGACAGCTTTGCTTAGATGCCTGGCCATGCAAACTGAGAAGCTTTTACCCATTAAGTAACACAATTTGTGGCTTAATTCTCTAAATGTGTGTTTAAATGTCTTACACTGGATTTTTATTCTGCAAACAATATATTATTTTGTCTGCAAGTAAATTAGTAGGCAACACTCACCCGGAAGACACACTAGACAGTACAGTCCATGTTCATAGTTGAGCTGGGTGCAAGTATTATTATTTTATGCACTGCAGATATGTCCACATACAACTAGCCTCAATACGTCATGCAGATGACAAGGAAAAAGAGCAGCATGACTTATCCAGCGCTACTGATTAGTTCCATCCATAAATTCAGTCTTCAACTCATGTTCCTCATTCCGGGTTGTACCCAAAATATTAAAAGGAATTTGTATAGTGAAGTAGATTTTTTAATGGAGGGCAATAACATACATATAAAAAAATACAATAAAAGAACATATAAAATTCATAGTTAAAACTCCACACATAAAGTTAAAATATAGCAGCCTGGAAGGCCGTGATGTGGCAATTACCGGAGGATGTGGAGTGTCCATCATAGGCAGCCTTTTTAAATCCCGCATGATGGACACTCCACACTCATTCATCTGGAGTCCTTGAAAAAGACCCCAGTGCCGGGGTAGAAACGCGTTGGAAGCACCAGGATTATAGCGGCAAGCGGAGATGCGGTGGTGACAGGAACCGGGGAGCGAGATCTGCACTGATTGTGAGAAACCCGGGACTCAAATTGATCAGGCTGTTTTTGAACTGACGATTGTCGGTTCATATACCTCCGGTAATAGCTACATCACGGCCTTCCAGGCTGCTATATTTTAACCTTATGTGTGGAGTTTTAACTATGAAATTTTATATGATCTTTTATTGTATTTTTTTATATGTATGTTATTGTCATCCATTAAAAACTGTACGTCACTATATAAATTCCTTTTAATATTTTGGGTACAACCCGGAATGAGGAACATTAGTTGAAGTTGAATTTATGGATGGAATAAACAGTAGCGCTGGATAAGTCATACTGCTCTTTTTCCTTGTCATATTTGTGGTGGACGCAGGTGGAATCCTCCTTTTAGTATTTGAGTAGTCCGGCTGCACACTGTCATTTAGCGCACCTATTATAATCACATTCCTTTTTTCAATACGCCATGCAGCTCAAATGAGCTCCGCCAATCAGTGCAGCATCTTTTTTTGCATCTTTTTCATGTGGATGTGGGGCCGCTACAGTGTAACACTTCATATACATATTCAGACTCGGTCGCACAGACAGACAAGTGTCGCATGTCACATTAATCAGTTCAGTCCTGTGAAGTGGGTTTTTTCACATCATATTGCGACTAAGATGCACATTAGCGCAAAAAAGATGCTCAGCAATAGTGTAGGAGGACACATCTATACTGTATATGTGTGTGTGTAAAGAATGTATTCACCTTCATAGTATGCTTTTATGTTCATTATTGCACATTACGGGTTTGGTTCGGGTGACCGGCGTTTGGGATCTCGCTGGTCACCATACCGACGCTGGGATCCCAATCTTTAGATTGTCAGCGGTTGGGCGAGAGCGTTCACCACGCAGCCACAGGTACTATTCCACCTCTGTAGGTGTCGTGAACACCAATAAGTGGGAATAGTCCCTGTTAGTCGTCATGCCGACTGTAGAGCTCTGAATCGGCTGGGATCCCAACGTCAGTTTAGTGACATAACCACATCCCCACATTACACATTGATTACATTAGTCTATACAAGATACGTAATAGAACAAGAATGAATTTTGATAATTACATAGAGAAGTGGTACTGTGCAATGTACATGTGTAGGTCCTAGAGTCACACTACCAGAGGCTCCTAACCTTGGTCCACAGAGCACCCCTAAGCATTTCCTTGCTTGGGCATTGGTGAATGAGCGCCTGAATCAGACTTGAACACAGGAGTCCTGCTGCACGCAGATTTCCTGTTATTTGTAATCTACGTCAGCGCAAGGTCAGTTCTGCGCATGCGCTGAACGGGCCTTGTAATGTCGTCCGTAGTTCCCCTCTGCTGCTAATTGACAGGCAGCAGCGTTGAGAGGGTGGGTCTGTGGGAAGCCTGCGTTCCTGGAAACAGCCCCGTTTTTTGGGAGGGGAGAGTCAAGGGTCTGCATGTCGCCACGCAGGCTTCCTGGCTTTGCCCCCCTTCCTGGCTTTGCCCCCCTTCTTTTATTCAGCTGCGTAAACCGAGGCTTACTCAGCTGGTTGTCTGCGTGAACGTCACAAATGGGGTGTGAACATCACAAACGATGGTCATAATGTTGTATCCCATGATGTCGGTCACAGTGCTGGGATCGCAGCTATGTGCAGGAGGCGTCCCTTCTACTGAGGCGTCTCCTGCATGTTCCTTCTTCATATTGGATGGTAATTCAAAGCCACTTACAAACGGCTTTGCTTTTCCGTCCATCTGTTAATCAGGCCCTAGTTAGTAATCTGGTCAAGTTGTTCTAACCATCTGTGCTCACACATTGATTTCCTTAAAACCTGGACTGTTACTGTGCCTTACAGACCGAGTTTGGGAACCATATGACATCTACGGATGTGTCACTTCATAAACAGAGAAGTACAAATACCATTTTTACTACATGTTTATATGGAAGTGAAGCTGCCATCAGGATCTGGAGAAATGAAATGTAAACATCAGCAACAGCATTCCTTATACACTCCCCTGGTATTACTGACTAAAGTGTGCTGACATTTTGACACTAAAATTAGAAATTGTTTTCTTTGCCATTTTTATTTTTAAATATTTTTTTGTTGTCTGTGTTCTTGACCTCAACCCATTGCTCATGGTGGACCTTGTGTTTGAGAAATTACCACATTTAAACATATGAATCACTTTATTTGTCTGATGTGTGTTGATATATCTGGGTGCAAGTTCAGGATCACTGTAAAGTGCTCTCATACAGCGGCATGTCTGCCATTATGTACTCATTAATTGTTGTGAGCAGAGAGGGAGTAGCACAAAATGGTAGTAACATGACAAGATGTTATATATGCTGATAACCGAAGCTAAAGTTACCCATCGACCCATAAGCTATATAAAATGGTCAAATGGATTAAACCCCCCGACTGCAATTTAATTTCATTGTGCACCATAATGAAAACTAAACAAAAAGAAATTCTGATTACTCTCGGGCTAACAAACTGATTACAGATCAGAGCATCACCGTATACTTTCGAAAAGTTATACACACAGTTGCCAACCCTTAATAATGATAGTCTTCAGCAGCATAAAAATGTGGCAGTGCTCCCTGTGCTGGCCCCATCCTTAAACCCATGACGTCATGATGCCACTCCAGGGCTCTGGGAAGTGGAGCACTACCGCTACGGTTATGACTAAATTTAAGTTGGCTAAAGAACCTCCGATGTCACCAGAGGGAGGAGCAAGGTTAGAACATGGTACCCGAAATGCACCCTTGTGGACGCGGCTCGCTCTACTTCACTGGCCACCAGGTTACTAAAGTGAGTAATTGGTGATGTGGATAGTGAAAGTACTATCCCACCGGCCTAGCTCCTCCCCTTGACGTCAGAGGTCCTTCAGCCAACTTGGCTCTAGCATCTACCCTACCGCTACTGGCTGCATAGTACCATACTAGGCACCCTGCAAGACACATGTAGGTGCCGTGGGGCCGCAACGTTCCGACCCCAGGGCTCTATGATCTTTCCAATGGCACTGGTCGCACCCTCTTATAACGATTTACAAATAAATACAGTGTAGAAGAAAGATCACAGAAGGCAGAGTTAAAAAAAAACATTGGAATAACTTTGCTTCCATCTGTATAGTTGTTATTCTTTGCTGTTGGATATAGTGATATTAGGACTTACAACAAAATGATCAAGTACTGTACATCTATCGCATGGGATTAATATAGCAGTGTGTACAGGAGGGGATAATATCTGTACATACACAAATACTGTACATATGTTTCATGCATTTTGTAGAGAAGAAAGTACTGGTGGAAATTTCCCTGGGCCATTAAGGAATTCCAATGGAACATAGAACATTCACCACACAGGGTCCAGGCCCAGCTGTATACTGTATTTGCCAGCAGACTGTAGATGTGTTTATGAGCCCCTGTCTGCTTTATTGCTATACTATAAGCACCTCATGTCATGGCAGCCATCTGTCTATTGGGCTGTATCAATGGAGAAAGTCATTCAGGATTACTGTCTGTTTTGTTACTACAAAAGCAGAACTTCCTCTATCAGGCACAGCAATGTTAGCTTAAAGACTTTAAGAAATGTTGCTGAAGGTCAGTTTTACTTGTTGGTTTATTTAAAGATCAATGCTAAGCTCAGGAAACATTAAAGTCAATCAGCTCTTCTCGTATATTGGGGGTTTTAAACTTCATTTACAGTAAGACTTTGTAGAGGCAACTTTTGTACTATTTCAAACCTCTTCACAAAGTTTTAGTTGTAGCAGCAAGTTTTCTTTGTGAACATTGTGAATAACTGACTCTTATCTTCTTTCACGTGCATTGTTCGGCTCAATGTGGACACCCTGCGGTACTTGTGGGGTTTTCTGGGGTCGGCTGTTCTCCAGTTGCTGTCCTTCACTCCATTGCTGCCAACAGCTGGTGCCTGCATAGAAAAGCTACAGGCTGCGCTGGTGTCTCCTATGCAGCTGCTCCCTGAAGGGCTATCTGGTTGCCAGTTCAATTGTTGCTACTTGCCTATAGATGATGACTCTAGACTGTGCTCTGCAGTGCTCTAAAACGGTATCTGATCCTGCATTTGCTGGTTCCAGTCCGGTACCTAGCACAGCCGATCCCAGCCCGGCATCAAGCACAGCCTGTCCCAGCCCGGCATCAAGAACAGCCAGTCCCAGTCCGGTACCTAGCACAGGTGATCCCAGCCCAGCATCAAGCACAGCCTGTCCCAGTCCGGTACCTAGCACAGCCGATCCCAGCCAGGCATCAAGCACAGACGATCCCAGCCCAGGATCACGCACAGCCTGTCCCAGCTCGGCATCAAGCACAGCCAGTCCCAGTCTGGTACCTAGCATAGTCTGTCCCAGCTAGGCATCAAGCACAGCCAGTCCCAGTCCGGTACCTAGCATAGCGCGTCCCACTCCCAACCCGGCATCAAGCACAGCCGATCCCAGCCCGGCATCAAGCACAGCCGATCCCAGCCCGGCATCAAGCACAGCCAGTCCCAATCCGGTACCTAGCACAGCTGATCCCAGCTCGGCATCAAGCGCAGCCTGTACCAGCCCGGCATCAAGCACAGCCAGTTCCAGTCCAGTATCACGCACAGCCAGTTCCTGTCCGGTATCAAGCACAGCCTATACCAGTCCGGCATCAAGTACAGCCGGTTCCATTCCGATGTCAAGCACAGCCGTTTCCCAGTCCTCTTCCTTTAGTGCTATAGATTGTAAACTTGCGAGAACTGGCTTCATACCTCTATGTCTGTCTGTTATTACCCAGTTTGTCTTATTACCGTTGTTTCCAATTGTAAAGCACACCGGAATATGCTGCGCTATATAAGAAACTGTCAATATATAAATATATGTAATACAGCAGCTACAGTGTATCAAAGCAGGTTCATTTAAAGTGATGGTTCTGACACTTCTGGTCACTAGGGCTTACCCGAGTGAATCGCCCATAGAGTCTTTGAAAAAGGCCTCTAAATACTGGTCCGAAACGCATGAGAGAACCGCCAATTTTGCTGCATATTCCTTCGGAGGGTCACATCTTTCCAGCACTGCTTTCAAAGTGCAGCGTGCAGAACTCTGAGCTCGAGATGCTGCAGGTGACACACACAGCAGAATATTGCCTTGCTAGCAGACATCTAGCAGCTAACAGTGTGATTTGGACACATCCTATGCGTGATTCACCTGATCAAGCCCTAGTGACCAGATCTGTCTGTACCATTGCTGTACAAAATGTCTTTGTACCTCAAAAGCCCCTATCATTGATATAGGGGGTCATTCCGACCTGCTCGCTAGCAGGCTACTTTTAGCACTGCTGCGATCAGGTACAGGGCAGGTCAAGGGTACAGGGGAGGGGGTTAGGGCTTTGCAGGGCTGCGATCCGCTGTGCAGAGACTGCACAAGCAAAAAGTTTGTGCAGTCTCTGCAAAGCTCAAGACTTACTCACCCGCTGCGACGATCCTTCCTGGAGCTGACGTCCCTGCATTCGGCCAGACATGCCTGCGTTTTCTTCAGCACTCCCAGGAAACGGTGAGTTGCCACCCCCGGCCAGCCTATTCCTGTCAATCTTCTTGTGTTCGCCGCTGCCCCACGCGCATGCGCAGTTCTGACCCAAAAGATTGCAGCGTGCGAATAGGTCGGAAGGACCCCCATGGATTGAACTGACAAGCTCAGTGTCTGGAGCTCAATCCCTGGAAGCAGAAAGAAAATAATTTTTGGTGTTTATATGATTTGCTTGAAACGGGACCGACCTTATTGTCAGGTCCCAATGTGCGGATTCCCGGCACTTACCTGTGCCATTAGTATACTGGTGTTTTAATTACAATTTTGCATACACTATATTAATATTTTTATATATATATGTTACAATTGCTGTATTTGCGCCAGACGTCTATGCTGTTTTGAATCCTGTCCTCTTGTAGCTGCAAAATGCTGTGATTTGCTGTATTGTAAAGCTTGGGCCAGGACCAGTGGTGCATCTATAATGGGTACAGTGTGTGCGGTGAACACGGGCCCCTGGGTTCAGAGGGGCCCACACCGCACAGAGTTCCGCAGCAGTGGCAGTCACTGAGCACTAGGTAGTGCGCAGGTCTCTGGGAAAATGGTGCAATGGCCATTTCTCCGGTGTTTTGCGCAGGTGCAGTAGGGAAATCGTCGGGAAAATGTCCGCCAAGCCATTTTCCCAGAGGGCTGTGCACCACATAGTGCTCAGAGTCACTGTCACTGCATTCTAGAGTGGAAGGAGCCAGTATTTATCCGGAATACATATGTATTCCCGGCGGACGGGATGCCGACTGTCACTATCCCGACAGCGGCATCTCGCCTACCAGAATGCCGGCAGCGGGGCGAGTGCTCGCCACAGGATCTATTCCCACTCTATGGGTGTCATTGTCACCGACGAGTGGGAATAGCCCCTTAGCCCCGGTATTCAGGCTGTCGGCATTGACGGCTTTCGGGATTCTGGTATCCCGACAGCTGGCAAATTGATTGCTTTCCATTTACCCTGCATGAAAATAATGTATGTATTTGCTCCCCTTGCTTTGCACTGTTGTCCAGATGCACAGTTACTTGCTCTCTCTTACTTTATTCCAACTCAGAATCAGGCCCTCTCTCCGCAGCTTCTCTTCTAATGCGGACTTGTTGAGATATAAAGCCCCAGGCCTACATTACAGTAGTGAGCATGTTCTTTTCTTGTTTGCACTGACATCACTGGAATCTTTTGCACATATTTGATTTGCATCTGTGAAAGCCAGAATGAACAGAACATATGTGAAGCAGATTGCCATACTCAATGGTGTGTTACTGCAGGGAACATTGCTTTGGTCAAATGATGGCTTTTCATAGTCTATGACAGTACTCTTTACTTTGGCTGCTTTCCCTCCATCCTGTTGTTGAATGAGATGTTTACATAATCGGCTTGTGCATATACTATGGGTCACATGCAGAGTCTGCTATGAGCAGCAGTTCTATATTCATAAAAGCCTACAACTGATGACTGAATAACCCCAAAAAAACAACTGTTGTCTCAGATGCCTGTATATTCAGGTGCCGTTCATACATTTCGGATGAGATTTGGTTTGAATTTCATGCTGGCTGCATTTAACAATGTACGAATGTGTTGAGCCAGTGGGGAGGTGTTTTAATATTTACTGCCAGCCATGGTTAAACATATATTTTGCGACTGTTGCCATTGGAAAATTAGTAGTCGTCCCCCTCCCCTCCTTCAAATATACTTTTTTTTTTCCAGTGTGGAAATCCAGTGCTCAGCCCTAAAACTCTCCTCTAGATTGGTCATCAGCCTGGCAAGCAAGGCCCCAGAGGTAAGGCACAATACCAGTGTATGACAGTGTACTCTTCTTTTCCTCTCAGGCTTATAGATATTCATAATTGAGTTTACTGTCTTTTAAGGAGTGATCAGTGCAAACAGTTTCCCGCACTTCTTTTCCTTTCTATGCAATGATTACTCATCAGTTCTGGGTGTTTAATGTTAAAATGAGGGGATGAGCAGCATTTAATGTTAATTAATCTCATGCTGATGCTAGGTGCAGTGGGGTATTACTAGTACTTATCATTTAGTATCCCTCTTTTTGTAAATTGATATCCTGCATTGTTTCCTCTCAACCTTTTGTATGGAGTAGTTGTATGGTGTAATTGCAGCATTCACCTCTAGAGGGCAGAACAATGAAAGTACTTGCATATTCCCTATAGGTTACTTCACACTCCCCTCTCACTTTACATCCATATTTGTGAGCTGTGCCTGGGAAGATGGGGCATTTGGGACTTCAGCTCT
The DNA here is from genome assembly GCF_028390025.1 of Pseudophryne corroboree. Classification (NCBI taxonomy): domain Eukaryota; kingdom Metazoa; phylum Chordata; class Amphibia; order Anura; family Myobatrachidae; genus Pseudophryne; species Pseudophryne corroboree. The sequence goes on along the minus strand of NC_086447.1, from coordinate 791,713,426 downwards.
TCCATTTTAGTTATATTGCTTTTGCATTCTTAGGTTTTTCATTATTTATTTTAGGCCTCTGTTTTGTGTAGCATCTTCAGCCTGAACTGACTCTGTCCTCAAGGTCTCAAGGGAAATGGAATCCCCTACATCATACCTCCCAACTGTCCCGATTTTCGTGGGACAGTCCTGTTTTTTTAGGACTGTCCTGCTGTCCCACCCATGGGCCACAGAGTCCCGCGGTGAAGGGAGGAGAGGGGCTGTTGGGAGGCTCCTGCACTCGCTGGTATGCCTAGCAGAGCAGCGGTGAATAGACGCTGTGCTCATGCACACAGTGTCTATTCATTAGAGACAGAGGGATAGGGGCCATGCCAGCACCTCATAGAGCTCTGGCCATGCCCCCATAGTGACGGAAAGCAGGGGCCTGGCTCACGATCACGGTATCCGTGAAGCCACGCCCCTTTTCCATAGACCACACCCCTTTTTTGGACAGACGTGCCGCGCCAAAGCGTCCCTCCTCCTCTCCTCCCACTGTTGGGAGGTATGCCTACATGCAGAATATGTCTCCTTCAAAGTACTTTCTCTGTCTGACTAGGCCAAAGGGGTTACTGTGGCATCAAGGGCAGAACAGACTAAATGACTCACACTTCAGGGGGAAAGGGAAAATTTGCAGTTTGGAAAGGTGGTGGGAGTAAAGCCCTGGGCACCTGCACTAAGGGACGAAATTAGGGGTGAGGGCGCCCCTAGACACAACAGTAACGCCCCCCCCCCCCGCCTGCCTAATTTTATTATTTTTATTGCTTGTCTATAATCCCTCATTTGATGATAGTCAATTCAGTAGAATAATTAAAAAAAAAAAACTTTTTTTTTTTTTTTTTAGTTATGTATACATATTCACTATGTAGGACAGCTTACATGGACAGTATGAGCATGACCTCCCCATTTACATGCCATTCAAGATGGCATGTGGTATAGTTCAGGGGAAATATTTTGCAGTTACTGGTACTTTTTGGGTTGACGTTACCAACACAAGCATCCAAGTGCCTTACGTGCCTAATGGGAAATTTGCCACTGCTTGCACTGCCAACCCATCTGACACCCTCCTACTAACAGACACTTCCAAATCCATAATGACACTCAGGCAACTGGCTAGGTTCATCTAGTGGTAGTAGGTAAGATAGTACAGAGAGTTATAGTAAATGGAGTGCATTCACAGGAGGGAAATGTTACCAGTGGACTGTACTTGTACCAGGGATCTGCTCTTGGACCAGTGCTTTTTAATATCTTTATTGATGACATTGCAAATGGCATTAAAGGGAAAGTATACCTTTTTGCAGATGACACAAGGGTATGCAAGAGGGTAGATACACTGAGGGGGCTAAAACAAATAATTGGTGACCTAGGTAGACGAGAGGAATGGTAAAGAGCGTGGCAATGACAGTTGAATGTCAAAAAATGCAAAATCATGTAGTTGGGTTAAAAAATCCAAAGACTAAATATAGTATTAATATAGTATTAATGGCACTACTTTGGAAACTACTGAGGAGGAAAGGGATCTAGGAGTCACTATTTCAGGTGACTTAAAGGCAGGTAAGCACTGTAACAAAGCAATGAGAAAGGCAAGTCAGATGCTTGGTTGCATAGGGAGCGGAAACAGCAGCAGAAAGAAGTAATACTGCCACTGTATAGGTCATTGGTACGGCCTCATCTAGAATACCGCGTTAAGTTCTGGAGGCCAAACAGTATCTTCATAAGGTTATTAATACATTAGAGACTGTACAAAGAAGAGCAGCTAAAATGGTGTATGGCCTACATCACAAAACATACCCAGATAGACTCAAAAAATCTCAATATGTATAGTTTGGAGCAGAGAAGGGAAAGGGGGGACTTGATAGAAACTTTCAAATATTTCAACGGTTTTAACAAAGTCTAGGAGGGAAACATTCTTCAAATGAAGAGAAGCAATAGGACACGAGGACATGCACTGAAAATGGAGGAAGATAGGTTCAGGGGAAATTTGAGGAAAAAATACTTCACAGAAAAGGTAGTGGACAAGTGGAATAGCCTTCCATCAGAGTTGGTAGAGGCTAAGACAGTAGAGCAATTTAAACATGCATGGAATCGACATAAGGATATCCTTACAAAGAAATAAGGATCAAATAAGGTTTGAGGTAGAAATATGGTAAAAAAAAGGGGCAGACTAGTGGTTCTTAGCTGCCGTCAAATTCTATGTTTTCATGGCATTTGTAAGCAGTGCAAGATATTATAATACTAGCAAAACAAGCAGAACCAGTCATGTATCAGTCGTAGAACATCCAGCTGTACAGCCAATTTGTACCCATGGTGGGCTGTGATGCGCCAATTATCTGAACACCTGGGACCATAGGCATCGGAATGGGCGAGGTAAGGGGGCAGCATGCCCCCCTCCCCTCCCAAACATGACAGAGGCGCAGGCGTGGGGAGGGGGAGCGCTTACCCCCGAGATCACCGTGGAGACTGTGACTTCAAAACTCCGGCGCCGCTGTGTGCTGCCCCTTGTCCTGTCCAGCCGGCTCTTCACAGAGGCATTACTGGGAGGAGGCGGGGATGTCCTAGCAGGCTCAGCATGGCCACGGCTCCTCCTAGTAATGCATCTGAGAGCCGGCTAGGACAAGAGGACACATGGCAGCACGGCACTGCGCCAGAGTTTGGAATCAGATTCTCCGCGGTGATCTGGGGGGTAAGTGCTCACTACGTGGGGTGGGGGGGATAATCATGGGGGGAAAGCGCCAAAATGTATTTTTATATATGCCCCCCCAACAACAACACGTTCTGGCGCCCCTGACTGGGACACTAATGTCCCTATGCTGAACAGGCAACAGTTAAGTCAATCCTAACATAATATTATTATGTGCCTTTTTTATCACAGTTTTGCGTGCATATAAAAGGTGTACATTTGGTAATGCTTTTTATATTTATTATATGTAGTTTGTATTTGTCATGTTACGAAAGGAGAAATAATTCTTGAATTTGTACATCACTGTGGGATTAAAAGTTATTCCTTGTAAACATCTGTTTTATTAAACTTCATCCCCTGGAAGTTGCCTCCACAATTATAAAGGAGCATGGACCTGTTATACTCATTCTCCTTACTCTCCTTTCCCTGCTGTATCACAAGGCAACATCACTGTTATAGTGTCTGGGGACCACACATGTATGTTTCATCCATAAACACACATATTTAGGAGAGAATAACAGGTGTTTGGATCTTCTCCAAGTCAAGAAACCATGAGCCTATTTCAGAGATGTATGTAAACCCAATGGTTTGCGCAATTCTCTGATGGTGGGGTGACTGCGCATGCGTAGGAACCATTCTATGCATGTACAGAACTGGGTCCTGCATCCTTGCGCACAGTGCCGCCACGCCACAGCCTGATTGACAGACTGCCATTGTTTGGTGGGGGGTGGGAGGAGCCAGGCAGCATTCCTGAAAACAGGGACATATCGCCCCGGTTTCCTGAAAGTGGCAAGTCCATGGTCTGGGTCTTTGGATGAGTGTTATTCAGATGCCCGATGTTCCCCCAAGTGATCCGATGCTGCCACTTCAGATCCTGCAGCTGATCATATAAGCATACATCTCTGAATCAGACCCCTTGTCAAAAAGATCCCATGGCAGTTTATCACTTGCCTGGCATGGTCGCATCAGATGCAACCATGCCTGCAAGTGCTCTATCTGACCTGGTCGCACAGGATGCGACCAGTCAGATAGAGAGTGTTAGCAGCGGCTGGGAAGGGAAACTTCTCTCCGCTGTTGCTGTCAGAGGGACCGAAAGGTCCCTCTGTCTCCCTGCACTCGCCCCTACTGATTGCCGTGCTACCGATCACTGCTGATCGGACAGCATGGCAGGATCCCCCCCTCCAGCGGCTGCAGGCAATGGCAGCCGCTGGGGAATGTAAATGAACCCTCCCAAGCCACCCCCAGACCCCCGTTGTATACCTGGAGGCTGTCCCGACTTTCAAAATGAAAGCCGCGATGTTCAAATGGTTGCGATGTTCCCGATCGATGTTTAGGGGGGGAATTATTTAAAATATATATATATATATATTTATTTTTTTAACTAAAATCATTTGGGATAGAGTTAAATTCATGTTCTTCACCTAATTCACTCATTAAAAAAAAAACTATTTCGGAGCTGTTTTTGGCTAAATAAATCGTCAGTTAAGTGGTTAAACAAAAAAATTATTAAATAATAACAATGTAAAATGCACATGCGACCACCAGGTGGCAGCACTGAATTTACTCAATCCAGCAAGGTTCACTGAACGGTGTAGTTTATGAGCTATATCAGGCTTTAATGAATATACTGTAGTCCATGCTTAATGTACTATTTTATGTAGTGTGTGTGTGTGTGTGTGTGTGTGTGTGTGTGTGTGTGTGTGTGTGTGTGTGTGTGTGTGTGTGTGTGTGTGTGTGTGTGTAAACAAAAGTGGCATGGCATTTCCCAGCAAGTCAGTGTAAAACGCTCAGTGAAAATATGATTACTAGCGAGACTCAACCAGTTTTTTGGGTTTTTTTTCCAGCTTAAATTCTTTAAGAATAGCTCTGCAAAACATCCATTTATTATTGCTTTAATTAGATGCTTGTTATGAATCTACTATACAGATATTAATCATTGTGGCTTTTTTAAGATGCTTTTTGCCATCAACCTCTTAAACAATATGTTCTGCCTTAGATAATTTATGGGATTTAGGGGTGGGGGGATAGATTAATTGTGATGAGCAACATCTGGATGATCTCACATTAAACTCTGTATTCCTCAGGCCATTGAGTCAGAGTTGAAGGACTGGGTTATGCTTCTGGTTCACTGTTGTGAAGATGAACTCCAGACTGAACTGAAACTGGCAGCTGCTGAGATCCTAATTGATGTTACTCCATGCTTCCTGACCAATAAGCTGCCTGTACTAGGTAAGACTACACTTTATGATGACATTGCAGTTCTGGGTCTGTTACGTTGCCAGTAAAGGAATGTACAGCTGGATTTGTTATTCAAGCTCAGCAGAGTTATCACCTGGATAAGTTACTTGCAGGCCAGAAAGAATCAGGACTTTGTGCCTTTATTAACATGGATGCAATCCATTTTGTAAGTTAAACCAACAGTCATAAGAATGCCTGCCAGTTCTGACTGCATGATGGTGATATCACTGAGATCCGGTCTTGAGGTCGACAGCACTTAGGTCGACACTCATTAGGTCAACCACTACTGGCGACATGGCGATCGAAGCGAGCCACGCGAGGGGACATGGTGTACTAATTGGGGTTCCCGGTCACTTTACAAAGAAAACGGCACACAGAAAAAAAAACTCATGTCGACCTTATTCCATGTCGACCTAACGACTGTCGACCTACTCAGGTGTCAACCTAGTCAATGTCGACCAATAGTGGTCGTCCTTTATGACTGTCGACCTAGTTACTGTCAACCCTATGATCCACACTTGATATAATGGTTCCTGGTGATTTCATGGGCTGTACTTCTTCTTATTCGTGAGCATTTATGTAGCCAATAATATGGCAGCCAACAGTGGACTTTTAGGAGGCCCCCAACTGCCCCGTTTACGTCACTCTGCGCCAGCGATTTTGGGCTGTCCCCAGGCTCTCCCAGTACTGTGAACAGATGTCATGCACCCATACAGCGCAACGACGAGACCCTCTGTGGGAACACAGCGGGACGTGGGTGGTAGGGTGTGACAGTCCCCAGAAAAGCATGACTGTCCTGCCAAAAGCAGGAGGTATGCTATAAAAGGACAAAGTAATCCCTTCCCCAATATTATTATTGTTATTATTTCTCTTACGTCCTAGAGGATGCTGTGGACTCCGTAAGGACCATGGGGATAGACGGGCTCCGCAGGAGACATGGGCACTAAAAAGAACTTTAGATATGAGTGTGCACTGGGTCCTCCCTCTATGCCCCTCCTCCAGACCTCAGTTTGATCCTGTGCCCAGAGGAGACTGGGTGCATTACAGGGAGCTCTCCTGAGTTTCTCTGAAAGAAAGAATTTTGTTAGGTTTTTTATTTTCAGGGAGCCCTGCTGGCAACAGGCTCCCTGCATCGTGGGACTGAGGAGAGAAAAGCAGACCTACTTAAATGCTACAAGGTATCCATAGCGTCTTACAGAGTACGGAAACAGAAACAGTGTGACTTACAGAAACAAAACTTTACAGAACATGGACAAAGGTTATAAACATCTCTGCTTCAGCAGCCATAGTAGCCAGATGACCAGTGGGGCGGCCAAACACAAAGGTTTGGTGCTGCTGCTGTTGTTGGTAGTAGGAAGGAGATAATGGTGTAAGTGAGGGAAGGAAAAGTACATTATGGAGGAGGGCCCTGCTCGTGAGAGCTTACGGGGAAACCTACACCACTGATCCACCCAAAACACCCACTTTTGGTGAAAATACCATCTCCATTCACTGTAATCTTCATCTCTTTGGATACCCACAAATTGCCAATTCCAGGACAGTTGGGAAGTATGCCAATATTACCCTTAATTGTCCTGCCATTTTATTACAAGGGGATTTTAAGCCATTGCTAAGAGTCTCTGCCTATATTGCATTGTATTGGACAGGCCATCCATGTGCATTGGCAGAAATGGGATCAAAGTAGAGACATGGTATTCGGAGAAGAGGATACTGCATGGGAAGCACTGACTTAGGGAGGAGGTCTACGCATTGGTTGATGCTGAAGCTGTAAAATGGATTGCAGTAAGAAAATGGGATTCAAACCTGTTGTAAGATTGTGTTTATACATAAATAGGATTATAGAAAATGTTTGGCGTCCCTGGTTAAAAAAATAAGGATGAAAACTGTCTGACAGAGTTGGCTGCTAATGAAGTCTTAGCCTTCAAAAACATGACTAGGGGAATTTTCATCAGGTGCTCCACTGTCTGATTATGTCACTGACTGTATTAGGTCAATAAATAGCTGACAGCAAATTGTGATCTGACATGTAATTGCAGCCCCAGCTGGTATCCAGCCAAAGTTGACTTCCCCAAAAGTTATTAGTTTTAATTGATCTTGTCTGATTAGACCGTGTCAAACATGAGATTCCTAGAAGTGACGGTAAGCTTTCTGAGTGAATCATGAGTTAGAACCCATGGATTTGGCATTAGGCAGTGTGAAATGTGAAAGTACTGCATTCAGCTGTATTATTCTCAAGCCTCCTCCTTGTGCTTTTCTCTCTTATAGTTCAGTCTTAGTTAGAAACTACTTTGTTGCAGGTTCACTTTATTAATATTTAAGTTTACATCATAAATTAATTAGTGAATAACACACTTTTTGCACATTAATGTAGAGGGTTTATTTTCTTCTGGACATATGAAGTGTTCAAGGAAGCAACAGTGATGGCAAATCCGACCGCACCTGAATCCTTCCACTCATGTTCTAGAAGGTTTGATGTCGGAAAAGACAAGTTATTTTTGCCCCAATCAGCTTTAGTTTCTATTCTATGTCATGGAGCCTATTCAGAGTTGGATGCAAATGCGGTTGCTGCTGCAATGCGGTAAATATTGGTTGTAGGAAAATGTACAATTGTCGCAGCCACCGGGATTTGTATTGGGCACCTCAGACCTGGCGCTTGTGCAGGAAGATGCAACCATTGAACCCCATCGGTTGATCATCAGCTGTCTGATTAACCCTATGGTCACGCAGACTGGCCGATGGAACTGAGACACTGCAGTCATTTTGACAGCATACAGACAGTGACATGCCCCCAAAATGGATGCAACACTTTACCACCCACAAATTACTCTCATAAATGCGTAGTGCCACAAAATCACAGGGTGGGGGCAACCTGGGAGATCATGCCAAACAAATCTTATTGACTTTTTTGACTCTGTGACGAAAATAATAGATCAAGGGGGAGCTGTAGATGTAGCATATCTAGACTTTAGTAAGGCATTTGACACTGTCCCACATCTCAGACTGCTAAATAAACTTGAAAGCGTGGGGGTCGATTATAAAACAGTTAAATGGATAAGAACCTGGTTGCAGGATAGGAAACAGACAGTTGCAGTAAATGGAGTGCAATCTATGGAGGGAAATGTTACCAGTGGAGTACCCCAGGGATCTGTACTCGGACCAGTTCTCTTTAATATCTTTGTTGGTGACATTGCAAATGGTATTGAAGGGAAGATATGCCTTTTTGCAGATGATACAAAGATATGCAACAGTGTAGACATACCGGGAGGGGTAAAACAAATGATTGATGACCTAGCTAGGCTTGAGAAATGGTCAAGAACGTGGCAACTACAGTTTAATGCTAAAAAATTCAAAATCATGCACTTGGGTCTCAAAAACCCAAAGGCTAAATATAGTATCAAGGATACTATAATGGAAACTACTGAACAGGAAAGGGATTTAGGAGTCACTATTTCAAGTGACTTAAAGGCAGGAAAGCAATGTAACAAAGCAATGAGAAAGGCAAGTCAGATGCTTGGTTGCATAGCCAGAGGAATCAGTAGCAGGAGAAAATAAGTAATAATGCCACTATATAGGTCCATCTGAAATACTGTGTCCAGTTCTGGAGACCATATCTCCAGAAGGATATAAATACATTAGAGAGTGTACTAAGAAGGGCAACTAAAATGGTGCATGGCCTACATCACAAAACTTACCCGGAAAGGCTAAAAGATCTTAACATGTATAGTTTGGAGGAGAGAAGGGAAAGGGGGGACATGATACAAACTTTCAAATATACCAAGGGTCTTAACAAAGTTCAGGAGGGAAACATTCTTCAAAGGAAGAGAAGTATTAGAACTCGAGGACATACATTGAGACTGGAGGCGGGGAGGTTCAGGGGAAATTTAAGGAAAAATTACTTCACAGAAAGGGTAGTGGATAAGTAGAATAGTTTCCCATCAGAGGATGTAGAGGCTAAGACTGTAGAGCAATTTAAACATGCTTGGGATAAGCATATGAACATGTCCAAATTCCGGCCCTCCAGCTGTTGTGAAACTACATATCCCAGCATGCCCTGACATAGTTTTGCTGTAAGAGAATGCTAAAGCTGTGTCAGGGCATGCTGGGATGTGTACTTTCTCAACAGCTGGAGGGCCGCAGTTTGGACATGCCTGGCCTAAAGGATAAAAAAGGGGCAGACTAGATGGGCCAAGTGGTTCTTATCTGCCGTCAAATTCTATGTTTCTGTGTTACCTTGTGCCCCTCAGCCAGGAGCAGAGGAGACACAGCAGCATGTGCTGGGCTGGGGGACAGGTGGAAGCTGCTGACAGGTAAAGGGGAGGCTCGCTGCGCTCGCCACGCTGCGGGCACAGTGGTGCGCTATACGCCCATGCTATTTATTCTTCCTCCAGGGGTGTCGTGGACACCCCAAGAGGGAGAATAGTTGTCAGTATCCCCGGCATGCTGAGCGCCGGGATCCTGACAGCCGGAATATCGAATGCTTCCCATACCGAGGCATTGCATAACTTATACCAAATCCGTCATTTAGGGTGAGGAGAAATACTGTGTTCTCCTATAACAAAAATGAAATCTGAAAGCCAGTTTACGTAATACAATTAAAGGAGGATAATTGTATCTAAATGTATAATCTCAGCAGTACTTGTACATGATACACAAGAAAATCTAATTCTATATAATTGAATCATGAAATCCTGAGGGATCCCAAACTGAATGCTGAATTTTTCTCTCTAATAAATACACTACAATGGGGGTAATTCCAAGTTGATCGCAGCAGGACATTTTTTAGCAGTTGGGCAAAACCATGTGCACTGCACGGGGGGGCAGATATAACATGTGCAGAGAGAGTTAGATTTGGGTGTGATGTGTTCAATCTGCAATCTAAATTGCAGTGTAAAAATAAAGCAGCCAGTATTTACCCTGCACAGAAACAAAATAACCCACCCAAATCTAACTCTCTCTGCACATGTTATATCTGCCTCCCATGCAGTGCACATGGTTTTGCCCAACTGCTAACAAAAATCCTGCTGCGATCAACTCAGAATTACCCCCAATATTTGCTGTTAAAAACACATTAGTACTGTCACTTGCTTAGTACAACAGATGACTACTTACATAGGATACTCACCATCTACCTTTCGTTACACTGAAATAAGTTAGATCATTGACTACTGATAATGTATGTTGCCTTTGCTTGGTTTAAAGCAGAGTTTCTCAACTCCGGTCCTCATGTATCACCAACAGGTCATGTCTTGTGGATTTCTTTAATTATGCACAGGTGAGTTAATCTATTTTGCTGGATCAGTTATAATTATACCACCTGCTTTCACAGCCAGAAATCCGCAAAACATGACCTGCTGGCAAAACTCGAGTGTTGAGTACTACTGGTTTAGACACCAAAGCTAGGTACACACTGGAGCGGTATCCGGACTCCAGGTCGACAGCACAAAGGTCGACACACCTTAGGTCGACGCCAATTGGTCGACACACCTTGTGTCGACATGGACAAAAGGTCGACAGGAACAAGGTCGACATGGAAAAAGGTCGACATGAGTTTTTCACGATTTTTTCCTTTTTTTGAACCTTTTCATACTTAACGATCCACGTGGACTACGATTGGAACGGTAAAGTGTGCCAAGCGAAGCGGTAGCGGAGCGAAGGCACCATGCCCGAAGCATGGCGAGCGAAGCGAGGGGACGCGGTGCACTAATTGGGGTTCCCGGTCACTCTACGAAGAAAACGACACCAAAAAAACATAAAAAACTCATGTCGACCTTTTTCCATGTCGACCCTGTTCATGTCGACCTTTTGTCCATGTCGACCTTTTGTCCATGTCGACCAATTGGCGTCGACCTAAGGTGTGTCGACCTTTGTGCTGTCGACCCTCAGTCCCAGACCCACTTGGAGCAATGTCGGGCCGATTTGCCGTTTCGGAACGACAAATTGTTTACATTGCTCTGTGTACGGACGCTAGGTACATCCAGACCTTTGTGCGTGTTCCGTCCTTCATTAAAGTTATCCCATTGTGTGCACAGAGTCTGGGCTCAAGGGCATTCATCCTGGGATGTTCCGTAATGTATGTTGCAAGTGGTGTAGTATACCCACATGCGCTTACATTCTGGTGATTCTTAAATCAATGGATGTACATTAAGGTGTGTATTCAGTAATGTATGGAAGCACTTTTACTTCTCACATAGGGCCGATTCAATTGTTTTGGGCATCTAAAATCCCATCTAAATGGGACTGTTTAGACGCCCCCAAACAATTGGCACATTTCAATTGCTGTTCACGCATGTCCCACCTAAACAGACCGGGTTTAGCTGCGTAAAAACTTCCCAACTTAACACACATTTCTTCTCGCACCTCAGGAAGCTGCAAGAAGAAATGTCAGCCCCGCGGCTACAGGGCGTCTAAACGGAGCAACAATTGAATTGCTCCATTTTGTGCCCCCTAGTGGTAGCCGCAGAGTAAAACTATTGAATCGGCCCCATAGAGCACATAATCAAGTATAAGTGTTCCCAAAAATAAAAATGAAACATAAGAACTGTATATGTACATATTTCTTTGATTATAGATTTTCAATTTAGTATAGATACAATTTTGTGGCTGGATTTAATATACTGTATAGGCAGCTGTATTGTTAACAGTGTGATATAGTTTATATATATATATATATATCTCCTATATATTTGGCCAAGTCTGTGATTCTGTGCCTGGCCGTAACGCTGGGTGGAGTTACAGCGCTGGGCGGAGGCAACGACCTCTGCTCTGTGCCAGCACACCACTAGGGAGGCGGACACAATCCCCAGGGAACAGCCGCCACTGGACGAACGCCTTACCGTGGCCGGCCACACAAGAGCGGGATTAACGGGGTGTGGGTGGAGGGTCACTACCCCGAGGGCCCTCAGCCGGAGCTCTGTCCCCATTCAGGTTGCCGGGGCAGTAGGGATCCACGCTGGCGGGGGCGGAGTGCAGGCTGTGCATTCGGCTTCCTCTTCTCGGGCAGCACGGTCAAGCAAACTCCAGCCTCCGCTGCTACCAGGAGAGATGCTGCTTGCGGCGGAGGCTGGAGATTGCTCGACCGTGCTGCCTGAGAGGAAGAAGCCGCTTGCACAGCCCACACTCCGCCCCCGCCAGCGTGGATCCCTCCTGCCCCGGCAACCTGGTGTCCTCTCTCCCTGCTACAGCGCTCCCGTTGCCTGTGTGACCGGCCCAGGTGAGCAGCGCTTGCAGTGGGGAGGAGGGGGGGTTGATGGTGATGGTCATTTGGGGGGGATGGGGGTGATGGTTATTGGCGGGGAGGGGGGGGATGATGGTTATTGGCGGTGCCCCCAGTGCAAGTCTCTGTGGAACGAGGTGACATTCACCAAAAGCCTGTTGTCTAAATGCTGCAGCCTAAACAGCCAGAATGACTCTCACAATGAGTCCTACTCCCCCAGCCCCCCCACCCCTCCCACACCCGCATCACCCCTGCTCCCAACCCCTCACCCATGGCACCCCCGCCACTTCCCTGCGCACAGCACCCCTGCTCCCGCACCCCCACCCCACCCTCGCACCCACCTCCCACCCAACCGCACCTCCCCGGCAACCGGCCCACTCCCCCACCCGCAGCACCCCTGCAGCCGCTCCTCCCCCCCCCCCCAACACCCACGCACCTGCCCCTCCACCACCCGCAACACCCCCACAGCCGGCCCTCCCCAACTGCGGTAACCCCACACCCGCCCCTCACCCACCCACAGCGCCCTCGGATCCCCTCCTCATCCGCTCCATCCCCGCAACTGCCCCTCCCCTACCCGCGGCGCTTCCGGACCGCCACCACACCCCCGCAGCCGCCAGTCCCACACCCACAGCACCTCCAGCCCCTCCCCCACCTCCATCATCTATAGACACCTTTCCCCGTTCGCGGACCTACCACACCTTCCCCTCCACCACCCCCAGCACCTCTGGACCACCACCCACAGCACCTCAGGACCCCCTCCCCCATCCACGGCTCCCCTGCAGCCACCCGCAGCATCTACATACCCCATCCCGCACCCACACCTCCCCCACCCGCAGCACTTCTACAATCCATCACCCAACCCCCCCTGCAACCCCCCTCCCCCTACACACACCCACTACCACCCCTCCCCCATCCACAGCATCTACATCCCCCATCCGTCCCATCCCACACCCACACCTCCCCGACCCACAGCACTTCTGAAACCCATCACCTAAGCTCACCCCCCTGCACCTCCAAACGCACACCCCTACATCGCCCCTCCCACACACACATAACCTCCATACCCCCTCCTTCATCCACAGTCCCCCTCCCCCACCCCTCCCCCACCAACAGCATCTACACTCCCATCCGCACCCGCCCCTCCCCCACCCACAGCACCTCTAGACCCCCTTGCCCGTCTGCCCCCCCTCTACACCTACCCCTCCCCCACCCACAGCACCTCTGCACCCTTTCCGCCATCTGTGCCCCTGCAACCACCCATCCCCCACCCGCAACACCTCTGGACCCCCTCCCACACCCACCCCTCCACCACACGTAGCACCTCGGACACCATCCGCAGCTGCTACACGTGATTCCCTGATACAGGGTTCTTCGGGGTGATCAGCGGCACGGATAGGCACCTCCACCTCACTGAACCCACCCCCTTTCCAAACTCCCCCCACACACTCTGAACTTCTGTGACTATAGTTGCTACCAATGGACATTGGATTAATAAGAAACACTAATACTGTGGCCATTATGTGTCTAAGCGACACTGCTACCTGTGGCCACTGTGTATAAGTGGCGCTGCTACCTGTGGGCACTGTGTGTATAAACACAGCTACTACCTGTGGCCATTGTATCTAGAACCAACTCTGCTATCTGTGGGCACTGTGTGTATAAGCGACACTGCTACCTGTGGCCATTGTATATAAGTGGTGCTGCTACCTGTGGGCACTGTGTGTATAAACACAGCTACTACCTGTGGCCATTGTATCTAGAACCAACTCTGCTACCTGTGGGCACTGTGTGTATAAGCAACACTGCTACCTGTGGCCATTGTGTATAAGTGGCGCTGCTACCTGTGGGCACTGTGTATAAGCAGCTCTGCTACCTGTGGCCATTGTGTGTAGAACCAACTCTGCTACCTGTGGGCACTGTGTGTATACGCGGCTCTGCTACCTGTGGGTATTGTGTGTATAAGCGGCTCTGGTACCTGTGGCCACTGTGTGTATAAGCGCCTCTGCTACCTGTGGGCACTGTGTGCATAAGCGCCTCTGCTACCTGTGGGCACTGTGTGCATAAGCGCATCTGCTACCTGTGGGTTTTGTGTGTATAAGTGGCTCTGCTACCTGTGGCCGTTGTGTGTATAAGCGCTGCTGCTACCTGTGGCCACAGCACTTTGGTGTCTTATCTATAGCAGTATATACTACACTATGTTATTCATTGTGCCCTGCGGCCACTCTGCACGCCCTCACAAAGGGCTACGCCCCCTTGACAATCGCACGCCCTTCCCCCTTGCAATATTTACCCACTGCCATAAAAACATTTTCAGGTAATACTCCACATAATAACAATTATAGCACAGTTGAAGCCCGTGCAGGGGTTACCGGGTCTTAGCCTCTTGCAACGGTATTTTCTCTCTAACAGCATGCCTCTCTTTATCCTCTCCCTACCACCCTGACTCTCCCTATCATTTACCGATCGCACAGCGTTTCTGTACATTCCCTTTCTTCCCCCCCCCCCCCCCCCACGCCTCTCTATCTTTTCTCAACCAGACACCATTTCTGTATGCCCTCTATACTGCCCTGCGTTTCTGATTCTGTTACCTACCGGCCTGCGTATGTTCAAAGACCTGCAGGGGTTAACGGGGCGTAGCCCCTTCCGACGGTGTGAAGAGCGCCCGTAGGGCGCGATGAATCACCTAGTGTATATATATATATATATATATATATATATATATATTTATCTTTATTTTATTTTATTAATCTTCTTTTTATTTATAATGGTTTTGCTGTTTTGGTATAATATCTGCTAGATATGTAGATTCGCTTTTTATAGTTTGTTTTATAGAGTCATGTGATTGTGTTCCTTGCTGGAATGCATCCATGCCTCAATTTGTATTTATATATAAAGTTTATTGACATCAAAATCATGTGGCATTCATTAGTCTATTTTAATTGGTTGCCCAGAATGACAGTGTTCTTTTGTAAGGTATGTAATAAAGTTTGTTGAATTCCAGAAGTGATGTCATCTGTTCCACTATGGAACACAGAAGTCTCACCTGATGCTGAGAATTGCAATTGATGCTGGTATATGGGGAGCCGCAGGGGAAGGGTAAAGCTGGGTATACACCTGACGATGGTGTGATGTGGCAATGCTATGTAACGATACAACGCACTGCTGCATTTCCTCCAACATGACCCGTTCCATTAGGTACAAAATGCTCTGTTCCTGGACTTCTATGACAGTATCAGTTACAGTGGTGGGGCTGCAGCACAGTCCGAAATTCAAATAGGGGAGCCACACCAACTGCCATTGAGTCCTGGCCGGTGATGATTGGCAGTGTTTGGGGTGGCAGTTGATGTGGCTCCCCTATTTGAATTTTGGACTGTTCTGCAGCCCCACCTCTGTAACTGCCACTGGAAAGAAGTCCAGGAACAGAGCACTGTGTACCTAATGGAATGGATCATGTTGGGGGGTATGCCGCTGTATATACTGCACAATCCACTGTATGATGGAGCCGTGGTATTATCCCATTGGATGTGCAGCACATCCAATGTGGCGATGAAAACACCCAAATTAACGAACAATGAATTGGGTGGATTTGTGGGTAGACACAATACAAAGGTCATTACGATAAGTCACAAATTGAAACATCATTCGATATATCGAATAATGTCTACCAAGCTTAAGTTTGCTGCTATTTGGGACTTTTGGTGTTTTGCTGACACTGGTGAAAACTTCTGCTTCTTAATAAAGGTCACATGCTGACCGAAACGTGGATATCGTTCTAATCACATTTACCCCATGGCCAGTTATACATGAGTCTCTCCGGTATCGGTAATGCCACCAATCAAATCATACTCGTAGCAATAAAACACGTAATGCAGTTTACAATCAGGTATTTACAGACTGCTGGAACTGGTAAACAATAAGAAAAGAAAAGAAAAAGTGTCATTGAATAATATTAAAAATCCCTCGGCAATGACAAGTAGGCACTGTGTATGTATATGTATATATATATATATATATATATGTGTGTGTGTGTGTGTGTGTGTATGTATGTATATATATATATATATATATATATATATATATATATACACTGTGTTACAGCTTTTCTCTATATTTGTACTAGATCTGTGTTTAGTAAGAGATCACCAAATCCGATCTTTCCTTTTTGCCCTTATCGGACCTGGGATCAGGCAGATACTGATAACACCCCCCCCCCCCATATTATTAGCTGCACACTACTTGTAATTGATTTCCACTGCAAGAAAACAAGCCAAATATTTGTTTACTTCATGACCAGATTTACTTAAGCAAGTCAATTATATGGCTAAATTGATTGCATAGGGCTATTCTTTGGACAGTAAAGTTTGACCTTTAGTCATATAGCTGCAGGTGATGACCCTAAAATGTAATCCCTTTTTACCAAAGACAGTCATTCACAGGAAACTCAGCATACATACATACAAACATACAGTATGGTTTGTGTAGTAGTTGGCATTACTGCCTCACAGCGATAAGGTTTTCCCACCAAGGCCCTAACTATGTGGAGGAACATCGACAGCCGACATCCCAAAGATAAGTATCGGGGTACAGGCTAGTGTTAGGGTCTGGTTGGGGGGAGGGTTAGGGTTAAGCACTAGCACATACCCACTCTCAGTACCCGAGACTAAAGCAGTGTCTGATTACATTCAGGAAAATCTGCAAAAAGGTTTCATCCGCCCTTCCTCCTCTCCCACTGGAGCGGGTTTCTTCTTTGTAAAAAAAGAAAGATGGAGGCCTGCGTCCCTGCATTGATTATAGAGGCTTAAACAACATAACAGTCAAAAACAGTTATCCTCTTCCTATCATAACTGAGCTGTTCGATCGTGTCAAGGGAGCAAAGGTCTTCACCAAACTGGACCTCAGAGGAGCATATAACTTAATCAGAATCCATGAGGGCGATGAATGGAAAACAGCTTTTAACACCAGAGATGGGCATTACGAGTACCTTGTAATGCCCTTCGGATTAAGTAATGCCCCTGCAGTCTTCCAACAGTTTGTGAATGATATATTCAGAGATGTATTATTCAAGTTCCTCGTAGTATATCTTGACGACATCCTGATATTTTCCCAAGATCTCCAAACCCATCGCAATCAGGTGAAAGAAGTCCTGTCCCGTTTCCGTGCATATAAATTGTATGGTAAACTTTCTAAGTGTACCTTTGAAGTACCCTCTATACCTTTCTTGGGGTACATTATCTCTGGGTCAAAATTACAGATGGACCCCGAAAAACTTGAGGCCATCAACGGTTGGTCCTAACCAACTACACTAAAGGCTGCCCAGCGCTTCATTGGTTTGCCAATTATTATAGAAATTTTATCAGGGGATTCTCCACACTCATCTCTCCAATTACAGCCCTGACCAAAAAAGGAGCAAATCCCGCAGCCTGTTCCGAAGAAGCCTTGTCCTCGTTCCATCTGCTAAAACAAGCCTTCATCTCGGCTCCTATTCTCCAGCAACCAGAGCCTGAAAAGCCCTTTTCCCTTGAAGTTGATGCCTCTAATGTGGGTATTGGCGCAGTACTATCCCAGACCGCGGAAGATGGGAAGCAACATCCATGCGGTTTTTTCTCACGAAAATTCCTTCCTGAAGAGAAAAACTACTCCATTGGCGATCAAGAGTTGTTAGTGATCAAGTTGGCATTGGAAGAGTGGAGGTACTTGTTAGAGGGTGCCAAATTCACCGTAACCATTTTTACAGACCACAAGAACTTGCTCTACCTCCAAGCGGCCCAGTGCCTGAATCCTCGCCAAGCCCACTGGTCACTATTCTTCTCGCGTTTTGATTTCAAGATCTTTTATCGCCCAGGCTCTCAGAATGTAAAAGCAAACGCGTTATCACGGTCCATGGAGGAAGATGTTTAGCCTCATGACCAGAGTCCCATCATCCATCCCACTGCCTTTGCCACCTACAGGGAAGATATATGTGTCGCCTGAACTTCGGCCGAAGTTACTATCTTGGGCTCACGCCTCACCCTCTTCTGGACATCCCGGGGTTCTCAAGACACTTGAACTTGTTTGTCGCTTTTACTGGTGGCCCAAAATGAGGAAAGACGGCCAAGATTTTGTGGCCTCTTGTTCCACATGTGCCCAACATTAAAGTACATCGCCAAGTTCCTGCAGGTGCTCTCCCATTGCCCATTCCTACGCGTCCATGGACACACTTATCCATGGACTTCATCTCAGAGCTCCCGAAGTCCCAAGAGTGTAATACCAACTGGGTAGTGGTGGATCGATTCTCAAAGATGCCACACTTTATACCACTCACTGGTCTACCTTTGGCTCCCAAGCTCGCTCAAATATTCATACAGCATATTATCAAGATTCATGGACTTCCTACAGAAATTCTCTCCGACCGCGGTGTACAATTCGTAGCCCGCTTCTGGAAATCCCTTTGTTCTGCCTTACAAGTGAAGTTAAGTTTCTCCACAGCGTACCACTCCCATTCCAATGGGCAAACTGAGAGGGTCAACCAGGACCTTGAAGCATTCCTCAGGCTGTACATTTCCTCTTCACAGGATAACTGGGTTAGTCTACTTCCTTGGGCAGAGTTTTCCTATAATTTCAGGTACCATACGTGTCACGTCTAGCAAGGTTTGAGGATCCGGCAGCTGAGACTTGCCCGAGAAGGTAGTTGGCTGTGTGTGAACAAGATGAGGGGGTTGGATTTAGTTCCTTCGCATGGGACATGGAGCAATGAAGAACGTAGGCGAGGTTGAGAGTCAATGAATAGTATTTATTATGTACAGGGCTGAGATAGCGAACTGTGGCTGGAGCACAATGGTTAAAAGACGTGGTTGGAGGCAAAGAACTGTGGACTGTAATTTGAAAGACAAGACTGTAGATAATGAACTGTGGATGGTAGTTTAAGACGTGGCTGGAGACGAGGACTGTGGACTGTGGTTTGGAGGATGAGGCTGCAGATAACAATCTGCAGATTGTGGTCGGTGGTACAAAGACGTGGCTGGTGACGTAGATCTGTGGAGTGTGGCTTGAAAGACGAGGCAGAAGACCCGGGGCCGACTGTGCCCAAAGAGTCTTACTGGACCGGGTTTTCCAGGAGCGCTTCCACAGGCAGTAGCAGGTTAGGAACGGCAGGACTGCAGCAGCAACAGAGAACCGACCAAGCAGGATCAGGAGGAACCAGAATACAAAAAGGATCCTGGGAGCACAGGCTAAAGCACCTACAACAGGGTTTTAACTTGAAGCAATGGCGTCCCTGTCCTAAACCAGCCCCCTTTTATAGGGAGAGCTTCCCCTGGATTGGCTGGAAACAAACAGGAAACAGGAACTATGCTTAAAACTTGGTCTCCAACATGGCGGAGCCCAGTAATGCAGACCTTTCTGCAAAGCCACATTGCTCACTGCCTCTGGTCTCCTAGCAACGGCTTTGCAAGAGCGACCCGCTGTAGCGGCGTCCCGCCGCCACGAGCGGACCCCCTCACCGCCGCCACTGCTGCCCACGGACCCGGTGCAGCAGCCCACTGTCGAAGTCAGAAAATATTACAACACACACATTACGAACAAACACCACATAGATGGCCTCTGTGCGTAAGTATTCGGCTGTGCGTGCACATATTCGCAAATTGCGTATGGTCGCTCCCGCGGTCCTGCGGATTAGAGCGTGGTATGAGTAACTACAGTGGAATTTGTACTTGCATGGAAAAGCCACAAAGACATATCATAAATCTAATCTATATATTGCATAAATCCCACACTGTCTGCTTCCTCTTCTAAATAGCATGAAGATCGGTCACACATACTTTAAACTCCCAGAGACTAAAATACAATGGCCTTATTTACACTAAGCTTTGAAATTCTATGAAGAAGGCAAACACCTTTGTTTACTAGGGTAGCCGAGTTTCTATTGAAAGCAATAAGAACTGGATTGTCATTGTCTTACCTGAAGACAAAACGAATAAAGAGACAATACCCAGGAACCTGGGCTGAGAGAAACTCAATTAGCAATAGCTAACAAAAATACAAACCAGACATTTAGAAATCTGAGATATTAACATTCATAGTCTAAACTCTTGGATATATATGTGTTTATATATATATATATATATATATATATATATATATAATTCCTAACAAATTGTAATAGCAGGAGTATGTGTGCGTGTTTGTATGTATGTATATATATATATGTGTGTGTATATATATATATATATATATATATATATATATGAGTATATGGATATATGTATATCTTGAGGATGGAAATAGATAATCATATCATGTGTGGGATCATATTGTTCAGAGTCACGTAAACATTAATCTGGTGGGAATAAGAATATTATTATATATTACCACATTAAGTTATTAATAATACCAGATTTATGTATGATTAATGTGATGGGTTTAACTGGTCAAGGGGCGGGAACTCAGATGCAAACAGCAGAAACCACATCTCAAGTCCTAGCCATCGCCCACTTCTTGAGCTGACCAATGATCCCCGGTGCACAAGATATGTCCCACCCCCGAACCAATGGAAGAAGAGCACACAGTGTCTATTGTATTATGTTTTGATCTACTGTATAAAGAGCCAGCTGCATGCCAGGTCACTATCACAGACTCTGAAGGTCATCACCCTTGATGACTGAGTACCGGACCGGGAAGCGCAGGCGAAACCAAAAGTATGTACCATTGACTGTAGCCATTATTCTTTTGTATTGTATTGCTTTGTCATTGTAACCCCCTTTCAGTAATATGTTGTGGTGTTGGAACCCAGCAGTTTAAATACAATCTGGTGTCATGTTTTCCTTTCCCTGCTAAGGTTTAAAGTGTATTACTATCGCATGCATAGCTGTTAAGGGTTCACGGTGTATCTTTGGGTGTGTATGCGCTGAGTGTACTTTGTACTGTCAGCGCGGCTTTTGTACGCAAAGTCCGTACACGTTACGGGACTCTG
The DNA here is from genome assembly GCF_028390025.1 of Pseudophryne corroboree. NCBI lineage: Eukaryota > Metazoa > Chordata > Amphibia > Anura > Myobatrachidae > Pseudophryne > Pseudophryne corroboree. The sequence goes on along the minus strand of NC_086447.1, from coordinate 791,692,333 downwards.
TACGCTAATGGTGTAATAGGTACGTTGGTTGTGGATTAAGTATAGCGGCCGCTGTGGCTTCATTTTAAGTGTATGAAATGTCTTTTTAAAGTGTTGCTTTAGTCCTGTACGTAAACCAGCGTTTACAATTGGGGGCTCATCCGATTTCCACATACTCACAGCCTAACAGGTCATAGCAGACTTAATCTATCAGCAGAAGGGTGGACAGAAATTATCCTACGTAACCTTTTCGTGGTCGATGGATACACTGAAAACCCTACTTGTGTGCTGATTAGATGACGTCTGCTCTGTATGATTTGCAGAGGTGCTGGTAGAACCCGTAAAACAACAGGAAAAAAGCTATTTAAAAATCTGTGAAATTTTTTTTTTGGCGCCAAATAGCGTACACAAAAGACACCCATACTTTGCATACCCTCTCACATTGTTGCCATAAGACTCAGATTGCTAGATTCATTTAGATCTGTGTGAAACCGGATACGTTTGTTGCTATATAGTTAAAACTACAATAACAGTGTTTAAGGAAGTAAATATAAAGGATAACACGCAATAGGCCCGGTCGTTAAAGGTTACACAGAACAAGTGTGAGTTGTGCTTGTGAGCGATTATAGTTAGCATTGCTCACATTTATAGAGCTGTGGGATTTGTTTTTTTGTGGACGCACGGTTTTGTACACGTGTCTCGGACAAAGTACAGGACTGCGCACGCAGCGTAAGAGACACGCACGGTCGCGTGTTTACGCAAAGTGCGTAAGAGTGCGGGCGCTAAGTGCAAATTACACAATAGTGTCGTTTAGTTCAAAGGTGGGACAGTAGCCATGCTACAATAGCACAAAACTACTCGGTTTCTAAAGCAGATTAGTATAAAACTTTTGTTTAAACTGTGTTGCCTCTGGGGGTAAAGCTGCCTATCTGAATGAATTAAAATTTTCTGTACAGAAAAACCAAAGTGTATTTGAGTGAGCGAACGTAGGAGTGAGTGGATTTGAACCCCGGAAATCGGGTCCCGTGGTACACCAAGTAAGTGGAGGCTTGGTGGCGTCAGGCGGCTGACTCACGTTAATATAGATTGAAATACGCAAATCGTGAGGAGATTTGCAGAGGAGCGTAATAGGGAATTGTGCATTGTGTAGTATTGAAGTAAAAAGGTTTTTTGTTAAGCTCCGAGCTGAGGGTCGCAGTTTGTACATCGACCCGTGGTTGTACGGCAGATAGGTAACAAGTACCTATACGCTGTGCGGTTGGACCGCGCGTTTGTGGGTGCGATATATGATATATAGCGCAACTTGATACCCCTTTTGCGAGCTTTTGCGTAAAATCGCGGTATCATTAGCGATGTATAGAGCATACGCAAGCGTGATTTGTGTATAAGTGTATAGGGAGTTTTCGCTGGTCTCTCTCAGGAAAATCTCCAGCGGCGGATATTTACTGGAAAAGGTAAGTTATTCATAACATTTCCAGTAAATAGAAACCAATAGGGCCTCACTGGGTACGCAGTGTTCACTATTGGAGTGAGTCGTGGTACTCAGCGGAGAAGGAGCGAGTGGAAGCGCTAGGTGTCTTTCACGGTCTATCTGCGGTGTGCATTGGGGATTGCGTTTATTGGCAAAAAGTCCGCGATGGGATTCAATTGCACAAGCAGTGGGCGTTTGGTAGCTAGGGTTCAGGTGTAAGAATTGCGACCGAGAGGATCAGCAAGGTTTATTATGTGTAAAAAGTATGGTTCACACACGGAGGCTTTTTGCAATGAATGGTTACGTATGACTGACAAAGATAGGGTACCATTCCCTAAGGTGGGCAGCTTTGAACCCGAGGTACTGCAGAATGTAAGCAGTAAAATATGTCTTCTTAAAGCCAGAAAACAAAGGATTAGACATAACGATTGATTAAATTTATGGCAGCAAGAGGGGGAGATGCAAAGGGAACAAACTCGTAAAGCAGGTTCCAAACCTAGCAGGAATGGAGACACGAAATCACCATTACCGACACAGGTCGAAGGGAATAAGATGGCTACAATCAACGGTACATCTGTAAATGATAGTAGTATGCAAGAGCAATGTATTAACCCTAACCTTTGCAAGTTGTATCCTGTTTTGAAGTCTTTTCAAGGTCATAGGTCACAGGAAGATGAAGGATCCAGCCAAATCACAGCTCTCATTCAGGCAGTCGCTTTGCAGGAAACTCAGGTGGGGCATGTCCACCCAGTTAGAGCAGTACCAGTGTTCCCCACTGAAAGAACTGGTGAGGTCACAGCTACCGGTAAGTGTGAGACGGGTCATTGCACAGAGACAACAACACCCTACAGTAAACAGATTAGAAACGGAATGGTAGGATTACATCCTGTCTTGGAAATAGTAACTCCCAATGGGAGAACTGATAGTCAGGGAGTAATCCTCACCAGGAATAATGCAATGTATTGCCCGTGGTCCAGAGCTGAGCTGCGGTCAATCATTTCAGAATTCCCCGATCCCCAGATGTCAAAAGTATATCAGAGATCTGGGTAATGCTTATGAACCAGCTAATAAAGATTGGCGGATACTTTTAAAAGCATGCCTACCCCCTAATATTGACACCCAAAAATGTATCACTGATTGTAGGTTAGAGTCGGATAGTCCTATGACTGACGGAATCAAGCAGGAAAATATAGAACAAATTAATAGGCAACTAGAGTTGTGTTTCCCCATTACTGTTAAGTGGAGAAGAATTTTCTCCATAAAACAGAGGGAAAATGAAATGGCATCTGAATATTTCCATCGGGCCCTGCAAATAATGGATAGATACATTGGGGTATCAGATACAGGGAACGATGCGAATTACAGGGAGATGGCTGTCTCTGTGCTAATGGACGGACTCAATGAGGCAGTTAGGGACAGGGTACAAGCATCTTTGCCTAATTGGAGAGGGGCCACAGTAGCTTGTCTTAGAGCGTGCGCAATTGAACATCATAAGAATATTGCTAGGCGCAGAAAACAACAGGAGGAGAAGCTGATGACAATAAGTCTACAGGCTGTTGCAGCAAAGTCTCATCAACCTAAACCCCAAAACACGGATAGTAAGAAAAGACCTAGGATATGTTACACTTGTAGGAAGGAAGGGCATTTTGCCAGAGATTGTAGATATAGTAGAACACATAGTCAATATAGACCCCTAGACAGAGAAAACAAGCCACAGTTTTAAACACATAGACGGGATCAAGGGACATATAGTAAGGAATCACGAGCCATATAGAAAACACAGATTCGGTTAATGGGAAGAACAGAATAAATGCAACTTTACCCTTTTGACAGAACTTACTGGGGTTAAGATGGGGCCTCTAAACTTTTGCTTCTTTCTCTAGCAGAAATGGCCCCTGATTAACATAACAGGAGATGATATACATATACTGTGCTCCCGCCCAGGAAGCACAAAGTATGTTGGATACCCACGAAGACTAATGTTGCATTTCACTGTTTTAGATGCATGTCCATCACAGGTAGAGAAAATTATCTCACAGATACCGGGTTCCCTATGAACTTAGGATGGACAGGACACTGGATTGATGGCTGGGATAGTCCCAGTAGAGATAAGACACACAGAATTTTTTTTTAGGGGTATAGACAGTAGAGAATCACTTCCCCATAGTGCACAATCCAGTTGTCAAATTTTATAAAATCCTCTTTGCCTCTACAAACTTATCTGTTACTAACATCTATGTGATTTTCCTTCAAAGTTTCCGCCTCATTTCTTACATTCACCGACAGGAGGGTACAATACATGGACCCGATCACAGTTCAAACGCCACATGCCTAATCGGTCCTTCAGAGCTCTGCCCAAATCCAGTATATCTCACCAGCATAAGGACATAAGGACACCAGTATTAATGCAGTGTGCCTGGTCATGCACAAAGGGTGGAGAATGAGAATACTGGTGAAGGGAGACTGTGTACAGACACCGATATGCGTGATGGTGTGACAGCCTGTTGGTAAATGCCAAAGCTGACATTTCCAAACCTGACATTTTCTTTTTTTTATTTACTATGTTTTTCCTCTCTCTCCTCTCATCCAGAGATGCTTTACTTCACACAACTGATAACACACGATAGTAAATTAAAATGAAAAATTTGTGTTCCCTACAGGAAGAGGCAGTCTGGAGGACAAAGGGGTATGACCAGGAGTCCTTAGGACTGTGGGCAGGTGGACACGGTAAGCCAGTAGCCCCCAGAGCATATCTTCCAAGTCTAGCTGAGGTGGCACATTGTCTGACTCATCTAGGCAAAGAGGGTATGTGCAGGCTGATGAGAGCCTACTGGTGTGCGCCAGGATTCTCTTCTCATGCAGGTAAGAGAGACATGTTTTACTTGCTTGAGGAAGAATATTGGAAAGACAATACCAACAGAGCCATCCCATATCCCTCCTACAGACGGACCTTTTCAGGTAATACAAATCAACTTCATACAGTTACCACCCTGTAGGAATTTGAAATATGTGTTAGTTTGTATTAATGTCTTTTCCAACTGGGTAGAAGCGTTCCCTGCTGCCACAAATACTGCTGCGTTCACTGCAAAGAAAATTGTGCAGGAATTTGTGTGTAGATATGGTATCCCTAGAATAATTGAAAGTGACAGGGGTACCCATTTTACAGGTGAAGTCTTTCAGGTCATGTGCAAACTGATGGGAATTAATAGCAAGCTGCATACTCCGTACCGTCCACAGGCAAGTGCAAAGGTAGAGAGAGTGAACAGCACTATTAAGAACAAGCTGAGCAAATTAATGGCTGAAACTGGATTGCTGTGGCCAGAAGCTTTGCCACTAGTGTTGTACAGCATCAGAACCACTCCCAGGTCTCCCCTTAATTTATCACCCTTTAAAATTCTTTTTGGTCGACAACTTCATGTAATGATAGACCCCCAGGATGATTTGAAATGTAATAATGAAGTGACTGTGAAATATTTGGTTGGGATGAGCCAGCAGCTGAGAAATCAACAAAGAAATTTAAAGCTGGTGATCCCTGACCTACCGAACAGTAATTGTCATGACATTGAGCCTGGGGATTATGTGATGATTCGAAATTTCGTACGCTCAGGTTGCCTCAGAGACAGGTGGGAAGGACCATACCAAGTCTTGTTAACCAGCACGACAGCATTGAAGGTCGCCGAAAGAGAGACTTGGGTCCACTCGTCCCACTGCAAGAAGGTCGCTGACCCGGAGAGAACTCGTGACAAAGAGCAGAGTATAGAGAATCTCGTATCACTGGAGTGTTTGTTCCGGGAAAGTTGAGAGGCAGGACTGTTGAAGGGCATCTGAGCACAGAGAGTAACAAGATCTAGAACGGTTGTCGCACCATTTTTCTTTTTTCACCTCCCCCTGAATTTTCCTTTCTTTTCTCCTTCTTATTTTCCTCCTTTCTCCTAACGAAATGGATAGATCACAAGAGACTGTGTTTCGGGTTCTGTTAGTAATTCTGGTTTTGATCAGGACAGTTTGTTTTGGTGAGAGTCCCAGAGAGGTCGAGCAGGGATCTGGAATGGGTTCTGATGGCGAGTATGAATTTGTAGGATCTCAGGAGCAGCACATCACTTTAGTAAAGGCTGGCATCAGTAAGCGCTCTGGTAGTCAGGGAGCTCGGGGGCACTGTGAGGGGTTATTGTCTGATGAATATTGTATTTGTAGGAATTGTGAGAGTATATAGTAGAAGATGGGTGCATCCAGAGATGTCAGTCCAACCTTAATATCGACATGGACCGCCATCCGTTGAGTGATTACCACTCACTAGTGGGTAAGGTCTTAAACCAGACAGAATGCTGGGTGTGCTCACATGTACCTCAAGGTCAGAGTAAGTCAGGATTAGTACCATACCCTTTAGCAATAGATGAGGTACTCGAATTGCGGGGTGGGAGACCGGTGGACAAGAAATTCAATATCTCTAGGCCCCCTAGTTTGAAGCTCCACCAGTATCATATAGACAGGTCCTTTTTGTGTTTTAATATTTCCAATTACCGAAAACCGGGAAATTTGGAAGTGACGTGGAATAACCAGACAATTACCTTTTCATACAGAGCTGATAGGATACACATAGACTCTGAACTTGTACGCCAAATAGCCAACAGTGGGAGGTATTTCCGGTATAGGTATACTCGTGGAAGCAAGACCATGTGGGTTGGAAAAGTATCGTCAGGGTATTGTGCTCATATCATCCAGCCCGATACTTGTACTGAGCAGATGGGAGAACTAGGGATTGGTTTCTTTACTTGGAAAATTTGTAATATGATGATGTTATATTTTGTCCCCTATGTTCTCCCAGATGATGCCTATTTCATATGTGGGAGGAAGGCGTACAAGTGGCTTGCCCCGAGCTCAGAGGGATTGTGTTATATTGGGAGAGTACTACCAGAGGTCATGACCATAACCCATGATAAAATGAAAGACGCTCACCGCAGTGCTCAGGCTCCTTAGACTCATACTCACTATGAACACATCATCAAGAGACACCTCATAGATAAGACAGAGCACGCAGCCTCTGTTTTGATCCACGAATCCACCGGGATTCAGTTCCTTCTCGCATTAGACATTACCCGTACTGCCAGAGGAACTAATAAATTATATGTATATCCATGCGCTAGCGTACTTGATAGATAATATCACTGAGATGTATGACGACACCTTCAGGTATACGGGAAGGGAGTTACAAGCTTACAAGAAGGAACTGATTCAGCACAGAATGGTTCTTAATTATGTCACAGCCGTGACAGGTGGGTGCTGTGTTACCCTGGCAACTCAATATGGTGTGAAGTGCTGTACTTATATTACAAACAGCACTGATGACCCAACGGAGATTATCAATCAAAAGATAGACGATATCTTGCAGTTGAAGTGGGAGTTCAGGAGGAAGCACAACCTTACCTTAGCGACTGTGAGTAATGAACTGACCGGCTGGGTCTCATGGTTGAACCCACGCAAATGGTTCTCAGGTTTAGGAGAGTGGGCTCAGAATGTCATTATGAGTGTGGGGAAGTTTCTCCTTTGTATCCTGGGAGTCATAATTATTGGTTCGATATTTAGGTGTGTTCAAATTCTAATGCGGCGCAAGCACGGCACAAATTTGATGAGTCTAAGGAGCGAGGGCGCTGTTATAGCAGCAGATTTAATTTATGACCCATCCATAGAGACAGTGTTATGATAAGGATTGCAAATTAATTTCATGGCCTGTTTCTTTCACCCGTTTTTCTTTGTCTCCCCCTCTGCCCAGATACATCCAACTGGAAAAGACGTCAGCCCTACCCAAAATGTTTATGTGAATGTATTTTTATATATGTGTCTTATCTTCATCTCTGAAACCTCCAGCTAATGGCACACATAGTCGACAGGTGATATCCACATATACTAGCACTCACATATGTTTCCCCCTCCTTGTATCATCAACTAAATGAGCACCCCATTTGTTGGAACAAGAAACCGAAAAGAGCTCGGTAGTGTTTGTTGGCCCATTTACAGACCCTTAATACGGGATGAGAAGGATTTAATGTATACTTCGCAATACCTTGAAGCTTATCTAGAACATATACGGCACGATGATACCTGCCCCTCAGACATGGATTCATACATACATGCTTTTTACTATCCCACTAGGTCATATATTTCCCACCTACAACTCTTCCCTGATCATCCAAGCTTTTATATATATTGTATAGGTAAATTTTTTTCCCCTGTTTATTGATTAGTTAGTGGCAGTTATAGATGACTGCCAAAGGGTGGACTGTCGAAGTCAGAAAATATTACAACACACACATTACGTACAAACACCACATAGATGGCCTCCGTGTGCGTACGTATTCGGCTGTGCGTGCACATATTCGCAAACTGCGTATGGTCGCTCCCGCGGTCCTGCACATTAGAGCGTGGTATGAGTAATTACAGTGGAATTTGTACTTGCATGGAAAAGCCACAAAGACATATCATAAATCTAATCTATATATTGCATAAATCCCACACTGTCTGCTTCCTCTTCTAAATAGCATGAAGATAGGTCACACATAAATTAAACTCCCAGAGACTAAAATGCAATGGCCTTATTTACACTAAGCTTTGAAATTCTATGAAGAAGGCAAACACCTTTGTTTACTAGGGTAGCCAAGTTTCTATTGAAAGCAATAAGAACTGGATTGTCATTGTCTTACCTGAAGACAAAACAGATAAGAGACAATACCCAGGAACCTGGGCTGAGAGAAACTCAATTAGCAATAGCTAACAAAAATACCAACCAGACATTTAGAAATCTGAGATATTAACATTCGTAGTCTAAACTCTTGGATATATATGTGTTTGTGTGTATATATATATATATATATATATATATACACAAATTCCTAACAAATTGTAATAGCAGGAGTATGTGTGTGTGTATGTATATATATATATATATATATATATGTGTGTGTGTGTGTATGTATATATATATATATATATATATATATATATGAGTATATGGATATATGTATATCTTGAGGATGGAAATAGATAATCATATCATGTGTGGGATCATATTGTTCAGAGTCACGTAAACATTAATCTGGTGGGAATAAGAATATTATTATATATTACCACATTAAGTTATTAATAATACCAGATTTATGTATGATTAATGTGATGGGTTTAACTGGTCATGGGGCGGGAACTCAGATGCAAACAACAGAAACCACATCTCAAGTCCTAGCCTTCGCCCATTTCTTGAGCTGACCAATGATCCCCGGTGCACAGGATATGTCCCACCCCCGAACCAATGGAAGAAGAGCACACAGTGTCTATTGTATTATGTTTTGATCTACTGTATAAAGAGCCAGCTGCATGCCAGGTCACTATCACAGACTCTGAAGGTCATCACCCTTGATGACTGAGGACCGGACCGGGAAGCGCAGGCGAAACCAAAAGTATGTATTATTGACTGTAGCCATTATTCTTTTGTATTGTATTCCTTTGTGATTGTAACCCCCTTTCAGTAATAATATGTTGTGGTGTCGGAACCCAGCAGTTTAAATTCAATCTGGTGTCGTGTTTTCCTTTCCCTGCTAAGGTTTAAAGTGTATTACTATCGCATGCATAGCTGTTAAGGGTTCACGGTGTATCTTTGGATGTGTACGCGCTGAGGGTACTTTGTACTGTCAGCGCGGCGTTTGTACGTAAAGTCCGTACACGGTACGGGACTCTGTACGCCAATGGTGTAATAGGTACGTAGGTTGTAGATTAAGTATAGCGGCTGCAGCGGCTTCATTTAAAGTGTATGAAATGTCTTTTTAAAGTGTTGCTTTAGTCCTGTACGTAAACCAGCGTTTACGCCAGAGAAGCCAGCCCCATCGTACCGGTAAGACTCCGGACGCTGACAATACGGCTACGGGTTATTTACCATTCTATATTGTGTACGGTCAACATCCGCATTCACCTAACTTCAAGACGCTAACAGCTTTAGAAGTGCCAGCTGCATCTTCTACACTCAAGCACTTCTCTCTAGTTTGGAAAAATGTCCATGTCTCGCTCAAGAAAGCTTCTAAGTGATATAAAGTCTTTGCTGATCGCAAACGGCGAGCTGTTCCTCTGCTAAAACCTGGAGACAAAGTTTGGCTCTCCACTCGGAATCTACGTTTAAGGGTTCCTTCCATGAAGTTTGCCCCTCGATTCATAGGCCCATTCTTCGTGGAACAAATGATCAATCCTGTGGCATACAAGTTAAAACTACCAGCCTAACTGAGAATACCTAATTCTTTCCACATCTCCTTGCTGCAGCCTCTCATTCTCAACCGCTTCCAAAAATCTTCCCCTGAGTCCCCCAGAGTGTATACCCGTTGAGGAGTTGAGTTTGAGGTCAATAAAATTGTGGATTCTCACCAGAGATATGGGCATATCCAGTATCTATGGCCCAGAATAGAGAAGCTGGGTTAATGCCTCTGATGTTCACGCTCCTCGTCTGATCTCAGCCTTCCACAAAGACAATTCTTCCAAGCCTCGTGGGTGTTCGGTACCCACCCTAAAAGAGAGTGGTACTATCAGGAACCACAGTTCACGCACTGCTCGCACGTTCCACTTACCGGCACGCTGGTGTATTCTGTGCCGCAGATCAGACACTAGTGCTTTCTGTGGTTACTAGCATGATTTCCACTGACTCTGGCAGAGTCACATGATCCAGTTAATTACTTCCTGGTTCTGTGCATGCTGCTGCTGCCAGCAGCAGCCAATCATCATCTTTCTGGGGGGATATAAGCAGGCTTCCCAGAGCCTTCATTGTCTTGAACAACTTGTCAGTTCTCCTGCAAGTTCTCCAGCGTCGCTCTCAAGGCTCCAGGCTTGCTCCAGAGATCCGTTTACATGTGTCCTGCTGTACCTGCTTTTCCTGGTTACTTACCTGCCGCCAGAGACTTCCTCTATCTCCATCTCAGTGTGTTACCAGTCTGCGCTGCTCAGTCCAGGATTCCCCTCACAGGCTCCGGATATCCTCAGCTACCCAAGTACTCCTGAGTTCACCATCTCCGATATACCTACCTTTTCACGTCACCATCGGACTCACTATCGATGGTTAAACACTTCAGTGTAATACGGTAATACGCATCCCTGTATACCCGAGTTTCTCACAGCCTCCACAGGGGGCCGTGACCTGCCCGTCAGGCGCAGCGAAGACCATATCCCCTGGCGGGGGTCACTGGCGAAAACCCCTGGCGAGTTAGACTCCGCGCCTCTGCTTCAGGTCTCACCATTTCTCTGTGCTCACTGTGTAATCTTCTAGAGTGCTCCAGCATATGACTTGTCCATATCTCAAGCCACCTAACTTCTGCCTCTCTGCGCACTCCACTGGCTCACCCAGGTTGTTACCGGGAACACAATCAGACCAGCCCGTGACAGTAATAATAATAATAGTCCCTTGTCCTGGTGGCGGGGACGAGAGGGGACCCCTCTTAGTTTATTTGCCTTATGTTTGTACATACAGGACAGGTATTAGTTAATGATGCATTCACAAACTTAAATGGCAGGAGTACGTAGTGCTAAAACTTCCATTAATGTGGAGGGTTTGAATACACCGGTGAAGAGGAAAAAGGTACTCAGACATCTTAGATGTTTTAAGCCTGATCTAGCTTTCTTGCAAGAATCGCACTGGAAAGAGGGAGATCCCAAAGTCCTTAGGGATAAGTGGCTGAAAGATTTAACAAGTGCATCTTATAAGTCAGAATCTAGAGGGGTACTAATTTTGTTCAGCAAGAACGTTTCTTATGACATAACCCAAGAGTGGGCTGACCCTGAGGGTAGATTGTTGTTTTTGAAAGTAAGTTTGGTGGTGGAGAAGTATACCCTGGCATGTATATACCCCCCTTCCCGGTCCGAATGCCGCATTTTATACTGATATTTTTGTGTCATTACAAGACTGGGCTGAAGGGCAACTGATTATGGGGGGTGACCTCAATCTGGTCATATATCTGAAACTAGATGCCTTTGGGAGTGGTCCATACAAGACGAACAGAAAGGTGCACTGTCTAGTTTATCGTTGGTTATGGGCACTTTTCAGTTAAGTGATCCCTGGCGACATCTTCATCCTACATCCGGGGAGTTCACTTTTTACTCCCACCCTCATAACACCTCATCCCAGTTAGATTACTGGTTAGTTCCTAGACCATTATTACACAGGGTCACTGCTGCTGAAGTGGAAGATATATTAATTTCGGACAATGCCCCAACATGGTTTACTCTCAAATTAGACACCCCACGGTACACCTCTTTTAACTGGAGGTTCCCGGACTACTTATTTAGTTCAGACGATTTTAAGAAGCACTTGACCCAGACTTTCCAGAATTACATGAGTGACAACTTGGAACATAGTCAGGATATAAATTTGTTTTCGCAGGCATCAAAACCGGACATATTATATTGTATGTTAGCCATCAGAGGAAGAAGTTGCATTTAAAATGTATACAAGCTAGTGATAAGGTTGCCAAAACTTATTCTACCCTACTGACTGATCCTTCAGAGCAAAATAAAGTATCCTATAGAGACGCTAAATCTTTACATGATATTTTATGTACGGAACGAGCCCAAGTTGATGTCACTTTTCAGAAGATCAGGTATTGTAGGTGGGGCAACAGGTCAGGGAAATTATTGACAACTATGTCTAAGGCTGCTACAGACCTCAAACATATCACCTCGATTAAATTTCCTTCAGTGATGACACCACATCCCCAGATAAAATTGAAACTGCCTTTTTAAAATAATTTAAATCCCTGTATACAGCCTCACCTGATGAGTTGCAGGATGGAGTTGAATTCTTACTTCAATCTAACTCTCCTAAATTGACGCCCTCAGATAAGGAACAATTGTTAGTGCCAATAACGGAATTGGAAATTTCTACAGTAATTGCTTTGCTTCCGTCAGGGAAGATGCCGGGCGCGGATGGGTATTCGGCAACTTACTCTAAATTACTGTCCACTTATGTGACCCCTCACTTACAAACCCTTTATAACTCTATTATCAGCGGTAATACTGCTCCAGACCGGTTCAATGAGGCCCGTCTCATTCTACTGCCAAAGGCTGACAAGGACCCCGAGACTGGTCTCCTTTTACAGGCCAATCTCCCTGTTAAATCAGGATTTTACATTTTTTTTCAAAACTCATGGCATTAAAATTGCAGTTGTTGTTGCCTACTCTGCTCCACCAAGCACAAACAGTTTTGTTAAAGGCCGACACTCAGTGATCAATATCCGAGCTTTGTTGGTGGACATCTTGCATACCCAAATTATAAAAGACAGATATAGTATTGTTCTCAGTTGCGACACCAACAAGGCCTTTGCTAGAGTGTCTTGAGCCCACTTAACCCGAATCTTTGAATATCAAAGGTTTGGGCCTCAATTTATACATGTTTTAAATATGCTCTATAGAGAGCCGAAAGCTATTGATTTATGGAATAATATTTATGAATTATATTAATACTGAATATGTCATATATGATTATTAATATATGGATATATTTTAATTAATATGCGTTTATCATATATATTTGCAAATATATTATGTCAGGCTTAGAAACTAAGTGGCTGATAAATATATGTCCTTATACATATGACTTATGAAGTTATGATTCCTTAAAGAGAGTGCAAACTTGAGATTACCGTTCTTACCATCTGATTATTTATTTACAGGCAAAATCAAATCATACAGAATAAGATATACACAGTGGTGACATATATACTAATAATATTTATGCTTTCTTAAACATAGAACAAATATAACATAAGTTTCACAAACTTAGACAATTACTAACATCAATTGTATCCTTGCAAGTTACCTTCCTAAAGATCCTTTCCTTTCTGTCCTGCACCAAGCGTCAGTCTGCATCTTCTTCATTTCCTGCTATCCTTCCTCCTTCTCCTCCTGACATCTCTCTCACTGAACTCATGTATATATACCTATAACTTAACATTTAGCTGGTATATTGTCATAGTGTTTTCAATGTAATAGCTAATTATGGGTTTGCCATTTACATTCTAAGGTGTCATAAAACAAACATTGAACTGAGCTGGCTTGTCCTGCTCAAGAAGGCATGGTGTCATAAAACGTGTGGTGCCCACTCTGACTCAAGCATGGAGAGTAATGTAGAATTCAGAATGTCTTTTCATCCAAAGTTCTATTGTATTGACGAGTTTTGCCTGAAGTGGTTTAGACCATGTTTTATCAATAAATGTGATCTCTTTTCGTATTAGCTCATTTATGGTCCCTAGCTTGGCCTATACTGGACAATAGACAAACCAGTTTTATGATTGCCAAAGGTATTCTGAAGCTTGATTTCAATCTAACTGCATGCACACCTGTGATTTTCAGTGTCCAAGTGACCAAAAGAGTTCTCGGTCACATACCTAACTTCATTTATGGCCTGATAGAGTCAGTTTTCTACCTTTTAACATTAGCTATATACTAATACCGTGTAGCCGTAGTGGCTGCTAAACCACGTGCACGTGCTACGCACTTCATACGCTATTTGCGTATGAAGACCTCACACGTGGTATGCAAGTTACGAACACACGCTGCGCTGAGTGTACGGAATACACACAGCGAGCGTACACACAGATAATAACCTTTTAAACCTTAAACACAGAGTATGATTATACTGTAAGTCTTAGTATTGAGATACTGTAATGATATACCACTGGTTAACCTGGATATTTAAGCAAGCTGTTTGAGTGATTGAGATACTCAGAAACCCTTTGTACTAGCTAGAGAAACACAGACACCTTGCTGAGGTTCCAACACCTTTACTAACGAGATTTAGCTATGTAAAAAGGGGAAAACAGTTAACAGCTTATACACTACAGCACTAACATAAAACACCTAAACAGAATAACTGAAAATATACACTATACAACAGCTTCTTAATCCTAAACAATAACAGTGAGAGAGAGAGAGAGTATGGCAAATACAGACAGAGAATAAGTTGGTTACAGAGAAAAACTTACACACTGGGGAATGATCGCTGCGCAGTCCTGGAACCAGCTCTCTAGTTAGTCAATGATGAAAACCTTTTGTGGAGAGTAGACTGAGCTGGCCCAGCCTGGCTTGTTCTTATATACACTAAGTACAGTACACTACAAAGGGCCCTACAATCTTATTGTTCATTGGACACAGAAACCTGTCTTCGCATTATAACAAAAGGTCATAGGTTAGTTTGAACAGGTGGGTTGTGACTATTCCAAAATGCTCAGCTGGGAGGGATTCTCAGGACTCACACCACATGTGTAATAAAACAGCAAATACTTTTAAAGTCCATAAACTTCTTTTAAACATAACTATACGCTGGAGCGACCGATCTCTTCCTAACCAACACCGGAATGTTTCTAATAAAATACTCTTCGGTTAGGTACTAAACACCACCGCCCAGACCCTGTCTGACCCTTCGTATCATGCAAAGAGGAATTCCTTTGTTCATGAACCAGTTACACTAATCATACTTACAGATATTATTAAAGGGAATATTACCTACAAAACATGCTATGTGGGTTAAATATACTATAAACGAATCGCCCGCTACAAGCTCATAAACTCTACCGTAAATACGCATATACCGCACGTACTCGCCGGGGCGAGCGTACGCACTTTGCGAACATGTGTACGTACAGCAGACTGAATGTACGCGCAGCGGGCTTGAGCATTGGGGTTAGTACAAGGCGATGAGAATAACGATATTTTTCGACTTTGACAGGCCTAAAACCTGTGCTGTACACAATGACTCACGATCTTGCAGTAAAACACAAATATATATATATATATCACATATACAAATCATTATTTCCTAAATCATCTACACATTTAACTAATATGTTCAAACCTATTTCATATATATTCCTTACTATAAAATATATCCACTGTACTATTCACTATGATTAAATCACCTATTTATAATGAATTATATTTTAATTCAGACAATATCCATTACCCTAATATTATATTAAGTGCGAACATTTACCTATATGGCAACAAAGCCTTTCTCACCATTAACTCTCTGGACTCCCCTTCTTTTTCGTTATACCTGGGAACTAGAAATGGGTGTCTGTTCTCTCCGCTTTTGTTTAATTTAGCATTGGACCCGATTTTAAGATATTTTGATACGATTAAGGACTGGAGCGGTATTACTGTAGGCACGGAACAAATTAAAGTGTCTGCTTTTGCGGACGGCTTGTTGCTCTATTTTTCAAACCCCAAACAAGCTGTTCCCTTGCCAGTATCTACACTGGAAACGTTGGACCGTATCACCGGTTTTAAACTGAATTACTCAAAAACAGTGGCTCTAGCCTTGGGAACAGTTGCTAAAATAGGCTGGGGTGATGCTGTCCCCTTTTCATGGGCACAGTCCTCCATTAAATACCTGGGAGTTAACATCTCGGATCCCACAACTTGATACAACATTAATTAGACCCCACTGTTTACTAGGATGTACTCTGATTTTGGTAGATGGAAAAATGTACCCTTATATATTTACCCTTATACCCTTAGGAGATGTCGCCTATATAAAATGATCGCATTTCCTAGGCTCTTATTTGGTGCAAATGTTGCCTTTGTTACCCACTAAACGGGATCTCAAACTGTTTAAAACTGCCCTTAGTAAGTTTATATCGGCAGGTAAGAAACCCAGACTGTCTTCGTTTAAACTGCAGCAACACAAAGAATTGAGTGGGGTCAATTTACTGAGTCTTAGGGAATATGCCATAGCAGCGAACTATAAAATCACATTCGATTGGATTGGTGGCAAAAATGTCTATACTAAGAAGTCAGCGGAACAGGCTTTTAGCCTCCACAGAGAGTTGGTTTCACTTTTGCACACACACCCTAGAGCTCTAGAACAGGACCTCAAAGAAAATATTCTTTTAAGCAACACATGTGAAGCATGCAGACTCTTACAAAAGTTCTCCTTATTTGTGCCATTATGGGGTAACCCAAACTTTTTGCCATACACCACACACCCATGTTTCCATGCTTGGTATCAGAGGGGATTATGTTATGTGTACCACTTTTTAGACCCTACTCAACTTCAACCTCTTACCAGTTCTCAAATACAAACCAAATTTCTGGAATTATCATTCCCATTGTTCCAATTTCTCCAGGCTTTTAGCTTTATTACTAAATTATTATCTGAATTAACAATACGAGACACACATAATAATCTGGATGACACAGTGAGGAGAGATACAATGATCTTTACCACTTCACACATTTATTCTCATTTCAGGAAAACACTTCTTATAGAATCCAACATAGTTGGGTTGTTAAAATGGCAGTTAGATTTTCCTAATCTCTCCATGAAAAAGATTCTCTCATCTTATGTGCAGATGAACAAATAACTGGTGGCAATCACGTTCACAGAAACGCACCAAAAGATTCTTCACAGGGCATACTATACGCCTAAATTACGTTTCCTAATGGGGTGTTTCGTAGATTCTAATTGTTTTAAGTGTGGTTCTCCGAATGCAGACATGGTACATTGGGGGTAATTCCAAGTTGATCGCAGCAGGATTTTTGAAAGCAATTGGGCAAAACCATGTGCACTGCAGGGGAGGCAGATATAACATGTGCAGAAAGAGTTAGATTTGGGTGGGTTATTTTATTTCTGTGCAGGGTAAATACTGGCTGCTTTATTTTTACACTGCAAATTAGATTGCAGATTGAACACACCCCACCCAAATCTAACTCTCTCTGCACATGTTATATCTGCCTCCCCTGCAGTGCACATGGTTTTGCCCAGTTGCTATAAAAAATCCTGCTGCGATCAACTTGGAATTACCCCCATTGTTTGTGGGACTACCCGATAGTCGCACAATTCTGGACTGACTTGCAGGGTTACATTAATACAACACTTCATATTAGATTTCAGATAACTAAAGATTGGGCTTTCTGGAATATTTACACAGGGGAAGATGGTATGGCTCTATTTAAAGGGGCTCGACTATTGCTTAATAAATTGGTCACGGCATCTAATAAGATAATCCTCTCTAGATGGGTTGACACAACACCGATCTTGTTTTCTTTGTTGGTACCTAGGATTCAGTATCTGTTTCAGATGGACTGGATGGAGGCTGCAATAAATAAAGAAAAGTTAGTTGCTACTTTTGCTGACACATGGATACCTTACATACACACTATACACCAATCTATGAAACTTGCACTGAGAAATTGTTTTCGAATTACATCATGGTATGAGCTGAAAATTGTTCTTACTGGTAATCCTCCTTTCTAATGCCTAATTCCTAACCTCTACACACGCATAGGCCTCAATCCCATATTCAGTAATAATGACAACTCAGGAATCCCTTCCTAACAACGTCAATTTAGTATTAGCCTTTTTGTTATGTATTTGTTGACCTGCCTTTACTTGTATGTATGTATGTAAATGTTACTTGAACTGTCTGTGCTATCTCGACTGATTGTTATATTTTCTATGTACTATATGCTATGCATTATGGGGGTAATTCTGAGTTGATCGCAGCAGGAACTTTGTTAGCAGTTGGGCAAAACCATGTGCACTGAGCGGAGGCAGATATAACATGTGCAGAGAGAGTTAGATTTGGGTGGGTTATATTGTTTCTGTGCAGGGTAAATACTGGCTGCTTTATCTTTACACTGCAATTTAGATTGCAGATTGAACACACCACACCCAAATCTAACTCTCTCTGCACATGTTATATCTGCCTCCCCTGCAGTGCACATGGTTTTGCCCAACTGCTAACAAAGTTCCTGCTGCGATCAACTCGGAATGTCCACCTATGTTTAATAAAATATGTTTAAAAAAAAGATTTGTTTGACATGATCTTCCCCCAGTAAACCCATGCTGTTTGGGATCCTATAAGTTGCTGCATTTGAGATAATCTACATCTTTTTCTTTTAAGAATGTTTCCATTAATTTCCCTACTACTGATTTAAGGCTCACTGGTCGGTAGTTGCTTGCCTCTTCCTTGCTTCCACTTTTGTGCAGTGGGACTACGTTCACTTTTTTCCAGTCCTCTGGAATTACTCCTGTATCTATTGACTATTGTATCTATTGACTGATTGAATAAATCTGTTAATGATGCTACCAGCACACCTTTAAGCTCTTTTAGTATCTGTGGATGTATCGTATCTGGCCCCATTGAATTATCTACTTTCAGTTTTGAGAGTTTTTTCTGTTAGGACCTTCTCCTTTGTAAATGTACTTTCATCTACCTCATTTTCCGGAATATACCTGCCACTTAACTGTGGCCCCTTCCCCTCTCTTTCGGTAGTGAATATTGAACAAAAGCAATTATTAAGATGATCTGATATTACATTGTCTCCCTCAATGGTCAGATCATGTATTTAACATGCAGTAATTTCTCATCAGCAGTCTAGCATACATTTTTAATGAAAGCTCATGTATTTTCTTCAGGTTCACCATAAGTACCAGTAACCACACTTTCATGTTCTGCCTGAACTCCAGATGTGTTCTGATCAGTGTTGGGTGTCACATGACAAAAAGGCACTTCGTGAAGAAATTATGAAGTGGAGATGTCAGCGACTACAATAAATAAATCACAGCTCCTTCCATCAAACTGTTACATTACCAATCTATTGAATTATAACTACATGCCTCTTGTCGCTGTGTAGGAAGGTTCTGTAGATTTCCAGAGTGATGAGTCTTAATGAAAGCTGGGCTTTTGGTTCAGTGCACAAGTCGTATTTATTGACACAATTTTCCAGGTACCCTTTCTGTTTCTATTTGCCGTTTCTTGAAAATCCACACTCCGCATGCGGCAGGTAATCTCCATCAATATCAGACTTGTGTACCTAAGCAAATTTTCAGCTGCCTTCAAGTGGATGACCCGAGGTAGTGAGCAAAGGCCTGGAAAATTCATCACACTGTGTTCCAGCTGGTTTGTGTACTGCTCTTCTGCATCACAGCCCTGCACGAATCACAGTAATGCACAAAGCATTAACTCCAACAGCACTTAGGCCCTGAGTCATCTGTCAGCATTTACTGAGAATCTTACCCTTCATTTGACTAAATGTCCAGGAAATCCTCCTCCTGCACTTTTATGCCCACCACCAGTTGTATGATAGCCAAGTAAGGTGTAGTAATCCTCACTGGACAATAACCAGAAACATGACTTAATATATAAATATAGTGTCTATTTATTAAGTAGTGAGGAACCCAAAGTCCGTCAGAAAGACAGTTTGACTTCTAGAGATTTCTCAGACATTAACATAGTTGTTGGTGCTTACCGCCGTCCGCATAGCCATCTCTGAGGATTATGGGTAAATTACTAAATCAACAAATATCGGGTAGCATTGCTGAGTGCATATGCGGGTGTTAGCCACACATGCCCATAGTTTAAACAAGTAAGTGAATCATTTTCCCCTTCTTTTGCCACTGTGTTAGTCAGCTGATGAATGGAAACAATTTTATTTTGAATGAGCTTGCAGAGCAGACCAGGCATGGCAAATATGGCAGTACTACATTATATGTATGGTATAATGCTGCTACATGCAGATGTACATGGTACATAGACCCCTCTGAGTTCTGTAGAGCTTGTAAGTAAAACAAGGATATTAACCGGGGGTTAAAGTGTGGGGGGGGGGGGGGGGGGGCGAGGTGGAACTGAGGTCCACCACCTGTAATGGTAGGGAGAACTAGGTCCACCTCCTCCTTGGCCCTGCACAGTAATTCCAACAGAAAAGCCCACCCATCACCTATGTCAATAGATGATGTAGGTGGTGCTAGTGTTACTGATGAGCTGCAGACACCTTTCCTCAGGTCCTGGTGGCTCCTCCCCAGTCTACAGCCCACCTCTACTGGTATTTACACACATGCTGTGTCTGTCGGATAGCATTTGTATTTCTCCTAAAGTCCCAGTGGCTTTTATTTCTAGCACAGCATATGTGATGTCATGCTTTCACCACCACTGAAGTGAAGAATGCCCATGAAGAGGAGCAGGCTCTGTGCATCTTTAAGTCAAGATGAGAGGGGTCTGGAGGGACAAGAGAAGTGGGGAATCTGCTGGAGGGACACAGGTGGTGAGCTGCTGGAGTTACAGAGGCAGATATGTGTATAAGGGGGACTACTGTGGGCATTATGTGTAAGGGGCACAAATACTGTGGGCATTCTGTATATAAGTGGCACTACTACTGTGGGCATTTTGTGCATAAGCGGCACCATAGTGGTCATTATAAGTAAAGGTCACTACAACTGTGGGCATTATGTGTAAGGAGCACTACTATGGGAATTGTGTATAAGGGGCACTACTGTGGGCATCGTATATAAGGGGCACTGCATGCGGTGTAATGTAAATAAGATTGTGCTACTGTGTGGTATAATTTGAAATGGGGGTACCTTTGTGTGACCACGCTTCTTTTTTGTGAGCTCAATGTCCCTTTATAAAGTATGGGAGGTAGGGCACTAATTTATAGATTGCATGGGGGTGCCAAAACCCCTAGCAATGGCACTGTCTCCGCTTAATGTGAGGGAGGAGGGGGGAGGTGGCGGGGTAAATGAGTTCCACCACCTCTCCAGGACCACTTTAAGCCCTGAATATCAATAATAAATAAGGTTTTTATATTTTTTGGTCAATGGGGAAATGGTCCCGTGGAGCTTATAGGAGAAGACTGAGACAGCTATTTTGTGGTTCATGATAAAAATGCAACATATTAATTCACGCGGAATAGCATTGCTGGGGCACACAGGGGGTGTACTCATGTTGTGATCTGCCAATATGCAAATACAGCTTATAGGTAAACAGTAACTAGAAACTAGTGACCTATCATGCCTCATTAAATCGCTATCACTGGTTCCTAGCGAATACATTACTGTCTCATTATGAATATTGGTTTAGCTAGCAAAATGTTGGTGTCCACTATGTATTTGTATGTGTATATATATATATATATATATATATGTATACACGACAGTTGCATATTACCTTACCATGACTGAGCAACTAAAATGGCTGCTCAGTAGTAGCACTACTGTATAAACTGTATAAATAAATTCACAGAATGACGTGTTATTTTTTGCGAAAGTATTCATCCCCCTGAAAAGTCTACAGATTTTTCTGTATGACAAAGATTATAGCAGACAGTATTTTTTCATTAACCAGTGGGCTCTTGAAGTTAATTTAAAAAAAGTTAATTCTTTATCTATAAAAAAGATAAAGACTGGAAAATACAGTTTGCAGAAGTGTTCAACCTCTGCAGTCCAGTACTTTGTAGTACTTTTAGCTGCAATAACAGCTTTAAGTCTGTTGGGGTAACACCAGGTTTGTACACTTGGCGTTATTCAGGTTCAGTTGAAAAACTACAAATCGTCCGATTATCAGAAAACTGCGCATGCATCGCACGTGCATGCAAGCTGCAATGTGATCGCAGGCCCAGCAATGTGCGATCGCATAGCGATTGCCAGGAAGTGACCGTGGGAGGTTACATGGCGTTTGTGGGGAGTGGTTGGGAAAATGCAGGCGCGTCATGGCCGTTATCAGGGCGTGCATCTGATGTCAGTTGCGATTGCTGCGACTTAAAACATTTGGCCCGGTGTGACTGCATTCTAATTATTCCGAGTAGCCCTGGGTCATCCGCAACTGTTAATGGTGCTCGATCTCTTCTTATGCATTGCAGTTATGTGACTGCATACGCAGTTTTGCGTTTGAAACAGTGGGTGTCTTTTACCTTTCTGGGCGTCTCTTCACATGCGATTTTTAGCAGAGGCAGGATTGAGAAAATCACAATTTATGTCTAAATAGCGATCCAACCTGAATAAGGCCCACTGTTTGGGAATGAATTTTACCCATTCTTCCTTGCAGATTTGCTCCAGATCATTGCGGTTGGTAGGATGATGTTTATTGCCTTTCAACTAGTGCCACAGATTCTCACTTGAACTGAGATCTAAACTTTGGCTTGGCCATAGAACATTCACCTTTTAGTTGTTTAACAGTGCCAGTGTTGCTTTAACCTTGTGCATGGGATCATTGTCCATCTGAAAGGTGAACTTTATCCCAAGCTTGTTTTATAGCAGACCGTCTGGCAGTATCTCCTGGGATTTTGCAGTATCTTTCAGTCCTTCACTTTTAACAAGATGCCCAGTACCCACTGTGGAAAAGCATCCCCACAACATTACATCACTGCTGAGGAATAAACGGGGCAGTATTAGTCCTGTGTCACACACAGGGGTAAATTTACTAAGATGGGAGTTCTATTTAAGATGGGATGTTGCCCATAGAAACCAATCAGATTCCAGGTATTATTTTCTAGAAGGTGCTAGATAAATGAGAAGTAGAATCTGATTGGTTGCTGTGGGCAACATCCCATCCTAAATAGAACTCCCATCTTAGTAAATTTACCCCAGGGTGTTATGAGCTGGGACACAAATATGATTTTTTATGTCTCATCTGACCACAATTCCTAATTTTAGCTGGGTCACTGAATATTTTCTGGCAAACTCTAGATTTACAGTATAACAGTGTTCTATTTTCTTTAGTCCTTAAAAACAACTCTTTTAAGGATTCACAAGTAGATGCTAATCATAAAGGAATTGTTAGAGCAATATTTTCATCTGTGTAAACTTGGAGCTTTCGCAGTACAAGGGTTTGAAACTTATGCAATCATCATTTTTACTTAAAACAAACAAACTGATCATAAAATAAAAATACTGTCTGGGGCAATCTGCTGAAGGTTGCACATACCCTGTATACTAAAATGACTGACAGACATCTTATCTAACAGCCTTATCCACTTAACTGATGATTTTTCCCTTCAAAGACATTCATAAAATTGTTTCTGTTTCATTTAGTTTTTACTTAATATAATTTAAAAAGTATTTTTGAAAATATTTAAATATTATATTATGCACAGCTGCAGAACAGATCTCCTTGCCAAAAACTGGGGGACACAGTGTGGCGGCGCTGTCGCATGTGATCTGACCATGCCTGTTAAAGATTTTTCACTGTTTCTGGCCTCATGATATCTGGGTTCCTACCCTGGGGAGGAACAGGGGAAATGTCGGCCATAGCATGCGGCCAGGGCACTAGAGAGCCTGGCTGAGCCCAAGTACTTTTCAGGGGGCGTGGCCTGATAACAGAAGGCGTGGCCATGCACCTTTAGAAAAAATACTGAAAAAAATTGTATTTTAACCGCCTTCATGGCCACACTGCAGCCCAGCACAAAGCAGTGTGTGCTGGGCTGAGGAGAAGAGCTGCTGCCAGGTAAGGGGGAGGGGGCCTGAGGCCCTCACTGGTCCCCTCCATCAGACCTGGGCCTGGGTAATTTGTACCCTCCCCCCCCCCCCCCCCTCCTATCTTGGCACCACTGCATGCGGCCGACCAACGATCAGATCAGTTTGGTTTGTTGAAATATTTCTCATGCCCGACCATCCGATTATTACTGATCGGACACAGTCGCACACTATGCAATAATGATCAGTGTGATCTGCTGATAATCTGCGTAACGCCCAATAATTGCATAATGTCCCGATTTTAAGGGTCATTTGTAATGCAGACACCGTGTTAACTGTTTAGGGTTGAATACTTTTGAAAGCAGCTAGAACATTTCTAGAAAAAGTAAAGTCAGTATGAGCCTAACTGTAATAGTTGAAGTTACAAATCCTAATTTAGTTCCTACACTGTAATGGCTGTTAAACATTTAAAACCTGCTTTTTTTCGTCCGAATTAACATAAGATGAAGGTTTATTTGCACAAAGGATGTTGTTGATGTTGTTGGGTAGTTTCTGAAAGTGCCTTGTGGGATATGTAGAGATTTTGCCTTTTGTCCTGCAGTAATTCTGTGGTGGAAATGCCTGGGTAGCATCAGTGGATGAAGGTTAGAAAAACTACACTTCAGATGAAAAAGCTCAACAAACAGAGTTTATTTTAAACTGCATTTTGTACATTGCTGCACTTTGAGCTCCTTGTCCCCTGGGTAACACACACATCAAAGCATTCCCCTTCCTCTAGATCCCCAGGGCTACCATCCCTGAGCAAAGCTACAAACCGCCTGCCAGCTAAAAGGGTTAAATCCCTCAGTAAATACACAAAGCTTACCCTGATCATAAGTAGCTCTGTTTACTAAGATACTTCACAGAGACACAAAATGCATACAAATAAAGAGAGCTAATATCTATTTAAATATCCTGTATAACTAGCCAGCAGTGTAATACCTGCAGACCTCTTGCTCACACAAAGTGGAAGACGTTTTGTGGGCTAACCGAATATTCAGCAGAATGTAACCCAACAATCTACTTACTTAAGTTGCATATCGTTCCAGCAGCCATTTTGTGAGCTGGGAATTCAGCTTAAAAGTTCACTGAAAACTAGTGGCGTGTCACTGGTTCTTAGTGAATTATAGGGCTGCATTTGAACTTTGGTTAATGTCATAAAATGTCTTCCATTTAGTGTGGGCTTTGTGATGTGTTTAGTTTCCAGGGAGCTGATAATGTGTCTTCATGAGTTCTGTTCCAGCCCACAAAAATGGCTGCCTACGCTGAAGCTGATGCAGTCTGAGTGCTACACCAGTTTGTGTACTGTATTTTGCTTGACATTGCTCTGGAAATACCCAGTAAACAGATACAGAGGCTCCTGTATAGGGCGTGGTAGTATAACTGCATGTAGGTGCAGACCACCAAGCATATACCTATGAGAAAGCCTTGTTATTTGCGGTGGCCAGGGGTAGGCGGAGTCATGAAGATGAATACACAGCAGCACTAGTGAACACTTGTAATTGGCTGAATGTGGAGGCGCTGCTAATGTTGATAGGTGCTTTCTGCATGTTAGCGCATATATTACTTTTTGTGTGTATGTTTTAGATTTCTTTTTTCAGAAATTAGCAGGAGCATTATTTCTGCAGTATTAGAGAGGTTTAAGTTATGTTGATGCCCAATAGCAGATAAATACTGTACTTAGTAAGCAAAATTAATGTTTATTAACTAATGCTTAAGCATATGATTTACAAAATATCTTTGTTAAACAGGGTTAATATGCCGCCATACAGTATCTCCATATGAGTATCGCTCAACTTATGGGCTAAGATGCGCTATTTCTGTACTATTTGTTGTGGGTGTTTTCCCAGGTAATTACACCCAGTTTGGCAGGCATCTCTCCATCAGATCCACTGTAAGCCACATGCAGACTTTAAACCAGTCATGTCAAACTGAGGTTGTTGATTGGTTCGGTCCTTGGCTAAATGATGATCATTGTTTAGTCCTCCTGTTATCTGTAATGAGGATATTGTCTTGTATCCCTACAGATTTATCTGATACATTACGTCTGTGGATGTGCGTATTACAGCTGCTACAAAGCGAAGATACAGATGTCAGGGAAGTGGCAGCGGATATCATCCATGTGTATCACACTCAGAAACATAATCTCTCAGGAGCAGGTAAATTGGGATACAGCTAATTATGCTTTAATTGAGTTTAGATTACAGAAACAGAAAAACATAGAACTTGACAGCAGATGAGAACCTCTCGGCCCAGCTAGTCCATGCACTCCAACACGGCTGTGCAGAAAATCGGCACAAATTAGGGAAGGGGGTATGGCCACGGGCAAAGGGTGTGTGTCATCGAGTCGCTCCCATAGGATTTAATAGGATTGGGAGACGCCTAAACTTGGTACAAAGCTCTTTTTGGGCTCTACAGACCATAAAAAAATGGTTATGTACCGGCCAAAAAGGCACAGTTGGAGAGTATGCTAGTCTATCCCTTCTTCTTTTATCCTTTTGGTAACTTTTTTCTTTTATCATTTTGGTAACACTTTTAGTTCCTTGTGTCTGTGTAACAATATCCTTATGCCTATCCCAAGTGTGGTTAAACTTCTGTACTGTCTTAGCCTCTACCACCTCTGATGGGAGGTTATTCCACTTAGCCACAACCCTTTCTGTGAAGTATTTTTTCCTCCGATTTCCTCTGTACCTACCTCCCTCGAGTCTCAGTGCATTACCTTGTGTTTTAGTACTTCTCTTTCTTTGGAGAATGTTTTTCTTCCGTACCTTGTTAAAACCCTTGATATATCTGAAAGTTTCTATCATAATCATGTCCCCCCTTTCCTTTCTCTGCTCCAAACTATACATACAGTATTACAATCTTTAATTCTTTCTCTGTCAGTTTTGTGATGTAGACCATGCAACATGTTGGTTGCTGCATTGTACAGTGTTGACATTTGTAGCGCTGTAAAGCAGTGTGTTGTATAGGCTTTTTATCTATGGCTGGCAGAAACAGAACTTGTTTTACAACAAGTGGGGAGCCACAGGTGGCCTAACTCTGATGATCCACATGAGTTTTGCAGTTTAGCAACAATCCTCATTTCATTTGGTCACAATTGGGCGATATATTGGATAAGATCCAGTTCTTCCTCTTCCAGGTCTAATTGGCCCCTCAGATGCTTGTTCCTATGTAGATGCCATCGTGCTGCTCTGGACTCTTCCTCTTTGCCACCTCTGCTGATAGTGGTCGTCTTCCAAACATATTTTCTGCTATGCGTGTTGAGAAACGTATCGATTTTGATAAGATCATTATTGGGCATTGTGGTAATTTTGAAAAAAACAAAACCTCAATCTGTTTATGAAAATTACGGGGATTAAATATAGGAACTCCTACCATGTGTGAGGGAAGAGGGAGGGAGGTAATATGTAGCATGTGATAGGCCAATGATTTATTATCCCGTGCTTCTTGATCAGATACTTTAATCCTTGCAATGCTGTATGTTTATCTTTGTAAAAGGACTCTGGACCTGGTTCCATTGTGGTCACTGTCACAGCACCACCCTCTCCCTGCCTCCAAATGGTGGCAGTTGCAGGGCTCGTTGTGCATATTCCATCGAGTTTATGTACTAATCTGAATCAGACCCTCTGTCCTTCTATAGATTATTCTAAAATCTATACCCTTTGCAATCATTTCCACTATAGTTTTTAATATAGGTGATATTTCCTGTGTGAAAATTGACATACAAACTACTTGATTGTATTATTGTACACATTTCTTACACACAAGACAGTCCTCCATATTGTAGACTGAACCAATTTTAATTTGAATGCAACCTATCAATTGGATAGAAACTATTTGTCATTCCTTTCAGTTCATTAGAAACCAGAGATATTGCTATGCCATATTGCTGATTGTTCCCAAAAATAACTTGTTAATGGCCGAAACTTGTTAAACAGCTATTTTAATTACTGTGCCAAGTGCACTTAGGGACTTATTCAGGTTCGTTAGCGAACAAAAAAAAAATTAGCAATTGGGCAAAACCATATTGCACTGCAGATGGGGCAGATGTAACATGCAGGGAGATTAGATTTGGGTGGGGTGTGTTCAAACTGAAATCTAAATTGCAGGGTAAAAATAAAGCAGCCAGTATTTACCCTGCACAGAAACAATATGAAACCCCTTTTCCACTTGTAGCACGGGTCTGACACGGCTGCGACCCGTGCTACAGCCCCTTTCTACACTAGCTCCACCAACCCGGCATATTGCCGGGTTGGTGACGCTGCTGCTAACGCGGCAGGGGCGGCGCTGGGCCCGCCACCCTTCCATTCACTGTGAACGGGAGCCGTGTCACCTCGACATGGCTTCCGTTTACACTACACAGCTTACCGGGTTGAACACGTGTTCAACCCGTCAAGCTACCCGGGTAGGATTCCCGGATCACTTAGCAGGGGTGCCGTTTCCACTAGTTTTTAGAGCTAGTGAAAAAGGGGTATAACCCACCCACATCTAAATCTCTCTGCACATGTTGCATCTGCCCCACCTGCAGTGTAACATTTGTTTTGCCCAATTGCTAACTTTTTTTGTTTGCTAACAAACCTGTATAACCCACTTGGTCATCATGTTAAACCTAGCACCCAGAAAGCCCCAGGACTGTTTGCCTTTCCCGTAAGTGTATTCACCAAACATACTTTATATGATCTGAGTACATTCTCGTGAACATTGACTCTTCTTACAAAATGGCTGCTTTCAAAATATATAGGCAATGGAAAGACTATAAACAGTAAGTTTTACCAGATGTTTTCGCTCATTGTCGTGACTGTCCGTGAATAAAACTGTTTACATCCAAAATTCATTAAATAGTCATAAACCAACCAGACGTGGCAGAGGGAACGGGAAAATGAGCTAGCTGAGGTGTTGAGAAGACATGCAATTCAGCAAAGAACATATTCGTTTGTTCTACAAATAAAAGAATATTTATAAAATCATCTTTAGCTGGCACCTCTCTCGTATATAACTAGGTCCAATGTTCCCAGTGAGCGGAGGTGATTCTGAATAAGCTGGAACACTGTTCCAACCATGGTGGCAATATTCAAACATAGAGCAATTTTGGATGGAAAACCTAAAACTAACATTTGGCTCACTACCAGTTGTTCCAGTTAAATCGTAACATGCTTTTTGGGAAACAGACCAAATTAATATCTCACTTATTAACCAAACCAGATGTACAATATCACAAGCTTAAAAATTCCCAAGAATTCCAGCGCTGGTATCAGTCTCAATAGTACAGATTGCCTCTTGAGGAGTGATACTAAATATTTATACAAAGAAAACTGTAAAATAAAAGCACAAGTGTAAAGGAAAAAATAAGAATTTACTCACCGGTAATTCTATTTCTCGTAGTCCGTAGTGGATGCTGGGAACTCCGTAAGGACCATGGGGAATAGACGGGCTCCGCAGGAGACTGGGCACTCTAAAAGAAAGATTAGGTACTATCTGGTGTGCACTGGCTCCTCCCTCTATGCCCCTCCTCCAGACCTCAGTTAGGGAAACTGTGCCCGGAAGAGCTAACACAACAAGGAAAGGATTTGGAATCCAGGGTAAGACTCATACCAGCCACACCAATCACACTGTACAACTTGTGATAACCATACCCAGTTAACAGTATGAACAACAACTGAGTCTCAGTAACAGATGGCTCATAACAATAACCCTTTAGTTAAGCAATAACTATATACATATATTGCAGAGAGTCCGCACTTGGGACGGGCGCCCAGCATCCACTACGGACTACGAGAAATAGAATTACCGGTGAGTAAATTCTTATTTTCTCTGACGTCCTAGTGGATGCTGGGAACTCCGTAAGGACCATGGGGATTATACCAAAGCTCCCAAACGGGCGGGAGAGTGCGGTTGACTCTGCAGCACCGAATGAGCAAAGGCAAGGTCCTCCTCAGCCAGGGTATCAAACTTGTAGAACTTAGCAAATGTGTTTGAACCCGACCAAGTAGCAGCTCGGCAAAGCTGTAAAGCCGAGACCCCTCGGGCAGTCGCCCAAGAAGAGCCCACCTTCCTTGTGGAATGGGCTTTTACCGATTTAGGATGCGGTAACCCTGCCGCAGAATGAGCTTGCTGAATCGTGTTACAGATCCAGCGCGCAATAGTTTGCTTTGAAGCAGGAGCACCCAGCTTGTTGGGTGCATGCAGGACAAACAGCGAGTCAGTTTTCCTGACTCCAGCCGTCCTGGCTACATAGATTTTCAAAGCCCTGACTACATCCAGTAACTTGGAGTCCTCCAAGTCCCGAGTAGCCGCAGGCACAACAATAGGTTGGTTCAAATGAAACGCTGACACCACCTTAGGGAGAAATTGGGGACGAGTCCTCAATTCTGCCCTGTCCATATGAAAGATCAGATAAGGGCTTTTTCATGACAAAGCCGCCAATTCTGACACACGCCTAGCCGAAGCTAAGGCCAATAGCATGACCACTTTCCGCGTGAGATATTTTAGCTCCACGGTCTTAAGTGGCTCAAACCAGTGGGATTTCAGGAAATCCAACACAACGTTAAGATCCCAAGGTGCCACTGGAGGCACAAAAGGGGGCTGAATATGCAGCACTCCCTTAACAAACGTCTGAACTTCAGGCAGTGAAGCCAGTTCTTTTTGAAAGAAAATAGATAGGGCCGAAATCTGGACCTTTATGGACCCCAATTTTAGGCCCATAGTCACGCCTGACTGTAGGAAGTGCAGAAATCGCCCCAGCTGGAATTCCTCTGTTGGGGCCTTCCTGGCCTCACACCAGGCAACATATTTCCGCCATATGCGGTGATAATGATTTGCTGTCACATCCTTCCTAGCTTTTATCAGCGTAGGAATCACTTCATCTGGAATGCCCTTTTCCGTTAGGATCCGGCGTTCAAACGCCATGCCGTCAAGCGCAGCCGCGGTAAGTCTTGGAAGAGACAGGGCCCCTGCTGTAACAGGTCCTGTCTGAGAGGCAGAGGCCATGGGTCCTCTGAGATCATTTCTTGTAGTTCCTGGTACCAAGTTCTTCTTGGCCAATCCGGAACGATGAGTATAGTTCTTACTCCTCTCTTTCTTACTATCCTCAGTACCTTGGGTATGAGAGGAAGAGGAGGGAACACATAAACCGACTGGTACACCCACGGTGTCACTAGTGCGTCCACAGCTATCGCCTGAGGGTCCCTTGACCTGGCGCAATATTTTTTTAGCTTTCTGTTGAGGCGGGACGCCATCATGTCCACCTGTGGCCGTTCCCAATGGTTTACAATCTGTGTGAAGACTTCTGGATGAAGTCCCCACTCTCCCGGGTGGAGGTCGTGCCTGCTGAGGAAATCTGCTTCCCAGTTGTCCACTCCCGGATGAACACTGCTGACAGTGCTAGCACGTGATTCTCCGCCCATCGGAGAATCCTTGTGGCTTCTGCCATCGCCATCCTGCTTCTTGTGCCGCCCTGGCGGTTTACATGGGCGACCGCCGTGATGTTGTCTGATTGAATCAGCACTGGTTGGTTTTGAAGCAGGGGCTCTGCTCGACTCAGGGCATTGTAAATGGCCCTTAGTTCCAGTATATTTATGTGTAGTGAAGTCTCCTGACTTGACCACTGTCCTTGGAAGTTCCTTCCCTGAGTGACTGCCCCCCATCCTCGGAGGCTTGCATTCGTGGTCACCAGGACTCAGTCCTGTATGCCGAATCTGCGGCCCTCGAGAAGATGAGCACTCTGCAGCCACCACAGCAGAGACACCCTGGCCCTTGGGGACTGGGTGATCAACCGATGCATCTGAAGATGCGATCCGGACCATTTGTCTAACAGATCCCACTGAAAGATCCTTGCATGGAACCTGCCGAAGGGAATTGCTTCGTAAGAAGCCACCATCTTTCCCAGGACTCGCGTGCAGTAATGCACCGACACCTGTTTTGGTTTCAGGAGGTCCCTGACCAGAGATGACAATTCCTGGGCCTTCTCCACTGGGAGAAACACCTTCTTCTGTTCTGTGTCCAGAATCATGCCCAGGAAGAGCAGACGCGTCGCAGGAATCAGCTGCGACTTTGGGATTTTCAGAATCCAGCCGTGCTGTTGCAACACTTCCCGAGAGAGTGCTACGCTGACTAACAACTCCTCTCTGGACCTCGCCTTTATTAGGAGATCGTCCAAGTACGGGATAATTATAACTCCCTTCTTCCGAAGGAGTATCATCATTTCGGCCATTACCTTGGTAAATACTCTCGGTGCCGTGGACAGACCAAACGGCAACGTCTGGAATTGGTAATGACAATCCTGTACCACAAACCTGAGGTACTCCTGGTGAGGTGGGTAAATGGGGACATGCAAGTAAGCATCCTTGATGTCCAGCGACACCATAAAATCCCCCTCTTCCAGGCTTGCAATAACCGCCCTGAGCGATTCCATTTTGAACTTGAACTTCCTTATATAAGTGTTCAAGGATTTTAAATTCAGAATGGGTCTCACCGAACCGTCTGGTTTCGGTACCACAAACATTGTGGAATAGTAACCCCGTCCCTGTTGAAGGAGGGGAACCTTGATTATCACCTGCTGGAGGTACAGCTTGTGAATTGCCGCCAGTACTACCTCCCTTTCCCTGGGAGCAGCTGGCAAGGCTGATTTGAGGTAACGGCGAGGGGGAGTCGCCTCGAACTCCAGCTTGTATCCCTGAGATACAATTTGTACAGCCCAGAGATCCACTTGTGAGCGAACCCACTGGTTGCCGAAGTTTCGGAGACGCGCCCCCACCGCACCCGGCTCCGCCTGTGGAGCCCAAGCGTCATGCGGTGGACTTAGAGGAAGCGGGGGAGGATTTTTGTTCTTGGGAACTGGCTGCCTGGTGCAGCTTCTTTCCTCTACCCCTGCCTCTGGGCAGAAAGGATGCGCCTCTGATCCGCTTGCCTTTCTGAGTCCGAAAGGACTGTACATGATAATACGGTGCTTTCTTAGGCTGTGAGGGAAACTGAGGTAAAAAAGTTGACTTCCCGGCTGTTGCCGTGGATACGAGGTCCGAGAGACCGTCCCCAAACAATTCCTCACCCTTATAAGGCAAAACCTCCATGTTTCTTTTAGAATCAGCATCACCTGTCCACTGCCGAGTCCATAATACTCTCCTGGCAGAAATGGACATTGCATTAATTCTAGATGCCAGCAGGCAAATGTCCCTCTGTGCATCCCGCATATATAAGACGATGTCTTTTATATGTTCTATGGTTAGCAAAATAGTATCCCTGTCGAGGGAATCAATGTTGTCTGACAGGGTATCAGACCATGCGGCTGCAGCACTACACATCCATGCTGAAGCAATAGCAGGTCTCAGTATAGTACCTGAGTGTGTATACACAGACTTCAGGATAGCTTCCTGCTTTCTATCCGCAGGCTCCTTTAGGGCGGCCGTATCCTGAGACGGCAGTGCCACCTTTTTAGATAAGCGTGTGAGCACCTTGTCCACCCTAGGGGATGTTTCCCAACGTAACCTGTCCGTTGGCGGGAAAGGGTACGCCATCAGTAACCTCTTAGAAATCACTAGTTTCTTATCGGGGGAACTCCACGCTTCCTCACACAATTCATTTAATTCATCAGATGGGGGAAAAGTCACTGGCTGCTTTTTCTCCCCAAACATAATACCCTTCTTGGTAGTAACCGGGTTAGCATCAGAAATGTGCAATACATTTTTCATTGCAGTAATCATGCATCGGATGGCTTTTGTAGACTGTGCATTTGTCTCATCCTCATCTACACTGGAGTCAGACTCCGTGTCGACATCTGTGTCTACCATCTGAGCTAGCGGGCGTTTATGAGCCCCTGATGGCCTCTGAGACGCCTGGGCAGGCGCGGGCTGAGATCCCGGCTGTCCCAAGGCTGCTGCGTCATCGAACCTTTTATGTAAGGAGTTGACACTGTCTGTTAAGACCTTCCACATATCCATCCAATCCGGTGTCGGCCCCGTCGGGGGCGACACCACACTTATCTGCCCTTGCTCCGCCTCCACGTAACCCTCCTCATCAAACATGTCGACACAGCCGTACCGACACACCGCACACACACAGGGAATGCTCTGACTGAGGACAGGACCCCACAAAGTCCTTTGGGGAGACAGAGAGAGAGTATGCCAGCACACACCACAGCGCTATATAACACAGGGATTTACACTATAATGAGTGATTTTTCCCAATAGCTGCTTTTATCCTATTTGCGCCTAAATTTATGTGCCCCCCCCTCTCTTTTTTACCCTTCTTGTACAGGATACTGCAGGGGAGAGCCTGGGGAGCGTCCTTCCAGCGGAGCTGTGAAGAGAAAATGGCGCTGGTGTGCTGAGGAAGAAGGCCCGCCCCCTCAGCGGCGGGCTTCTGTCCCGCTTCTATGTGTAAAAAATGGCGGAGGCTCGAACATATATCCAGTGCCTGACTGGATATATGTGTTATTTTGCCAAAAAGGTACCTTAATTGCTGCCCAGGGCGCCCCCCCCCCCAGCGTCCTGCACCCTACAGTGACCGGAGTGTGTGGTGTGCAGTGAGAGCAATGGCGCACAGCTGCAGTGCTGTGCGCTACCTTAATGAAGACCGGAGTCTTCTGCCGCCGATTTCATCTCCTACTGTCTTCTGGCTCTGCAAGGGGGACGGCGGCGCGGCTCCGGGAACGGACGATCGAGGTCAGGCCCTGTGTTCGAACCCTCTGGAGCTAATGGTGTCCAGTAGCCTAAGAAGCACAAGCTAGCTGCACGCAGGTAGGTTTGCTTCTCTCCCCTCAGTCCCACGTAGCAGTGAGTCTGTTGCCAGCAGATCTCACTGAAAATAAAAAACCTAACAAATACTTTCTTTCTAGCAAGCTCAGGAGAGCCCACTAGGAGCACCCAGCTCTGGCCGGGCACAGATTCTAACTGAGGTCTGGAGGAGGGGCATTGAGGGAGGAGCCAGTGCACACCAGATAGTACCTAATCTTTCTTTTAGAGTGCCCAGTCTCCTGCGGAGCCCATCTATTCCCCATGATCCTTACGGAGTTCCCAGCATCCACTAGGACGTCAGAGAAATAGAGAGGCTTCTAATGCTTTTAGGTGCTATGGGCAGGAAGTCCCTGTGAGCTTGCTTGGTTGGTTTGCATGTATGTACTTCTAACTATGGGGTCTATGTACTAAGACTTGTACAGAGATAAAGTGGATGGAGATTATGTACCAAACAAGTAGCTCTTGACATTTTTCAAACAGAGCCTGTAACATGCCAGTTAGGAGCTGATTGGTTGGTACTTTATCTTTCTGCAAGGCTTAGGGGTCTATTTACTAAGCCTTGGATGGAGATAAAGTCACTGGAGATAAAGTACCAGACATAGCAGTTAGGAGCTGACTGCTTTATCATACCATTTATCTGTAGGATGTTCTCATTGAAATGATGGTGGATTTAAATTTGGTAGAAGGAGCAATTCGCTTATGAGGTTCATGGCACATGGATTCCACACACAAAGGTGCTGTTGTGATTGAGACGCACAGTATCAGAAATGTTTTGGAAATATGGTGGGAGATCCTGGGTTGTGACTTGTAGGTGCCTAAACAGACACACACAGATGGTCCATCTTATGGGCATGTGTTTTATAGTGTAGTCGGAGTGACGCTGAATTGGTCGCATACACAGACGCCAAGTCGTTCACTTTGGAGGCCATGCTCAGATGGAAAAGCTGCACCTACCATAGGGCTAGTGCAAGATTCAATAGTGAGACCAAGATTCTACAGATGCTCATAGTGAGTGTCTCAGTCCTTGCACAGTCATGCATGGGTGTACACCAGGGAAGGGATCTGTAGCAGCCTTTGCATAAAGCCAGAGATGGACGACTGTCAACAGCCACGCCTGCGTCTGCACCAACCTCTGACTCATAGTGTATCTGTGCAAATTTGATACCCCCACAACAAATGTAGCAATTTGCCATGTATTTTTTTTTTTGTACCTGTGTGTTGTCATTTGCATATCTTTAGCTCTTTCATGGTTTGTTCACGGTTCGTTCACGGTAGCATAAACTGATATGTGATTTGGCCAAACCCTTACCATCTCTTCAAAAGTTGTATATGTTTATATTTGATGTTCAGCTCATAGATGAATGAGTACTTGCCCACGATAGCCTAATAATATGCTCATATCTCTCGCTCTATTAATGCCCAGTCTTGTTTTATCCCTGTATTCACTCTCAATTGCAAAGCACAGCGGAATGAATATGCTGACACTCTATAAATAAATATTAATAAATACATGTATAATTCATCCCTGCAGACATACAGTAGCACTTGGTGAATCTTGAAGCTGTAAACCAGCATCAGTCAGGTTCCAGCCTCTGTACCATAACTAAATAATCACCAATTCCTAATAACATTCATCTACTCAGAGGACAATAAGAAAAATCCCACCTGAGGCCTAACACACCATGTGGATACAGGGCACTAAGGCAGTACTGGCCATAGCCTTGAGGCCAACAAGGTCAGCCAAGCCCATAAGGACCCCAAGGGGGCCCAGTAATGTTGAGCTAAGACCACTCATCCATGTGGACCTAAGGCCTCTCAGCCATGGGGTTTTATGGCAGTTGCCACCCTGTAAACCAGCTTCATACAGCCCACATTAACCCAAATAAGGAATCATTCTAGTTGACAAACCCCACTTAGGGGCTTTTGGGTTCAGTGTAGAGATGAGCGCCGGAAATTTTTCGGGTTTTGTGTTTTGGTTTTGGGTTCGGTTCCGCGGCCGTGTTTTGGGTTCGACCGCGTTTTGGCAAAACCTCACCGAATTTTTTTTGTCGGATTCGGGTGTGTTTTGGATTCGGGTGTTTTTTTTTAAAAAACACTAAAAAACAGCTTAAATCATAGAATTTGGGGGTCATTTTGATCCCAAAGTATTATTAACCTCAAAAACCATAATTTACACTCATTTTCAGTCTATTCTGAATACCTCACACCTCACAATATTATTTTTAGTCCTAAAATTTGCACCTAGGTCGCTGGATGACTAAGCTAAGCGACCCTAGTGGCCGACACAAACACCGGGCTCATCTAGGAGTGGCACTGCAGTGTCACGCAGGATGTCCCTTCCAAAAAACCCTCCCCAAACAGCACATGACGCAAAGAAAAAAAGAGGCGCAATGAGGTAGCTGTGTGAGTAAGATAAGCGACCCTAGTGGCCGACACAAACACCGGGCCCATCTAGGAGTGGCACTGCAGTGTCACGCAGGATGGCCCTTCCAAAAAACCCTCCCCAAACAGCACATGACGCAAAGAAAAAAAGAGGCGCAATGAGGTAGCTGTTTGAGTAAGATAAGCGACCCTAGTGGCCGACACAAACACCGGGCCCATCTAGGAGTGGCACTGCAGTGTCACGCAGGATGGCCCTTCCAAAAAACCCTCCCCAAACAGCACATGACGCAAAGAAAAAAAGAGGCGCAATGAGGTAGCTGTGTGAGTAAGATAAGCGACCCTAGTGGCCGACACAAACACCGGGCCCATCTAGGAGTGGCACTGCAGTGTCACGCAGGATGGCCCTTCCAAAAAACCCTCCCCAAACAGCACATGACGCAAAGAAAAAAAGAGGCGCAATGAGGTAGCTGTGTGAGTAAGATAAGCGACCCTAGTGGCCGACACAAACACCGGGCCCATCTAGGAGTGGCACTGCAGTGTCACGCAGGATGGCCCTTCCAAAAAACCCTCCCCAAACAGCACATGACGCAAAGAAAAAAAGAGGCGCAATGAGGTAGCTGTGTGAGTAAGATAAGCGACCCTAGTGGCCGACACAAACACCGGGCCCATCTAGGAGTGGCACTGCAGTGTCACGCAGGATGTCCCTTCCAAAAAACCCTCCCCAAACAGCACATGACGCAAAGAAAAAAAGAGGCGCAATGAGGTAGCTGTGTGAGTAAGATAAGCGACCCTAGTGGCCGACACAAACACCGGGCCCATCTAGGAGTGGCACTGCAGTGTCACGCAGGATGTCCCTTCCAAAAAACCCTCCCCAAACAGCACATGACGCAAAGAAAAAAAGAGGCGCAATGAGGTAGCTGTGTGAGTAAGATAAGCGACCCTAGTGGCCGACACAAACACCGGGCCCATCTAGGAGTGGCACTGCAGTGTCACGCAGGATGTCCCTTCCAAAAAACCCTCCCCAAACAGCACATGACGCAAAGAAAAAAAGAGGCGCAATGAGGTAGCTGTGTGAGTAAGATAAGCGACCCTAGTGGCCGACACAAACACCGGGCCCATCTAGGAGTGGCACTGCAGTGTCACGCAGGATGGCCCTTCCAAAAAACATTCCACAAACAGCACATGACGCAAAGAAAAATTAAAGAAAAAAGAGGTGCAAGATGGAATTGTCCTTGGGCCCTCCCACCCACCCTTATGTTGTATAAACAGGACATGCACACTTTAACCAACCCATCATTTCAGTGACAGGGTCTGCCACACGACTGTGACTGAAATGACGGGTTGGTTTGGACCCCCACCAAAAAAGAAGCAATTAATCTCTCCTTGCACAAACTGGCTCTACAGAGGCAAGATGTCCACCTCATCATCATCCTCCGATATATCACCGTGTACATCCCCCTCCTCACAGATTATCAATTCGTCCCCACTGGAATCCACCATCTCAGCTCCCTGTGTACTTTGTGGAGGCAATTGCTGCTGGTCAATGTCTCCACGGAGGAATTGATTATAATTCATTTTAATGAACATCATCTTCTCCACATTTTCTGGATGTAACCTCGTACGCCGATTGCTGACAAGGTGAGCGGCGGCACTAAACACTCTTTCGGAGTACACACTTGTGGGAGGACAACTTAGGTAGAATAAAGCCAGTTTGTGCAAGGGCCTCCAAATTGCCTCTTTTTCCTGCCAGTATAAGTACGGACTGTGTGACGTGCCTACTTGGATGCGGTCACTCATATAATCCTCCACCATTCTTTCAATGTTGAGAGAATCATATGCAGTGACAGTAGACGACATGTCCGTAATCGTTGTCAGGTCCTTCAGTCCGGACCAGATGTCAGCATCAGCAGTCGCTCCAGACTGCCCTGCATCACCGCCAGCGGGTGGGCTCGGAATTCTGAGCCTTTTCCTCGCACCCCCAGTTGCGGGAGAATGTGAAGGAGGAGATGTTGACAGGTCGCGTTCCGCTTGACTTGACAATTTTCTCACCAGCAGGTCTTTCAACCCCAGCTGACTTGTGTCTGCCGGAAAGAGAGATCCAAGGTAGGTTTTAAATCTAGGATCGAGCACGGTGGCCAAAATGTAGTGCTCTGATTTCAACAGATTGACCACCCGTGAATCCTTGTTAAGCGAATTAAGGGCTCCATCCACAAGTCCCACATGCCTAGCGGAATCGCTCCGTGTTAGCTCCTCCTTCAATGTCTCCAGCTTCTTCTGCAAAAGCCTGATGAGGGGAATGACCTGACTCAGGCTGGCAGTGTCTGAACTGACTTCACGTGTGGCAAGTTCAAAGGGCATCAGAACCTTGCACAACGTTGAAATCATTCTCCACTGCGCTTGAGACAGGTGCATTCCACCTCCTATATCGTGCTCAATTGTATAGGCTTGAATGGCCTTTTGCTGCTCCTCCAACCTCTGAAGCATATAGAGGGTTGAATTCCACCTCGTTACCACTTCTTGCTTCAGATGATGGCAGGGCAGGTTCAGTAGTTTTTGGTGGTGCTCCAGTCTTCTGTGGTGCCTGTACGCCGAAAGTGTCCCGCAATTCTTCTGGCCACCGACAGCATCTCTTGCACGCCCCTGACGTTTTTTAAATAATTCTGCACCACCAAATTCAAGGTATGTGCAAAACATGGGACGTGCTGGAATTTGCCCATATTTAATGCACACACAATATTGCTGGCGTTGTCCGATGCCACAAATCCACAGGAGAGTCCAATTGGGGTAAGCCATTCCGCGATGATCTTCCTCAGTTGCCGTAAGAGGTTTTCAGCTGTGTGCGTATTCTGGAAACCGGTGATACAAAGCGTAGCCTGCCAAAGAAAGAGTTGGCGTTTGCGAGATGCTGCTACTGGTGCCGCCGCTGCTGTTCTTGCGGCGGGAGTCCATACATCTACCCAGTGGGCTGTCACAGTCATATAGTCCTGACCCTGCCCTGCTCCACTTGTCCACATGTCCGTGGTTAAGTGGACATTGGGTACAGCTGCATTTTTTAGGACACTGGTGACTCTTTTTCTGAGGTCTGTGTACATTTTCGGTATCGCCTGCCTAGAGAAATGGAACCTAGATGGTATTTGGTACCGGGGACACAGTACCTCCAACAAGTCTCTAGTTGGCTCTGCAGTAATGATGGATACCGGAACCACGTTTCTCACCACCCAGGATGCCAAGGCCTCAGTTATCCGCTTTGCAGTAGGATGACTGCTGTGATATTTCATCTTCCTCGCAAAGGACTGTTGGACAGTCAATTGCTTGGTGGAAGTAGTAAAAGTGGTCTTACGACTTCCCCTCTGGGATGACCATCGACTCCCAGCAGCAACAACAGCAGCGCCAGCAGCAGTAGGCGTTACACGCAAGGATGCATCGGAGGAATCCCAGGCAGGAGAGGAATCGTCAGAATTGCCAGTGACATGGCCTGCAGGACTATTGGCATTCCTGGGGAAGGAGGAAATTGACACTGAGGGAGTTGGTGGGGTGGTTTGCGTGAGCTTGGTTACAAGAGGAAGGGATTTACTGGTCAGTGGACTGCTTCCGCTGTCACCCAAAGTTTTTGAACTTGTCACTGACTTATTATGAATGCGCTGCAGGTGACGTATAAGGGAGGATGTTCCGAGGTGGTTAACGTCCTTACCCCTACTTATTACAGCTTGACAAAGGCAACACACGGCTTGACACCTGTTGTCCGCATTTCTGTTGAAATACTTCCACACCGAAGAGTTGATTTTTTTGGTATTTTCACCAGGCATGTCAGTGGCCATATTCCTCCCACGGACAACAGGTGTCTCCCCGGGTGCCTGACTTAAACAAACCACCTCACCATCAGAATCCTCCTGGTCAATTTCCTCCCCAGCGCCAGCTACACCCATATCCTCCTCATCCTGGTGTACTTCAACACTGACATCTTCAATCTGACTATCAGGAACTGGACTGCGGGTGCTCCTTCCAGCACTTGCAGGGGGCGTGCAAATGGTGGGAAGGTCAGGCATTGCAACCGACACAATTGGAGTCGGACTCTCCTTGTGGATTTGGGATTTCGAAGAACGCACAGTTCTTTGCGGTGCTACTGCTTTTGCCAGCTTGAGTCTTTTCATTTTTCTAGCGAGAGGCTGAGTGCTTCCATCCTCATGTGAAGCTGAACCACTAGCCATGAACATAGGCCAGGGCCTCAGCCGTTCCTTGCCACTCCGTGTGGTAAATGGCATATTGGCAAGTTTACGCTTCTCCTCCGACAATTTTATTTTAGGTTTTGGAGTCCTTTTTTTACTGATATTTGGTGTTTTGGATTTGACATGCTCTGTACTATGACATTGGGCATCGGCCTTGGCAGACGACGTTGCTG
Source organism: Pseudophryne corroboree (assembly GCF_028390025.1). Lineage (NCBI taxonomy): Eukaryota > Metazoa > Chordata > Amphibia > Anura > Myobatrachidae > Pseudophryne > Pseudophryne corroboree. The sequence continues at coordinate 791,651,129 of NC_086447.1, read as the reverse complement.
GCATTTCATCGTCTCGGCCATGACTAGTGGCAGCAGCTTCAGCACGAGGTGGAAGTGGATCTTGATCTTTCCCTAATTTTGGAACCTCAACATTTTTGTTCTCCATATTTTAATAGGCACAACTAAAAGGCACCTCAGGTAAACAATGGAGATGGATGGATACTAGTATACTTATGGATGGACTGCCGAGTGCCGACACAGAGGTAGCTACAGCCGTGGACTAACGTACTGTGTCTGCTGCTAATATAGACTGGATGATAATGATATGAAATCAATATATATATGTATGTATATATAATATCACTAGTACTGCAGCCGGACAGGTAGATAATATATTTATTAGGTAATGATGACTGATGACGGACCTGCTGGACACTGTCAGCTCAGCAGCACCGCAGACTGCTACAGTAAGCTACTATACTATAGTAGTATGTACAAAGAAGAAAGAAAAAAAAAAACCACGGGTAGGTGGTATACAATTATGGATGGACTGCCGAGTGCCGACACAGAGGTAGCTACAGCCGTGGACTACCGTACTGTGTCTGCTGCTAATATAGACTGGATGATAATGATATGAAATCAATATATATATGTATGTATATATAATATCACTAGTACTGCAGCCGGACAGGTAGATAATATATTTATTAGGTAATGATGACTGATGACGGACCTGCTGGACACTGTCAGCTCAGCAGCACCGCAGACTGCTACAGTAAGCTACTATACTATAGTAGTATGTACAAAGAAGAAAGAAAAAAAAAACCACGGGTAGGTGGTATACAATTATGGATGGACTGCCGAGTGCCGACACAGAGGTAGCTACAGCCGTGGACTAACGTACTGTGTCTGCTGCTAATATAGACTGGATGATAATGATATGAAATCAATATATATATGTATGTATATATAATATCACTAGTACTGCAGCCGGACAGGTAGATAATATATTTATTAGGTAATGATGACTGATGACGGACCTGCTGGACACTGTCAGCTCAGCAGCACCGCAGACTGCTACAGTAAGCTACTATACTATAGTAGTATGTACAAAGAAGAAAGAAAAAAAAAAACCACGGGTAGGTGGTATACAATTATGGATGGACTGCCGAGTGCCGACACAGAGGTAGCTACAGCTGTGGACTAACGTACTGTGTCTGCTGCTAATATAGACTGGATGATTGATAATGAGATGAAATCAATATATATATATGTATGTATATATAATATCACTAGTACTGCAGCCGGACAGGTAGATAATATATTTATTAGGTAATGATGACTGAAGACGGACCTGCTGGACACTGTCAGCTCAGCAGCACCGCAGACTGCTACAGTAAGCTACTATACTCTATAGTAGTATGTACAAAGAAGAAAGAAAAAAAAAAAACCACGGGTAGGTGGTATACAATTATGGATGGACTGCCGAGTGCCGACACAGAGGTAGCTACAGCCGTGGACTACCGTACTGTGTCTGCTGCTAATATAGACTGGATGATAATGAGATGAAATCAATATATATATATGTATGTATATATAATATCACTAATACTGCAGCCGGACAGGTAGATAATATATTTATTAGGTAATGATGACTGATGACGGACCTGCTGGACACTGTCAGCTCAGCAGCACCGCAGACTGCTACAGTAAGCTACTATACTATAGTAGTATGTACAAAGAAGAAAGAAAAAAAAAAAACCACGGGTAGGTGGTATACAATTATGGATGGACTGCCGAGTGCCGACACAGAGGTAGCTACAGCCGTGGACTAACGTACTGTGTCTGCTGCTAATATAGACTGGATGATTGATAATGAGATGAAATCAATATATATATATGTATGTATATATAATATCACTAGTACTGCAGCCGGACAGGTAGATAATATATTTATTAGGTAATGATGACTGATGACGGACCTGCTGGACACTGTCAGCTCAGCAGCACCGCAGACTGCTACAGTAAGCTACTATACTATAGTAGTATGTACAAAGAAGAAAGAAAAAAAAAAAAACCACGGGTAGGTGGTATACAATTATGGATGGACTGCCGAGTGCCGACACAGAGGTAGCTACAGCCGTGGACTAACGTACTGTGTCTGCTGCTAATATAGACTGGATGATTGATAATGAGATGAAATCAATATATATATGTATGTATATATAATATCACTAGTACTGCAGCCGGACAGGTAGATAATATATTTATTAGGTAATGATGACTGATGACGGACCTGCTGGACACTGTCAGCTCAGCAGCACCGCAGACTGCTACAGTAAGCTACTATACTCTATAGTAGTATGTACAAAGAAGAAAGAAAAAAAAAAAACACGGGTAGGTGGTATACAATTATGGATGGACTGCCGAGTGCCGACACAGAGGTAGCTACAGCCGTGGACTAACGTACTGTGTCTGCTGCTAATATAGAGTCTAGACTGGATGATAAATTATTGATAATGAGATGAAATCAATATAATATCACTAGTACTGCAGCCGGACAGGTACTATATATATTTATTATGTAATGACTGATGACGGACCTGCTGGACACTGTCAGGTCAGCACAGCACCGCAGACTGCTACAGTAAGCTACTATAGTAGTATGTATAAAGAAGAATGAAAAAAAAAAAACCACGGGTAGGTGGTATACAATATTATATATATATATATATTATATACAATTATATATATATATATATATTAAACTGGTGGTGATTGATTATTAAACTGGTGGTCACTTCAGGTCACGTTGCAACTTGCAACTAGTACTCCGAGGCCTAAGCAGACAATCACAAAATATATTATTATACTGGTGGTCAGTGTGGTCACAACAATGGCAGTGTGGCACTGACTCTGGCAGCAAAAGTGTGCACTGTACGTTATATGTACTCCTGAGTCCTGCTCTCAGACTCTAACTGCTCCCCACTGTCAGTGTCTCCCCCACAAGTCAGATAATACACTTACAGTCACACTATCTATTATCTAATCTAGTATAAATATCACTTCAGCAAGTAGTATAGTAGTATACAGTATAGTAGTACTCCTCCTAATAATGCTCCCCAAAATACTGTGTCTCTCTCTTCTCTAAACAAAGAGGACGCCAGCCACGTCCTCTCCCTATGACTCTCAATGCACGTGTGAAAATGGCGGCGACGCGCGGCTCCTTATATAGAATCCGAGTCTCGCGATAGAATCCGAGCCTCGCGAGAATCCGACAGCGTGATGATGACGTTCGGGCGCGCTCGGGTTAGCCGAGCAAGGCGGGAAGATCCGAGCCTGCTCGGACCCGTGTAAAAAACCTGAAGTTCGGGCGGGTTCGGATTCAGAGGAACCGAACCCGCTCATCTCTAGTTCAGTGTCTTATGGCCCACTGTTTTTTCTTATGCCTGTATAATGCTTATTTACATATGATAGGCTAAAGCCTGTCTCTACCAATGAATTAAAGCAAGCATCATTGCTTAATTGGGAAAAATATATATGCACAGAAGGGCGTAGTGGGTGCTGAGTGCCATAAGGCCTCCTATTTATACTGATGATGAGCAGGCTAAAACTCAGGGGAATGGGGAGTAAGTGCAGCATTAATCATAACACAAGTCTATAGAGTGTATAGTAGTAATATTGCTTAGTTATTAATCCTACTTATTTTCCCTGCAACACACCCAATGTAATCTCATAACACATCTCAGTTATAACTATTATTTTAATTTACTGTAAATATGGGTATTATTATCAGATTACTGCGTTATTGTTTCCCAGTGTATTACATGATTCATATATGTAAATGTTCCATGTCTGTGGCTTGAGGTTATCAACAGTTCATATTAAAGACTTGTTAATCATTTGTCTTCATGTTCGGAAGTTTGCAAATGAAATAAAAGTGCATTATCTGCCCTTAACAAGCATTTGAAAAGACATGAGTAATAAAATAAGATGGTGCAGTGAATTTGGCACCTTCACTGGTGTTTTCTGAATGCAGAACGAATTCTAGATCATTTAAAGTACAATGATGCTGACAATTTAGAAAAAAAAACGTAAGTTGGAAAGGGATGTAGTCACAATACCGATAGCTACGTCCCGCCCCCCTCACAATCCCAACAGTCGGCATGCCGACTAACAGGGACTGTTCCCACTCGTGAGTGTCCACGACACCCATAGAGTGGAAATAGAATCTGTGGCAAGCTCAGCTTCCCTCCGAGACCGCAAAGGGCTCCCCCCCCCCCCCCCCTTCCCCCGCCAGCCATCTCACAGCTGGGAACCCACCGACGGTATTGTGACTGGCAGTATCCTGACCGTCGGTCATACATACCCAACCCGTTGAAATGCACTTATTAACGGGCCCAGGTATGGGTTCAGGGATGTGACCTAATCATGGGAGGCATGGCCATGCCCCGTTATTCAAATTGCTGGGGGGGAAACGTTTTTGTGCAGATTTGGGGGGTGCTATCGTCTCCCTCGCGCCCCCCCCCCCCCTCCCATACCACACATCCATGTGGCAAAGAGACTGCTGCTCCTAAGGGGCAGCAGCCTCCCTACATCCACCCCCCCTTTTATAGCAGGTAGCCCTATCTGTACAGTGGCTTTAATTATATAGGGGTTATGTAGAAGTTGTCTATACACAGTTGATGAAGGAAGCATTATACCTTTATGTCTGTCTATTGTTATCCAGTTTTGTTCTATTACTGTTGTTCCAATTGTAAAGTGCAACAGAATATGCTGCGCTATATGACAAACTTCATAAATAAGTTATAGGTGAGCCAATTGGAGTATGTAGTTTATAGATTAGCCAGTGGGGGTTAGGGAGGTTTAGAGCTGTCAAGGCACACACATAGTGTTAGTGGTCATCATCCATTTGCTTATTTGCCTGTGAACTGTTTAAAATTGGGAAAAGACACAACAAAGACCAACAGGGAACTATTCTAAGAGGGGCATAATTAAAATGACTATATAACATGTGCAAAAATGGGATGAAAAGAGATGTCACGGACGTAAGAATGAAACCTTGACTCTGAGGACTGAAGGAGCTGCTCATCCTATATGAGAAGGTCACGGTATTTATCCAAACTCCGTCAGTTATTTTCTGAAACATCTTGCCAGTTGCGCCAGATTGGACTTGCAATTTTGAGACTGTGCATGCTCCAAAGCAGAGTGTACCCATCTATGGGCGATTCCGACTAGTACAGGCCTCAGTCACATCTCCACTTGCAGCTGTAGGGGAAAAACTGGTTGTTAGCGGGGTGGTCACATGTAGGTGTATTTGATTGAGGGTGTATCATGTGCGCTTAGCTGTTACTGCAGGCTACACTAAGCTGTGGTGCAACTGTGCGTTGATGATGACAAAGGCTGTTTGAACAAGCAGATAGATACAGGTGGTGCGGTCACATAGATGTGTCCAGCTATGCATACGGGCAATATATATCGTAAATGCAGTTGCGGACAACTTGGGTACAACTTTGGATCAGCCCCATTGATTTGCATTGTGCAGTATACTTATTTATTAACAGTTTCTTATATAGCGCGGCAAATTCTGTTGCACTTTACAATTGGAAATAACAATGATATAACAAACTGGGTGATAACAAACAGTCATAGAGGTGGGAAGGCCCTGCTCGCAAGCTTACACTCTATATTTAGGTGTCTGGATGTTATTATATGGATCAGTTGTAGCCTTTCTAAAGCTGTGTTTCTCAAACCCGTTCCTCATGGTCCCCTAACAGTGCGTGTTTTCCATCTAGCTGAAGCACAGGTGCGTTAATTGACTACCACGTCAGATCTGTAAGTGAAAATACGCACTGTTAGGGTTTCATGAGAAGCGAGTCTGAGAAACACTGTTCTACAGCATCGTAGCCTGTGTGCGTGATTGAGGTGCATAGTTACGCAAAGTTTCCTTTGGAAATGATTGCTGCTTAAGTTTGCATGTTATTTTGCTACAAAGTTTTACAGGCGCCTCTAATTTCTTCTACATTGTTCTGAACTGGCAAGAGGTGCCAAGCTGGCGTAGCCAAATAATAGCAAGATGGATAGCTTGGGTTTGATGAACTGTTTTTCTCCTTCAAAGCTCTCACATGCAAGTTCAGGTTACTGAACCCAAATGAATCCATAACACTGTGCATTAAAACTGCTACAGATTGCTTTGGCAGCAGGAGTATCACTTTACTGCTGTACCATTTGTTTTTCTTTTTAGTTTCACTTATTTTTACAGTCTTAGGTTTGACCATAATATAACTTCCAAGCTATGATAAATCTTCCAGCTTTCCCTGTTTTGGACTCAAATCCCTGGCCGTGTTTCCTCCCAAATGCTCAGTCTTTTGTGTCTGATGTATGTATCTGTATAGACAAACTCCTTCATTTATCTTTATAATGTCTTATTGATAACTACCTGTAGTACTTTATTATTACATGTCTTATAGCCATCATAATAAGATTTGTATCTGAAGGGTCTATTTATTAACCCATGGCAGTAGGCCACGGCCAGGTAACCGGATGACACTTGCAGCAACACTGAAACCCCAGACTGGGATTTTCAGTTCCAGACATTAAGAAAAATAATCATAATATAAATAAAATAGTCCGATTCGGACTCTATATGGAAATGTCCATGGGCTGTGGGGATACTGCCCGGAGTAAAAGGGTACATGGTACATCAATGTCAGTAATTTGTGCCATAAGCAGTATATCCCTTAGTAATCCAGCCTACTACCATTTTAGTACATGCTTGCCTACATCATTGAAGATCCCAGACGGCAAGTGTAAGGGGCATTATTGCACAGGGAGGGGTATGATGACTCATTTCATTTAGCGTTAGGGGCAATTTCAGCTGGAAGATGCGATTTCACAGCTTGTAGAGCTATGTTGCTTGGCCTGCAGGGGGTGCAGATGTAAAATGATTTAGTTAGTAGGGGGCACTTCCTAGCTCAACTATAAAAATCCCAGTATGAAAATAGAGCTGCCCAGTATGTCTGTACTGCATGCAACAGCAGACTGTTTTTGTTGCATGCAAAAAAAGAATTACATTTGCACCCCCTGCAGTTTATCCAGATGCAAAATTGCAACCTGTAAATGAGACCCATTGTGATTTCCTTCTGGCGTCCCTTTCCTCCTCCTGATTTCAGCCTTTCCCGTTTTTTTTTTATTGCACGACAGTAAATAATGACATACAAAAAGGCATGAAATCAAATAACATTATTAAAGTAATTAAAACCACATAATATTTATAATGTAACCATGGTATTTGCAGGAAGCCAGGGTAAAATGGCTGCCTACACCGCTGGTATTGTAGAAGCTATGCAGTATTTTAGGTTGGGTTGCTAGGAGTGGTTCAGCCTTATTTTCCATGTATTAGTAACATTGGTATAGGACATTGTATTATGCTGAGTTGTACTGCAAAACACAATTTCATCAGCTGTACTGGTATTAGAAATGTTGCTTTATATATTTTGTGCGGCTCTGCTGCCCATACAAGGATTTTGTCTCTCTCATGATACTCTCAGCGACAGTTTGTATACTGTACCTGTTGCTTCAATTAATACTAAAACACAAGGTGAACCCCTTTCTTGTTCCTGGTTGGGACTAGAAGTGTGGCACCTAGTTATGACATCACAGCCAAGCACCACAGTCCCAGTGTAACACTGAGTTGCAGGAGCAGCAGCCAGCAGTTTCATATAAAAGCCACTAGCTGTTTTTCCGATGATACACGTGGAGGTGTCACTGCGTATTAAAACACCATTTATGACTTAAACAATTGCCTAGATATAAAATAATAATAATAATTCAAACTTGACTGCCCAACTGTTCACCCAGGGGCACTTTAAGAGAGGAGGGTGCCCATGTGCAGTATCCTATTGGTCCCTGACTCTGGTGGTGCTGACTCTCTCCCCAGCGCAGCACACAATCAGCATGTGCGGTGGGCTGGGGAGAGAGGCTACTGCAGAGACAGTCACTCCTCTCTCTCCCCGCACTGAAGTGCCGGCGGTATCTACAACAGGGGCCGGGGGCAGCGGGATGGGTAGCAGGGACTCTGATAAAATGCAAACCCCCCCTCTCTGTGTGCGACAAGTCAGTGCTGCTCTTTCTATGATACTGACACCTGTTCCTGAGGGCTGGGGACAGGAGAACCACAGAAGGACGGAGGGAGCCACCTGTCACTGAGCAGCGCAGGAGTCTGTGTCTCCGTAGCGCTGCTATAGCAATCCTGACACCCAGGCCCTGCACCCGGTACAAACGGTACAACCCATTAAAAAACGGTGCTGTACCGGCTTAAACTGTACAGTTGGAGGGTGAGTACCTCAGTTGGAAATGCTACATCGATAGACTCATGTCATATTGTTTAATTAATGAGCTACCTTAATTAAGGTTTTCAGTCAAAGTGGCTGCATCTTTGGCCTCACTGCATTGATTTTGCTGAAGCATTTTGCAGCTATTTTTCAGGGTATAAGGCCCAACTTATTTAATTGGATAGAGGTTTCCTTTTGCTTTTGAAAAAGTTATGTTCCAAGTTAATAACGTGTTAGAAATAAAAGTGACAGTTCTATGGCAGGAGAACTTCACACAACTCTCCCCGAGCAGCTTTTTCATCCTTTAATATCCGGCTGTAGGATCTAACCTTGAAGAGTGAGCCTCCCCCCACCCTTTCTAGTTCCAGTTGTTTACCCAAAGTTTTTCAGTCTTTCATATGGAAATCTGCATATGCCTGGAGTTCAAAAGAAGCCTGTGGGCCTTCTGCTGACTGTTACATCCAGGCCTAGTGATTGTTATTTCCAGTCTAAACAAAACCAGGCAGAGGAACTGTTCTTTTGTGTAGCACCTTCATAGCTCTGGGAGACATCAATATGTCACAGGCACCAAACAGAGGAGAAGGTGATGTAGATTATTTTGATTACGGTCCTAAACGTGTTAGGTGCATCAGTATGTGACAGGAGCCTGGCTTTCAGACCGTCTTGTAAAAAGTGTGTTCTGAAGATGTGTTACATCCATAAGGCAGTATTAACCATCTTCAGAAGAAAAAAAAATATTAAGACGTTTTTAAGCAAGCTACTAACACAACACAGAAAAAAAGAGAAAGTCCAGCTATTTTGTATTATTTATTAACAGTTTCTTATATAGCGCAGCATATTCCATTGTACTTGATATTGAAAACAACAGTGATAGAACAAAACTGGGTAATAACAGACAGACATAGAGGTAGGAAGGCCCTGCTCACAAGCTTACAATCTATAGGGAAATAGGCATCAATACCCAAGGATAGGTGTTATCTATTGGGGTGTAGTATGGTATGCCGGCGCTCGGGCTCCCGGCGACCAGCATACCGGGGCCGGGAGCCCGACCGCCGGCATACCGAGAGCGTGGCGAGCGCAAAGGAGCCCACACTATTTTATTCTCCCTCCAGGGGGGTCGTGGACCCCCACGAGGGAGAATAGTTGTCGGCATGCCGGGTGTCGGGATTCCGGCGCCGGTATACTGTGCGCCGGGATCCCGACATTCGGCATACAGAAAACCACCCATCTATTGCATAATGGGTCACCAAATTGCAGAAGCTCTTTGTGGGCTTTATGATATGGCCACACAGCAATGCTGGCCATGGGTCAGAAGGATGGGAAAGTGAAGAAAGAGAAAATATGTGAGGATATGTGTGAACTGTACAGAGAGGATGCAATGTTGTAAATTTATTTTTGCTCAAATGCAACCATTTGCATAGGAAAGCACATGGGTGTGCGCATCAAGATGGTGGCATATACATTGTTAAGAAAAAAACTTCAACCTCCAGAACCACCCACATAACCTCCATAAGCCACCCTACCCAATTACCCTCTACACATAACTTTATTTTCTATTTCTTCAATTTCCCATCTAACTGATCCTAGCCCAACATTCCTGTGTGACTGATCATACAGCCCACCAAGAACCTCTATAATCTGTCTGGACCAATAGGCAATATGTAGTACTTATCCTTGTGTACATATGCCTATTTCCCCTATAGATTGTGAGCTTGTGAGCAGGACCCTTTTACCTCCATCTGTCTGTTATTACCTAATTCTGTTCTATTACTGTTTGTTCCCAACTGTAAAGCGCAACGGACTATGCTGGCGTAACTATTAATAATAAATAAATAAATGACTGGATGATTGTGGTCTAGTTATAATGTATTAAATGCGATCAATTTGTATTATTGATATTTTTTGTTATGATAGTCTCGATACTGTTATCCGGAGAGCATCTTTATATGTGGAACAGTATTGCAATAATTCATTATGCACAGTTGAATATCCCAATATTATGTACATTCTGTATTCGGTATACAGTACTCTTGCTAATTTCCTAGAATTTGTGGAACTAAATTGCAGAGATTAAAGCCTAACTTGGCCCTTAGCCAAATAATATTGTTTAAAAGAAGGGCTATATGTTGCAGGCACCAAAGGCTGAAGCGTCATCTCCTTAATAGGGCCGCCGGGCAACATTACTGCATCACTGCAGCAGGGAAAACCGTATGACTTTGCTGCAATCCTTGGGATTCCCAACAACACTATATTTGGCCCTCATTCCGAGTTGTTCGCTCGTTCTTTTTCATCGCATCGCAGTGAAAATCCGCTTAGTACGCATGCGCAAAGTTCGCACTGCGACTGCGCCAAGTAACTTTACTATGAAGAAAGTATTTTTACTCACGGCTTTTTCTTCGCTCCGGCGATCGTAATGTGATTGACAGGAAATGGGTGTTACTGGGCGGAAACACGGCGTTTCAGGGGCGTGTGGCTGAAAACGCTACCGTTTCCGGAAAAAACGCAGGAGTGGCCGGAGAAACGGTGGGAGTGCCTGGGCGAACGCTGGGTGTGTTTGTGACGTCAACCAGGAACGACAAGAACTGAACTGATCGCACAGGCAGAGTAAGTCTGGAGCTACTCAGAAACTGCTAAGTAGTTAGTAATCGCAATATTGCGAATACATCGGTCGCAATTTTAAGAAGCTAAGATTCACTCCCAGTAGGCGGCGGCTTAGCGTGTGTAACTCTGCTAAATTCGCCTTGCGACCGATCAACTCGGAATGAGGGCCTATATTTATTAGGAATAGGAAAAAATAAGAATTTACTTACCGATAATTCTATTTCTCGGAGTCCGTAGTGGATGCTGGGGTTCCTGAAAGGACCATGGGGAATAGCGGCTCCGCAGGAGACAGGGCACAAAAAGTAAAGCTTTAGGATCAGGTGGTGTGCACTGGCTCCTCACCCTATGACCCTCCTCCAAGCCTCAGTTAGGATACTGTGCCCGGACGAGCGTACACAATAAGGAAGGATTTATGAATCCCGGGTAAGACTCATACCAGCCACACCAATCACACTGTACAACCTGTGATCTGAACCCAGTTAACAGTATGATAACAGCGGAGCCTCTGAAAAGATGGCTCACAACAAATAATAACCCGATTTTTGTAACTATGTACAAGTAATGCAGATAATCCGCACTTGGGATGGGCGCCCAGCATCCACTACGGACTCCGAGAAATAGAATTATCGGTAAGTAAATTCTTATTTTCTCTATCGTCCTAGTGGATGCTGGGGTTCCTGAAAGGACCATGGGGATTATACCAAAGCTCCCAAACGGGCGGGAGAGTGCGGATGACTCTGCAGCACCGAATGAGAGAACTCCAGGTCCTCCTTAGCCAGGGTATCAAATTTGTAGGATTTTACAAACGTGTTTGCCCCTGACTAAATAGCCGCTCGGCAAAGTTGTAAAGCCGAGACTCCTCGGGCAGCCGCCCAAGATGAGCCCACCTTCCTTGTGGAATGGGCATTTACATATTTTGGCTGTGGCAGGCCTGCCACAGAATGTGCAAGCTGAATTGTATTACACATCCAACTAGCAAAAGTCTGCTTAGAAGCAAGAGCACCCAGTTTGTTGGGTGCATACAGGATAACAGCAAGTCAGTTTTCCTGACTCCAGCCGTCCTGGAACCTATATTTTCAGGGCCCTGACCACATCTAGCAACTTGGAGTCCTCCAAGTCCCTAGTAGGCGCAAGACACCACAATAAGCTGGTTCAGGTGAACACTGACACCACCTTAGGGAGAGAACTGGGGACGAGTCCGCAGCTCTGCCCTGTCCGAATGGACAAACAGATATGGGCTTTTTTGAGAAAAAAACCACCAATTTGACACTCGCCTGGTCCAGGCCAGGTCCAAGAGCATGTTCACTTTTCATGTGAGATGCTTCAAATCCACAGATTTGACTGGTTTTAAACCAATGTGTTTTGAGGAATCCCAGAACTACGTTGAGATCCCACAGTGCCACTGGAGGCACAAAAGGGGGTTGCATATGCAATACTCCCTTGACAAACTTCTGGACTTCAGGAACTGAAGCCAATTCTTTCTGGAAGAAAAATCGACAGGGCCGAAATTTGAACCTTAATGGACCCCAATTTGAGGCCCATAGACACTCCTGTTTGCAGGAAATGCAGGAATCGACCGAGTTGAAATTTCTTCGTGGGGCCTTCCTGGCCTCACACCACGCAACATATTTTCGCCACATGTGGTGATAATGTTGTGCGGTCACCTCCTTTCTGGCTTTGACCAGGGTAGGAATGACCTCTTCCTGAATGCCTTTTCCCTTAGGATCCGGCGTTCCACCGCCATGCCGTCAAACGCAGCTGCGGTAAGTCTTGGAACAGACATGGTACTTGCTGAAACAAGTCCCTTCTTAGCGGCAGAGGCCATAAGTCCTCTGTGAGCATCTCTTGAAGTTCCGGGTACCAAGTCCTTCTTGGCCAATCCGGAGCCATGAGTATAGTTCTTACTCCTCTACGTCTTATAATTCTCAGTACCTTAGGTATGAAAAGCAGAGGATGGAACACATACACCGACTGGTACACCCACGGTGTTACCAGAACGTCCACAGCTATTGCCTGAGGGTCTCTTAACCTGGCGCAATACCTGTCCCGTTTTTTGTTCAGACGGGACGCCATCATGTCCACCTTTGGTAATTCCCAACGGTTTACAATCATGTGGAAAACTTCCCCATGAAGTTCCCACTCTGCCGGGCGGAGGTCGTGCCTACTGAGGAAGTCTGCTTCCCAGTTTCCATTCCCGGAATGAAACACTGCTGACAGTGCTATCACATGATTTTCCGCCCAGCGAAAAGTCCTTGCAGTTTTTGCCACTGCCCTCCTGCTTCTTGTGCCGCCCTGTCTATTTACGTGGGCGACTGCCGTGATGTTTTATCCCACTGGATCAATACCGGCTGACCTTGAAGCAGAGGTCTTGCTAAGCTTAGAGCATTATAAATTTACCCTTAGCTATATTTATGTGGAGAAAAGTCTCCAGACTTGATCACACTCCCTGGAAATTTTTTTCTTGTGTGACTGCTCCCCAGCCTCTCGGGCTGGCCTCCGTGGTCACCAACATCCAAAACTGAATGCCGAATCTGCGGCCCTCTAGAAGATGAGCACTCTGTAACCACCACAGGAGAGACACCCTTGTCCTTGGATATAGGGTTATCCGCTGATGCATCTGAAGATGCGATCCGGACCATTTGTCCAGCAGATCCCACTGAAAAGTTCTTGCATGAAATCTGCCGACTGGAATTGCTTCGAAGGAAGTCACCATTTTTTTTACCATGGCCCTTGTGCAATGATGCACTGATTTTAGGAGGTTCCTGACTAGCTCGGATAACTCCCTGGCTTTCTCTTCCGGGAGAAACACCTTTTTCTGGACTGTGTCCAGAATCATCCCTAAGCACAGGAGACTTGTTGTCGGGATCAGCTGCGATTTTGGAATATTTAGAATCCACCCCTGCTGTTGTAACAGTATCCGAGATAGTGCTACTCCGACCTCCAACTGTTCCCTGGACTTTGCCCTTATCAGGAGATCGTCCAAGTAAGGGATAATTAAGACGCCTTTTCTTCGAAGAAGAACCATCATTTCGGCCATTACCTTGGTAAAGACCCGGGGTGCCGTGGACAATCCAAACGGCAGCGTCTGAAACTGATAGTGACAGTTCTGTACCACGAACCTGAGGTACCCTTAGTGATAAGGGCAAATTTGGGACATGGAGGTAAGCATCCCTGATGTCTCGGGACACCATATAGTCCCCTTCTTCCCGGTTCGTTATCACTGCTCTGAGTGACTCCATCTTGATTTGAACCTTTGTAAGTGTTCAAATTTTTTTAGATTTAGAATAGGTCTCACCTAGCCTTCTGGCTTCAGTACCACAATATAGTGTGGAATAATACCCCTTTTCTTGTTGTAGGAGGGGTAATTTAATTATCACCTGCTGGGAATACAGCTCGTGAATTGTTTCCCATACTGCCTCCTTGTCGGAGGGAGACCTTGGTAAAGCAGACTTCAGGAGCCTGCGCAGGGGAAACGTCTCGACATTCCAATCTGTACCCCTGGGATACTACTTGTAGGATCCAGGGGTCCTGTACGGTCTCAGCGTCATGCTGAGAGCTTGTCAGAAGCGGTGGAACGCTTCTGTTCCTGGGAATGGGCTGCCTGCTGCAGTCTTCTTCCCTTTCCTCTATCCCTGGGCAGATATGACTCTTATAGGGACGAAAGGACTGAAGCTGAAAAGACGGTGTCTTTTTCTGCAGAGATGTGACTTAGGGTAAAAACGGTGGATTTTCCAGCAGTTGCCGTGGCCACCAGGTCCGATGGACCGACCCCAAATAACTCCTCTTCCTTTATACGGCAATACACCTTTGTGCCGTTTGGAATCTGCATCACCTGACCACTGTCGTGTCCATAAACATCTTCTGGCAGATATGGACATCGCACTTACTCTTGATGCCAGAGTGCAAATATCCCTCTGTGCATCTCGCATATATAGAAATGCATCCTTTAAATGCTCTATAGTCAATAAAATACTGTCCCTGTCAAGGGTATCAATATTTTTAGTCAGGGAATCCGACCAAGCCACCCCAGCTCTGCAGATCCAGGCTGAGGCGATCGCTGGTCGCAGTATAACACCAGTATGTGTGTATATACTTTTTATGATATTTTCCAGCCTCCTGTCAGCTGGCTCCTTGAGGACGGCCCTATCTATAGACGGTACCGCCACTTGTTCTGATAAGCGTGTGAGCGCCTTATCCACCCTACGGGGTGTTTCCCAACGCGCCCTAACTTCTGGCGGGAAAGGGTATACCGCCCATATTTTCTATCGGGGGGAACCCACGCATCATCACACACTTCATTTAATTTATCTGATTCAGGAAAAACTACGGTAGTTTTTTCACATCCCACATAATACCCTCTTTTGTGGTACTTGTAGTATCAGAAATATGTAACACCTCCTTCATTGCCCTTAACGTGTGGCCCTAATAAGGAATACGTTTGTTTATTCACCGTCGACACTGGATTCAGTGTCCCTGTCTGTGTCGACCGACTAAAGTAAACGGGCGTTTTAAAACCCCTGACGGTGTTTTTGAGACGTCTGGACCGGTACTAATTGTTTGTCGGCCGTCTCATGTCGTCAACCGACCTTGGCGCGTGTTGACATTATCACGTAATTCCCTAAATAAGCCATCCATTCCGGTGTCGACTCCCTAGAGAGTGACATCACCATTACAGGCAATTGCTCCGCCTCCTCACCAACATCGTCCTCATACATGTCGACACACACGTACCGACACACAGCACACACACAGGGAATGCTCTGATAGAGGACAGGACCTACTAGCCCTTTGGAGAGACAGAGGGAGAGTTTGCCAGCACACACCAAAAACGCTATAATTATATAGGGACAACCTTATATAAGTGTTTTCCCTTATAGCATCTTTTTTATATATTTCTAACGCCAAATTAGTGCCCCCCCTCTCTGTTTTAACCCTGTTTATGTAGTGCAGTGCAGGGGAGAGCCTGGGAGCCTTCCCTCCAGCCTTTCTGTGAGGGAAAATGGCGCTGTGTGCTGAGGAGATAGGCCCCGCCCCTTTTTCGGCGGCCTCGTCTCCCGCTCTTAACGGATTCTGGCAGGGGTTAAATATCTCCATATAGCCCCCGGAGGCTATATGTGAGGTATTTTTAGCCAAAAATAGGTTTTCATTGCCTCCCAGGGCGCCCCCCTCCCAGCGCCCTGCACCCTCAGTGACTGCCGTGTGAAGTGTGCTGAGAGGAAATGGCGCACAGCTGCAGTGCTGTGCGCTACCTTAAGAAGACTGAGGAGTCTTCATGCCGCCGATTCTGGACCTTCTTCTTGTTTCAGCATCTGCAAGGGGGCCGGCGGCGAGGCTCCGGTGACCATCCAGGCTGTACCTGTGATCGTCCCTCTGGAGCTAATGTCCAGTAGCCAAAGAAGCCAATCCATCCTGCACGCAGGTGAGTTCACTTCTTCTCCCCTAAGTCCCTCGTTGTAGTGATCCTGTTGCCAGCAGGACTCACTGTAAAATAAAAAACCTAAGCTAAACTTTTCTAAGCAGCTCTTTAGGAGAGCCACCTAGATTGCACCCTTCTCGGCCGGGCACAAAAATCTAACTGAGGCTTGGAGGAGGGTCATAGGGGGAGGAGCCAGTGCACACCACCTGATCCTAAAGCTTTACTTTTTGTGCCCTGTCTCCTGCGGAGCCGCTATTCCCCATGGTCCTTTCAGGAACCCCAGCATCCACTAGGACGATAGAGAAAAAGTGGAATACAATGACACCGATGCCTTTTAACTCAGAGTGCTTCTGGAACCAAGGCCATGGGGAAATATCGTGCAACCATTACCTGGTAATTCAGGTAATGCCCTCTAAGTTATTACTAAGTGTGAGTGTGTACCCTCATCCCTCTAACCACATATTTTTGACTGCACAGTGGTTACCACAGTGTTTGTTTGTTTGTTTGTTTGTTTGTTTGTTTGTTTCTGCAGTCCCCATTGTAAGTATTGTAAGGATCTGCGATGTTTGGAGCATACAGAGTGCATTTTGGTCCTCATTCAGCATGAGTTGTAGTTTTGCAAAAATTAGCAAAACTGCAACTCTTTCCCCTAACATGCGGGGGGCCGCCCAGCGCAGGGCTAGGTTACTCCGCATGCCGGGTCCTACTACCCCGCTCCCACCCACCCACCACTAAAATGTGAGCACTTCGCTAAACGGCGAAGCACTCGCATGTTTAGGGTAGCCCTCTGCCTCCGCAGTCGCCGGGACGCCATATTTTGGGTCGCGTGTGACGTCCTGCAGCTGCCGCAGCCCCGCAGGTGGTCTGGACATGTCTCTGTTGTCCCACGCACCCCCCCAATGCTGCGTCGACGTCCCCACCCTGCAAACACCTCTGCTGTCAGTCATGCTGAGGCGTTCGCATAGGTGAGATGCCGTCGCCTGCAGTGCGGCTCCTGCGCGTACGTACACCTCACAGGGGCTTCTGTATGCAAACGCAAATTAGGCCATTTGTCTTTTTCATGTTTTGCAGATGATTTATCTGTTTTGATAAAAGGCCCAATTCATGTCTGTACACACATGCCTACGCAGCTGCGATTTTTCACTCTGTCGCCCTGAAAAGAATATAGACGCCCACCGGAGCCATTTCAAAGTCCGCAACAACTGCTTACACATATACAGCATCGACGCAAGACTGAGGAACATTGACTCCCTGAGTGAGTCTGCCGCCACGCAGACTGGCCGCAGCAGTAGTAACGTTGCTACTATGTTTCTAAGCGTACATGGCAGGGAAAAGCAGATACACGCCCGGTAAATGGTGGCGTTTTTGCTGCCACTCCCCGTTACCTCCTCCAAATGGTCCCATCCTGTCAATCACTCTGTGAATTAATAGTCACTATGAGCGGCATTGCAAAGGTTCCTTGGAGTGCAGTCTGCCAATAATATCTCATTTGCGTGGAAATTGGTATTGCGTACAAACATGAAGTAGACCCTGTCTTCCTTGTGGTTTCATTTTTACATTTAATTGATCTAAATTTTGAACATAGTCAATCAAAAATATAATTAAACCTACAGTGAAATGTAAAACAATTCAAGAGGGCATTTAAAGATCCCATTGTTCCAGATGGTTAGAGGTGAAGTTACCCTCATCTTCATGTGAGTTTGACATGACTGCCTCAATAAAGTAGAACCTCTGCCCTCCAGCGGTGCGATCGGGTCAGAACTGCACATGCGCCGGCGCATGCAAGATGGCCGAAGGCCATCGGGCTGCTACGATCGCCTCTGCCTGATTGACAGGCAGAGGCGGTCGCAGGGTGAAACGGCGGCATTTGGCCGCTGTTTCGTGGGCGCGGTCCGGCCAACGCAGGCGTGGACGGACCGAACAGGGGACGGGCCGCAGCAACTGCGTGACGTCACACGCAGCCGCTGCGGGCCGGGGAGCGATGAGCAGCTCCAGGCCAGCACGCTAAAGCTGCGCTGGTCGGGAGCTACGCTGTGCGATGCCTTTGCACTTCGGGGGGGACGGCACTGACATGCGGGGCGGCACAGTTACAATCATCTCGGAATGACCCCCAATAGCTGAAGACTGTGTCCAGCACATGCTAATGCATAGTCCACCTGTCAGACTCTAGCCCATACATTTTATGTAGGAAAAATAAAGGGGGCTATAAATATTGCATTTCCTGAAGCACCCTTCTCACCCCATAGATTGGTTCTCCCATCTGTTAAGCCAATGGACTCTCATCTGCCTTTTTCACCCAATAGGCTTGTCCGTTTGCCTATTCTCTATCTACAGTCTTGTTTTCTCTTCTGTACTTAAATCCAGAAACATGTTATCTTGTCAGGACCTGTTATCTTAACCATCCTCTTCAGAAAATAGTTATCTTAATTGTCTTGCACAATACGGAGACTTGTTATCTGATTGGCCTTCCTCAGCCTAGGGATTTTTTTCCATCTGCTCTCAAGCAATAGTCCTGTGCTCCCATCTACTCTCAACCTTACACTTGTTATACAGATCATCCCCAACCAATAGACTTTTTATTTCACCAGAATCAACTCTGCTCTCCATTCATTGGGCCGAGATCGCCGGAAGTGCGAGAAGCCGGGCAATCTTGTAAGTTTTTTTAAAGGAATAATAACAAGGCATAACCATCCGGCCCATAGTCTTATTTTCCACCTGCATTCAGTCCATAGAGCTGTTACTGCATTTGTCCCATAGGCTCATACATGCCAGCCTTTAACCCTTACACTGGTCTTTCTCATCCACCCTCACTCCACACACTGAACACTGAAAATACAAAACTCGCACGGTCCCGTCCCGCATGTCATTGAAAATAACTCCATTTGCTGTAATGATCATAAATCGGCTACCCCCCAGTGAATAACCAGTATATATTTTTTTCCCGTAAGTCTAAAGATGCAGTAAAGAAAAAAAATAAATTAGCCATGTGTAATTGTAATTAGCCACATCTGCTGCCGCAGGGTGCTGGACACAATCTGTTGGCACTCGCACAATTATTAACTACTTCGTCACATAGGCCATTGTAACAGTCCCATACAATCAGGGCATAGTGCCAGGAAAACACTGATATTTTGTGTTGAGACGTTGCCAGTTGACACTCCTTTTGCAAATAACATTGCTCCGATTAAATATCTGATTAATTGTTTTGTTTTGCTCTGAAAGAAAACTGTTGAGTGTTTCAAGTTTTTTTCCAGCTGACCTTTGGCATTCTAACCACTGTGTGGTTTATTGAAGGGTTGTACTTTGTTGTTGCTCTACCATGCATTGAGGTGTAAACCTCTGGAGATTTGTTTTATTACTGTTATTGGGAGGTGAGGACACAGGAAGGTATTGTATTCGCTTTCTGTAAATCTAGATTCTTCCCTTTGAAATATAATTGAATTACTGATCCATGTCTGTGCAAAGTCTAGACCGATTCATACTAATACTGGTCTTAGCAAGATTTAGATTGGAGTTACATTATTCTTGGTAATGAAGAGCATGGGTAGTATCTAGAGAAGGGGGGACCATCTGTCCCCCTGGTCATGTGATACAGTGCACCACATTGTTATGGTGATAATTTATACCATGTGCTGTGATTGAAATACAGTCTAGGGTCCCATCAAACCAAAATATACTAAGTGGGAGGCGAGTTCAAAACAGAACTGTGTTCGCCTGAGATGCTCATGGGAGTTCAGTGCAATCTGATCTGAAAAACTTGTGCTGTGTTCCTTTGCAGAGTAACCACTTTTTATTGCTGTTTCCTCGTTCCTTGTTACACTTGCAGTAATATTATACAGTGTGACTGTTAGTGGCTCCACTGGCTAATTTGACTCTACCACATAGACCCCCCTAATTCTAATTTAGTAGATGGTGAAAAGATATAGCACTTGTAATGAGTCACTTAAAAATAGTTTAATGTTAACAAGGATGATCTTAATTATGAGACCACAGCATTTAGTTAAACCAAAAAAATCAACATGGTCTATTCTGATGAATGAACATTTTTAATACTGTACAAATTGGACAATATGGAAATGCAGAAAAAAATAATTGGGGGATCCAAAACAAAAACAAAAAAGTCACTCAAAATGTTGTCACTGTTTGTTTTCCTAATCTAGGGGGTCATTCCGAGTTGTTCGCTCGGTAAAAATCTTCGCATCGCAGCGATTTTCCGCTTAATGCGCATGCGCAATGTCCGCACTGCGACTGCGCCAAGTAAATTTGCTATGCACTTAGGAATTTTACTCACGGCATTTTCATCGTTCTGGCGATCGTAATGTGATTGACAGGAAATGGGTGTTACTGGGCGGAAACAGGCCGTTTTATGGGCGTGTGGGAAAAAAACGCTACCGTTTCCGGAATAAACGCAGGAGTGGCTGGAGAAACGGGGGAGTGTCTGGGCGAACGCTGGGTGTGTTTGTGACGTCAAACCAGGAACGACAAGCAGTGAAATGATCGCAGATGCCGAGTAAGTCTGAAGCTACTCAGAAACTGCTACGAGGTGTGTAATCGCAATATTGCGAATACATCGTTCGCAATTTTAAGATGCTAAGATTCACTCCCAGTAGGCGGCGGCTTAGCATGAGCAAATCTGCTAAAATTCACTTGCGAGCGAACAACTCGGAATGACCCCCCTGGTGTGCTGCAAATACTGACTTATCAGTAATGCTGATTTCATACCAAGTGGAGCCCAGCAGTGAAAACTACCTCCTCCACTCTGCATTACCCCCATGCCATGTTGTTCCTCATCCCCTTCATCATCCCTAATCACTGGAATTCATCACCCCCAACTCCTGTTATTTCTAAACCCCTCCATCATCCCTAGTCACTGTAATTCATCACCCCCCCAACCCCTGTTATTCCTGACCCCCTTTATCATTCCCAGTCATTGTAATTCATCACCCCCCAACCCGTATTATTCTTCACCCCCTTCATCATCCCCAATCACTGTAATTTATCACCCCCAACCCTCATTGTTCCTCACCCCTTCATCATCCCCAGTCATTGTAATTTATCACCCCCAACCCTCATTGTTCCTCACCCCTTCATCATCCCCAGTCATTGTAATTTATCACCCCAACCCCTATTATTCCTCACCCCTTCATCATCCCCAGTCACTGTAATTCATCACCCCCAACCCATATTATTCCTCACCCCCTTTATCATCCCTAGTCATTGTAATTCATCACCCCCCAACTCCTAGTATCCCTGACCCCCATCATCAGTCATTGTAATTCATTACCCCCCAACTCCTAGTATCCCTGACCCCATTATCATCCCCAGTCACTGTAATTCATCACCCCCAACCCATATTATTCCTCACCCCCTTTATCATCCCTAGTCATTGTAATTCATCACCCCCCAACTCCTAGTATCCCTGACCCCCATCATCAGTCATTGTAATTCATCACCCCCCAACTCCTAGTATCCCTGACCCCCTTCATCAGTCATTGTAATTCATTACCCCCCAACTCCTAGTATCCCTGACCCCATCATCATCCTCAGTCATTGTAATTCATCACCCCCCAACTCCTAGTATCCCTGACCCCCTTCATCATCCCCAGTCATTGTAATTCATCACCCTAAGCCCTATTATCCCTCACCCCTTCATCATCCCCAATCACTGTAATTCATCACCCCCAACTCCTGTTATTCCTCACCCCTTAATCATCCTAGTCATTGTAATTCATCACCCCCAACCCCTATTATTCCTCATCCCTTCATCATCCCCAGTCATTGTAATTTATCACCCCCAATCCCTATTATTCCTCACCCCTTCATCATCCCCAGCATTGTAATTTATCACCCCCAACCCCTATTATTCCTCACCCCTTCATCATCCCCAGTCATTGTAATTTATTACCCCCAGCTCCTATTATTCCTCACCCCTTCATCATCCCCAATCACTGTAATTAATCACCCCCAACCACTATTATTCCTCCCCCCTTCATCATCCCCAGTCATTGTAATTAATCACCCCCAACCCCTATTATTCCTGACCCGCTTTATCATCGCTAATCATTGTAATTAATCGCCCCCAAACCCTATTATTCTTCTTCACCCCCTTCATCATCCCCAGTCACTGTAATTCATCACCCCCAACCCATATTATTCCTCACCCTCCAACCCCTATTATTCCTCACCCCTTCAACATCCCCAATACCCGTCATTCATCACCCCCCAACCCCTATTATTCCTCATACCCTTCATCATCCCCAGCCACTGTAATTCATCACCCTCTAACCCCTTTTCCCTCCACCTCTCTAACTCATCATCCCCAACCCCTGTTGTTCATTAATACCCCCATACCTATTGTTTATTACCACCTTCATGTTTCTCTCAATCCATGTTATTCTCTTCTTCATTATCCCCTATCCACTTCTATTAATCCACTCCCTTCATTATCGCTCATCCCTTTTATTAATTCCTCATTCATCACCTTCTCACTCCTGTTACTGATCATTCCCTACAATAGCCCCACCCATTATTCATCACCTCCTTTATAATTTCCCTGTATCACCCTCAGCCTTGTTATTCAGTCACCCCTTTTCACATCCCCCACCTTGTCAGCCATTATTATTCACCCCCCCCCATGATAAACCATCACCCGTCATCATGCCGTCATCCCTGTGATGTATAAACCTCTTCAATATCCCCTTCCACTGTGACTCATTCAGCCAGCTCTATTATTCCCTCATCCCTGTTATTCAGCACCCCTCTTTATAATCAGCCTCCTCTTTTATTCATCAACCCCTCATAATCCCAGCACCACTATTTACTGCTCCGCAGTGAGTCTTACAGTGGGAAAGGCATCTGGACACCGCACCTGCGTGAATCCACATAGTCAGGCTTTGTGTTGAGCCAGCTCTGCATCTCAGACAAGGATGGATCAGGAATGTATTAGTCAAAACCTCAAATCATCATGAGTGAATTTTCTTCTGCTTATTATTTGATTAATCCAAGTATGAGACAAGTGATTTTCATTGAATCTGCTACAATAAACCTTCCTACACACAGGAAAGACTGTCCAAGGTGCTCCACTTGCAGTGCTTTGTGAATGTAGTGCAAACCAAGGGTCTAATTCAAGATGGATCGCAAATCGCGATCCAACTGCACTTTTTATAATAACCCCCACTGCGCACGCGAAGGTCCCATCCTGCGCATGCGTCTACAGTTAGTGCTAAAGGTTAGCATTACCTGCGAACGCCTCTGCCTGATTGACAGGCCGAGGCATTCGCAGGGGGCAGCATCGCTCTGTTTCCATGGCAGAGACGTAGCGCGCAGGGGCTGCGTTGGAAAAATGGAGGCGTGGTGGCGCAAACTGGGGGCGTGGCATGGGTGTTAACGGGGCAGCTGCATGTCATCACCCGCAGCCGCTGCGATGTGAAAAATGTTGGCAGGCAGCATCCACAATTTCAGCGATCACGCTGAAATTGCGTCTCAATCGCAATTTCATTGTGATTGCATCGCTGGGCGGAAGTTTACATGCTGGGTGGCCCCCAGCATGCCAGCAAAAGGATTTACAATCCTTACTGAATAAGGTCCCAAGCTCAGTATCGGAAGTATTAATGCCGATACGCTACAGATGTTTAATATATGGCAGCCCATGGATCTCTTTTGTTAATTACTCATGTGCAATACAAAAAGAAAGGTAAATGTGTATGTGTGCAGCGCTATTTTCTGAAAGATATTACCAGTTCAAATTATTTCCAATTTAATGGTAATCAGATACTGTGTGATACCCTTATGTCTAATATTACCCAAGAATATAATTGGGACATAGTATTTAGACTTTAGACATATTTATTGTAACTAGTGATGAGCTGGTTCGGTTCCTCGGAATCCGAACCCCCCCGAACTTCACCCATTTTACGCGGTTCCGAGGCAGACTCGAATCTTCCCGCCTTGCTCGGTTAACCCGAGCGTGCCCGACCATCATCATCCCGCTGTCGGATTCTCGCGAGATTCGTATTCTATATAAGGAGCCGCGCGTCGCCGCCATTTTCACTCTTGCATTGGAGATGATAGGGAGAGGACGTGCAGCGTTCTCTCAGTTGTGTTCAGTGTGCTGCAAATATCTGTGCTCAGTGTGCTGCAAATATCTGTGCTCAGTGTGCTGAAAATATCTACGTTCTCTGCCTGAAAAACGCTCCATATCTGTGCTCAGTGTGCTGCAAATATCTGTGCTCAGTGTGCTTTATTGTGGGGACCACCAGTATTATATAGTAGGAGGACAGTGCAGAGTTTTGCTAACCAGTGACCACCAGTATTATACGTTCTCTGCCTGAAAAACGCTCCATATGTGTGCTGCATTGTAGTATATAGTAAGAGGACAGTGCAGAATTTTGCTGTGACCACCAGTATATATATATATATATAGCAGTACGGTACAGTAGTCCACTGCTCTACCTCTGTGTCGTCAAGTATACTATGCATCTATACCTGTGGTGCATTTTAGTTGTGCGCAGTATATATAGGAGGACAGTGCATAATTTTGCTGACCACCAGTATATAATATATAGCAGTACGGTACAGTAGTCCACTGCTCTACCTACCTTTGTGTCATCAAGTATACTATCCATCCATACCTGTGGTGCATTTAAGTTGTGCACAGTATATATAGAAGGAGGACAGTGCATAATTTTGCTGACCACCAGTATATAATATATAGCAGTACGGTACAGTAGGCCACTGCTCTACCTACCTCTGTGTCGTCAAGTATACTATCCATCCATACCTGTGGTGCATTTAAGTTGTGCGCAGTATATATAGTAGGAGGACAGTGCATAATTTTGCTGACCACCAGTATATAATATATAGCAGTACGGTACAGTAGTCCACTGCTGTACCTACCTCTGTGTCATCAAGTATACTATCCATTCATACCTGTGGTGCATTTAAGTTGTGCGCAGTATATATAATAGGAGGACAGTGCATAATTTTGCTGACCACCAGTATATAATATATAGCAGTACGGTACAGTAGGCCACTGCTCTACCTACCTCTGTGTCGTCAAGTATACTATCCATCCATACCTGTGGTGCATTTAAGTTGTGCGCAGTATTTATAGTAGGAGGACAGTGCATAATTGTGCTGACCACCAGTATATAAGATATAGCAGTACGGTACAGTAGTCCACTGCTCTACCTACTTCTGTTTCGTCAAGTATACTATCCATCCATACCTGTGGTGCATTTAAGTTGTGCGCAGTATATATAGTAGGAGGACAGTGCATAATTGTGCTGACCACCAGTATATGATATATAGCAGTACGGTACAGTAGTCCACTGCTCTACCTACCTCTGTGTCGTCAAGTATACTATCCTTCCATACCTGTGGTGCATTTTAGTTGTGCGCAGTATATATAGTAAGACGACAGTGCATAATTTTGCTGACCACCAGTATATAATATATAGCAGTACGGTACAGTAGGCCATTGCTATTGATATATTACTGGCATATAATTCCACACATTAAAAAATGGAGAACAAAAATGTGGAGGGTAAAATAGGGAAAGATCAAGATCCACTTCCACCTCGTGCTGAAGCTGCTGCCACTAGTCATGGCCGAGACGATGAAATGCCATCAACGTCGTCTGCCAAGGCCGATGCCCAATGTCATAGTAGAGAGCATGTAAAATCCAAAAAACAAAAGTTCAGTAAAATGACCCAAAAATCAAAATTAAAAGCGTCTGATGAGAAGCGTAAACTTGCCAATATGCCATTTACGACACGGAGTGGCAAAGAACGGCTGAGGCCCTGGCCTGTGTTCATGGCTAGTGGTTCAGATTCACATGAGGATGGAAGCACTTATCCTCTCGCTAGAAAACTGCAGTGCCACTCCTAGGTGGGCCAGGTGTTTGTGTCGGCCTCTTGGGTCGATTAGCTTAGCCATCCAGCGACCTTGGTGCACCACTTTTTTTCTTTGCATCATGTGCTGTTTGGGGACTATTTTTTGAAGTGCCATCCTGTCTGACACTGCAGTGCCACTCCTAGATGGGCCAGGTGTTTGTGTCGGCCACTTGGGTCGCTTAGCTTAATCATCCAAATTTTAGGACTAAAAATAATATTGTGAGGTGTTCAGAATAGACTGGAAATGAGTGGAAATTATGGTTATTGAGGTTAATAATACTATGGGATCAAAATGACCCCCAAATTCTATGATTTAAGCTGTTTTTGAGGGGTTTTTGTAAAACAACACCCGAATCCAAAACACACCCGAATCCGACCAAAAATTTTCAGGGAGGTTTTGCCAAAACGCGTCCGAATCCAAAACACGGCCGCGGAACCAAAACACAAAACCCGAAAAATCTCCGGTGCACATCACTAATTGTAACATAATAGAATTCTTACAATGTGCAGTGTCAATAGCACAAATTAGAAAAACTCATTTGCAATGTTGGTATGTATTGCAGAGGGACCAGTGGTGCCTATAATGTGCACTGTGAATAAATGTTGAGCATTCAAGTATTCAGCAGCTTGGATGGCAGCACCGGTCACCCATGTTAAGCTTAGTGGGGCCTTGAAGACCCCTCATAAGTAGTGGTAGAGTTTATACTATACTCCAGGTATACAGCAAAGCAGTGGGGTCATTTATATTTACTGTATTTCATAGCCCCCCACATGCCCTTAATATGCCATCAGACTCCTCTACCAAAGTGCCTTTAGACCCCTCTAGACCCCTTATATGCCTTCACTTGCCTTTTATATATGAACAGACCCCACCATGTACCCCTTTTATGCAGTCAGACTCCACCACGTGCCCCTTTTATGCCATCAGACTTCTCCACCTGTCTCTAATATGCCATTAGACTCCTCCACATACCTCTTATACAGTATGCAGTCAGAGTCCTGATACCCCTTATATGCCATCAGAACCTTCCTCATGCTGGTGACTGTACAGGTACTGCTTGTATGCCATCGGACTTCTCCACATGACCTTTAAAAATCACTTCTGTCCTTTAGAATTCCTCCCTTTTTGCATTTAAACTGGAGCCAGTGTAGAGAGGAGGGACAGCATAATTTCCTCCCATGGCAGTTAATGGAGTGCAATGATGCTGACTCTGATCTCCCTGCGTTATGCAGAGGAGAAAGTCATGTGACTTGCCCGGCAGTCCTCCCCCCAGGGATTTTCCCAGCGGCCTGGAGCCAGCCATATGCTTAAGAATGTTCCTTGTGCCACATCTGGCATGAACATAGGTGTCGGAATCGGGGGGGGGGGGGGGGGTGCAGGGGAGCAAGAGGACGTCTCTACCCCCCAAAAAAGTCAGTTTACTGGGCTGCGGGACACAGTGCGACCGCCATCTAGCCCTTTCTGACTACTCCATCTCCTCCCTCCCCACAGCCCTTCTCCACCCGCTTACAGGTCCCTCCTCCACCCTGCACTCTGCTCCAGCACCTGCAGTGTGTGGCTATTTACTTAAAACTGGCCCCTCCTCTGGGACTACCCCTGCGTCCTTTTCTCATCCCTTGTCATTGGTTTCTCCCCTCTTCCCTTTCAGCTCCCCTTCGTCGTCGTCCCCTCACAGCAGCCCCCAGCCCCTCAGATAAACAAATAGATAGAGATATCTATATAAATATAAATATACATATCTGTCTCTGTCAGGTAGGTGGTGTAGCAGGTAAGTCCAGCTGCCCCTCGGGGTGACATTAAGCAATTTAGGGGCGCCAAAATTAAATGATATCTTGCTCCCCCCCAACCAAAAAAGTTGTTTACGACCCTGGGCATGTGTACCAGGTATCGCCAACCTCTGGTTTACATTCACTACCACACACACTAGGACCCATTTTTGTCAGAAACCAATTAATACAACATCATGGTTTGGCCTGTCGGAGGACTCTGATAAACCCACCCGTCAACTTGAAATCCATGTCCCCAGCACTCTGGAGCAGTACTGCTAACTACTGTGCCACCATGTTTCTCCTAAACCCTAATGTAATTCCAAAAAGTAGCCTAGGTGTACCATATCCCAAATCCAAGTCGTACAGTGCAATCACCAGAGAATCTATTTAGGATGCGTCAGTTCTTTATTTATATTCACATGTACATCAGACTTTTCAAGGGAATTCATTTTGTTATTGTTCTATATCTTTCCTGAAAATATATTTCTGTACTGTACCTGGCATATGCACACAGCTCTTGCAATAAATACTTTAAAACTGTATAAACAGTCATTAATTGTTATATAAATAGAGAATGTTGGACGATTGCACTGCCTCTGGTGTCTCTGCATGCTTGTGTACGTGATGAGAGTAGGATAGTGCTTGGGAGATGACTGTATGCATGCAGATGCTTAGCACTGAACCCTGTGTGTGATTTGTAAATGGAGCAAGTGAAGCTCAGTGGTTGTAAAAATAAATTCCATGTTAACAAGTCAGAGATTTGCTTTTAATGCAGCACAAACTCCAAAAATGGAAACACATATTTAGACTCCATTAAATTGCCTGTAAAAATAAAAGTATAAACCTACTGACATGCATCAGTTCTACAGCCTGAAGATTTGCTGACGAGTAGCTGCCATGCGTTCTGTTTGTCGCCCTTCCAGGACTCTCCGCCACTAAAACAAGGTTTACTTAACTTTGTATGTAGGCACCAATAATAATTTTCTGTCTTATTGTCTGATACATACAGTACTGTTCTGGGGTGCAGCAGCATCATAGTGGAATATGTCATTAACGGCTGTATCTTTATAACTTGATCCCTGTATAAAAGCCATGTACTTACAGTTCATGCTCACATCATTTTTCTAATTACCATGCAGTCAGTGTGTCTACAATTACCGCTACATGAGCCTATTCAGATGCGGTCGCAAAGAAGCTGAAGTACGCAATTTGGCAGATGTTTTCTTACTGCGCATGCGTCTGAGCCACAGGGCGCACACGCAGTAATTGAATTGCAATGGTGGTCACAGCAAGGGATTAGTCACAAAGTGAGTGACAGGAAGATAGTGTGTGGGGTGGTAATGGGGAGCGGTGGGGTAAACAAAGGAGTGTCATGGCTGTTCAGATGGCATCTTCTGGGCGTTCATAGATTAGCAGTTGCAATCTTACTTGCTACTGGAGATCCCTCGTCGTCCCTGGAGAGCAGCTTAGCCTGTGCGTCTACAGAGGCACTAAGACCCTGCAGGATGACCCGATAATGCAACATCATGACAGCATAGTGACGACTAGCCACAAGCTGGCCAAACTGTCAGCCATAAATCATAAAGTATTAAAATTGTATTTCTATTTTCATCACCAAAATTATGTGATTTTTAGAATTTTACACATTTAGGGAAACATTGAGGCTGACAGTATATGAGGTATACAAGCCCACAAGGCACTGGTTACAGCTACTCCACTTCTCATACTAGGCCCTTGATCATTTTCAGTACAAGGCCCATCTGGCCCTTAATCCGGCCCTGTGCCCATGTTAGCATATAGGGGGACATTTACTAAGTAGTGATAAGAGCAGAGAAGTGAGCCAGTGGAGAAGTTGCCCCATCAAAAAAATCATCAGCTCTGTATAATTTTATAGTATGCAAATTATAGATGTTACTTCAGTACTGATTGGTCGCCATGGACAACTTCTCCACTGGCTCACTTCTCCACTTTTATCACTGCTTAGTACATGTCCCCCATAGTCCCAATTGCGAACGGCAAGAGATAGCAACAG
The DNA here is from genome assembly GCF_028390025.1 of Pseudophryne corroboree. Lineage (NCBI taxonomy): Eukaryota > Metazoa > Chordata > Amphibia > Anura > Myobatrachidae > Pseudophryne > Pseudophryne corroboree. Next base: position 791,621,144 of record NC_086447.1, on the reverse strand, counting down.
CAATTGCAAGAATAACTACATCTGAATTAGGCACCCTGCAACAGTGACATCTAATGCAAAGCATCTTTCAGAAGTATAACTCACGTGGGCAGATTGCACGATCAAAAGATCACTTTCTACTCATACTCTATGTATCAAGTTTATCATTTTGTACATTTTTCCCTGTGTACAAATAACTCAATAACAGTTGCTATATAAAGAGATTAAAGTTTGTAAAATGATTGCATAGGTACCTATTCAGCTACAGTAATGAATCACTTCACTCTAATCCATTAATTAGGAGTGCTGGATTGGAGTATAACCAAGATAATGAAGGAGTCTAAACACGGGCTCTGAGATCATTCCACAGCTTTCAGTATTTCTCCTGTCACTCAAGTGACGTTTGCACGCCTTCATCTCATGAAACCAACCAGTACTTGTCTGGTTTGAATCCGATGTTCTCTGATCTTATGGCACTGAAGAAATGTAGACTCATTTTGCTTTGCTAAACATTAATTACCAATTTGTTGCTAGAACTCATTACTCCACTTCCGTGACGGCACATGCAGTACTATGATGGTGAGTACCTAACAGTGGTCGTGCAGGAGAAGTCAAAGGCCATTATAGCTCCTTAGTTCTGTGTGAGACACGCCATGAGAATTGATTTGGCCCACTCCCAAAACATGCTGGTAGTATAATTGGCTAGTGACTAGGAATGTACCATAGAGTGTGTGAGCACTTGTGCATTAGGGAATTTAGACTGTAAGCTCCAGTGGTGCAGGGACAATTATGATCTATGTACAGCTCTACGTAACTGGTGCTTTATACATAAGCAATACTTGTAATAATACATTTCTCAAGGTTGAGAAAGAGAAAACATATTAGAGTCACATGTGAGAATATACACCATCTCTTACAGGGGTGGAGGTGTTAGGCCTCACTGGTGTATAAAGATCAAGATTTGGATCTCTATATTTAGATGCTTTGTTTCCTGCCTGGTTCATTAGCCCTATCCGCGAGTCTGTAGTGCTACGGTAAATTTACATGTGCTGCCAGATTATAAAAGACTCTCTGCCTGCTATTTATTAAACACTTCTTTCAGATATCTGAGCATAACGTGTTTTTAATCATGCTTGTTCCTTGATTTACATAATTACAGAAATTGAATATGTACATCAACGTTTACAAGACTGCTTCTAAAGTAAAATTATCTTCTTGAGTCCAAAGAGCTTGCAGATAAGCAACTAACTGTGCCAGTGCTTTACAAGGACAGGTTCTATTTGGTTCATTATTGACTATTCAAAGCCTTTAAAGCCTCAACACAGTTGTGCCACCCCAGCACCTCTCAGCAGGCTGGCATAGAGCAGGGGTGGTAGTAGACAGTGAACAGTATGCTAGTCTATAATGAAGAGCTTATTTGACTCCATCTGATGATACGTGTGTACTCTGTAAGCGTACACCATTGTCTGCTATACACACACCACCTATGCTGCTTCCTTATTCATAATAATGTTGCATGTCAGTATTGAATGAGGTTGGCAGATGACCATACACACAGACTGGTTGTAGCTATCTTCCAACCTAGTAAACTGTCTGATTTAATTAAAACTCAACAACCTTAACCGTAAAAACAACAACCTTTTGATGGGTGTAGTAGGGTATGCTAGCGGCCGGGCTCCCGGCAACCAGCATACCGACGCCGGAATCCTGACCGCCGGCATACCGACAGCTGGGCGAGCGCAAATGAGCCCCTTGCGGGCTCACTGCGCTCGCCACGCTGCGGGCATGGTGGCGGTCTACACGCGCCACTCTATTCTCCCTCCAGGGGGTCATGGACCCCCAAGAGGGAGAAAAGATGTCGGTATGCCGGTGGTCGGGATTCCGGCGCCAGTATGCTGGTCATCGGGAGTCCGGCCGCCGGCAAACAGAAGACCACCCCATTTTGACATAAGAGGCTGCCTGGAGGACCACTTCACATTAGAGCAGAGTGTGTGTGTTCTACAGATTAATTATACCCCTTTCATAAATATGCCGTGGCAAAAACACAGCTCCATAAAGGGTTTTTCAAAACGGGTGTAACCCGGGTCCCAGCTCGGTCAATCCCTTTCACACATAAACCATGTCTATCCTGGCATTCCGTGTGACATCATTTAAATGGGACACTTTAATGCCGTCCTCTGCTGCTGATGAGACCATTTTGAACAACCCCAGGCAGCCCCAAATTACCAATCAGCTCCTTCTTGGCACGATCAGGATCTATAACCTCGGACATAAGCCAGGGCACTGAAACAAGTTGCAAGTCCCGAGGATAACAATGGCTGAATGCATGGTAGCGAACCAACCCGGGTCTGATCTATTCAGACATAAACGGGACAGGGTCGACTTGGCATGCCCCGGCAAATTCCTGGGGTTTTGGTTATGTCAGAAAGGGGTATTATCTGCCCAGCTAAAACCTTGCCTGCCATTGACAATAATTCTATGTAAACAGACACAATAGAAACTGGCGCATTCATTTATTAACTGTAGTTGGATTTCATAATAATCTTAGCTATTCCCTGTGATGTTGCTCTGTGAAGCAGAAAGGGCATGTTTACATACATAAGCAACACATAAGTACAGTGTCCCTTTAATTGCAGTGTTAAATAGGGATGGATAGAGATGCTGATCATCTGTATCCGGTATCTCTTTACTAGGGCATTATGCGGGTAGTTTAGTAACATTGCAGTCTCATGTGTGTGTGTGTGTGTGTGTGTGTGTGTGAAGGGGGGGGGGGGGGGGGGGTGTTGTGACAAATGGAAAATGCTTTTCTCTGTCTCAGGTTCAGTCTAGACAATCTAATACTGCGTTCTTATTCACACAACCCCTGACTTTACTTTGTCTTCTTTGTTGTCATTCCAATGGCTCCACTTCTAAGTATTCTGTTTTCTTTGGCAGATGTATTTGCAGAACACGTCAGGTAAATTATATTATCTGCACTCATCATCGCCATCTAACTGCAGGTCCCCCAGCGTCCATTCGGAAAATACTGGACTATGTTCATGTATCGATGTTACAAACGCACCTCTGCCTACTTCCTTCATAACTTGTTCATATTGTCTCGTTAAGCTGTGCTTTGTGAAAAAGATCTTGCCATTTATGTGTTTGACTAAAAATACTCAAGTACAAAAAAAAATGAGATCCATTATGAGTGTCCTTGTGTGCACCAGTGCCACCGAACATATTTTCAAGCAATGTCTTTGAGTTTCCAAGAAGAAAGAAACTATCAAATATCCTATTTTACCTCAAACCTTGCTGAGCTTCAATGATCTCCAGAGGAACAGAGACAAGTTAGAACTAGACGATTTATAAAGCGACCCAATGTTTTTGTTTGGTTGGTTTTTCTTTTGTTCAATAGCTATAGAAAATTCTCATTCACAAGAGACTCCTCTTTAAAATGTAATATAAAGCTGAGCCCCACCGTGTTTTGGCAACTGTAAACCAGCAGTCCTTTATGCTTCATTTTTCCAAAAATGTAAATAGAACTTATAAGCTTCTAGAAATGCCAAAAGTGGTTCATTCTGGAACATACAGCAGCATTATACAAAATAAAATAGGAAAACGTGCAGGCTGTTTTCCAATATGTCAAACTGCTGTAGTTCAAGGCCAATACGTTTCCCCCAGGCTGATTTCTTAGACTTTTGGTTAATTTCCAACAAAGATGGCGCCATATAGCCCCCAATCTCTGAGATGCATCCCAAAAAATAAGTTTCCCACCATCTAAATTTTAAATATGTCTGCCTGGGGTTAGAACAATAATATTTTTCTGGTTTCTTTTTCTATTTCCAAATCAGCTTGTGTATTTTATGCTACCACAAAGCAGTACAGCTACAGATTTTTGAGGTTGTAGGATAAGTTCCATGTTGGAGACAAATAGCACAGTATATAATTTCATATTGTTTTATTTTTCTTCATTTGTTTTTTGCTCTTTTAGGTTTCATGCACTAAGCAAAAAAGAAAAAAAGTGTTTGTTTAGAGAAACTGTCACAGAATGATCAGTTTATATGATATCTGTCTATAATGAAGTGTGTAAGAGAATTACAGAGTATTTGTCACGTATGGAGTATACTGGGTTAAATTCTTTTCAGCATAATGTGTAGGGGTCTGAGCAGGAGCATAACTAGAACTTTGTGGGCAGTGGGCACCATAGCAAAATCTTGAAAGCAACCACCCCCCCCCCCCCCCCCCCCACACACACACACACACCTCTGTCGCTACAATGCCCCTTAAGGGCAGGAGAGAGAGGGGAGTGAGAGAGAGAGAAGATGCCAGGGGGGAGAGATGGAGAAAGAGAATGAGGCAAGGTACAGAGGGAGAGAGAGAATGATAGAGGATTTCCATGGAAAAATAGGGAACGAGAGAGAGACCGTGTCAGGGAGGGAAAGAAAGAGAGGAGCGAGAGACAGTGTTAGGGAGAGCGAGGAAGAAGGAGAGACACTACATGACTACAGAAGAGGAAGGGGTGGAGGCATGGATGGATGGATGGGGGGGTGGACGATGGGCGGACAGATGGTCGGATTGAGCACCATGTGGGGGCATGGACGAACGTTGGCGGCATTGACGGACAGACAGAGCACAATATGGGGGTATGGATGGATGGGAGGTAGCATAGACAGACAGATAAACAGACAAAGCACCATATGGGGTTATAGATGGATGGGATGGGACATAGATGGACAGATGAGCAGACAGAGCACCATACGGGGGTATAGACGGACGGACTGGAGGGGCCATACACAGACAAACGGATGAATAGAGCACCATATGGGGGTATAAACAGACAGATGGATGGGAGGGGGCATACACAGACAACAAATTGATATATCACCATATGGGGGTATAGACGGATGGACAGGAGCATACGCAGACAGACAGAGCACCATATGGGGGCGTAGATGGAAAGGTGAACAGACAGGAGAAGGCATAGAGGACTGACAGGAGGAGGCATAGATGGACGGACGGGAGGGGGCATAAACGGCCAGACCCTCTACCTATACAAGGTGCAGGGGATGCAGCTGTTATGGGGCTCGGCGGCTTGGGGGGGGGGGGGGGTGAAGGCAGTTCCACTGCACCCTCTAAAATGTATTATTGTTTAATATTATATTATTTTCATAATTTTGTTATTTTTACTTACTGCTGCCGCACCGGATTTGGGGCCCAGCAGTGTACTTTTGCTAGGAAAGAGGGAAGCAAAGCCACTTGTTCTACAGAATCCGGAAGCGTGGCTGCGCCTGCAGTAGCGGCAGTGCACGGCTGACGGATGTGTCACTGTATAAGCACAATCAGTGCGTGTCCGTTAGCCGCGCTGCCCCGGCGCCGCTACTGCAGGCGCAGCCACGCTTCCGTATTCTGTAGAGCAAGCGGCTATATGATGGGCTCGGTGTTACCAGAGAGTTCTTTTTCTCTGCAATTCTCTTTCTCTCTCTCAAATCTTCTCTCTCTTCCTCTCTACCACATTCTTCCCTGTCTCTCCCTCCATCCACTCTCTCTCTGACTTTCTCTCCTCCCCCCATTTTTGTATCCAGTCTCTCTCTGCTTCACATTTCTCTGCCCAATCTCTCTCTGTCTCCCATTTCTCTGCCCAGACTCTTTCTTACTGCCATCCATTTCTCTGCCCAGTCTCTCTCTCTGCGCCCTATTTCTCTTCTCAGTCTCTTTCTCTCTGCCATCCATTTTTCTGCCAAGTCTCTCTCTGTGCCCCATTTCTCTTTCCAGTCTTTCTCTCTGCCATCTTTTTCTCTACCCAGTCTCTCTCTCTCTCTGCCCCCATTTCTCTTCCCATTCTCACTCCCTGCCACCCCCCACCCATTTCTCTGCCCAGTCTCTCTCTTGCACCCCATTTCTCTTCCCAGTCTTTCTCTCTGCTATCCATTCCTCTGCCCAGTCTCTCTCTCTGCCCCCATTTTTTGTCCAGTCTCTCTCTCTGTCCCTCACTAAGTATGTTTTGTATATATATATATATATATATGTATGTGAAAAAATGTTTTTGTAGATCAGTGCGCTTATCCAACGTTCGGAAATCCCTTCCAAGGGTCACCAAATATCATCAAGCAAAGTCTCAGTCAATTGTAATCAGTCAAAATCCAAAGTGATCTAGCAAATTTTATCGGGTCCTATGAACACCTTCCAAACTTCTTTGGTGGCAGCTCAGTTCCTCAGGAAATGACCTGGGTATGTTCAGTCATGAATTTCTGTGGAGGTAGGGGAGAAGAACAAGCGCCATATGGTGTAGTAGTTTCAATAAATGGTATATTATAGACACGCAAATAGAAGTTAAGTACCGGAAGTAATCTTGAAACCAGGCCTATCGGTCTCTCTTTTCCAGTGGCTATTCCCCACCTATATATCAGGAGACAAAGATCATCGCCATATAGTGTAGTACCTTTGTAGATAACTTGAGGGTCCCTCCCCTATATATCATGCGTACCACATTAATGCTTTAGTCATGCATATAGGATAAACCTTTATCCAAGTAACCCAAGCAGGTCCCGTGTAGTATGCTGTTCACACAATTTCAAAAAACTGCCTTGTATAACAAAAATGTATTTTTAATAAACAAATAACAATAAGAATAAAGTAATAAAAAGCTTAGCTCAATGATACAGGCAGTAGGTAGGTAGGTCAGTCTCTCAATGCGTTTCGCCTCGTGTATGCTTCCTCAGGAGATTACACACTGTACAACACAGGTTCTCAAACTCGGTCCTCAGGACCCCACACAGTGCATGTTATGCAGGTCTCCTCACAGAATCACAAGTGAAATAATTAGCTCCACCTGTGGACCTTTTAAAATGTGTCAGTGAGTAATGAATACACCTGTGCACTTGCTGAGTTACCTGGAAAATATGCACTGTGTGGGGTCCTGAGGACCGAGTTTGAGAACCACTGCTGTACAACATAGTTCAAATTTATAACAACAGCTGTCAGTTAATTGGTTGGCTAAGTCACATGTCATGTACTTCCGGTCCCGGTGCTGTACGGACCCAGAAGTCAAATATAACCTTTAGAATTTTATTTATATACATTTATAATGTTGCAGAATAGAGCGGTTTAGATGGGAATACATTTTTAGTATAATAAAACAAACTATTTTCCTATTGTGCACGCTACATCCGTAACCGGAAGTAGCGGCTCAGAACGGGAAGCGACGTCAGTTCCTGTTATAAACATCCGTCTCGCCGCTGCAGCCGGCAGGAGCCATCCTTAGTTTCTGCTAACAAGCAGAAATTGCGATGCGTTCGCAATTACTGCTTGTTGAACTGGGGAGATGCCGGTCAGCATGCTGGGCGGCCTTGCCCAGCGATGGGCGGCCCCCAGCATGCTAGGAAAAGGATTGCAATCCTTACTGAATTAGGCCCTATATGTACCAATATTGCTTAGGAATCAAAATGCGTCAGCTGCATTCATGCATCCAGATAAGTCATTTTAGTGCAGACAAAAGGTGGGAAATGTAAGTGAGAAATGGTGCTACAGAACATCTGTGATGTGGGGGTTGCCACAAAAGGAAGTAATCATTAATAGCTCCCATAGCGGCAGTCTCCATGTCCAACCAAACTCTGTTACCTGATGGAGCATGCAGACATTGCACTAGTGTAGCAGAAGAAGAATAATAATGTATAATACAGTCCTCTTACATTCATTGATAGCTATTAGTGGTTTAATAATATTTTGCGATGTTATTTATGTGTACATAAGGGCGGTTGGCTGGCAGATTATTCTGTTTGTCACCTTCACAGTCATTGATGCTGTGACTGAGCATGTGTTGTTCAGCCTGACAGGTATATAAGGAATGGTTGGATTGTCCTTTGTCTTGTACAATGTAGTAGCTGTATGAAGTACAATGAAAGACTTTAATGCTTTAATACAATTCTATATTGTTTGTTTGTATTCACATGTAGAGTAGGCTAAAATCAGACATGCTTATGTTACTGATGCATTGGTATTAGGGAGTTGCTGTTTCCCTCTTACAAGCGCCACTTGTGTCTCCCCCATTGGAATGGTGCTTGTACAATAGCAAGACAGGGAATCCGAGCACTTAATAGAGGAATTTTATTTTGATTAGTAATCGAGCTGCTCCCAGGGTGATTGGAGCCCGCTGCAGTCTATAAATTACCACCTTCCTCCTATATGTTATCATTACTTTACACAATATGGGAATTCATCTCTTAATTCAATAAAAGGTTTAACATTACTAGAGCTCTTCTGTTCCACATAACACGTGAGCTTAACACAGTTCTGTCAGTATTCTACATTCAGCAGCGGCTGTTCTATCACTGTGGGGTCATTTTCACTTCCACTTTAAGCATTGTCCATATTAATATTTAATTTCACAAAATTCATACCACTTTCGACATACTGGCACAGTGCCTCTCAAGTATGGCACCCTACTACCATCGATCTAGGGAAATTCATCAAACTCAGAAAATGTTCGCTTTTTAAAGCTTGCTCTCAGTAGATGACACCACTTTAGGATTGTTACAGGGACGTGCAGTCAGGGGAGGCAGTGCCTCCCCTGTCATTAATGATTAAAATAATACAAAAAAGATACTTATGACACAGATTTTGTGTCATAAGTATATACTTTAATCTTTGTATTATTTTAATAATTTTTTTCTTTGTCAAAATCTGTGTTGAAGGTGTTTCGGAGGCACCGCTCTCGGTGCCTCCCGCTGACAATGTAAAAGAGCCGGGAGCAGGGGGTGGGGCCAAGCAGCGGGAAGAAAAATACCATTTAAAAAAAGCTCCATAAGCGGCACTTATGGAAATGCCTCTTAGACAGGGGCGTGCTTTCAACCCATATGAAAGCACGCCCCTGTCACTGTGTGGAGGAGGTGATTGGGCAGTGTTGGATCATGCGGGTGTGTCAACTATATGTGGCCGTCCCCGCTCACTCGTCCCCCAGACCAGTCCGTCCCCCAGGTTGCCGCTGAAGGGGACACTTTCTCCATTGTCTCCCGGCAGTTCCGTGCCCTTCACGCTGGATAGATAGGAGCCGCCCAGTGGAGAGCCGCGCCGTACTACCATGACCCAGCCTAGCTTCCCCGTCACCAATACTGCTACCTGCAGCACTGTTAGCTGTGGGGTACACCGGCTCCTTCTCTCACCGAAGCACGCAGATAGCCGGGCAGCGGCTCCGTCCCCTCCCGACTTACGACCTCTGCTGCTGCTGTGACCAACTAGGAGCCAGCTGCTTGCAAACAGTGCGGGGAACAAAGAAGACTTCGACAAGTTATCGGGGAGCAGAGAGACAGAGGTATGGGATGTGGGATGGCGCGGGGGGGCAGGGCTGGGAAGCGGCAGAGTGTCCTGTTGCTTGGTACAATATTGAAACACAGTGTCACTGAAAGGTAACTGCCCACAACGCTCGCTGCTGTCACTGCTCACAGGGTCTATTTACTAAGCCTGGCCCTGTCTCCCATGTCCTGTCCCATCCCTGTCACCTCTGTGCTGGCCCTGTCTCCCCTCTCTCCTGTCCCTGTCACCCCTGTCCTGTCCTATCCCATCCCCGTCACCTCTGCGCTGTCCCTGTCTCCCCTATCTCCTGTCCCCTCTGTGCTGGCCATCTCCCCTCTCTCCTGTCCCTGTCACCCCTGTCCTGTCCTATCCCATCCCTATCACCTCTGCGCTGTCCCTGTCTCCCCTCTCTCCTGTCCCTGTCACCCCTGTCCTGTCCCATCCCCGTCACCTCTGCGCTGTCCTTGTCTCCCCTCTCTCCTGTCCCTGTCGCCCCTGTCCTGTCCTGTCTCATCCCCGTCACCTCTGCGCTGTCCCTGTCTCCCCTCTCTCCTGTCCCTGTCGCCCCTGTCCTGTCATGTCTCATCCCCGTCACCTCTGCGCTGTCCCTGTCTCCCCTCTCTACTGTCCCTATCACCCTTGTCAGCTCTGTGCTGGCCCTGTCTCACCTCTCTCCTGTCCCTATCACTCACCTCTGTGCTGGCCCTGTCTCAGCTCTCTCCTGTCCCTATCACCCTTGTCACCTCTGTGCTGGCCCTGTCTCACCTCTCTCCTGTCCCTGTCACCCCTGTCCTGTCCCATCCTGGTCATCTCTGTGCTGGCCCTGTCATCTCTCTCTGCTGACCCTTCGATCTGTCCCCGTACCCTCTGCCCAGTGGGGGCACCAAAATCTAACTTGCCTCCAGGCAACGGGGATGAACTAACGCCACAGCTCCTGCACCTTGGTAGAGGGGAGCGGCGCCGGTCAAGGAAACCTAGGCTGAGAAAGTTCCCTGAGCGTGGCGCAGCCAGGGAGCTCCCAGGTCCGTTCCTTGTGCCCACCTCCCCCTCACTCCCCCTATGATTCCGCACCACCAGTAACTACTGAGCTGCAATCAGGGAGTCCAGTCTGGCCAGAGGGGGAAAGGGGCCACGAGCCCCCGCTCCTCCCCTCTTCTCTCACTCACGACCCCGGATTACTGTTCAGGCTGCTCTTGTCACCAGTGATCCCCGCAGTTCTAGGCCCAGGTCCAGGTAAGTAAATACCAATATAATGGTCATTCACTGTCTGTTCCCATCACCCTTTCCTTCTCTCTTTTACACTCTCACCCGCTGCTACTGCCGTTAGCCTCTCCCTGGCATCACCCTCCCCGTCACCCTCTCCCTGGCATCACGCACTGCTTCAACCCTCCTGGACTTCACCCACTGCTGTCACCCTCTCCGTCACCTTCTCCCTGGCTTCACCCACTGCTGTCACCCTCTCCCTGGCGTCACCCTCCCCGTCACCTTCTCCCTGGCATCACCCACTGCTGCAACCCTCCCTGACATCACCCACTGCTGTCATCCTCTCCGTCACCTTCTTCCTGGCTTCACCCACTGCTGTCACCCTCTACCTGGCATCACCCTCCCCTTCACCTTCTCCCTGGCATCACCCACTGCTGTCACCCTCTCCCTGGCATCACCCACTTCGTCACCTTCTCCCTGGCTTCACCCACTGCTGTCACCCTCTCCCTGGCGTCACCCTCCCCATCATCTTCTCTCTGGCATCACCCACTGCTGTCACCCTCTCCCTGGCATCACCCTCCCCGTCACCTTCTCTCTGGCATAACCCACTGCTGTCACCCTTTCCCTGGCGTCACACTCTTCCTGTCACCCTCTCCCTGGCATCACGCTCTTCCTGTCACCCTTTCCCTGGCATCACCCACTCCCTGTCACCCACTGCTGTCCCCCTCTCTCTGTCACCCACTGCTGGCTATTTTGTTGTCCAGGACTTCCATTAACTTAATAGCGCCACACCCACGGTGCTATTAAGTTAATGGAAGCCCTGGACAACAAAATTGCATTCATGTCATCCTCCCACTCCCTTCCCAGTCCCAAACACTAATTTTTTTTATTTTTTTTCTATAAAAATGTACAATAGAATAGCAGCCTGCTCATCACAAGTATGATAGGCAGACAGCGGGCATTGGCGGCATCGGACTAAGATGCAAATTAGTGGCAGAGGGCTGGGTCAGTTGATGGTGGGCGACTTTGTAAACCATTGGCGGTGGCAGCGGGCATCGGCTCAGGGGCAGTAGCGGGCATTGGTTCGGCGGCGGTAGGGGTCATCTGCAGGATTCGGCGGACATTATGGCTGCAGTGCCTCACCAGCCACTGACCTCACCGCACGCCACTGGATTGTTATAGCAGCTGTAATGTATGGTAAGGTCATCTCTGGAGAGGGATCCATCCTTGGCAGGCTAGTCTGTGCCTGGGGAAGTACATTCTGTTGCTGATGCATGAAACAAGCCGCACAACCACTTCAGTGGGACACAGCCAGGGCTGGACTGTCCCAAAAGGGAAACACCCCAGTGGGCCCCACTGCCTATAGGCTCATCTCCTCCTCTAGGGATCAGGTTCCAGACTTTATCCTAGTGCACTGGAATTATACAATACTTATTTATTAACAGTTTCTTACATAGCGTAGCAATTGGAGACAACAATGATAAAACAAAACTGGGTAATAACAAACAGTCATAGAGGTAGGAACAGTACATATGTTACATTATACTGCACAGGACTATGGTGTATTTTCTACAGTGCATTGGTGTTATTACTGTGGTAAATTTTAATGCATGCATTTGCAGTGTTATTATATATACTGTATATTTATCAATGGGACCAGACCACGCACTCTCTAATAGCCAAACCTCTGTGGTGGTTTACCACATCCCCACTGGAGCCTGGTGTCAAAGTCGGAAAAATATCATGCTAGACGTTGCCATATATCCACCCCATGCGCGTGCCTGCTGCACATGCACTTTCTCTGGCGTGCGTGCACATATTCGCAAATTGCGTGACGGCGCCCCCTCGGCCATGCGCTCGAGCGCGTGGTATGTGCATTTACGGTAGGGTTTGTGTGCGTCTAGCGGGCGACTCAATCATTAAATAATAAAACCAAATAGTATGTTTTATAGATAATGTTCCCCTTAATAATGACTGTAAGTTTGTTTAATGTAAATGATCGCTGGACAGAGGAATTCCTCTTTGTATGGTACGAAGGGTCAGACAGGGTTTGAACAGCTGTGTCTGGTACCTAACTAAAGAACAATTTATTAGAAACAATCCGGTGCTGGTTAGGTAAAGATTAATCGCTCCTGCGTATAGTTATGGCCATTAGTATTTTCTGGACATTAACTATATTTGCGATTCGTTATCCATGCGGCGGGAATCTTCAGATTCCCTCCCACCTGAGCAGTTTGATATAGTCGCAGCCCACCTATTCAAACTAACCTATGACCTTTTGTTATGATGCGAGGAGACATTCCTGTGTCCAATGAACAATGAGATTATAGGTCCCTTTGTAGTATACTGTACTCAGTGTATATAAGATCAGCCAGCCTGGGCAGGTCTCTCACTCTCCACAAACGGTTTTCATCTTGACTAACTCGGAGCTGGTACCAGAAAGCTGCGCAGCGATCATTCCCAGTGTGTGTAAGTAATTCTCTGCAAACCAACTTATTCTCTGTTTGTATTGGCCATTCCCTCTCTCTCTGTTATAGTATATGTTTGTGACGTTATTGTATATTTCTGTCTAGATATTCTGTTAGAATTATATGTTAGTTTGTAGTGTATGACTTGTAAACTGTTTCCCCTTTTCGATATAACTAAAAGCTTGTTAGTAAAGGTGTTGGAACCTTAGCAAGGTATCGTGTGTTCATTACATTGCAGAGGGTAATAGGAGCGTCTCGATCGCTCAAATCAGCTTTAGTATTAACAAGGTTAAGCAGCGTTATATCGCTACAGTATTTCAGTACAAGGTTTTACAGCATAAGAGTATCCTTTCTGTGTGTTACATTCAAGGTTTACTGATTGTCATCCTGTGAGCGTCTGCGCCGCTCCTGTTCTCCTCGTGGACTCGAGCGTCCGCTACGCTGGTAGCGTAGCATTACGGTAGTCGCCCGCCTATAGCGTGCTCGACACCACGCATTAAGCTGTGAACGAGCGTGTCGCATGTGCGTCTCGATCACGGCTGAGCGTATGCTACGCTAAGTGCGTACCCTTACATTACCCCATACGCCAATTGCGTACTGTGTCTCTTACCCATTATGGTGAATGTTATAAGATAAATTGTTAGCTTTATCAATGGTCACATACTTAAACATGGGCCCCTACAATTGCATTCCTCTGGTGGGCCCTTCGTGCCCCAGTTCGACACTGGACACAGTTGTCACTGGAACAGCCTTGAATGTACTGTCCCAGGGTGATTGTCATTGTATGTTTAATGACTTATCGCTGCAAATAGTGGGAATAATATATCATGCTTTATGGACCAGTGAAGGCAGCAGCAGATGTGGAAGAGAAGGATCAATCCTCCAGCTGTATTTAGAATGGATTGCAGTTGGGAGAAAAGGGCCTGATTCAGCTGTGGTTTGATTAAGGGTGATTCTATGTTAATACTAAATTAAGTAAGAGACTGTCTGGGTGTGCAGTGCTCCACTGTTGGAGACCCAAGGAGAATTGAGAGTGATACGGCAGAGCCAACAAACAGGGAGGCCTATTGTTCGTTCTGCAAACCTACTCACATGTGATGTCATACTTATTAAATACTTAAGCTAAGGGTGAATAGTTTTAACGCTAGTGAAGACAATGAATTAAATTACAATTTCATTTGTTTTAGCCAATGTGACATTGTTGGTTGGTTGAACATTTAAGTTACTTTGGGGGCGACACAATTCCTTTTAGAGTGGCCACAGCATGCTATTTAGTTGTTGCTGCCAATGGTAACAAATACCGTGGATGCCCGTTTTCCTGCTTGCACCTTCCTAAGGTGGCAAGTAGAAATCAATGAAAAGTCCTTGTTTAGAGCACAGCAATCAGTACTTTAGATGGGTTTAGCCGCTTTACATGGCTAAATCCTGGGCTTTTGGGCGCGATAAGTAATGGGCGCCCATGGCAGCTGCACCTGATCTGAGCAACAATTGAATAGCTTTGTCGGGCACCCATTACTTAGAGCACCCAAAAACACAATTCTGTTTCTCCATTAGACATCTAATTCCAGCAATAATTTACAAGCATAGCAAGTTACAGAACAATATTAGTACATACAGTCTTGCAAGCCAAAACTGACAGCACACATTAATGTTTAGTATATGAAGGGTTTTTTAGGCAGTTTATAGAAAATATTTAAAGTAAAGAAATTATAAAACTTCAAGTAAAGAAATTTGTGATAAAAAAAAAAAGATAGATATCTATCTATGGGAAAAATATATTAGGCAGTCTAATTTATGATATAATGCATCTTGTCCCACACACAGCAAAAAGTATTCAAACTTGTTTCCAAGCTAGCTTAGTATATCCCACTGTTATTTTAGCAGTAATATCCCATCAATATCATATCTCATCATTATTCCAGATTCCAGCAATATCCCACAAGTATCCCACCACTGATATATTACACTGATATTTAAGAACTCACCAATATGCCAAAAATATTAATCTGTTCTCTCACAATTCCTTCCCAACCCACTGTCTTCCCTCACCTCTTTACCCAACCAACTTATTATCCCAGTCAAAAAAAAAAGGTTAATAGAGAGGTTTTTCACTAGCCAATGCAATTATGGGTCTGGAGGCACTGGCTAGCCTCCTACTGTTTCTGGTATCTGATGAACATCAAATCCCTTTATTACACTTTGTATACTCCCAGCTCACTAGCTAGAATCATATAAAACCACTACATTGACATGCGAGGCAGTATCCAAGGACATATTATAACAAGGCCCGACCATAGCTTTGTTTTTTTTTAAATATATAAGTAATGCATCTATTAAATATCCAGGGGGTGGCTGTGAGACAGTCATGTACATATACATCACAAGTATATTAGCTAATATAATCACAAGTATACAAGCTAATTGATTACTGCAAGTTGGTATATGATTGGCTGCCACATCATCTAAGTAGATCATTGTTTCCCAACTCCAATCTTCATACGGCCAATAGCTCGTGTTCTGAGGCTTACCCTTTTCCATCTGTAGCACGGGTCGCAGCCGTGTCGCCTGACACGGTTGCGACCCATGCTACAGCCCAGTGACGTGCGGTGGGGTGAGGCAGGTGAGGCAGAGCCTTTCCTGTCATACTAACGTTTGTACCAGAGTTTTGATTGTATAAAGTAAATAAAAAATACAAAGAATATGTGTGAAATATCTTCTTTGTATTATTCTAATAATTTTTATAGCCAAAACCGTGGACTAAAAAGTCTATGGCAGGTGAGGCAGTGCCTCACCTGCTTATCTTTTCGGCACATCTCTGATCAAAACTCACCAAATTTCCAGGAGTTTATACGGCTGCACCTGTGTATAATGCCCAGATGTACGCTTTGGCTCATATTTTGTGTGTAAATCTGGCTCTGGCGCTAGCTAGTGCCTCCTTAGCCTTTTAGCTCACCGCACGTCCCTGCTACAGCCCCCTTTCCGACAGCGCTCACCAACCCGGCATATTGCCGGGTTGGTGACGCTGCTAGTGACGCGGCAGGGGCGGCGCTGGGAGATCACATGATCTCCGAGCACCACCCTCCCATACACTGTGAACGGGAGCCGTGTTGCCTCGACACGGCTCCTGTTCACACTACACAACTTACCGGGTTGAACACGTGTTCAACCCGGCAAGCTACCCGGGTAAGATTCCCAGATCACTAGATCCAGGAATTTGCACGGGGACCCTTTTCCACTGGGAAAAAACACGGGTAAATGCGTGCCCCCGTGCATTTACCCGTGTTTTAAAAGCTAGTGGAAAAGGGGTATTATTAGTGACCCAGTCAAATAGCTATCTCACCAGTGATAAGTAATTATTCATCAAAACATAAGCTGCTGGGAGTACTGAAGCACTGGAGTTGGGAATACTGTACTAGATACATCAGTTTCCAGGCAAGGGGTAGAATGCTGGTCCAGGTATCTAGGATATTGGGCTTATTTATCAAGTAGTATTTGTGGGACATCTCTTAAAAACACCAGTTTTCGAGGGGTACCAGAAAATATGAATCATCTGAGGGATGTATGTATCTGTTTCAGTCCCCTGTTTTCGATCACAAAATCTTGGCTTTGTCTACTGGCACGGGGGTCCTGAAGGAGAAGTGAAGTGACCGCATTAGCAATGATTTCACTGCCATCGTTCATTTTTTTCTTTGCAAATTAAATATAAAGAGGCTGCGTGTTCCCAAATTATGAAGAGATATGTTTATGTTGTTTATGGTATTTCGCCAAATGTATTTCTGCAGCGGGGTACACTGGTATTCCACAGGGAATAACATAGGGGTGTTCCCAGGATGCACTGCACCGCCTCCTCTATATCTTTGCCTCCAGGCACTGGAGCTCAGTTTGTAAGTTGATGCCTGCAGTGCAGGTCACTAACAGGTGGGGCTGCGCTAGGCAGCCCTGAAAAGAGCTTTTTAGAAGACTTCAAGGGTCGCAGCACTTTCTATGTCTTTATGACATGCTGTGCTGCAGATCCATCACCTCCCTCAGCGGCGCTGCATACTCCTGCGGCCGGGTTCCCGGGTACTTGCAGCGGAGACACACCGGTTTTCAGGCACACCACCGCTGTCACTCTCCAGGATCGCGTGGCTGCACTAATGGGAGGAGGTAAGAGAGTGCACCAGGTGGGACCCACCAGTAAATCGTGATCCGGTCGCGGTCCCAGGACACGGACCGTGCCGCTGGCGTGGACACTGTGTCGCACAGGGACCCTACTATATCCACCAGGGCAAAAAGCACAGGTTGGATTTATTAAAAATCTGTTTATAAAAGGCTCCACAGTACCCAGTGGTGAAGTCCAGCAGAGGGGATAAGGTGCTGACCTGTAGCCCCTCCCCCAGCTCCGTTCGCCATCTACTGCTGGTGTTCCCGCCCTGGAGCTGCATCTTTCTCTCTCCCTCACTCCCTGAAGAGATGTTGGCGCCATTACATAGCTGGTCTGATCTCCGTGACTGCTGGGCACTGTCTCCTCTGTAAAGCCACCTGTCTCATCAGCGCTGTGCATTTACAGACACTTAAGTATTCTACATGTCATTTTAGACAGTGTTAGTTAACAAGAGTACTGCTATCTGAATATTTAGTACAAGTATTCTGTGATATACATCCAGTGTTTTCTGTACATTGTTATATCTGTATACATACATGCCTATATGTAATTACTAGTCCAGAGCAGTTTTATTGTTTATATGTAATAATTCCTGCACTGTACCTGTGACTGAGTGTGCCTATAGCTGCTGTGTGGATTCCATTCTTGTGTATCACACGTTTTGCTATAATTATATTCTGTACCCTGGGGAACTAGGTGCGTCAGGGTCTCATATAATATATAGTGCTACACAGGGTATACTGTTTGTATTTCGCACTGTGTTTTTCAGTCACCCCACACCACTTAAATCCTCTGTTTTGCTGTGTATTTACTGTCACAAAACACAGGGGATTATTTGCTGGTTTTTGTGTTTGTCTGGCTATATTGTACTGTTGCGCCCTAAGGCTACATCTCATACAATGTCTACTACACAGGGCGGGACATCCGCGTACGTTCCTGCATCATGCAGTGCTGTCGTCACGGATTCACCAGTGGGGGAAGTGTTAGCTACTGGTTCAGGCGCTGGGGGTCATACATCTCCCAGTCCGTCTGCGGCACCTGTGGACGATCAGGACCCACCTTGGGCAGCTTTTTCAAATATGCTGACTACGCTTGCAAGGCGTCTTACGCCCCCTGTGGGGCCTCCTGTGCCATTACAGCCACATATTTGCCCTGTAGTTAATCCTCCATGGGCGGATGCTTTGTCTACCCAGTTGCAGCAATGAAATCAGACTTTGATTAGACAGAGGTCCACCCCATGTCCCTCTGGGGCCAGGGGTTCATGTAAGTGGGCCATTTCTTCCTCCCAATCCACTAATATTTCGAATAATTCTTCCGATGAGGATGGGGAATATACTGATCCGTCAGACACTGATACAGTTGCTTCTGATGAGGAATCTACAACCCAGGTTGATGTTCCTGACCTTGTGGAGGCTATCAAGCTGATTCTCTAAATTGATGATGACATTGAGCCTCCTGTTACATCTAAGAAACCCCCAATAAGTTTAAACGTCAGAAGGTTACTAAAGTAGTTTTACCACATTCTGACCTTTTAATTGACATACATCAGGAATCCTGGTCATCTCCAGGAAAGAAGTTTTCCCTGTCTAAAAAGATGCTAGGTCGTTATCCTATCCCTGTCGAGTTGAGTAACAAGTGGGAAACTCCACCGCCGGTGGAATCTCATGTCGCCCGTCTTGTGGTGTCATCTACTCTGCCTGTCAGCACTGTCACCTCACTGAAGGAACCGACAGATAAGCGTGTGCAGGGACACCTGAAGTTTATTTACACTCTTACCGGTGCTGTACATAGACCAACTATGGTGGCCTCTTGGGCGGCAAAAGGAATTGTAGCAAGGGTTCAGGCAATTGAGGATGAGCTACCTCAAGATTTTTCTGACACTGCCAGACAATATCTGTCGTATATTACCACAGCCGCTCACTATATTCAGGAGGCGGCCTCTGATGCAGGGGTCATGGCGGCCAAGGCATCTACTACGTCTATCCTGGCTCGCCGAATTCTGTGGTTGAGGTCCTGGAAAGTGGACCTGGACTCCAAAAAGACCTTGGAGTTACTTCCTTTCAAGGGAGACATACTTTTTGTGACTGACTTGGCGACGTCCAAAACTGTGTTTCTCCCAAGTACTAATCCTTCTGCTCAGAAGACTAAGGGTACCACTTTTCCTTTCTTTCGACCTCCAGGTATAGCAAAAGGTCAGGTGTACCCGAGACAGGCTCGTACTTCCAAAACCACTAAGCCCAAATCGAAACAATCCTGGGCCGCCTGTCAGCCTGCTTCCAAACAAGACAAGCCTGCTGCATGATGGGGCGGGCCTCCCCCTGGGGGATCCCAGGGTGGGAGGCCAACTTCTGCAGTTCACCCAGACCCGGTTAAAGACCACTTCAGACGCCTGGGTGCGGGAAGTTGTCTTTCATGGGTGCGCAGTCTCTTTCAAGAGACGTCCCCCTCGCCAGTTCTGTTCAACGGTTATCCCCTCAGATCCGTTGAAAGCACAAGCTTTACACCGGGCTGTACAATCCCTCCTGGAAACAGGAGTAGTAGTGCCAGTCCCAGAGAGGGAGGGGATACTATTCGACCCTGTTTCTAGTTCCGAAACCGAACGGGTCTTTCCGGCCTATCCTCAACCTCAAATCATTTACAAACTTGTTCAGAGTGTCCAAATTCCGTATGGAAACTCTGCGCTCTATTGTGCTGGCCATGGAACCCGAGGATTATATGGTATCCCTGGACATACAGGATGCTTACCTGCACATACCTATTGCCATTTCGCATCAGCAATATCTGCAGTTTGCTATTGGCCACCTTTATTTTCAATTCCAGGCTCTGCCATTTGGACTGGCCACGGCACCTCGGATTTTCACCAAGGTCATGGCCGTGATGACAGCTTTCCTTCCGTCATCAAGGGATCAGGATCCTGCCGTATCTGGACGACTTGCTGATTCTGGCGAATTCCCAAGATGTCCTCCTCAGTCAACTGGAGATGTCGGTCCAACTCCTACAAGCCCACAGGTGGCTCATCAATTGGAAGAAGTCCTCGCTGGTCCCTGCTTGGACCTGGGGGCGTTGCTGGACACACACAGCCAAAGACTGTTTCTGTGTTTGGAGAAGGTCCTGAAACTTCAGGAAAGATCAGATGCTTCCTCTCTCGCCGGAGAGTGTTGATACACTGGCCGATGCAAGTACTAGGCCTCATGGTGTCGACTTTCGACATGGTAGAGTACGCTCAATTTCATTCCCACCCTCTGCAGAGGTTAATCCTTTCCAAATGGAATGGCCTGCCTCATCGGATCAGGTTTCAAATGATCTCCTTGACTCCGGAGGTTCATCTGTCACTGAACTGGTGGCTACAGGACCAACAGTTGAGCAGGGGCCGTCCCTTCTGGATCTCCAGCTGGGTCCTCCTGACAACAGACGCCAGTCTGCAAGGTTGGGGCGCGTTGTTGGAGCAACAATCTCTCCAGGGTCGGTGGACCAGAGAGGAATCTCTCCTCCTGATAAACATTCTGGAATTGCAGGCAGTGTTCAATGCGTTGACACTGGCCCTTCCTCTGATACAGAACAGGCCTGTTTAAGTACAGTCAGACAATTGCACCACGGTGGCATACATAAATCATCAAGGCGGCACTCGAAGCCGCATGGCAATGATGGAAGTTTAAAAAATCCTCCAATGGGCGGAACGCGATCTGCCAGCCATATCGATAGTGTTCATTCCGGGAGTCCTCAACTGGGAAGCAGTTTCCTCATTCGTCAGGACGTGCACTCCGGAGACTGGAGTCTTCATCCCGAAGTCTTCAAGGTCCTAGTGGACAAGTGGGGCCTACCAGATGTAGTCCTGATGGCGTCTCAACACAATCACAAGGTTCCGGTCTTTGGAGCAAGGAGAAGGAATACTCAAGCAGCATTCATGGATGCACTGGCATTTCCATGGAACTTTCGGCTCTCATACGTGTTCCCTCCAGTGTCACTCCTGCCCAGGGTAATATGGAAGTTCAAGCAAGAAGGAGGAATACTACTTCTAGTGACTCCAGCATGGCCCAGATGGCATTGGTTCTTAGACCTGCAGGGTCTCTCGATGGAGTGTCCTCTTCTACTTCCTCAATGCCCAGACCTCCTCGTTCAGGGCCCTTGTGTCTACCCGGACCTGGCCAGACTGGCTTTGACGGCGTGGCTCTTGAAGCATCACTCCTGATTGCAAAAGGATTCTCTGAGGTGGTCATTCAACTTCTTTGAAAGCCCGTAAACCAGTTTCGGCTCGGATTTATTCCAGGGTCTGGAATTCTTACTTCACATGGTGTGCTGCTAAGAATTATGATGCATATACTTTCAAGACTTCCAGGCTTTTGGCTTTTCTTCAACAAGGCCTAGACTTGGGCCTTCGTCTGGCCTCCCTCAAGGTTCATATATCTGCCTTGTCGGTGTGGTTTCTAAGAAAAATTACGTCTCTTCCTGACGATCACACTTTCACTCAGGGTGTTTTACAGATTCAGCATCCCTATGTCCCTCCTGTGGCTCCATGGGATCTGTCTGTCGTCTTAAATGCCCTGTAAGAGTCTCCATTTGAACCTCTTGAGTCTGTGGACCTTAAATGCCTTTTGCTTAAGGTCGTATTTCTGTTGGATATTGCCTCTGCTAGGAGGGTGTCGGACTTATGCGCTTTGTCCTGTTGTCCACCCTTTCTGATTTTTCACCGTGACCAGGCTATTCTTCGAACTCGCGCTGGTTATTTGCCTAAGCTGGTATCATCTTTTCACCTTAAACAGGAGATTGTGGTTCCGGCCTTCATCTCTTCTGGTCTGTCCTCCAAAGAAAGATGTGGCACGCGCTCTCCGTGTTTACATGGAGAGTACTGCCTCTCCCAGGAGGTCCAATACCCTTTTTGTACTTTTAGGTTTTCACAAACGTGGCTGGCCCGCGAATAAGCAAACCTTGGCCAGATGGATAAGAATGGTGATTGCACAAGCTTATGCACAGGCTGGTCTTCCAACTCCTGCTGCTATCAAAGCCCATTCCACTCGATCTGTTGGACCTTCTTGGCTTGCGCGTCCGCTGAACAATTGTGCAAGGCGGCCAAGTGGTCCTCAATGAACATGTTCATTAGGTTTTATGCCTTTGATACTTCCACCTCCGAGGATGCTTCCTTTGGACGCCGGGTTCTTGAACCCGCTAAGGTGCGTCCCCTCCCATGAGGAACTGCTCTAGGACATCACCGATGTATTCCCTGTGGAATACCAGTGTACCCCGCTGCAGAATAGGAGATTTCTGGTAGACTTACCATTGTTAAATCTCTTTCTGCGAGGTACACTGGATTCCACAGGGCGCCCACCCTGACGCACGTAGCTTCTTTGGGTTTGTATGGCATTAGCCGCTAGTCCCTTCTCCGGTCTTGAAAATGTGGTTCTATGTGACTAACATTTACCGTCTCTCTTACTTACTACTGCATTGGACTGGTTAACAAAACTGAGCTCCAGTGCCTGGAGGCGGGCTGTAGAGGAGGCGGTGCAGTGCATCCTGGGAACAGTCGAAGCTATAGCCTGTTGGTGCCTCGGATCAAGATCCAACTCTACACCCCGATGTTATTCCCTGTGAAATCCAGTGTAACCTCGCAGAAAGATATTTTACAATGGTAAGTCTACCGTAAATCTCCTTTTTATTTATAGACATCAGTAAGTTATATTTTAATATTTGCAATTAAACATAAGTGTGCCCCAGGCATTGAAGTGTGATGAGCTCAGTGACTGGGGGGGCAGTTGGGGGGGGGGGGGGGGGATTATGAGGGGGACAATGGGCTAGATGAGAACGATGGGTGAACACTAGGCTGGAGAAGGGGGGACACTGGGCTGGATGGAGGATAGTGTAATGAGGAGTGCACT
The DNA here is from genome assembly GCF_028390025.1 of Pseudophryne corroboree. NCBI lineage: Eukaryota > Metazoa > Chordata > Amphibia > Anura > Myobatrachidae > Pseudophryne > Pseudophryne corroboree. The sequence goes on along the minus strand of NC_086447.1, from coordinate 791,598,213 downwards.
TGGCTGCATAGGAATGAGAGACAGTGAGATGGGGGACACTAGGCTGAAAGTGAGGGCTACTGTGACTGGTCTGACTGGAGCGTTTTAGGTAGGTGTGTGTGTGGGGGGGCGCATGCAATGAGATAGGCCAATGGGCTGGTTAGGGAAGGAATGAGGGAGACACTGGGATGGGAGGAGAGTCAGTGAGAGATGATGGGGGACACTGGCCTGAAGAAGGGGGAGACACTGGGATGGGAGGAGAGTCAGTGAGAGATGATAGGGGACACTGGCCTGGAGAAGGGGGAGACACTGGGATGGGAGGAGAGTCAATGAGATGGCGGGGGACACTGGGTTATGAACGGGAAGACACTGGGCTGCATAGGGGCACAGTGCAATGGGCGGTGCTCTTGACTGACAATGCCGGCTCCCTCAGTGAGGCAGCTTTTGCCTCCCCATGTCCTTTTTCACTGCATTGTTATTGGCTGCGGTGTGGCACACGCCCCAGCTCCAGCCAGGGGAGGGGAGGCTCATCGCTGCCTCACCTTTCATTTCTCCCTGTATTTGCAGCGGAGCACCATAAATTCAGTGAGTTTTGGCTATAAAAATGATAAGAATTATATAAAGAAGATATTTGTAAGTTATAAATATATTTGGGTATTATTCTAATCCTTTTTATAGTCATAACTCTTGGAGCATGACCGGGGAGCGCTGCCTACCCTGACTGCAGGAGCATGCTTTCCTCACTCTTTGTACACAATCTTATACAATTAATGGTACTATCAACAATTATAGTTGGTTACTTTGTTATATGTAGCTGACCTGCTTATTTCTTTAACTAATTATAGATCTAGTGCAAAGTCATACCTAGTTTTGTAACATGTAGCCATATTTATGGAGATTTTCAGGCTCTATCATAAAATTACAACCCCCCACTAAGAGCTGTTCCATGTTATATTAATGTAATATATTACACACCTCTGACCAGAATTGAATGTATTTTAACCTTTAACTTCAATTCCGGTACAAATAAATATATTGCTAAACTGCATATGTTCCCTTTGTTAATGCCTCCATACTGCAGTGCCTCATGCAGTCCCATGCTCTGCTGTGCTTATAGTCGCGCATCTGACCCCGTTTAATTTCACGCGCACGTCTGAAAACTACTAAGGGATTTTGGCACAATAAGGACAGAATAAACTACCGTAGACTCATTTATTTTTGTATATAATCTTCCTGTCCTGGGAATCTTTTTTTTTTCTTCTTCTTCTTTCTGTCTTTAATTTAAGCATTTAAGTCTGCGAGCGATAATGCAAAAGTGAAATCTGCGGTGAGGGTGGGGTACAATAACATGACCTTTTCTCAGTTTGCTTGGAGTTCCCCACTTATTTATGCAGTGAGTGTAGGCTCCCTCTGCTATAAACAGAGTTTGGGTCAAACATTGCAACAGACCTCTGCATCTGCTCTGTGGTAACTTATCAAAGACCACTAATGTGGTTTACAGCGGCCATAAATGACAGGCTTCAAAAGCCAATGAGATAGCAAAACATAAACAGCAAAACACAAAATACCAAATTCATGTACATCATCATCCATGGAAAACAAAACAGAAGAAAACAGAAGAGCGCATTGCTAAAGATGTGGTGTTGTAGGTAAAGCAATTTTAAACATTGTGAGATTTTTTTTTTTTTTAGTTTACCACAGGGAAATTCAGCAAATTTGTGACCTTATTAAATCATTACAACATGCAATTACATAACAATGCCTGCAACCTTTGGCCAGTTGGTTCTGTGGTTTGCCACCATGAGCGCAAAGCATGCTAGAGTAACCAGGTTATTGTCTTTATTATTACAAAATTAGGTCTTGGCTGAGAACCAGGTGTAAATATGGCCCCTACTTGAGATGACCTGTGGACTTGGTCGCCATGTTGCTGCACAAAACATACTCCTAGTGGTACTTTACATGCCGAACACCCCTTTGTACCCTCATTCTCTGTAACCATTGTAGCTTACTTACCTTAGGACTCCTTTCCTCTTAATCTCCTGTCCTACCAAGCTTGACTGCCAGTCTGAATTACCCTAGCAGAGAGAACGCATCCCATGGGAAACCACTCCTCTGCAATTACGGCAACCCAATCTGATTCTAGGGGCTGCAGCCGATGCAGTTCCTAGAAGCCAGCCTGTTCTCCTCGAGCGCTGGACCTAAGCCCCACTTCCTGCTGCTGCAATACCTAAGCTCGCCTCCTGGTTACATCAGCTGTGAATCACCGTGAGCGCAGGGAGCCAGGAGGAGGTCAGCCACTGCCCCCCCCCCCCCCCCCCCTCCTCCCCGGGCAGACATGTAAGGAGCAACAGCTGGTTGACGCTTTCAAATTGACCCAATTTTCCTGTTGTGAATCCTTGGAGATACACTAAGCACTATCCACCAGAATTAGTTTGAGGAGGTTAGGCTGGCTTAGGTTGCGGGGAGGGAGAGTAAGGGGGCCGGGGGGGAGGAAGGTAAGTATACTTACTTTCCCCTGTCAGGATTATGATCTTCGGGATGCTTCTGTTGGTATTCTGACTGCTGGCATCCCAATCGACGGCAAATCAAACCCAACCGGCAACATTCATATGGAAAAGGATATTATGCACTAAAATGTTGGCATTGTTATGCTGTCAGCGTTGTTGATATTTTCAGAATGTTGACAGGTGAAATGTCACCAATAGGGTAAGGCTGCGGGGGTTGGGGGATGTGGTATCCGTTCACATGGTCGACCATGTTATGGTCGACAGTCATTAGGTCGACCACTATTGGTCGACATTGACATTGTCGACATGGACACATGGTCGACACATGAAAAGGTCGACATGGGTTTTTTAACTTTTTTTTTCTTTTGGGGAACTTTTCCATACTTTCCGATCCACGTGGACTACGATTGGAACGGTAATCTGTGCCGAGCGAAGCGGTAGCGGAGCGAAGGCACCATGCCCGAAGCATGGCGAGCGAAGCGAGCCATGCGAGGGGACGTGGTGCACTAATTGGTGTTCCCAGTCACTTTACGCAAAAAACGACACCCAAAAAAGTTTTAAAAGTCATGTCGACCTTTTCATGTGTCGACCTTTCATGTGTCGACCATGTCAATGTCGACCAATAGTGGTCGACCTAATGACTGTCGACCATAACATGGTCGACCATTCATACCGGAACCGGAGGATGTTAGGGTTAGGTACTAGAATGAGGGTTAGTGTTAGGTATTGGGGTTATGAATAGTGGTCAAATACTTAGCTGAACGCCGGAGGATTGGAGGTCTGACCTGGAATGCGGGATGTGTGTGGCTTCATTGCCAGTAATATAACAGCTCACAGGTGCCATCATGGAAGATGAGAGGCGCTTGCCCCAAGACTGTGCTGCCCATGACATTATACTAGAACAGGCCAGATACAGGTGTGTCTTTGATAGAAATACTACTGTAATATTTCTCCTGCTCTGCACTGCACCACAGTCTCACTGATGCAGCGTTAGTGGGGACTGCAAGGCCTTCATACATCAGTGAGGTCAGACATTCTGGTAGCTAAACAGAATCTGCTTTACTCTGATCTCTGCCACAATTGCCACATACTGTACATGATAACAGGCTCTTCTGTGAAATTATGTTTCTCTGCACAGTCCTGGGCACCACCTTGTCCTAAACACAGGTGAAAGGTAAGTAGAACCTGTGTGCGTGTGTGTGTATTGGGGGATTTATTAGCAATTATGTTCTGACAGAAAAGGGGCTGACGGAGACGTGGAGGGATGTTAGGGGGCTGTTATTATGAGCTTGTAGAGAATGAGGGGTGATGTGGGGGATATTGGGCTGGATGGGGGGAGTAGTGGTCTTTATGGGAAGGAGGGGCAGTGGGATGGGAGTTTGAGGCTGGAACACTAGAGTGGAGAGGGGGACACTGGGCTGAATGGAGACGGGCTGTGACTGGTCTGGTTGGGGGCCCTAGTTGGGGGGGGGGGGCGCACAGGTAGCAAGATGGGCCAGTGAGCTGGTTAGGGAGGGGGAGGCACTGGGACGACAGAGGGGTCAGTGAGATGGGGGTGGTGGCCACTGGATTGAGACGAGAGGTGTATACTGGGCTGGAAAAATGGGAGTACGGACCTGGTGCTGCGGCTGGCATCTGGTCATGTGTCCGGAAGAGATGGCTGCCAAGGTGGGGGGTGGAGAAGAGTGGCCGGTTCAGTTGTTGAAGGCAACTGTTATTGTGCCCAGCCCTTAGACTCCAGCGGAAGTGAAAAGTGTCAGGACTTCCTCCAGCTCTCTACCTGACATACCAGCCTCCTCATTGAGGCAGATGGGACTGCTCTTTCCCCTGTTCCTCTTTACTGCAGTGTTATTGACTGTGGTGCGGATGCAGCATCATTCCCTGCCCCATCCAGGCAGTTTCTGACCATCAGGGGAAGCTCAGCTCTCCCTATATATGCAGTGGAGTGCTGCAAATACAGCAAATTTTGACAATAAAAATTATTTGAATAATACAAAGAAGATATTTATAAATCTATTATTCTAATCTATCATTATTATTACCAGTTATTTATATAGCGCACACATATTCCGCAGCGCTTTACAGAGAATATTTGGCCATTCACATCAGTTCCTGCTCCAGTGGAGCTTAAAATCTATATTAATGAGGTGGTAATAGTACAGCACCAGGACACACTCATGCAGGAGACAACATAACTGAATTACTAACCCCAGGAGCCAGCACCAGGGGGCTCGGCACACAGGAGCCAGCGCCAGGGGGCCCGGCACACAGGAGCAAGCGCCAGGGGGCCCGGCACACAGGAGCCAGCACCAGAGCAGACTCAGCAGGAGACAACATAACTAAATTACTAACCCCAGGCAGAGCTGGTTCTCCCTCCCTGCCTGTAACATCCCATTATCTGCCTACCACCAGGGTGCCTGCACCCGGGACTAGTACCAGCACACACCTCTGGCACCAGAGATCAGTTTTGGCACCAGGGGGCCCCGCACACGGGACCCAGCGCCTGGGCGTCCCGCACACAGGATCCAGCCCCAGGGCGCCCTGCACACAGGGCCAGGGCACCTATCACACAAGATACAGCACCAGGGCACACAGGATACAGCAGCAGGGCACCCAACACACAGCACCAGGGCACACAGGATACCGCACCAGGGAACACAGCACACAGGATACAGCACCAGGGGAATCTGTGAACAGAGATGTATTGCTTTTACTGCATAGGATACCCTCATCCGTTCCTCCCCACCACCACCACCTCCCCACTTGACCCTATACCCTCCCACCTCCTCCGCTACCTCTCTCCTTCTGCCTGTTCCCATCTTGCCCACCTTCTCAATCTCTCTCTCAACAGGCACTGTCCCCTCTGCCTTCAAGCATGCTCTTGTCTGCCCTATTCTTTAAAAACCTACCCTTGATCCAAACACCCTCTCCAACTATCGACCCATCTCTCTCCTCCCTTTTGCCTCCAAACTCCTTGAGCGTATTGTCTATAATTGCCTCACTGCCTTTCTTTCCTCTCACTCACTGCTTGACCCATTCCAGTCTGGTTTCCGTTCTCTCCACTCCACTGAAACTGCCCTCACATAAGTCTGCAATGACCTCCATGCAGCCAAATCTAAGGGCCACTCCTCTCTGTTTATTCTTCTTGACCTTTCTGCTGCTTTTGACACTGTGGACCACCCTCTCCTTCTGCAAATCTTTCACTCTCTTGGTCTGCGTGATACTGCCTTCTCCTGGCTGTCCTCCTACCTCTTTGATCGTTCCTTCTCTGTCTTCTCTCATGACACTACCTCCGCCCACTTCCACTAATTGTTGGTGTCCCCCAAGGCTCTGTTCTTTGTCCTCTCCTTTTCTCTCTCTATACGTCCTCTTTAGGTGAACTCATTAGTTCTTTTAACTTCCAATATCACCTCTATGCTGATGACACTCAAATCTACCTTTCCTCCCCTGATCTCTCCCGTCTCTCCTCACTCGTACCTCCATCTGTCTCTCTGCTATCTCTTCCTGGATGTCCCAGCGCTTTCTTAAACTCAACATGTCTTAGACTGAGCTGATCATCTTCCCACCATCCCGCACAACCTCACCTCTCACATTCTCATTATCCATTGATGGCACGACTATCTCCTCCAGCCTCCAAGTACGCTGTCTTTGCGTAATCCTTGATTCCTCCCTCTCCTTCAAACCACAAATTCAGCACCTTTCACAAACCTGTCATTTTCATCTCAAAAACATTTCCAGAATCAGACCCTTTCACACCCAGGATGCCACCAAGGTCATTATTCACTCATTGATTATTTCCAGACTGGATTACTGTAATCTCCTCCTAACTGGCCTCCCTGACAATTACCCCTCTCCACTCTATCCTCAATGCTGCAGCCCGGCTCATCTTCCTCACCAAATGCACTACATCCACCTCCCCTCTCCTACAAGCCCTTCAATGGCTTCCCTTCCCTTTCAGAATCCAATTCAAACTTCTCACACTCACTTACAAAGCTCTCACCCACTCCTCGCCCATTTACATCTCTGACCTTATCTCCCTCTACACTCCCACCCGTCCTCTTCGCTCTGCTAATGCACGCCCACTCTCCTGTCTTCTGATTACTTCCTCCCACTCCTATCTCCAAGATTTTTCACGTGCTGCTCCCTTTCTCTGGAATTCTTTACCTCTCCCCCTCAGACTCTCCACTTCCCTACAGAACTTCAAATGGGCTCTTAAGACCCACTTCTTTACCAAACCCAGCCAAATCTCATCCTAACCCTCTGTCCCATGCTAGGTCTACCCTATCTATGCCACCCCTGTCTGTCTGCCCCTCCCCTTTAGAATGTAAGCTCTAACGAGTAGGGCCTTCTTCCTTCATGTGCTTATCCTTTTCTTACTTTAATAATCCTCAACTTCCCAAATCCTGCAGTTTTTTGGCCACCTTGAAACTTATCTCTATGTTGTCTACTGATAATAGTTATGCTTAGTTACCCTGTACTTGTCCCATATTGTCTTCAACTGTAAGTCACTGTTTTCCTGTTTTGATTATGAAGTGTAGCACTATATACTATAATGTGCGTGTACTTAATGAGTTGTGAATAAGTTTTCTGTGTTTTCCCTGTCAGATATACCCATTATAGCTTTTTAGTACATGTGTGTCGACATGTGTGAGTGCTCTGCCGCAAACAGCTATGGGAATCCCTCTGTCAGCATTGCCGACTCCTGATGGTACTTGATTCAGTAGATGAAGTATCAACAGGTCGGTAGTTGTACGTTTTTCCAAAGTAAACACTATATGGGAGACACAGTAGTATGTGGGTGACCCTGTCGGCACCAACTGTTATTACTGAGTGTAATTTAACATGATGTAAATAACCTATACCTGTATATATGTATGGTACGGTTCCATTGACCTGTAGCTTGTGCACAGACGTGGTTGTGTTTGTGGGGGAGTGATATTAAAATTATGTGTATATACTTCCCTCAGACCCCTCGGGGTCGCAAGAATGTTATTTGGCCTGGTTACTACTCCCTGTTGTCGACAAATGCTATGTGTTATGTCGACCATAAGGTTTCCTGTTTCGATCCACAACTTGGGCATTCAGTACATGTTCATACACAAACTTGGGCATTCAGTACATGTTCATACACATTCAGAACACATTAATGTCACTAGGGACCTTGCGGTTCCGGACAAAATACATCTATGTATGTATGTATATATATATATATATATATATATATATATATATATGGCAGATAGAAACATGCAGCGGCACTCAGAGACTGATCCCAGTAGATAACGTGCAAACGGTAACTTTAATACATAAGAAACAAAGTGGGGTGACCAACGTTTCGGGGCCCTAACGCCCCTTTGTCAAGGTGATACAAATGTGCAAAGAAACAACCTACGTTTAAATAAGCAATGAAGACCCGCGAACGGGACACACGCCGGCGGAAAGTGAGTGGGAACGGAGTCCGTTCGGTGCACTTCCGGGTGTGGTGACGTCAGCGCGACCTTGCGTCGTAGTCCGTCACTCCCTGGAAACACGGAGCTTACACGGTCGCCTAGGAGACCAGCACTTGGTAGTAACCAGTTGGCGGATAGACGTAGGGGCAGCTGACGGAACAAAAAATACTGTGCAATGTAAACATGTATACAAATCTGTAAAACTAAATACATGTAAAATACTTAGGTAATTGGTGAATGTGCATTGTTAAAAAGATACATACTATGGCATACATAAAATGAAAAGCACATATGAATTAAATAGTAAACTTGATAATTCGAGCAGGTGATGTATAGCTGGATACATACTATAGAATGAATGAGTAAAAAGACAGCAGCAGTGTAACCATGTATCATTTCACAAGTTGGGTAAACCATGTGAGCAATTAATAGCAGCAGGAAAAGATTGTAATTAAATGTAGACAAACTAATGCATGGTTAATAACCTCACAGTGCACAGATAATGAAAAAACCTATGATGCATGCTCACAACATATAGGCCGTGAAGATATGGTCAAAAACTTAGATTTGAAACACACTCCAAGCGATCTTATCGTTGAGGCCTTTAGGTCTAATAGTATTAAGTGAATAAATCCATCTGGCCTCCAATCGTAGGAGTTGGCCCCCACGGTCGCCGCCGCGTATAGATTTAGGAATATGGTCAATGATCTGTAAGTTCAGATCCTGAAGAGAATGGTGAAATTCAGCATAGTGTTTCGCAACTGGCTGGTCAGAAGATTTTCCAGAGATCGCATACTTGATGGCCGATCTGTGCATGGCAAAGCGTTCTCGGGCAGTGCGTACCGTCTTGCCCACATACTGTAACTTACAGGGGCAGGTAATTAGATATACAATATGGGTAGTGGTGCATGTGACAACATGCCTAATATTGAATGATTTTCCAATAGAGGTGGATTTAAAGGATGCCCCTGGTTGCATGTTGGCACAGGTTTTGCACCCGAGGCATCTGTAGCATCCCGGAGGTTTGGTCAAAAAATTAGAAGTTGAATGATCCCCGAAGCCTGTTATGTCCGAATGCACCAAATAATCCTTAATGCTTTTACCTTTCTTGTAGCATGGAAGGGGTCTTTTTTTCTTAAAGATGGGTAATTTCTTATCAGTGGATACTATCGGCCACATAGCTTTAAGGGCTCGGGGTACCACAGGGCTGGCGGTGGTATACTTGGTAACTAATGGTACCAATTGATCTTGTTTCTTCGGTTTTTGTTGTAACAGATTGTGCCGAGGAATAGCCGCAACCTCTTGTTTGTGCTTAGAAAGTTCGCCTGCGTCATAACCCCTGACTAAAAAGCGGTTCACAACGGTAGAAAGAGCCTGATCTAATCTAGATGGATCACTGGTGATTCTTGCTGCCCTCATCAATTGGGACCTAGGAAGGCCTTTTTTCAGCGCCCTGGGGTGGTGGCTGTTAGCTCGCAGTAAAGTGTTTTTATCAGTAGGCTTGTAGAAGATATCAGTTCTGATGCTTCCATTATTGATGGAAACTTGGACGTCCAGGTAATTGAGAGAGTGGAAATTACATTCCGCCGTGATTTTAATTGGTGAATCCCTGCTGTTGATTTTATTGACAAATTGCTCGAAGAGCAATTGGCCCCCCGTCCAAAGAATGAACACGTCATCAATATAGCGTGAGTAGTGTAGAATATGACTGCTGCTGATAGCGTCAGTGAAAAACATAGCCTTCTCCTCCTGCATCATGAACACATTAGCGAAGGAAGGGGAGACGTTGCTCCCCATAGCACATCCGCTGGTTTGACAAAAGTATTTCCCGTCAAACAAAAAATAGTTCCTAGTCAAGGGATGCTAGTGAATAAACTGACATCTGCAGTTTATTCACTAGCATCACTCATACCCAGGGCTTGGCGGCCATGAAACAGTTCCTCATTAAAGAAAATTTGACTACTGTCAATCTGGATTTATTTCTTAAACTGTTAGAACTCACCTTGACTAGGAACTATTTTTTGTTTGACGGGAAATACTTTTGTCAAACCAACTTCTAATTTTTTGACCAAACCTCCGGGATGCTACAGATGCCTCGGGTGCAAAACCTGTGCCAACATGCAACCAGGGGCATCCTTTAAATCCACCTCTACTGGAAAATCATTCAATATTAGGCATGTTGTCACATACACCACTACCCATATTGTATATCTAATTACCTGCCCCTGTAAGTTACAGTATGTGGGCAAGACGGTACGCACTGCCCGAGAACGCTTTGCCATGCACAGATCGGCCATCAAGTATGCGATCTCTGGAAAATCTTCTGACCAGCCAGTTGCGAAACACTATGCTGAATTTCACCATTCTCTTCAGGATCTGAACTTACAGATCATTGACCATATTCCTAAATCTATACGCGGCGGCGACCGTGGGGGCCAACTCCTACGACTGGGGGCCAGATGGATTTATTCACTTAATACTATTAGACCTAAAGGCCTCAACGATAAGATCGCTTGGAGTGTGTTTCAAATCTAAGTTTTTGACCATATCTTCACGGCCTATATGTTGTGAGCATGCATCATAGGTTTTTTCATTATCTGTGCACTGTGAGGTTATTAACCATGCATTAGTTTGTCTACATTTAATTACAATCTTTTCCTGCTGCTATTAATTGCTCACATGGTTTACCCAACTTGTGAAATGATACATGGTTACACTGCTGCTGTCTTTTTACTCATTCATTCTATAGTATGTATCCAGCTATACATCACCTGCTCGAATTATCAAGTATACTATTTAATTCATATGTGCTTTTCATTTTATGTATGTCATATATGTATCTGTTTAACAATGCACATTCACCAATTACCTAAGTATTTTACATGTATTTAGTTTTACAGATTTGTATACATGTTTACATTGCACGGCATTTTTTGTTCCGTCAGCTGCCCCTACGTCTATCCGCCCACTGGTTACTACCAAGCGCTGGTCTCCTAGGCGACCGTGTAAGCTCCGTGTTTCCAGGGAGTGACGGACTACGACGCAAGGTCGCGCTGACGTCACCACACCCGGAAGTGCACCGAACGGACTCCGTTCCCACTCACTTTCCGCCGGCGTGTGTCCCGTTCGCGGGTCTTCATTGCTTATTTAAAGGTATGTTGTTTCTTTGCACCTTTGTATCACCTTGACAAAGGGGCGTTAGTGCCCCGAAACGTTGGTCACCCCACTTTGTTTCTTATGGATTAAAGTTACCGTTTGCACGTTATCTACTGGGATCAGTCTCTGAGTGCCGCTGCATGTTTCTATCTGCCGTATATTTATTATTCCAGAGGGCACCGGAGCCACATACTTAGGGTGAGTGCCAGCTCTTCTACGATATATATATATATATATATATATATATATATATAGGATATGTGTGTATATGTGTATTAAAATATGTATATTCATATTACAATTTCTAATGAATGCTGAAGTAAAGTTATTCCTTCTCATGCATGTGCTGGTCGCTCTATTGATAAAGCTCTAGGTCAGCCGTGACGAGATGGTCTCAAATCCTCACGAGGAGTCCAAGTATTTATTCTTTTCCCGCCGTGGATAGAATACAGTGAAAGTCAACCCCTGGTCTGCACGGGGCCCTGTCACAAAGGATCGTATACAGGAAGCTAAGTGATATTTTAATTATATGCTTTGATATTTGCATTACATACGCATGGGGGAGTGCTTGCATTCAGAAATGGTCGGTTACCTTGGCATCCGATAGAATTACCCTAGAGAGAGAGGGAATATTTCTTAAGTTGGGTCTTCTCTAGAACATTGCAGCATGCTGCCGTGCGACTACAAGAGGTATGAGACTCTTGGGTTCGCGGGCCACTTCCATTGCCCTCTGTACTGGGTGGGCGTTGTGGATTCACCAAGGGAATGCTGAGGCTGACTCCGAGAGATACTGGAGTATCTTCTCTAGGAAGTTGTAACCGGTGTTTGGGGATGCCTTGGTAAAGTTAATCTCGCCAGATACCACTGGTAAGTCTACCTTCTTGAGATAGGTTCCCTCACAACGGTTGCTGATGCATTCTCTTGTGGGATGCAGTCATTTTAACCGGTTGGATACCGTTCTTTTTTCCCCTTCTTTGCAGATAGTGGAAGGTGAAAAGGTAAGAGGTCTGCAGCCTTTTCAGGTTAGCAGAAGCAGATATCGTCTTCTGTTTCTACCACATCCACCGCATGTCGCTGGGTCTATCTTGCTGGAGCCCTCACCGGTGGGAACTCGTCTACTACTCTTCAGTCAGTCCTGGAAGGGACTTGGACCAGTGTTAAAAGAAAAAAAAATGGAATCCAAAGGGGGACATACTGGAGTTTCCAGATGATTCCCCTCACTGATTTTTCAAATAGATCTTACTGGTTCTCCTCTGGAAGGGGAGGTAGTATGTGACGCCATACCAGAGTTGCGTCAGGATCAGGATATTGTCCTGCTGTCCCTGTCCTAAAAAAAAATATTTCTACTTAAGAAGTGGAAGTATAGGATGGAATCTCTCAGGCCAGGGATCTCCAACCCGGAAAAGTAGAAAGGGGTTTGAATGCGGTTTCATCCGCATTAAGCTTACCTGGGTTTGCTAGCCAGGACTGTCATTGCCATTTCACCGGAGTGATGGCAGTATGATGGTTTTCCTTCAATAGTAAGAGCCACTATTATTCTGTACTGGGACGCTCTCCTGACTACGGCGAGGTCAAGAAACAAGTGGTACAAATCATTGTTTCTCTCTGACAGTTCTTCAACAGAGAATCGCTGTTGATCCCAACGACGCAGGTGTCGGAGGTGGAAATAAGATTAGATACTGAACTGTTGAGAATTGTTTTTTCCTGTGGAAAGAGATCTGAGAATCCAGAGTCGGATCAGATTTGCAGTGACAACCCATCAATAGGTTCCGTTGATGAAGGAGATGGTTGCGGCCTAAGAGGCCTTTTCGGTGAGCAGGTCAAATGCCAGAGTGGTTTTCACGGGACCAGTTGGACATGTGGTCTGGGTCTCATCTGCACATGCACCGGAAAATAATCCTAAGGACCAGGATATCGCTCCTGTGGTGTCTGCACAGTTCTCACCTCCTAGAGGGACGAAGGTTCGGGATCCAGGATTAGATCCGGATGTCTATGGATGCAGTTCTCCGAGGCTGGGGAGCAGTCTTTCCAGGGGAAGAATTTCCAGGGGAAAAGGTCAAGCTGGGAAGCTTGTCTGCAATAAGCATTCTTGAATTAAGAACTATTTTCAACGAACATCTTCTTCGTGATCTGCCCGTCTTAATTCTGTTGGACGACTTAACAGCAGTGGCGTAAGTAAGCCGCTAGGGCGGAACAAGGAGAAAAGCGGCAATGGCAGAAGCCGCAAAAGTTTTCCGCTGGTCGGAAAGGCAGGTAAACGCTATATTAGCAGTCTTCATTCCGGATGTTGACGACGGAGAAATAGATTTCCTCTTCAGACGCGATCTCCATCCAGGAGAAATGCAGTTGTCATCGAGAGGTTTTCACAGAAGTGACTAGTCTTTGAGGAATGCCTCAATTGGACATGATGGCGTCTCGCCTCAACGAGAGATCTCAGGGATATTGTTCCAGGCCAAGGGACACTCAAGCTATAGCAGTGGACGCCCTCGTGACACCTTGGGTGTTTTCAGTCGGTCTATGTGTTCCCTCCACTTTCTCTCTTTCCGAAAAACATATGAAGAACAAAGGTTCAGGCCATCCTCATTGTTCCGGTCTAGTCAAGAAGGGTTTGGTATCCAGATCTTGAAGACTTACTCATAGAAGTTCCAGAGCCCTTTCTTCTACGAAAGGACCTGTTGCAGCAGGGACCGGGTGTGTATCAAGACTTACCGCGGCTGCGTTTGACGGCATGGCGTTTGTACGCCATATCCTAGCCCGAAAGGGTATTGCCGGTGAAGTCATTCCCACGTTGCTTCGAGCTAGGAAAGGTGTAACGGCGAAGCTTTACCTCCATATTTGGAGGAAGTATGTGTCTTGGTGTGAATCCAAGAAGGCTCCTACGGAAGAATTTCAGCTGGGTCGTTTTTCTCCTTTCTTTGCAAGCAGGTGTGGATGCAGGCCTAAAGTTAGGCTACATTTAAGTGCAGTTTTCGGCCTTATAAATTTTCTTTCAAAAAAGACTTGGCCACCTTTCCAGAAGTTTAGATTTTTGTGAAAGGAGTGCTGCACATCCAACCTCCATTTGTGCCCCCACTGGCACCGTGGGATCTTAACGTGGTGCTGCAGTTTATTATGTCACGGGTTGGAACCTTTATGAAAGGTTGTGTTAAAATTTCTCTCTTGAAAAGTGATCATACTATTGGACTTGGCGTCCGCAAGGCGGGTGTCGGAAGTAGCGGCTTTGTCTCACAAGAGCCCCTATTTGATCTTCCATGAGCGGAATTGAGAACTCGGAAAATAGTTCTGCCAAAAGTGGTTTCTCTGTTTCACATAAACCAGCCTATTTGATGCCTGTGGTTACTGAAGCATTGGCTGATTCAAAGTCTCTCGATGTAGTCAGGGCTTTGAATATTTATGTCGCCCGATCGGCTCAGCTTGGGGAAACAGAGGCTCTGTTTATCCTGTATGCTCCCAGCAAAATTGGGGCCCCTGCTTCTATGCAGTCTGTTACACGCTGGATCTGTGATACGTTTCGGCATGCTCGTGCTATGGCTGGATTGCCGTTACCGAAGTCAGTGGAGACCCATTCTACTAGGAGGATGGGCTCTTCTTGGGCGGATGCCCGAGGAGTCTCGGCGGTTCATCTTGCCGAGTGGCTACTTGGTCGGGTTCAAACACTTTTGCTAAGTTCTACAAGTTTGATACCCTGGCTGATGAGGACCTCATGTTTGCTCAATCGGTGCTGCAGAGTCGTCCGCACTCTCCCGCCCAGTCTGGAGCTTTGGTATAAACCCCATGATCCTTACGGAGTCCCCAGCATCCTCTAGGACGTTTGAGAAAATAGGATTTTAATACCTACCGGTAAATCCTTTTCTCTTAGTTCGTAGAGGATGCTGGGCGCCCATCCCAGTGCGTACTGTGTCTGCAGTTCTTGGCTATGGTTACACTCTTGTGTTTCTTATCAGTCAGGCTGTTGCTGACATTATTCATGCCCTGGCATGCGGAATCTTGTTATTGGTTGTGTTGACGGACAGGTTGTGTTGCATATTCTCTCAGCATATGGCTGTATATTTTTCATGCCGTTGGTTGGCGTTCTGTGGAATGCCACGTTCTGCGGCATGTTCGAGGTGTGAGCTGGTATGACACTCACCGTGTTTAAACATTAAATTCTTTCCTCGAAATGTCCGTCTCCCTGGGCACAGTTCTCTAACTGGAGTCTGGAGGAGGGGCATAGAGGGAGGAGCCAGTTCACACCCATTCAAAGTCTTATAGTGTGCCCATGTCTCCTGGGGATCCCGTCTATACCCCATGGTCCTTACGGAGTACCCAGCATCCTCTACGGACTAAGAGAAAAGTATTTACCGGTAGGTATTAAAATCCCATTTTTCCCCCTTCCTGAGCGATGTTGCTCATTTTAATGGCAATTGAGTATGCCGCCAGTGACGATCGATGCGTGGCAGCGTGGGTCGGCAACGATAGTTGCTGTCGGCAGTGCACGCAAGCAGTCCGGCGGCTGCGTGATTTCACTGAGCAATATGAGTGGTCATATCGCTCAGTGTGTACGGGCGGCCGCCGACCACCCGGAGAGGGGAAACGCTAGGCGTCGTCATATTATTCTAATAGTTCTTTTGATTTCCAATATCATCTCTATGCTGATAACACTCAAATCTGTCTTTCCTATCCGGACCTCTCCCCTGCTCTCCTCACTTGTATCTCCAACTGTTTCTCTGCTATCTCTGTTTGGATGCCCCAGCGCTTCCTTAAACTTAACATGTCTAAGACTGAGCTGATCACCTTCTCTCCCTCCCGCACAACCTCACCTCCCAAAATCTCATTATCTGTTGATGGCACTACTATCTCCTCTAGCCCCCAAGTGAGCTGTCTTGGAGTAATCCTTTACTCCTCCCTCTCCTTCAAACCACACATTCAGCACCTCTCACAAACCTGCCGTTTTCATCTAAAAAATATTTCCAGGATGAGCCACTTTCTGACCCAGATTGCTACTAACACCTTTATCCACTCACTGGTCATCTCCAGACGGGACTACTGTAATCTCCTCCTGGCTGGCATTCCTGACAAATACCTCTCTCCACTCCAATCTATCCTCAATGCTGCTGCCCGGCTCATCTTCCTCACCAAACGCACTACGTCCACCTCTCCTCTCTTACAAGAACTTCACTGGCTCCCCTTCCCTTTCAGAATCCATTTCAAGCTTCTCACACTCACTTAAAAAGCCCTCACTCACTCCTCTCTCATTTACATCTGACCTTATCTCCCTTTACACGCCCACCCGTCCTCTTCGCTCTGCTAATGCACGCCGACTCTCTTGCCTACTGATTAATTCATCTCACTCCTACCTCCAAGTTTTTTCACGTGCTGCTCCCTTTCTCTGGAATTTTCTACCTCTACCCCTCAGACTCTCCACCTCTCTACAAAACTTCAAACAGGCTCTCAAGACCCACTTCTTCGCCAAACCCAGCCAAATCTCATCCTAACCCTCTGTTCCACACTCTCTATGTACCCCGTCTGTGTCACCTCTGTCTACCCCTCCCTTTTAGAATGTAAGCTCTCACGAGTAGGGCCGTCTTCCCTCATGTGCTTATTCTTTTTCTTACTTAAATAATCTTCGACTGCACCAAATCCAGCAGTCTTCTGCCACCTGATTCTTATTTCAGTGTCATCTGCTGATGTAGCTATGTTTATTTACCCTGTACTTGTCCTATATTGTCGTCAAATGTTTTCCTGTTTTGATTATTTGTTTATGTACTCTGTAATTGGGCGCTGCGGAACCCTTGTGGCGCCATATAAATAAAGGATAATAATAATCATCATAATTTTTATAGTCAAAACTCTTGGAGTATGACCGTTGAGACTCTGCCTCCCCTGACTGAACGTTACTGTCCTATCATTCCCTAGGGCACAGGTTCTCAAACTCGGTCCTCGGGACCCCACACAGTGCATGTTTTGCAGGTCTCCTCACAGAATCACTAGTGAAATAATTAGCTCCACCTGTGAACCTTTTAAAATGTGTCAGTGAGTAATTAATACACCTGTGCACCTGCTGGGTGACCTGCAAAACATGCACTGTGTGGGGTCCTGAGGACCGAGTTTGAGAACCTGTGCCCTAGGGGGTTGAGCCATGTTTTTTGCAGTGAGTGAAAGGTGGTCTTGTACCCCGAACTTTTATATCTGGGAATGTAGACCACAGGTCCTTACGTAACAGCGTGACCTTTACATGTAGCATTGCCTAGCTCATCAAAAAAGGGTAATTGAGAAATCATTTTCTTTTTAAGACCAGGAACTTTCTTTGAGGTTCCAAAAATCAAGGCTTAGCAATAACTCTCATATGAATGTATAATTGTTTCTATTACAGGTTTTGCAGCTTTCAAGCTACTGTACAACAGATTTTAGGAAGTGATTTAATATAATCTAATTTATATTGTTTATTTTTCATCAACAAAAGGCATTTTTAAGTATTATAGAATTTCTAACATTTTTTCACACTTCTCTATTTAAACCTACATATATTTCACTTGTCCGGCAAAAAAAGTATCAAATCAGCAGCAAAATAAAGCATGCATATTAATCCTAAATGTCTTTTCTTGTCACTGGCAGCTTATTTTGCACATTCGTTTGACTTCGGACATATGGCGCCACTTTGCTGTTAAACAGCTTTGTCTGTCACAATTGCTGCGTGTAGCACAGATGGAGCGTCACTCTTACTAAGTAAGATGCATTTTCCCATTTTTATTTAATAATGGCTTTATTTTTTATCCCAGATCACTTAGACATAATTGTTTGGAAAGCCGTTCTGGACACGGGTATACTTAATTGGTGGAGCTTACAGAATAATTTTAAAAGCCATAGTTGCTACATGATTGTGTCTTGTCTATCATGGATACTCTTGTTTCGATCCAGGGTTTCCAGTAAGTCTGTAATTTTATATGCCTTCCATTAATACTCCAGCATTTTCCCGCTAGTGATTCATTTGCCAGATGTGACTGTTCATGATAGTTCTGTGTATTCCAGCCTACCTGAAAATCTCAGTTGTATGACATTGTTTTCAATGTGATATTTCCCTTTACTGTGTATTTACAGTATGACATAGTTAAATCATGGCTCACAACATCCTCAATTTGAAATCTGCAAAAATGAAGCCACACCCCTAATCATTCAAACCATGCCCTGACGTTTCAATACCACCCCCAGGGCCTGATTCAGACCTTATTGCTGCTGTTCGTTTTCACACAGCGGGCGATTATCGATTGACCAGCGACAAGCTGGTGCGAAAATTTCAATCGCACAGCCATTCGCAAACTGATTGACAGGAAGAGGCCATTTGTGGGTGGTAACTGACCATTTTCTGGGAGTGTCAGGGAAAACGCAGGTGTTCCCAAGCATTTTCAGGGAGGGTGTGTGACATCAACTCCGGCCCCGATCAGTCTGTTCTCTTCGCACTGTAGAAGTAAGTCCTGGGCTGCGCACAGACTGCACACAGCAGGAAAAAAACATTTGATGGTGAGTGAGGTGCGAACGGATTTGCAGCTGTCTGCTGACTAAGGGACATTTTTAGCACAGCGTACACATGCGATCGCAACACTTGCACGGGTGAATTTACACTCCCCTTGGGCGGCGACTATCTGATCGCAGGATAGCAAAATTAGCAGCCCAGCAATCAGGTCTGAATTAGGCCCTCAGTCCGCATGAGGACATTTTGCTTTTGACCTCAGAAAATCTTGTGAAATCAAGCTTGTGGGGCGGTATGCGTTAAATTAAGTGACATTTGTATAGTCTTTTTATAAACCATACCTATCTCCTATTCATAACGGAGGTATCTGTTTTGTGAGTTGCATCAATAGTCAGCATCAATGATCGCATAATAAATAAGCTAAATCACTGGTGTAGGAAGCACCTTGCCACCATTTTAACTTTTTCCTAGTGAATTGTTATGGCACACTAGGAGGGTTGTTTCTAGTTACCCAAACAACAAACATACTCACGCTCCAATCACAACAGTTCTGTGTTTTGCAAGGAGGAAACATCTTCTAAGTACCTCACAGTGCCTGCATTAAAAATATACATAAAGATAAAGGTACTATTAAACTATAGATAAATGTACTATATGTAAATAAAGATATATTCACTATTACAGTGAAGAAATATTTGCCCTATACATCAAGCGGTCACCTCCGGCGATAACTTCCCCATGTAAAACATGAGACAGTCCCTTTAACTAATGTCAAAGTGGTATATATACCACCACAATAGTTTAGGATGGCAATAAAATGAATGAAAGAAAGCATTTTTTTTCCCAGTTGGGAATACTATCTACATTTATTATTTTTAATGTATATATAATTCTGTAAAAAAGAAATGGAATTTTTGGAAAAAAATTGGAACGGAATGTCCAAATCTGGGCTTCAGTTGCAATGCTCGCATGTGAACCAGCTGCCAGCACACATATCAGTGATCCCCCCAGACTGGCCACCGAAGTAGCCATTTTACCCTTACTAGCCTGGGCCAGTTACATCAAGGCAGTTGAGTATCACTTGGTTGCCCTTGGAAAGTTTTTTTGTTTTTGTTTTATAGGTTATGGTGGCAAGTTGAGTTGAAAATTAGCATTTGTCGCTGCATTTTAGTAAATACTTCCCGGACTCAATTTTGTGACCTCTAATACATCTCATCACTATATTTCTCTGGACTTCGTTTAATATATCAGTGCGTATTGTTCCCTATAAACTGGGTGCCGATTGGACTGATTGCTACCAGTCTGTGACAACCTGGAACTACAAAACAGGTGACATATATTGATAGATCTCGAAAAAGTGTCCTTGCAGTTGGAGTCCAACTTATACAAATTTTCCAGCAAAATGCTGGGTCCAACCTGGGTTTTTCAAACATGGGTCTGACCCGTGTCACAGTGGTTGAGACCCCGATCACACGGGTGAGGATGATTAGATCTACACTAAAAAGGTCTATAGTCAATAGGTCTACCACTAATGGTAGACAAGCATTTGGTCTACAGGGTCAAATGGTAGACATGATCAAATGGTAGACATAGAATAGGTAGTCAGTTGGAAAGGTCGACTGGGTCAATTGGTCGACATGTAAATGGTCGACACAAAAAAAGGTAGACACCATTTTATTTTGTTTTCTTTGGGGGGTGTTTTGTCATTTTTCTTCCACAAACAAGCCCCATTAGTGTACCACGTCCCCTTGCATGGCGCGCAACTTTGGGCAAGTTGCCTCGCTACGCTACAGCTGTGTAGTCCACGTGGATGCTAAAGATGAAAAAGTTTTAAAAAAATGAAAAGAGTGTGTCTACCATATATGCGTCGACCATTGTCATGTCGACCTTTTGACCCTGTTGACCTTTTGAACAGTCAACCTTTTGACCCTGTCGACCTAATGCATGTCTACGATTAGTAGTCGACCTATTGACTGTAGACCTTTTTAGTGTAGATCTATATAGTCCGGACACCGTTCACACCACAGGCTGGACCCAACATATTGGCAGGTAGACCCCTTTCACACGACATCTGTGTACAGTCTTTCTGTTCTGATAGCGTTTGGAGATGACCTCATTTCCAAGTGCCAGTGATCCGGATCTCTCTATACTTTTAGCATGACCCAGGTTGTGATGTTTTTTCATTGTCCAACCATGGTAACTACCAAGGACACTGGACCCAGATTATTTTTCAAGGACCGTTTTCCACCAAGCCGCGACCTTGCAGACCCGACAATAAACTGGGTTATTGCAGAAGTGGAAAATGGGTATTAGTAAAAAGGATACAAACCATATTTGTGACAGAGAAGCTCTGAAGGAGTTAAACTCTGTTAAATACCATTGTTTGTTTCAGTTTTGTTTTCTGTAACTATATAGATAATAAAGGTTAAACATGCATTTTCACTTTCATTTTCACTGTATATCCCCTGAACTAAAATTAACGATTATGGTAGTTTGTGGGATCATAGGGACTTTCCCTAATATATTTTGAATGACAACTTTTGTTATTTATGCTAGGTGACGCTCAATACAACAGCTTCAAGACAGTATTTGTTTTTATTGTGTACAGTCTAGCAGTGGAACAAAATCCAGGTGAAACTATTCTCCACAAAATGTATTCTTAATACAAAAATATTGCTTCCAAGCCACACAATCTGCCTCACACTGATGAGCCATCAAAGAGTTAAACAGTTCTGTCTCTAACTTCTCCTGGCAGAGCAATGCCAGAGCTAGAAAATATAACCCTCTGTTCCTCGCTCACTGTGTACCCTATCTGTGTCACCCCTTGCCTGTCTGCCCCTCCCCCTTGGAATGTAAGGTCTTACGAGCAGGGCCCTGTCCTCTCGTGTGCTTTTACTTCTTTTACTAAAGCTATCTTCTAACCCATACTCCATACAGCGGCACCAAACCCTCGGATACTGCCACCCTTGATGCTTATTTTAGTGTCATGTGCGCTGATGTATTAATGTGTTTATACCATGTACTTGTCCTACATTGTCTTGTACTGTAAGTCGCTGTTTTCTTGTTTTGCTTACTTGTTTATGTACTTTATTAGGTGCTATGGAACCCTTGTGACACCATATTAATAAAGGATAATAATAATATAATATAACAGGGCCCGTTTTGGACCAGAAACAGAACTGAGCAGTCATAGCTCACCTTTTTACCTGTTGGTTTGGATTAGTGAAGGATTCTTCTGTGACTTTCAGACAGCAAAAAGAATTGTCATTTATTCGTAGTTATATTTAGAGATGTTCGGCGGACACTTTTTGGGTTTTGGATCTGGATCCCTGCTCGTGTTTTGGATCTGGATTGGTTTTGCCAAAACCACCCTTTCGGGTTTGGATCTGGATGATTTTTGAAAAAAAAAACATAAAAACAGCTAAAATCACAGAGTTTGGGGGTAATTTTGATCCTACGGTATTATTAACCTCAATAACATTCATTTCCACTTATTTCCAGTCTATTCTGAACACCTCGCAATATTGTTTTTAGGCCAAAAGGTTGCACCGAGGTGGCTGGATGACTAAGCTAAGCGACACAAGTGTGCGGCACAAACACCTGGCCCATCTAGGAGTGGCACTGCAGTGTCAGACAGGATGGCAGATTTAAAAACTAGGCCCCAAACAGCACATCATGCAAAGAAAAAAAAGAGGTGCAAGATGAAATTGTCTTGGGCCCTCCACCCACCCTTATGTTGTTTAAACAGCTTGCCAAGTTCTCTGAATTATGGCTAGCTACAAACATACCACCTCCATATTTAACAACTGCACCCCTGAATTTTTATCATACAGGGCCAGTGCAATGTTATTTTAACAGCAGCACCCTTATATTTTACAGCATACAGGAGGACAGTTATACCCATGTACAGCTGCAGCACCCGTACCAACGGGTTCACTACGATATGCCGGCGGTCGGGCTCCCAGCGACCAGCATACCGGCGCCAAGAGCCCGACCGCCGGCTTACCGACAGTGTGGCGAGCGCAAATGAGCCCCTTGCGTGCTCGCTGCGCTCGCCACGCTACGGGCACGGTGGCGCGCTACGCGCGCCACACTATTTTATCCTCCCTCCAGGGGGGTCGTGGACCCCCACGAGGGAGAATAAGTGTCGGTATGCCGGCTGTCGGGATCCCGTCAGTCGGCATACAGAAGACCACCCGTACCAACACATAAAAACACCAGTGACAGCCAGGGCAGCACCCCTAACACAGCACAGGTACACTACAGTGACTGCAGCAGCACTCTTACAGAGCACACACTAAGGAAGGAAGGAAGTCCCAAGCCGGACTCGGATCCGGGCTCGGAACGGGATGTTCAGGGGGGGGGGGGGGGGTCAGTTCTCTGAGAACCGAACCCTCTCATCTCTACTTATATTTCAGGTAGTTTCAGGGTTTTTTTTTATCCATATTTACAATAAGTGTTAACCAGGTATTTGAATCTCATTTATAATGCACATAATTGGTAAGCAACAGCTCTGTGCATAGGTTTGGGGATAAAAATGGCAGCATGTGTGGGAGGTCAGAAATGTGCATTGGATGTTCCCACCATGACATATACTGTGTGGAGTTTGCAGGGGCGGATTGGGAACAAAAAGCGGCCCTGGAAAAATTTGTACTAGTGGCCCCACATGGGCAGCACCAGAGGTGTAAGGTCTAGCCATGGGCCATGGCAGCAGCACCCTCCCCCCAAGACTTTCCAGATAGTTATCATGTCCAGCATCAAGGGGGAAGTTAAAAAGAAATAAAATTAAATATTATGAGCACATTATATGATACACCTTCAGAATTTAGGAAACTATATAATTCTTTAGAAAGATATATTTTCTTGCTTATTACACCAACCGTATCCCAATCACTATTCACTCAATCTTATATGTCAGCCAAGCAGGCAGACAGCATACACTAGATCATCTGCAATCACAGGCTAAGGGGCAAAGTCATTTTCATATATGCAATTTATTTTGCATCTTATTCATTATGTCTATAAAAAGGACCACATGTCCTCAAACAAAACAGGCCCCACAGGTGCATCGGCCCACCGGGAATCATCCCTGTAAACCATATGGCCAATCCACCTCTGGGAGTTTGTATATTCTCCTTGTACTTGCGTGGGTTTCCCACCGGGTGCTCCGGTTTCTTCCCACAATCCAAAAATGTACTAGTAGGTTATTTGGCTCCCAACAAAAATTAACCCTAGCGTGAATGTGTGTACATGTGGTAGGGAATATAGGGGGTCATTCCGAGTTGTTCGCTCGTTATTTTTTGTTCCGCAACGGAGCGATTAGTCGCTACTGCGCATGCGCAATGTCCGCAGTGCGACTGCGCCAAGTAAATTTGCTATGCAGTTAGGAATTTTACTCACGGCATTACGAGGTTTTTTCTTCGTTCTGGTGTTCGTAATGTGATTGACAGGAAGTGGGTGTTTCTGGGCGGAAACTGGCCGTTTTATGGGAGTGTGTGAAAAAACGCTACCGTTTCTGGGAAAAACGCGGGAGTGGCTGGAGAAACGGAGGAGTGTCTGGGCGAACGCTGGGTGTGTTTGTGACGTCAAACCAGGAACGACAAGCACTGAACTGATCGCAGATGCCGAGTAAGTCTGGAGCTACTCAGAAACTGCTAAGAAGTGTCTATTCGCAATTCTGCTAATCTTTCGTTCGCAATTTTGCTAAGCTAAGATTCACTCCCAGTAGGCGGCGGCTTAGCGTGTGCAAAGCTACTAAAAGCAGCTTGCGAGCGAACAACTCGGAATGACCCCCATAGAGTGTAAGCTCCACTGGGGCAGGGACTGACATGAATTGCCAAGTATGCTCTGTAAAGCGCTGCGGAATATGTGCTATATAAATAACTCGTAATAATGTTGGAAGGAGATGGCAAGGTGAAACTTGCAAACTGCCAAAATTAGACTCTGGTTTTTTGTTTTTTTTAAGAGTTTAGAGAAGGGGAACCTCGATACCTTTAGCAGCATGTCCACTCACAAAAACACTTCCATCTTACATCAGGGTTATTGGAGATCCGATATTGGCCCTCATTCCGAGTTGTTCGCTCGTTAGCTGCTTTTAGCAGCATTGCACACGCTAGGCCGCCGCCCTCTGGGAGTGTATCTTAGCTTAGCAGAATAGCGAACGAAAAATTAGCAAAACTGCTACTAAATAATTCTTAGCAGTTTCTGAGTAGCTCCGGACCTACTCACAGATTGCGATCAGCTCAGTCCGTTTAGTTCCTGGTTTGACGTCACAAACATGCCCTGCGTTCGGCCAGCCACTCCCCCGTTTCGCCAGACACTTCCGCGTTTTTCCCTGACACGCCTACGTTTTTTTTGCAAACGCCGGGAAAACGCTGAGTTACCACCCAGAAACGCCCCTTTCCTGTCAATCATTTACCGATCAACAGTGCGACTGAAAAGCACCGCAGAATCCTCAGCAAATCTGGTAAGTTTTTAGTTAAATAACTAAGCGCATGCGCCCTGCGTGCCATGCGCATGCGCAGTTTGCAACAAATCGCAGCATAGCGAAAATCGGCAACAAGCGAACAACTCGGAATGACCCCCCTTGTCCTATATGATAATAGCATACCTCCCAACTGTCCGATTCATGCAGAACAGCCCTGACCCCTACCAGTTGCCTAATTCAAAGCTAATATCAGGGCTGGATTAAGGTTTGTGGGGGTCCTTACCACTAACACTGTCAATATGATAAATGCTGGCAATGTTATTAAAAAGTATTATATGTAAATACTCCTAATCATCACAAGTGAAGCTGCTGCCCAGAAAGCAATATAGATGCCCACCAGAGCCATCACAAAGTCCTCATCAACTGCATACACATATGCAGCACCATAGGCGTGCGCAGGGGGGTGCCTGGTGCGCATAGGCACCCCCTAATGTCTGGCGGGATCCGGTCTGAAGATCGACAGTGTCTAGGTCGACAATGTTTAGGTCGACCACTATAGGTCGACAGTCACTAGGTCGACAGGGTTTCTAGGTCGACAATTCTAAAGGTCGACATGAGTTTTTCATTTTTTTTCTTTTTTTATATTTTTTCATACTTAACAATCCACGTGGACTACGATTGGAACGGTAAAGTGTGCCGAGCGAAGCGATGGCACCATGCCCGAAGCATGGCGAGCGAAGCGAGCCATGCGAGGGGACGCGGTGCACTAATTTGGGATCCCGGTCACTCTACGAAGAAAACGACACCCAAAAAAAAAAAAATCCTCATGTCGACCTTTAGACCTGTCGACCTAGCACATGTCGACCTAGAAGCCCTGTCGACCTTCCATCCATGTCGACCTAGTGACTGTCGACCTATAGTGGTCGACCAAAACATTGTCGACCTAGACACTGTCGATTTGATGAACCACACCCATGTCTGGCACCTCCCTTACACATGCCTGTAACTGAGTCATTGCCAAGCTTGCAGTTCTATTCCTGACTGTGTATGCCCACCCGCACTCTACGCCCGCCAGCACAGACCGCTCGTTCTCTACGGCCGTCCGCCTGCTCACTATGCTCGCCCACCCCCGCCCTCTACACCCGCGCCTGCCCTCCACCCGCCGCTTCCCTCCCTTCACCTTCCCGCTATGCCTGGTCAGCAGGCTTGGCGATAGGGGAAGAGACACGCCGCTGCAGGGGCAGTAGAGGGTGCATTTGTCAGCTGCACCCGCTACTGGAACCCACATGTGAACAAGACTACAGGGAAGGAGGGGGTGAAGGAGAGAGAAAGGACGTCAGTAGTTGTCTATGCATGGAGTGGCAGGCGGCGAGGAGCGCTCAGCTGCGAGCGCACCCACAAGTAATGTATATTATATAATGTATTTGGAGAGGCACTATGTGTCACATAATGTGTGTGTGAGTGCACTGTGTGGCATATGTGTTTAGGGTGCACTGTGTATTATATAATGTGTTTGGGAGGTACTATAGGGTCTATTAAGGCTGGGGCATAATGTGGCGTAATGTGAATTTCTCTAACGTCCTAAGTGGATGCTGGGGACTCCGTCAGGACCATGGGGAATAGCGGCTCCGCAGGAGACAGGGCACAAAAAGTAAGCTTTTAGGATCACATGGTGTGTACTGGCTCCTCCCCCTATGACCCTCCTCCAAGCCTCAGTTAGGTTTTTGTGCCCGTCCGAGCAGGGTGCAATCTAGGTGGCTCTCCTAAAGAGCTGCTTAGAAAAAGTTTTTTAGGTTTTTTATTTTCAGTGAGTCCTGCTGGCAACAGGCTCACTGCATCGAGGGACTTAGGGGAGAGAATTTCAACTCACCTGCGTGCAGGATGGATTGGATTCTTAGGCTACTGGACACCATTAGCTCCAGAGGGAGTCGGAACACAGGTCTCACCCTGGGGTTCGTCCCGGAGCCGCGCCGCCGACCCCCCTTACAGATGCTGAAGATTGAAGGTCCGGAAACAGGCGGCAGAAGGCTCTTCAGTCTTCATGAAGGTAGCGCACAGCACTGCAGCTGTGCGCCATTGTTGTCACACACTTCACACCAGACGGTCACGGAGGGTGCAGGGCGCTGCTGGGGGCGCCCTGGGCAGCAATATATAATACCTTTTATGGCAAAAGAATACATCACATATAGCCATTAAGGCTATATGTATGTATTTAACCCATGCCAAATGTCTAAAACTCCGGGAGAAAAGCCCGCCGGAATAGGGGGCGGGGCTTATTCTCCTCAGCACACAGCGCCATTTTCCTGCTCAGCTCCGCTGTGAGGAAGGCTCCCAGGACTCTCCCCTGCACTGCACTACAGAAACAGGGTAAAACAGAGAGGGGGGGCATATTTTGGCGATATTTTTATATATTTAAGCGGCTATAAGGAACAACACTTATATAGGGTTGTTCCCATATATATTATAGCGCTTGGGTGTGTGCTGGCAAACTCTCCCTCTGTCTCCCCAAAGGGCTAGTGGGGTCCTGTCTTCGATAAGAGCATTCCCTGTGTGTCTGCTGTGTGTCGGTACGTGTGTGTCGACATGTATGAGGACGATGTTGGCGTGGAGGCAGAGCAATTGCCGATAATGGTGATGTCACCCCCCAGGGAGTCGACACCGGAATGGATGGCTTTGTTTATGGAATTACGTGATAATGTCAGCACATTACAAAAATCAGTTGACGACATGAGACGGCCGGCAAACCAGTTAGTACCTGCCCAGGCGTCTCAGACACCGTCAGGGGCTGTAAAGCGCCCTTTACCTCAGTCGGTCGACACAGACCCAGACACAGACACTGAATCTAGTGTCGACGGTGATGAAACAAACGTATTTTCAAGTAGGGCCACACGTTATATGATCACGGCAATGAAGGAGGCTTTGCATATCTCTGATACTACAAGTACCACAAAAAGGGGTATTATGTGGGGGGTGAAAAAACTACCTGTAGTTTTTCCTGAATCAGAGGAATTAAATGATGTATGTGATGAAGCGTGGGTTAACCCAGATAGAAAAATGCTAATTTCAAAAAAGTTATTAGCATTATACCCTTTCCCGCCAGAGGTTAGGGCGCGCTGGGAAACACCCCCTAGGGTGGATAAGGCGCTCACACGCTTATCGAAACTAGTGGCGTTACCGTCTCCTGATACGGCCGCCCTCAAGGATCCAGCTGATAGGAGGCTGGAAACTACCCTGAAAAGTATATACACTCATACTGGTGTTATACTGCGACCAGCCATCGCCTCAGCCTGGATGTGCAGTGCTGGGGTCGTCTGGTTGGATTCCCTGACTGAAAATATTGATACCCTGGATAGGGACAGTATTTTATTGACTATAGAGCAATTAAAGGATGCTTTCCTTTATATGCGAGATGCGCAGATTTTATTGACTATAGAGCAATTAAAGGATGCTTTCCTTTATATGCGAGATGCGCAGAGAGATATTTGCACTCTGGCATCGAGAGTAAATGCGATGTCCATATCTGCCAGAAGGAGTTTATGGACGCGACAGTGGTCAGGTGATGCGGATTCCAAACGACATATGGAAGTATTGCCGTATAAAGGGGAGGAATTATTTGGCGTCGGTCTATCGGATCTGGTGGCTACGGCAACTGCCGGAAAATCCACTTTTTTACCTCAGACCTCCTCCCAACAGAAAAAGACACCGTCTTTTCAGCCGCAGTCCTTTCGTTCCTATAAGAACAAGCGGACAAAAGGACAGTCATATCTGCCTCGGGGCAGAGGAAGGGGTAAGAGAGGGCAGCAAGCAGCCCCTGCCCAGGAACAGAAGCCCTCCCAGGGTTCTGCAAAGCCCTCAGCATGACGCTGGGGCCTTACAAGCGGACTCAGGAACGGTGGGGGGTCGACTCAAGAATTTCAGCGCACAGTGGGCTTGCTCACAGGTGGACCCCTGGATTCTACAGGTAGTATCTCAGGGTTACAGGTTGGAATTCGAGAAGTCTCCCCCTCGCCGGTTCCTAAAGTCTGCTTTGCCAACGTCTCCCTCGGACAGGGCGACGGTATTGGAAGCCATTCACAAGCTGTTTGCTCAGCAGGTGATAGTCAAGGTACCCCTCCTACAACAGGGAAAGGGGTATTACTCCACGCTATTTGTGGTACCGAAGCCGGACGGCTCGGTAAGACCTATTCTAAATCTCAAATCTTTGAACCTGTACATACAAAAATTCAAGTTCAAGATGGAGTCACTCAAAGCAGTGATAGCGAATCTGGAAGAAGGGGACTTTATGGTGTCCCTGGACATAAAGGACGCTTACCTGCATGTCCCAATTTGCCCTTCACATCAAGGGTACCTCAGGTTCGTGGTGCAAAACTGTCATTATCAGTTTCAGACGCTGCCGTTTGGATTGTCCACGGCACCTCGGGTCTTTACCAAGGTAATGGCCGAAATGATGATCCTTCTACGAAGAAGAGGCGTATTAATTATCCCTTACTTGGACGATCTCCTGATAAGGGCAAGATCCAGAGAACAGCTGGAAGACGGAGTAGCACTAACCCAACTAGTGCTGCAACAACACGGGTGGATTCTGAATTTTCCAAAATCTCAGTTGACCCCGACGACACGTCTGCTGTTCCTGGGAATGATTCTGGACACGGTTCAGAAAAAGGTGTTTCTTCCGGAGGAGAAAGCCAGGGAGTTATCCGAACTTGTCAGGAACCTCCTAAAACCAGGGACAGTGTCTGTGCATCAATGCACAAGAGTCCTGGGAAAGATGGTGGCTTCTTACGAAGCGATTCCATTCGGCAGATTCCACGCACGAACTTTTCAGTGGGATCTGCTGGACAAATGGTCCGGATCGCATCTGCAGATGCATCAGCGGATAACCTTATCGCCACGGACAAGGGTGTCTCTTCTGTGGTGGTTGCAGAGTGCTCATCTGTTAGAGGGCCGCAGATTCGGCATACAGGACTGGGTCCTGGTGACCACGGATGCCAGTCTGAGAGGCTGGGGAGCGGTCACACAAGGAAGAAACTTCCAGGGAGTATGGTCAAGCCTGGAGATGTCTCTTCACATAAATATACTGGAGCTAAGAGCGATTTACAATGCTCTAAGTCTGGCAAAACCCCTGCTTCAGGGTCAGCCGGTGTTGATCCAGTCGGACAACATCACGGCAGTCGCCCACGTAAACAGACAGGGCGGCACAAGAAGCAGGACAGCAATGGCAGAAGCTGCAAGGATTCTTCGCTGGGCGGAAGATCATGTGATAGCACTGTCAGCAGTATTCATTCCGGGAGTGGACAACTGGGAAGCAGACTTCCTCAGCAGACACGATCTACACCCGGGAGAGTGGGGACTTCATCCAGAAGTCTTCCACATGATTGTGAACCGTTGGGAAAAACCAATGGTGGATATGATGGCGTCCCGCCTCAACAAAAAACTGGACAGGTCAAGAGATCCTCAGGCAATAGCTGTGGACGCTCTGGTAACACCGTGGGTGTTCCAGTCAGTGTATGTGTTCCCTCCTCTGCCTCTCATACCAAAAGTACTGAGAATTATACGGCAAAAGGGAGTAAGAACGATACTAGTGGCTCCGGATTGGCCAAGAAGAACTTGGTACCCGGAACTTCAAGAGATGCTCACGGAGGATCCGTGGCCTCTACCTCTAAGACGGGACCTGCTTCAGCAGGGACCGTGTCTATTCCAAGACTTACCGCGGCTGCGTTTGACGGCATGGCGGTTGAACGCCGAATTCTAAAGGAAAAAGGCATTCCGGAAGAGGTCATTCCTACACTGGTAAAGGCCAGGAAGGAGGTGACTGCACAACATTATCACCGCATTTGGAGGAAATATGTTGCGTGGTGTGAGGCCAGGAAGGCCCCCACGGAGGAATTTCAACTGGGTCGATTCCTACATTTCCTGCAAACAGGATTGTCTATGGGCCTCAAATTGGGGTCCATTAAGGTTCAAATTTCGGCCCTGTCGATTTTCTTCCAGAAAGAATTGGCTTCAGTTCCTGAAGTCCAGACTTTTGTAAAAGGAGTACTACATATACAGCCCCCGGTTGTGCCCCCAGTGGCACCGTGGGATCTTAATGTAGTCTTGGATTTTCTAAAATCCCATTGGTTTGAGCCGCTCAAATCGGTGGAGATGAAGTATCTTACATGGAAAGTAACCATGCTACTGGCCCTGGCTTCAGCCAGGAGAGTATCAGAATTGGCGGCTTTATCATATAAGAGCCCATATCTGATTTTCCATACGGACAGGGCAGAACTGCGGACGCGTCCTCATTTTCTGCCTAAGGTGGTGTCAGCGTTTCACCTGAACCAGCCTATTGTGGTGCCTGCGGCTACTAACGAGTTGGAGGATTCCAAGTTGTTGGACGTGGTCCGGGCATTGAAAATATATATTTCAAGAACGGCTGGAGTCAGAAAGTCTGACTCACTGCTTATATTGTATGCACCCAACAAGATGGGTGCTCCTGCTTCTAAGCAGACGATTGCTCGTTGGATTTGTAGCACAATTCAACTTGCACATTCTGTGGCAGGCTTGCCACAACCTAAATCTGTCAAGGCCCATTCCACAAGGAAAGTGGGCTCATCCTGGGCGGCTGCCCGGGGAGTCTCGGCATTACAACTCTGCCGAGCTGCTACTTGGTCAGGGGCAAACACGTTTGCAAAATTCTACAAATTTGATACCCTGGCTGAGGAGGACCTTGAGTTCTCTCATTCGGTGCTGCAGAGTCATCCGCACTCTCCCGCCCGTTTGGGAGCTTTGGTATAATCCCCATGGTCCTGACGGAGTCCCCAGCATCCACTTAGGACGTTAGAGAAAATAAGAATTTACTTACCGATAATTCTATTTCTCGTAGTCCGTAGTGGATGCTGGGCGCCCATCCCAAGTGCGGATTGTCTGCAATACTTGTACATAGTTATTGTTACAAAAAAATCGGGTTGTTATTTGTTGTGAGCCGTCTGTTCAGAGGCTCCTACGTTTGTCATACTGTTAACTGGGTTCAGATCACAAGTTATACGGTGTGATTGGTGTGGCTGGTATGAGTCTTACCCGGGGTTCAATATCCTTCCTTATTGTGTACGCTCGTCCGGGCACAGTACCTAACTGAGGCTTGGAGGAGGGTCATAGGGGGAGGAGCCAGTACACACCATGTGATCCTAAAAGCTTACTTTTTGTGCCCTGTCTCCTGCGGAGCCGCTATTCCCCATGGTCCTGACGGAGTCCCCAGCATCCACTACGGACTACGAGAAATAGAATTATCGGTAAGTAAATTCTTATTTTTGCCTCATACCGTGCAGCGTAATGTAAATTTTGGCTCATATTGTGTGGCATAATGTGAATTTTATCTCTTACTGTGTGGCGTCATGTAAATTTCGGCTCATACAGTGTGACGTAATGTCAATTTTGGCTCATACTGTGTGGCGTAATGTGAATTTTATCTCTTCCTCTGTGACGTAATGTTAATTTTATCTCATACTGTGTGGCATAATGTGAATTTTGGCTCATACTGTGTGGCGTAACGTGAATTTTGGCTTATACCATGTGGCGTAATGTAAATTTTGGCTCATTCCGTGTGGCTAAATGTGAATTTTGGCTAATACTGTGTGGCGTAATGTCAATTTCGACTCATACCGTGTAGATTATGTCGTGATTTTACTGAGAGAATGTAAAATATTGTTAGACATGTCCCTCCAGCAGTGCACCCCCTAATAAAATTAGCAGCGCACGCCTATGTGCAGCACCAATGCAATATCAAGGAACTGCAACTCCCTCAGTGACAGACTGGCCGCAGCACCATGTTTCTCTACGTACATGATCGCAGCTGAAGGCAGATACATGCCCTGGAAACGGCCGTGATCTGTCTGTTTTTTTTGCCACCACTCCACATTAACTCCCCAAAATGGTCGCTTCCTGTCAATCACTCTGCTTTAAAAATCTCACTGAATAAAAACATGAATTATGCCTCATGCCATACAGAAACCTATGTACACTTATATCACAGTGCCCCCACCCCCCATGCTGATGATGTAGCTGTGTGTGGGGAACCCTGGTTGACACCACCACAGCTGTTAATCCGGCACTGGCTATTATATCAATAGAGATTTCTTTTGTTTGGCATGCTGTGTAGGCCCCCAGTGCGTATGTCATACCCCCAACATTCCAATACAATGTTACTATAGGGTGCATGTTGCACTTTCAAGTACCAGTTAAACATTTCCCACTATAGGGTGCATGTTGTACCTTCTAGTACTAGTTACAAATGCACTGCTTCATCAAAGAAGAGTGTTTTTCAGCACATATCCGTCCAATATAAAAAAAAAACATAAAGGCCTATAATTTGCAAAATGTCACATGTAATAAATACAGGCCTTTTCTCAACTTGTTTTTATGATTATTTAAGTCGTAAATTAGGCTAAGCATAGCAGTATTTTACAGGAAAAATGGAACATTTAATGTAATGAAAGGAGCATCCCTAAAGTGATGAGTTTAGTCATATATGATATACCTTGTACACCATGGGGGTTATTCAGACCTGATCGATCCTCTGCAAATTTTGCAGAGGTCTGCGATCAGATAGTTGCCACCCAGACAGTGAAAACCCGTCCCGTGCAAGTCTGCATACGGCTTGCAAAAATCTCTGTGATTGCCGGTCAGCTGCAAATCCATTTGCAACTCACTCACCATCGAATGATTTTTCCAGTCTGCGCATAACACAGGACCTACTCCTACAGTGCGATAGAATCAGGCTGTTCGGAGCCGGAGCTGACGTCAGACACCCTCCCTGAAAACGCTTGGCCACGCCTGCGTTTTTCCTGCCACTCCCAGAAAACAGCCAGTTACCACCCCCAAACGCTGGCTTCCTGTCAATCACCTTGCGCATGGCTAGCAATCAAAAAGTCTCTGGATTTTTTTTGCTATTTGGCCTTGCGCATGCACACTACGATCCGAACCCATGTGCAGTCGCTTGATAATTGCCTGACTTGCAAATTCGCACAACAACGATCAGGACTGAATAACCCCCCGTGTTCATGTTCAGATTTTCTCATTTGACATCTGCTTTGTGGAAGCTTCACCTTTGTCCGTGTTTCCCAGCCATGGTCCTCAAGGCTCAATAACAGTCCAGGTTTTAGTCATATCAATTCTTAATCACAGATTGTTAAACAAAAATAACTGATTGGTTGCTATGGGCTTCTAGAAACCCGCACTTTAGGAAATATACCCCTTAGTGTGCCTTGAGGACTGGGGCCTTATTAGTCCTACACCTTAAAGTGTGGCCCAAATAGGCCATGTTACTGTAAAACCAAAGCGATTTGCATCCAGTGCACCTAATCTGTGTCAACTGGTTCTTGTACATGATGTGCGACTACTGCGTACAGAGGGGCATGGTTGCATCATTGCCTTGCACTAGTTGTGTGTAAACCATACCTCCCAATAGTCACAATTTTAGATGGGTTGTCCTGATTTGAAAACCCTGAGATGTCTCATAATATGTGAAGATATTGCCAACTTCTCCACTTTTTCTCCGTAGAAGGTTTGGGCAATGTATCTTGGTTTAGCCATCTTTGTGTTTCACATAGTGTATTCTAATTTAATCGTAATTTATTTAAAAATAAAATCAGATATGCTCCATTTAATCAAGCTTGCAGAGGTCTTGAAACTCCCATCATACCACACTTCAGTGTGAGTCATGGGGAAACAGGACAGAACAATGTAAATGAGTGTTCAGTAAAAGAGCAGTATCAAAGAATGCTGAAACCAAAGAATTCTCCGAGCAGCTCCGGTTTCTTAATTGCATGTTGGGCCTTTGCCAGCTAAGCAAAATTATAACTCCTATTTATCTAAACAATGAGCAGTTTATTATGCTGTAAATAATCATACATCAGGGTAGAGCGAGGAGATCTTCAGAACAAAGCTTGCGCTTTAAATAAATAAAAGGTCTGGTATGTAAATATTTTACAAACTTTATAAAGATTTTTCTCTCCCCCTCACAAAGCAGGACAAGCTGCGCCCTGCCAACTCAGTCTCAGTTAAGCATTCAGAAACACTGAGTAACTGATTGTACCGGGGCCAATGTAGGAGGTCAGCGTTTACAATGCCAGAGGTCTCATCCATAATGCTTTGCCCTGTTTTTGCTCTGGTGCCAGCCTGAGATAAGACTGCAACAAGGGTCAGCTCAGACACCATGTGCAGCCGATTTTTCTTTAGTCTAACAAGCAAACGTAATTGCACTCTGTGGTGTTTTACCAAGGATTTTCATTTGTGTTTATATTCATTGTGAATGCGTCATGTGTTCATAACCTACTGGAACCCGGTGAGCAACTGGCAACTTCAGTGAGGTTGGAAATAAGCGCAAGGATGGCATAGTCCCGATTTAGGCTCACATGTACATCGCAATCTGGAAATGTTTCTAAGTGAGGAGAGCTTAAGCAGCCTAATACATCAGAAGCACCAGGGATGTTGCAGGGGCCACGGCATGCCATATAACCATATCCGCTTTACGGAAGGCGATTGGTGCGTAAACACTGTCTGAGGCTGCACATTTATAATGCTGCAGAACAGGATGGGTCACGTTATAACACCCCTGTACAACGTGATATTGTCAATATGTGTTGAGCATTAACCGCCTGTCCTGGATTATCTTGTTTACCCTGTTAATAGGTAATACATGTGTTGGCTTCTAATATGGGGAATAATAAACACAGTCTTGGATTAAAGAGGCTGTAAGGAGGGACGGCTTTTCCACTATCTTTTCTGGAAAAGTAATGAAATGTGGCCTCCATTGTGGAGCTGTGGCAAATCTAGAAACTAGAATGTATTCTCTTGCTTCTTACACCGCCAGCATATAACACGGGTTATTGCACATGAGCGTGCATAACCCGTGCTGCTGCTTGGTGTAAAAGGGCAGAGTTCCAACTCGGTAGTTTGCAGGGTTGAACACGTGTTCAACCCGTCAAACTGTGCAGTGTAAACGGGAGCCGTATCACACGACCCGGCTTCCCGTTTATAGTGAATGGATGGGCAGTGCTTGGAGACCATGTGACTTCGGTGGGAAAGGGGGCTGACGCGGGTCGCAGTCGGGTAGCTCCCGTGTCAGGCTCCCGGCTGTGACCTGCAATTTAGGTCTAATAGAGGTATTATTGAGTTAGAAGGATAAGGTTACAGAAGCTATCCTGATGTTAATGAACTACAAGCCACAGAATATAGGGCCTAATTCACACCTGATCGCTAGCAACTGATTTTTGCCCTGCTGTGATCAGATAGTCGCCGCCTACAGGGGGAGTGTATTTTAGCTGTGCAAGTGTGCGATCGCATGTGTAGCAGAGCTGTACAAACAGATCTTGTGCAGTCTCTGCGCAGCCCAGAACTTACTCAGCCGCTGCGATCACATCAGCCTGTCCGGGACCGGAATTGATGTCAGGAACCCTCCCTGCAAACGCGTGGACACGCCTGCATTTTTCCTACCACTCCCTGAAAACGGTCAGTTGACACCCACAAAAGGCTTCTTCCTGTCAATCTCCTTGCAATCGCCCATCCTAACGTATCCGTCGCACAAACCGATTGCTGAGCGGTGATCCGCTTTGTACCCACGCGACGTGCCTGCGCATTGCGGTGCATGCGCAGTTTGGACCTGATCACCTGCTCTGCGAAATCGCACAGCAGCGATCAGGTCTGAATTACCCCCATAGTGACTTCCTGTCCATGGGCCTAATTCAGACCTGATCGCAGCAGCAAAATCTTTCTCTAATGGGCAAAACCATGTGCACTGCAGGTGGGGCAGATATAATAAGTGCAGAGAGAGTTCACACTGCTCTCTTCACAGGGGTAGCAGTTGATTTGCTGACAGACACAATACCGTCGGTCATAATCCCGACAGTCAAAATACAGACACGGTCAAAATGCTGACATAGAATACCATCATTTGATATGCCGACACATCAAAAAGCCAACATGCGTATTTAAGGAATTTTTGCCCCAAAACAGACTTGTTTATACTTTACCATCCCAGTGGACCTAGATGGGGAATATAATAGTGTGCCGGGCGCAGTGAGGCACCGTGCCCAAAGCATGGCGAGCGCAGCGGTACACTCAGACGGTGTCCCTGTCAACCTATGTCATCATCGACAAAAACACATCGGTATTCTGACTATGTCGGCATTTTGAAAATGTTGGTATACTAAATTTGACTGTAGGCCAATGGCTGTCGGGATTATGTCTGTCGGCAAATCATACTGAACCCCTTCACAGGCCCCCTTACTGCTCTCACAGCTCACTCTGCTCTCTTCACAGCCTCCCTCACATCTCACTCTTCTCTCTTCACAGCTCACTCTGCTCTCTTCACAGCCTCCCTCACATCTCACTCTGCTCTCTTCACAGCTCACTCTGCTTTCTTCACAGCCTCCCTCACATCTTACTCTGCTCTCTTCACAGCCTCCCTCACATTTCACTCTGCTCTCTTCACAGCTCACTCTGCTCTCTTCACAGCGTTCCTCACATCTCACTCTGCCCTATTTACAGCTCACTCTGCTCTCTTCACAGCCTCCCTCACATTTCACTCTGCTCTCTTCACAGCCTCCATCACATCTCACTCTGCTCTCTTCACAGCCTCCTTCATATTTCACTCTGCTCTCTTCACAGATCACTCTGCTCTCTTCACAGCCTCCCTCACATCTCACTCTGCTCTCTTCACAGCTCACTCTGATTTCTTCACAGCTCACTCTAATCTCTTCACAGCTCACACTGCCTTCTTCACAGCCCCCCTCAAACCTCACACTGCTTTCTTTACAGCCCACCTCACAACTCACACTACCCTCTTCACAGTCCCCCCTCATAGCTCACACTGCCTTGTTCACAGCCCCCCTCACAGCTCACACTGCCCTCTTCACAGCCCCCCTCCCAGCTCTAGCACACTTACCTGTTTTTCTATGGTCTTGTCTCCTCTTCTGCCCAGTCCTTTTGCATGCTGAGTCTGAAAGCTCGCCATGGCTTCTTTTGCGTGTCTGTTCAGGCTCTGCTCGTGTTTGGTGGTTGGTTTGCCTGGCTGCTCTGCACAATACAGTGAAGCGCACTGTAACATGACCTATGAATCATGCATTCCATAAAGTGGTGTGCGCTGTGCACCCACTAAACAGAATGCTTCATGGAACCAAGGTGATAACCCATCTATTCTGATGCAAGAGCCTATGGCAACAGAAGGAAAATGGTTTATTTTATGGAGAAAGCCACAGTGGTCATGTATAAACAGCTTGCAATGGTAGATATCTGGTCCTGCTGGGCAAAATGCATTTACTATGGGTCTGGCCTAGGAGCACATGCCACCCACCCTTCCCCTGCTTGTACCACCCCCAGCAAGTGGTGCCCAGTGGGAAATCCACTACTGCACTCTTGAAAAGATTTAGGGGGAGATGTATCAAACCTTCTAAAGAGGACAGGTGGGGAAGTTGCCCTTATATACCAATCAGCTTCTAGCTATGTATTTATAGAATGTACTTTATAAATTATATAATCTGGTCGGTTGCTATGGGCAAGTTTATTTTTCCTCTTTAGAAGGTTTGATAATCTCCTCCACAGTATTTTAAGAGAAATATTTGAGAGGGGAACTTGCTTAAATACAGTACTGTGTATGTGTTAAATAATAATGGGTTGTTTGAATCAAAAAACTTTTCTTCAGTTGTGCACGTTGTTGTTTTTTTATGATACTGTGGCCACTGGGTGGTGCTATTTCTTCTATTGATTATGGATTTTTTGTAATTTACTTTGGAATTGCAAGTACAATGGTAGTCCTTATCACTGTGGATGCATTTCAAATATACAAAATGTGTTTCCTTGCTATATAATGAAGAATTATAGAAATGTAAAATTAAACTCTGCCTATAAATAATGCATATTTCCCCTTAGGGAACATTGTAGATGAAGGAGCTGTTGTGCACAGACGTGAAATATCTTAAAATAAAATTGAAGATCCAGCAGGAAATTGCAGATTTCTGAGAAAGAAACTTGGGTCATGGAGAAGGGGGTGGGAGAGTGGCCAAATTAATGTCAGACATGACACTGTCATAGAACAGGGGGATTTCAAGCCAGGAGGATCCACATCTTTGTTTAATTTTCCATGACATCCCCAGTGGAAATAAACAAGCTTTAGTATGAAGACATTGTAATATAACAAGTATTATCCAATCATCTTCTGGTATATTTCTGCTATCTGTGCTTTGTGCAGCTGGGTCAACCCATTTCATAGACTTGGAGAAGGTTGTTGGCTAGAATCCCCTCTGGACTTTCCAATAAAGATAATGGCCCTCATTCCGAGTTGTTCGCTCGGTATTTTTCATCGCATCGCAGTGAAAATCCGCTTAGTACGCATGCGCAATGTTCGCACTGCGACTGCGCCAAGTAACTTTACTATGAAGATAGTATTTTTACTCACGGCTTTTTCATCGCTCCGGCGATCGTAATGTGATTGACAGGAAATGGGTGTTACTGGGCGGAAACACGGCGTTTCAGGGGCGTGTGGCTGAAAACGCTACCGTTTCCGGAAAAAACGCAGGAGTGGCCGGAGAAACGGTGGGAGTGCCTGGGCGAACGCTGGGTGTGTTTGTGACGTCAACCAGGAACGACAAGCACTGAACTGATCGCACAGGCAGAGTAAGTCTGGAGCTACTCTGAAACTGCTAAGTAGTTAGTAATCGCAATATTGCGAATACATCGGTCGCAATTTTAAGAAGCTAAGATTCACTCCCAGTAGGCGGCGGCTTAGCGTGTGTAACTCTGCTAAATTCGCCTTGCGACCGATCAACTCGGAATGAGGGCCAATATGCATGGGGAGCCAAGTACAAATAGCAATAATGCGGAAACTACATGTAATTATACCTAAATCAAACCGTGTCCTCTATACAAAATGTAGTTCATTTCTAATTTAAACCAGATTGGGTAATTATTTAAAATTCTATTTATTAGTTTAGATGCATAATATTTTTTCATGGAGCCCCTCGAGTGGCCTAATATTCCACAAAGAAGATCCAATTCACTTGGTGGGGAAGTGTCAGATGCAGCCTAAAGCACCAGCTTAACTCATCCATACCGTAGCAAGTATGGGCTGCTATACACTGTGCGAGTGCAGTGCACTCTCTCTGCATATCACTTTTTAATGATAGGAGATGTATAGTATCAAGCCTTCTAAATAATGTAGAAGTTGCCCATAGAAACCAATCAGCATACACCTACCATTTATAATGTACATTCTATAAAATGATAGGCAGAAGCTGTTGCTATGGGCAATTCATGATTCCGTCACATACTAACCTGCTACTCTCTGTGATTGCACTCAGGAACATCAGAATAAGTGGAAGTAGAAAACGAGGGTTACCATGCCACCTGTTGCCCACCAATGTGTTTGCGGTTCATTAGATGCAGTAGGGATTGACATCAGAACATGTAGTTCTCCAGAAAGCTTTTCTGCAGACACCAAAATAGGTCCAGAGAACATCTCCTTTAGACATGTTGATGAACTGGGCATTTAGGGGGTAATTCAGAGTTGATCGCAGCAGAAAATTTGTTAGCAGTTGGGCAAAACCATGTACACTGCAGTGGGGCAGATATAACATGTGCAGAGAGAGTTAGATTTGGGTGGGTTATTTTGTTTCTGTGCATGGTAAATACTGTCTGCTTT
This sequence comes from Pseudophryne corroboree, assembly GCF_028390025.1. NCBI lineage: Eukaryota > Metazoa > Chordata > Amphibia > Anura > Myobatrachidae > Pseudophryne > Pseudophryne corroboree. The sequence goes on along the minus strand of NC_086447.1, from coordinate 791,557,574 downwards.
ATTTTTACAGTGCAATTTAGATTTCAGTTTGAACACACCCCACCCAAATCTAACTCTCTCTGCACGTTATATCTGCCACACCTGCAGTGCACATGGTTTTGCCCTACTGCCTTCAAATTTGCTGCTGCGATCAACTCTGAATTAGGCCCATAATCTAGAACATCTTCATTCCATAATCTAGAACATCTTCATTCAACCACAATGATCCTTTATGTAGAAAGAAAACTTACTATGCAATTCTTCTGGTTCGTATAGCCTGACATTCAGTGAGGTCTTGCAAAACAATTCTACCTGAATAAGCTGTATGTGTAGTATTGAGGCAGTACTGCACAGAGGACCCAACTGAGTTGAGTCCAATAGAGATACATGGGTTGTGTACTTATACACATCTCTTATAAATGCTTGCTTAATCACGGTACATACTGACCTTATTCTTCATACAGAGGTCAGCTGCACCTGGCAGTGCCCAGGGGTAACTTCTTGGAGCATAAATGAAATGTTTGAACTGGTGATATTTGGTAGCGAGCTACAGTAAAACAACATTTCACAATTGAACAGTGATCTCTTTGAGCAGGTAAGCATGATTTGCAACCCAACAAAACATACTGTAGCTGTCAGCTCTAGGTATTCTATTCACTCATATTCTTGAATCCTTGTGGCCTACATGAATGGTTATGGTTTCAAATTCCCAAGATTTTTAGATTCATTTAATCCACTGAATTTAGAAATAAATCCCTAATGGTGATGACAGAAAATCTATCCTCCGATAGACCAGGGGTAGCCAACCTTGTTCTCGAGAGATAATAACAGTTCACATTTTCCAGACCACCTAGTTGGTGCACAGGTGTAGTTATTACCAACTGTAACATTTTCATGTAATGCATTCATTCCAAACCGACACATTCTACAGATCCACAGGTTGCCTGGAAAACATGAACTGTTGGTAGCTCTCGAGGACCACGGTTGGCTACTTCTGATATAGATATTGTTCCCTTATAATAATGATGCTACCGTTGGTAGTTCTATCACTTCAAGACTAAAGCAGCCTGTCTTCTATTTGTGATAGCAGCCCTAATATGTAATCTACAGTACGGCAACTCTGCATTCATGATATCTAAAGGGAAGTTTCTCCACCATCTGAATTACCTATAAGAAGTCATATTTTTAGTATATCTTAAATAATGCACAGTTGTATTGATCTAATCCAATAGACCAGGCCTAGGCTGTAATATGAACTACTTAGCCCTCAGGATGGCAGAGTATGCTGGGACTTGAAATCAATGAGGAGCAGGACAACTACAGATTACCTGCCTCTAAACATGATTTATGCAAGAAGATCTTAAATATTGGAGTGTTCGTTGTATTAAAACAGTGTATTGAATGGCCATAGTCTACAGTGACATAATGGCCCATCTCATAGCTGGTTTCCACTATTGTATGATTACATCCATACCATTAGCGCTAGACCGGTTCATTACAATGATGTTGTGTTGGGCTCTTTGGGACACCGTAGAAACAACCTGCTAAGAAATTAGACAATTAGATCATCTTGTGTCCTTCTCCCCTTCTCACATTTACATAAATGGACAAGTCAGTGCCTTCCACAGGACACTCCTCTCCAGATATGGTCAGTGCTACTGCATTTGATGATTTGGTTGGCTACAGGCTGTTTTATACCATAGGTTCTCAAACTCGGTCTTCAGGACCCTAACCAGTTCATATTTTCCAGGCCTCTTCCCAGAATCACAAGTGAAATAATTATAAAATGTGTAAGTAAGTAATGAATACACCCGTGCACCTGCTAGATGACCTGTAAAACGTGAACTGTTTTGGGTCCCAAGTTTGAGAACCACTGTGGACCAACAGGCGAAGACTGAATACATCAATTTGGGGGAATGAACTGTTATTCTTATAGTGACATGTTCTTTTCCCACTGAAATACTAAGTAGCTCTACTTACTAAGGTTGTACATGCACAACTCAACAGGAGGACAACTCCTGGATAGCCATACTCTGAATAACACATGCAGTTGATGTGTAGAAAGAAATCTTTTGAGTGCCACCATACTATTCAGTGTCGAGCCGGAACACCCTGGAGCCCACCAAATTATGGTCGAGGGACTATTCCCAGAATCTTCAATGCTGCTGGCAGATTTTATTTATAACTTCCCCACCTATCTAAGCAAACTCTTTAATACAGTATATCATTATTTCCACTTATACATAATACACATATTCCATCCTCCCCCAGTTAATAAGAATATTCAACTATACCATGATCAGTGTTGAAACCACCCAGTAATGTTCGACACACTGAAATGCATAAAATTGTTTTATAATATAATAAAACTTTTCTTTCTGCAATGTAAAAATAATAATAATGAATAATCTTGAAGGACAGAGTACATTATCTATACCAAAAGACATGAGTTGTGATGCCACCAACATATTATAAACTACGGTAGAATCAGAAAATATTTGTTCCCTTCTGCCTTTGTCTTAATGGAGCTTACAGTCTAGTCCTCTACCAAAGCATACAAAAAAATTGGTCATTGAACATAGTGCACGTATTGGTCCCAGTGCTGTGAGCGCAGCATTAATCATTTGGTCAACTTACATGATGAAAATGGCTTCCTACATAAGGCTCTGGGACATTTATTGGGTCAGTAATACAAGGTACTATACCTAATCATTGGGATGGTTTCGGGATCACGGCGCTTGGGATGCCGACAGTCCAAATACTGACCTCGGCATCCCAACGCTCAGAATCCCGACACCTAGAAGGCAAGTATGCTACACTTAATCCCCAGCCTCCCGACCCTAACTTCCCTTACCCGCAGCCTGACTCTAACCCTCCCCACTGCAGCCTATCCCTCCCCGATTGTGCCTAACCCAAACCTCCCCGCAGCGTAACCTTGACCCTCCCCCCGCATCCTAAACCTAACCTTACCCTCCTCCCCTGGCTTACCCCTGTGCAGTGCCGGCAGTCTTTTGTTCAGGTTCCCGCGCCGGCATTTTGATCCATGTCGGGATCCCAGCATCAGTATTCCAGCATTGGTATTCTGACTGCCGAGATACCGAATGCCGGGATTAATAAATAGGCCCTTATATTCCTGATAATTATAATATTTTCTCTAACGTCCTAGTGGATGCTGGGGACTCCGAAAGGACCATGGGGAATAGCGGCTCCGCAGGAGACTGGGCACAAAAGTAAAAAGCTTTAGGACTACCTGGTGTGCACTGGCTCCTCCCCCTATGACCCTCCTCCAAGCCTCAGTTAAGATTTTGTGCCCGAACGAGAAGGGTGCAATCTAGGTGGCTCTCCTGAGCTGCTTAGAGTAAAAGTTTAAATAGTTTTTTTTATTTTCAGTGAGACCTGCTGGCAACAGGCTCACTGCATCGAGGGACTAAGGGGAGAAGAAGCGAACTCACCTGCGTGCAGAGTGGATTGGGCTTCTTAGGCTACTGGACATTAGCTCCAGAGGGACGATCACAGGCCCAGCCATGGATGGGTCCCGGAGCCGCGCCGCCGTCCCCCTTACAGAGCCAGAAGACTGAAGAGGTCCGGAAAATCGGCGGCAGAAGACGTCCTGTCTTCACTAAGGTAGCGCACAGCACCGCAGCTGTGCGCCATTGCTCTCAGCACACTTCACACTCCGGTCACTGAGGGTGCAGGGCGCTGGGGGGGGCGCCCTGAGACGCAATAAAAAACACCTTTTTGGCAAAAAATACATCACATATAGCTCCTGGGCTATATGGATGTATTTAACCCCTGCCTATTTTTACATAAAAAAGCGGGAGAAAGGCCGCCGAAAAAGGGGCGGAGCCTATCTCCTCAGCACACTGGCGCCATTTTTTCCTCACAGCTCCGTTGGAGGAAGGCTCCCTGACTCTCCCCTGCAGTCCTGCACTACAGAAACAGGGTAAAACAAGAGAGGGGGGGCACTAAATTGGCATATAAATATATACAGCAGCTATATTAGGGAAAAACACTTATATAAGGTTATCCCTGTATATATATAGCGCTCTGGTGTGTGCTGGCAAACTCTCCCTCTGTCTCCCCAAAGGGCTAGTGGGGTCCTGTCCTCTATCAGAGCATTCCCTGTGTGTGTGCTGTGTGTCGGTACGTTGTGTCGACATGTATGAGGAGGAAAATGGTGTGGAGGCGGAGCAATTGCCTGTGTTAGTGATGTCACCCCCTAGGGAGTCGACACCTGACTGGATGGTCTTATGGAAAGAATTACGTGATAGTGTCAGCACTTTACAAAAGACTGTTGACGACATGAGACAGCCAGCAAATCAGTTAATACCTGTACAGGCGTCTCAAACACCGTCAGGGGCTCTAAAGCGCCCGTTACCTCAGGTCGATACAGACACAGACACGGACACTGACTCCAGTGTCGACGGTGAGGAAACAAACGTATTTTCCAGTAGGGCCACACGTTACATGATCACGGCAATGAAGGAGGTTTTGAACATTTCTGATACTACAAGTACCACAAAAAAGGGTATTATGTGGGGTGTGAAAAAACTACCCGTAGTTTTTCCCGAATCAGATGAATTAAATGAGGTGTGTGATGAAGCGTGGGTTTCCCCCGATAAAAAACTGCTAATTTCTAAAAAGTTATTGGCATTATACCCTTTCCCGCCAGAGGTTAGGGCGCGTTGGGAAACACCCCCTAGCGTAGATAAGGCGCTCACACGCTTATCAAAACAAGTGGCGTTACCGTCCCCTGATACGGCCGCCCTCAAGGAACCAGCTGATAGGAAGCTGGAAAAATAAGATTTTACTTACCGATAAATCTATTTCTCGTAGTCCGTAGTGGATGCTGGGGACTCCGTCAGGACCATGGGGATATAGCGGCTCCGCAGGAGACAGGGCACAATAATAAAAGCTTTAGGATCAGGTGGTGTGCACTGGCTCCTCCCCCTATGACCCTCCTCCAAGCCTCAGTTAGGATACTGTGCCCGGACGAGCGTGCATAATAAGGAAGGATATTGAATCCCGGGTAAGACTCATACCAGCCACACCAATCACACCGTACAACCTGTGATCTGAACCCAGTTAACAGTATGATAACAACGAAGGAGCCTCTGAAAAGATGGCTCACAACAAGAATAACCCGATTTTTGTAACAATAACTATGTACAAGTATTGCAGACAATCCGCACTTGGGATGGGCGCCCAGCATCCACTACGGACTACGAGAAATAGATTTATCGGTAAGTAAAATCTTATTTTCTCTGACGTCCTAGTGGATGCTGGGGACTCCGTCAGGACCATGGGGATTATACCAAAGCTCCCAAACGGGCGGGAGAGTGCGGATGACCCTGCAGCACCGAATGAGAGAACTCCATGTCCTCCTCAGCCAGGGTATCAAATTTGTAGAATTTAGCAAACGTGTTTTCCCCTGACCAAGTAACTGCTCGGCAAAGTTGTAAAGCCGAGACCCCTCGGGCAGTCGCCCAAGATGAGCCCCCTTCCTTTTGGAATGGGCTTTTACCGATTTTGGCTGTGGCAGGCCTGCCACAGAATGTGTAAACTGAATTGTATTACAAATCCAGCGAGCAATCGTCTGCTTAGAAGCAGGAGCACCCATCTTGTTGGGTGCATACAGGCTAAACAGCGAGTCAGATTTTCTGACTCCAGCCTTCCTGGAAACATATTTTTCAGGGCCCTGACAACGTCAAGTAACTTGGAGTCCTCCAAGTCCCTAGTACCCGCAGGTACCACAATAGGTTGGTTCATGTGAAAAACAGAAAACACCTTAAGGAGAAATTGAGGACGAGTCCTCAATTCTGCCCTGTCAGAATGAAAAATTAAGTAAGGGCTTTATATATGATAAAGCCGCCAATTCTGACACACGCCTGGCTGAAGCCTGGGCTAATAGCATCGTCACCTTCCATGTGAGATATTTTAAGTCCACAGTGGTGAGTGGTTCAAACCAATGTGACTTTAGGAAACTCAAAACAACATTGAGATCCCAAGGTGCCACTGGGGCACAAAAGGAGGCTGTATATGCAGTACCCCTTTTACAAACATCTGAACGTCAGGCACTAAAGCCAGTTCTTTCTGGAAGAAATTCGACAGGGCCGAAATTTGAACCTTAATGGACCCTAATTTTAGGCCCATAGACAGTCCTGTTTTCAGGTAATGTAGGAAACGACCCAGTTGGAATTCCTCTGTAGGGGCCTTCTTGGCCCCACAGCACGCAACATATCTTCGCCAAATGCGGTGAAAATGTTTTGCGGTTACATCCTTCCTGTCTTCGACCAGGGTAGGGATGACTTCATCTGGAATGCCCTTTCAGGATCCGGCGTTCAACCGCCATGCCGTCAAACGCGGCCGCGGTAAGTCTTGGAACAGACAAGGCCCCTGCTGGAGCAGGTCCTTTCTTAAAGGTAGAGGCCACGGGTCTTCCGTGAACATCTCTTGAAGTTTCGGGTACCAAGTCCTTCTTGGCCAATCCGGAACCACGAGTATCATTCTTACTCATCTCCCTCTTATGATTCTCAGTACTTTTTGTATGAGAGGCATAGGAGGGAACACATACTCTGACTGGTACATCCACAGTGTTACCAGAGCGTCCACCGCTATTGCCTGAGGGTCCCTTGACCTGGCGCAATATCTAGTTTTTTGTTCAGGCGGGACGCCATCATGTCCACCTTTGGTTTTTCACAACGGTTTACAATCATGTGGAAGACTTCCCGATGAAGTCCCCACTCTCCCGGGTGGAGGTCATGCCTGCTGAGGAAGTCTGCTTCCCAGTTTTCCACTCCCGGAATGAACACTGCTGAGAGTGTTATCACATGATTTTTCGCCCAGCGAAGAATCCTTGCAGTTTCTGCCATTTCCCTCCTGCTTCTTGTGCCGCCCTGTCTGTTTACGTGGGCGACTGCCGTGATGTTGTCCCACTGGATCAATACCGGCTGACCTTGAAGCAGAGGTCTTGCTAAGCTTAGAGCATTGCAAATTGCCCTAAGCTCCAGTATATTTATGTGGAGAGAAGTCTCCAGACTCGATCACACTCTCTGGAAATTTTTTCCTTGTGTGACTGCTCCCCAGCCACTCAGGCTGGCATCCGTGGTCACCAGGACCCAGTCCTGAATGCCGAATCTGCGGCCCTTTCATAGATGAGCACTCTGCAGCCACCGCAGAAGAAACACCCTTGTCCTTGGAGACAGGGTTATCCGCTGATGCATCTGAAGATGCGATCCGGATCATTTTTCCAGCAGATCCCACGTAAAGGTTCTTGCGTGAAATCTACCGAATGGGATCGCTTTGTAAGAAACCACCATTTTTCACAGGATCCTTGTGCAATGATGCACTGATACTTTTCCTGGTTTTAGGAGGTTCCTGACTAGCTCGGATAACTCCCTGGCTTTCTTCTCCGGGAGAAAACATCCTTTTCTGGACTGTGTCCAGAATCATCCCTAGGAACAGTAGACGTGTCGTCGGAAAAAACTGCGATTTTGGAATATTTAGAATCCACTCGTGCTGTCGTAGAACTACTTAAGATAGTGCTACTCCGACCTCCAACTGTTCTCTGGACCTTGCCCTTATCAGGAAAGCGTCCATATTTCTTTTAAGAAGAATCATAATTTCGGCCATTACCTTGGTAAAGACCCGGGGTGCCGTGGACAATCCAAACGGCAGCGTCTGAACTGATAGTGACAGTTCTGTACCACGAACCTGAGGTACCCTTGGTGAGAAGTGCAAATTTGGACATGTAGGTAAGCGTCCCTGATATCCAGTGACACCATATCGTCCCCTTCTTCCTGGTTCGCTATCACTGCTCTGAGTGACTCCATCTTGATTTGAACGCTTGTATGTAAGTGTTCAAATATTTCAGATCTCACCTAGCCGTCTGGCTTCAGTACCACAATATAGTGTGGAATAATACCCCTTCCCTTGTTGTAGAAGGGGTACTTTGATTATCACCTGCTGGGAATACAGCCTGTGAATTGTTCCCAATACTGCCTCCCTGTCGGAGGGAGACGTTGGTAAAGCAGACTTCAGGAACTTGTGAGGGGGAGACGTCTCGAATTTCCAATGTACACCTGGGATACTACGTGTAGGATCCAGGAGTCCACTTGTGAGTGAGCCCACTGCGTGCTGAAACTCTTGAGATGACCCCCTACCGCACCTGAGTCCGCTTGTACGGCCCCAGCGTCATGCTGCGGACTTGGCAGAAGCTGTGGAGGGCTTCTGTTCCTGGGAATGGGCTGCCTGCTGCAGTCTTCTTCCCTTTCCTCTACCCCTGGGCAGATATGACTGGCCCTTTTGCCCGCCTGCCCTTATGGGGACGAAAGGACTGAGACTGAAAAGACTGTGTCCTTTTCTGCTGAGATGTGACTTGGGGTAACAAAAGGTGGATTTTTCAGCTGTTGCCATGGCCACCAGGTCCGATGGACCGCCCCTTTATACGGCAATACTTCCATGTGCCGTCTGGAATCTGCATCACCTGACCACTGTCGTCTGGCAGATATGGACATCACATTTACTCTTGATGCCAGAATGCAAATATCCCTCTGCGCATCTCGCATATATAGAAATGCATCCTTAAAATGCTCTATAGTCAATAAAATCTTGTCCCTGTCAAGGGTATCAATATTTTCAGTCAGGAAATCCGACCAAGCCCCCTCAGCGCTGCACATCCAGGCTGAGGCGATTGCTGGTCGTAGTATAACACCAGTATATGTGTATATACTTTTTGGATATTTTTCAGCTTCCTATCAGCTGGCTCCTTGAGGGCTGCCGTATCTGGAGACGGTAACGCCACTTGTTTTTATAAGCGTGTGAGCGCCTTATTCACCCTAAGGTGTGTTTCCCAACTCGCCCTAACTTCTGGCGGGAAAGGGTATACCGCCAATAATTTTCTATCGGAGGAAACCCACGTATCATCACACACTTCATTTAATTTATCTGATTCAGGAAAAACTACAAGTAGTTTATTCACACCCTACATAATACCCTTATTTGTGGTACTTGTAGTATCAGAAATATGTAACACCTCCTTCATTGCCCTTAACATGAAACGTGTGGCCCTAAAGGAAAATACGTTTGTTTCTTCACCGTCGACACTGGAGTCAGTGTCCGTGTCTGTGTGACCGACTGAGGTAAATGGGCGTTTTTACAAGCCCCTGACGGTGTCTGAGACGCCTGGACAGGTACTAATTTGTTTGCCGGCCGTCTCATGTCGTCAACCGACCTTGCAGCGTGTTGACATTATCACGTAATTCCTAAATAAGCCATCCATTCCAGTGTCGACTCCCTAGAGAGTGACATCACCAATACAGGCAATTTGCTCCGCCTCCTCACCAACATCGTCCTCCTACATGTCGACACACACGTACCGACACACAGCACACACACAGGGAATGCTCTGACAGAGGACAGGACCCCACTAGCCCTTTGGGGAGACAGAGGGAGAGTTTGCCAGCACACACCAAAAACGCTATAATTATACAGGGACAACCCCTTATACAAGTGTTTTCCCTTATAGCATTTTTATATATGTAATCATATCGCCAAATAAGTGCCCCCCCTCTCTGTTTTAACCCTGTTTCTGTAGTGCAGTGCAGGGGAGAGCCTGGGAGCCTTCCTCACAGCAGAGCTGAGCAGGAAAATGGCGCCGTGTGCTGAGGAGAATAGGCCCCGCCCCCTTTTTGGCGGGCTCTTCTCCCGGAGTTTGTGAGATCTGGCAGGGGTTAAATACATCCATATAGCCTCAAGGGCTATATGTGATGTATTTTAGCCATAAAAAGGTATTATACATTGCTGCCCAGGGCGCCCCCCCCAGCGCCCTGCACCCTCAGTGACAGTTGGTGACTGTTGGTGAAGTGTGCTGACAACAATGGCGCACAGCTGCAGTGCTGTGCGCTACCTTATGAAGACTGAAAGACTTCTGCCGCCTGTTTCTGAACCTCTGGACCTCTTCAACTTCGGCATCTGCAAGGGGGGTCGGCGGCACGGCTCCGGGACGAACCCCAGGGTGAGACCTGTGTTCCGACTCCCTCTGGAGCTAATGGTGTCCAGTAGCCTAAGAAGCAAATCCATCCTGCACGCAGGTGAGTTTTCTTCTCTCCCCTAAGTCCCTCGTAGCAGTGAGCCTGTTGCCAGCAGGACTCACTGAAAATAAAAAACCTAACTTAAACTTTTATTCTAAGCAGCTCAGGAGAGCCACCTAGATTGCACCCTTCTCGTCGGGCACAAAAATCTAACTGAGGCTTGGAGGAGGGTCATAGGGGGAGGAGCCAGTGCACACCACCTGATCCTAAAGCTTTTATTATTGTGCCCTGTCTCCTGCGGAGCCGCTATATCCCCATGGTCCTGACGGAGTCCCCAGCATCCACTAGGACGTCAGAGAAATATCCTTAAAAGTATATACACACATACTGGTATTATACTGCGACCAGCAATCGCCTCAGCCTGGATGTGCAGTGCTGGGGTGGCTTGGTCGGATTCCCTGACTGAAAATATTGATACCCTGGACAGGGACTATATATTATTGACTATAGAGCATTTAAAGGATGCATTTCTATATATGCGAGATGCACAGAGGGATATTTGCACTCTGGCATCAAGAGTAAGTGCGATGTCCATTTCTGCCAGAAGAGGATTATGGACGCGACAGTGGTCAGGGGATGCGGATTCCAAACGGCATATGGAAGTATTGCCATATAAAGGGGAGGAGTTATTTGGGGTCGGTCTATCGGACCTGGTGGCCACGGCAACAGCTGGAAAATCCACCTTTTTACCCCAAGTCACCTCGCAGCAGAAAAAGATACCGTCTTTTCAGGCTCAGTCCTTTCGTCCCCATAAGGGCAAGCGGGCAAAAGGCCACTCATATCTGCCCCGGGGCAGAGGAAGGGGAAAAAGACTGCAGCAGACAGCCTCTTCCCACGAACAGAAGCCCTCCCCCGCTTCTACCAAGTACTCAGCATGACGCTGGGGCCTTACAAGCGGACTCAGGCACGGTGGGGGCCCGTCTCAAGAATTTCAGCGCGCAGTGGGCTCACTCGCAAGTGGACCCCTGGATCCTGCAGGTAGTATCTCAGGGGTACAAATTGGAATTCGAGACGTCTCCCCCTCGCCGGTTCCTGAAGTCTGCTTTACCAACGTCTCCCCCCGACAGGGAGGCGGTATTGGAAGCCATTCACAAGCTGTATTCCCAGCAGGTGATAATCAAGGTACCCCTCCTACAACAGGGAAAGGGGTATTATTCCACGCTGTTTGTGGTACCGAAGCCGGACGGCTCGGTGAGACCCATTTTAATTCTGAAATCCTTGAACACTTACATAAAAAGGTTCAAGTTCAAGATGGAGTCACTCAGAGCAGTGATAGCGAACCTGGAAGAAGGGGACTATATGGTGTCTCTGGACATCAAGGATGCTTACCTCCATGTCCCAATTTGCCCTTCTCACCAAGGGTACTTCAGGTTTGTGGTACAGAACTGTCACTATCAGTTTCAGACGCTGCCGTTTGGATTGTCCACGGCACCCCGGGTCTTTACCAAGGTAATGGCCGAAATGATGATTCTTCTTCGAAGAAAAGGCGTCTTAATTATCCCTTACTTGGACGATCCCCTGATAAGGGCAAGGTCCAGAGAACAGTTAGAGGTCGGAGTAGCACTATCTCAAGTAGTACTACGACAGCACGGATGGATTCTAAATATTCCAAAATCGCAGCTGATTCCGACGACACGTCTGCTGTTCCTAGGGATGATTCTGGACACAGTACAGAAAAAGGTGTTTCTCCCGGAGGAGAAGGCTAAGGAGTTATCCGACCTAGTCAGGAACCTCCTAAGACCAGGCCAAGTGTCAGTACATCAATGCACAAGGGTCCTGGGAAAGATGGTGGCTTCTTACGAAGCGATTCCATTCGGCAGATTCCACGCAAGAACTTTTCAGTGGGATCTGCTGGACAAATGGTCCGGATCGCATCTTCAAATGCATCAGCGGATAACCCTGTCTCCAAGGACAAGGGTGTCTCTCCTGTGGTGGTTACAGAGTGCTCATCTCCTAGAGGGCCGCAGATTCGGCATTCAGGATTGGGTCCTGGTGACCACGGATGCCAATCTGAGAGGCTGGGGAGCAGTCACACAGGGAAGAAATTTCCAGGGCTTGTGGTCAAGCATGGAAACGTCACTTCACATAAATATCCTGGAACTAAGGGCCATTTACAATGCCCTAAGTCAAGCAAGGCCTCTGCTTCAGGGTCAGCCGGTGTTGATCCAGTCGGACAACATCACGGCAGTCGCCCACGTAAACAGACAGTGCGGCACAAGAAGCAGGAGGGCAATGATGGAAGTGGCAAGGATTCTTCGCTGGGCGGAGAATCATGTGATAGCACTGTCAGCAGTGTTCATTCCGGGAGTGGACAACTGGGAAGCAGACTTCCTCAGCAGACACGATCTTCACCCGGGGGAGTGGGGACTTCACCCAGAAGTCTTCCACATGATTGTGAACCGTTGGGAAAAACCAAAGGTGGACATGATGGCGTCCCGCCTCAACAAAAAACTGGACAGATATAGCGCCAGGTCAAGGGACCCTCAGGCAATAGCTGTGGACGCTCTGGTAACACCGTGGGTGTACCAGTCAGTGTATGTGTTCCCTCCTCTTCCTCTCATACCAAAAGTACTGAGAATCATAAGAAGGAGAGGAGTAAAGACTATACTCGTGGCTCCGGATTGGCCAAGAAGGACTTGGTACCCGGAAATTCAAGAGATGCTCACGGAAGACCCGTGGCCTCTACCTCTAAGAAAGGACCTGCTCCAGCAGGGACCATGTCTGTTCCAAGACTTACCGCGGCTGCGTTTGACGGCATGGCGGTTGAACGCCGGATCCTGAAGGAAAAAGGCATTCCGGATGAAGTCATCCCTACCCTGATCAAAGCCAGGAAGGATGTAACCGTACAACATTATCACCGTATTTGGCGTAAATATGTTGCGTGGTGCGAGGCCAGGAAGGCCCCTACAGAGGAATTTCAACTGGGTCGTTTCCTGCATTTCCTGCAAACAGCACTGTCTATGGGCCTCAAATTAGGGTCCATTAAGGTTCAAATTTCGGCCCTGTCAATATTCTTCCAAAAAGAACTGGCTTCTGTTCCTGAAGTTCAGACGTTTGTCAAGGGAGTACTGCATATACAGCCTCCTTTTGTGCCTCCAGTGGCACCTTGGGATCTCAATGTAGTTTTGGGATTCCTAAAATCACATTGGTTTGAACCACTCACCACTGTGGACTTAAAATATCTCACATGGAAAGTGGTAATGCTGTTAGCCCTGGCTTCAGCCAGGCGTGTCTCAGAATTGGCGGCTTTATCCTATAAAAGCCCTTACCTAATTTTTCATACGGACAGGGCAGAATTGAGGACTCGTCCTCAATTTCTCCCTAAGGTGGTTTCAGCTTTTCACTTAAACCAGCCTATTGTGGTGCCTGCGGCTACTAGAGACTTGGAGGATTCCAAGTTGCTGGACGTAGTCAGGGCCCTGAAAATATATGTTTCCAGGACGGCTGGAGTCAGAAAATCTGATTCGCTGTTTATCCTGTATGCACCCAACAAGCTGGGTGCTCCTGCTTCTAAGCAGACGATTGCTCGTTGGATTTGTAGTACAATTCAGCTTGCACATTCTGTGGCAGGCCTGCCACAGCCAAAATCTGTAAAAGCCCATTCCACACGGAAAGTGGGCTCATCTTGGGCGGCTGCCCGAGGGGTCTCGGCTTTACAACTTTGCCGAGCAGCTACTTGGTCAGGGGCAAACACGTTTGCTAAATTCTACAAATTTGATACCCTGGCTGAGGAGGACCTGGAGTTCTCTCATTCGGTGCTGCAGAGTCATCCGCACTCTCCCGCCCGTTTGGGAGCTTTGGTATAATCCCCATGGTCCTTTCGGAGTCCCCAGCATCCACTAGGACGTTAGAGAAAATAATAAGATTTTACTTACCGATAAATCTATTTCTCGTAGTCCGTAGTGGATGCTGGGACTCCGTCAGGACCATGGGGATTAGCGGCTCCGCAGGAGACAGGGCACAAAAATAAAGCTTTAGGATCAGGTGGTGTGCACTGGCTCCTCCCCCTATGACCCTCCTCCAAGCCTCAGTTAGGATACTGTGCCCGGACGAGCGTACACAATAAGGAAGGATTTTGAATCCCGGGTAAGACTCATACCAGCCACACCAATCACACCGTACAACTTGTGATCTGAACCCAGTTAACAGTATGACAAACGTAGGAGCCTCTGAACAGACGGCTCACAACAATAAAAACCCGATTTTTTTGTAACAATAACTATGTACAAGTATTGCAGACAATCCGCACTTGGGATGGGCGCCCAGCATCCACTACGGACTACGAGAAATAGATTTATCGGTAAGTAAAATCTTATTTTCTCTGACGTCCTAGTGGATGCTGGGACTCCGTCAGGACCATGGGGATTATACCAAAGCTCCCAAACGGGCGGGAGAGTGCGGATGACTCTGCAGCACCGAATGAGAGAACTCCAGGTCCTCTTTAGCCAGGGTATCAAATTTGTAGAATTTTACAAACGTGTTCTCCCCCGACCACGTAGCTGCTCGGCAGAGTTGTAATGCCGAGACCCCTCGGGCAGCCGCCCAGGATGAGCCCACCTTCCTTGTGGAATGGGCCTTGACAGATTTAGGCTGTGGCAGGCCTGCCACAGAATGTGCAAGTTGAATTGTGCTACAAATCCAACGAGCAATCGTCTGCTTAGAAGCAGGAGCACCGAGCTTGTTGGGTGCATACAGTATAAACAGCGAGTCAGATTTTCTGACTCCAGCCGTCCTTGAAATATATATTTTCAATGCCCGGACAACGTCCAGCAACTTGGAATCCTCCAAATCGCTAGTAGCCGCAGGCACCACAATAGGCTGGTTCAGGTGAAACGCTGACACCACCTTAGGCAGAAACTGAGGACGCGTCCGCAGTTCTGCCCTGTCCGAATGGAAAATCAGATATGGGCGTTTATACGATAAAGCCGCCAATTCTGATACTCTCCTGGCTGAAGCCAGGGCCAGTAGCATGGTTACTTTCCACGTAAGATATTTCAAATCCACCGATTTGAGTGGCTCAAACCAATGGGATCTGAGAAAATCCAAAACGACATTAAGGTCCCACGGAGCCACTGGGGGCACAACCGGGGGCTGTATATGTAGTACTCCTTTTACAAAAGTCTGGACTTCAGGAACTGAAGCCAATTCTTTCTGGAAGAAAATCGACAGGGCCGAAATTTGAACCTTAATGGACCCCAATTTGAGGCCCATAGACAATCCTGTTTGCAGGAAATGTAGGAATCGACCCAGTTGAAATTCCTCCGTGGGGGCCTTCCTGGCCTCACACCACGCAACATATTTTCTCCAAATGCGGTGATAATGTTGTGCAGTCACCTCCTTCCTGGCTTTTACCAGTGTAGGAATGACCTCTTCCGGAATGCCTTTTTCCCTTAGAATTCGGCGTTCAACCGCCATGCCGTCAAACGCAGCCGCGGTAAGTCTTGGAATAGACACGGTCCCTGCTGAAGCAGGTCCGGTCTTAGAGGTAGAGGCCACGGATCTTCCGTGAGCATCTCCTGAAGTTCCGGGTACCAAGTTCTTCTTGGCCAATCCGGAGCCACGAGTATCGTTCTTACTCCCCTTTGCCGTATAATTCTCAGTACTTTTGGTATGAGAGGCAGAGGAGGAAACACATACACTGACTGGAACACCCACGGTGTTACCAGAGCGTCCACAGCTATTGCCTGAGGGTCTCTTGACCTGGCGCAATACCTGTCCAGTTTTTTGTTGAGGCGAGACGCCATCATATCCACCTTTGGTTTTTCCCAACGGTTCACAATCATGTGGAAGACTTCTGGATGAAGTCCCCACTCTCCCGGGTGTAGATCATGTCTGCTGAGGAAGTCTGCTTCCCAGTTGTCCACTCCCGGAATGAACACTGCTGACAGTGCTATCACATGATCTTCCGCCCAGCGAAGAATCCTTGCAGCTTCTGCCATTGCTCTCCTGCTTCTTGTGCCGCCCTGTCTGTTTACGTGGGCGACTGCCGTGATGTTGTCCGACTGGATCAACACCGGCTGACCCTGAAGCAGGGGTTTTGCCAGGCTTAGAGCATTGTAAATCGCTCTTAGCTCCAGTATATTTATGTGAAGAGACATCTCCAGGCTTGACCATACTCCCTGGAAGTTTCTTCCCTGTGTGACCGCTCCCCAGCCTCTCAGACTGGCATCCGTGGTCACCAGGACCCAGTCCTGTATGCCGAATCTGCGGCCCTCTAACAGATGAGCACTCTGCAACCACCACAGAAGAGACACCCTTGTCCGTGGCGATAAGGTTATCCGCTGATGCATCTGCAGATGCGATCCGGACCATTTGTCCAGCAGATCCCACTGAAAAGTTCGTGCGTGGAATCTGCCGAATGGAATCGCTTCGTAAGAAGCCACCATCTTTCCCAGGACTCTTGTGCATTGATGCACAGACACTTTTCCTGGTTTTAGGAGGTTCCTGACAAGTTCGGATAACTCCCTGGCTTTCTCCTCCGGAAGAAACACCTTTTTCTGAACCGTGTCCAGAATCATTCCCAGGAACAGCAGACGTGTCGTCGGGTTCAATTGAGATTTTGGAAAATTCAGAATCCACCCGTGCTGTTGCAGCACTACTTGGGTTAGTGCTACTACGTCTTCCAGCTGTTCTCTGGACCTTGCCCTTATCAGGAGATCGTCCAAGTAAGGGATAATTAATACGCCTTTTCTTCGCAGAAGAAACATCATCTCGGCCATTACCTTGGTAAAGACCCGAGGTGCCGTGGACAATCCAAACGGCAGCGTCTGAAACTGATAATGACAGTTTTGCACCACGAACCTGAGGTACCCTTGGTGTGAAGGGCAAATTGGGACATGCAGGTAAGCATCCTTGATATCCAGGGACACCATAAAGTCCCCTTCTTCCAGATTCGCTATCACTGCTCTGAGTGACTCCATCTTGAACTTGAATTTTTGTATGTACAGGTTCAAAGATTTCAGATTTAGAATAGGTCTTACCGAGCCGTCCGGCTTCGGTACCACAAATAGCGTGGAGTAATACCCCTTTCCCTGTTGTAGGAGGGGTACCTTGACTATCACCTGCTGAGAAACCAGCTTGTGAATGGCTTCCAATACCGTCGCCCTGTCTGAGGGAGACGTTGGCAAAGCAGACTTTAGGAACCGGCGAGGGGGAGACTTCTCGAATTCCAACCTGTAACCCTGAGATACTACCTGCAGGATCCAGGGGTCCACCTGTGAGCAAGCCCACTGCGCGCTGAAATTCTTGAGTCGACCCCCCCACCGCTCCTGAGTCCGCTTGTAAAGCCCCAGCGTCATGCTGAGGGCTTTGCAGAACCCGGGGAGGGCTTCTGTTCCTGGGAAGGAGCTGCTTGCTGCCTTCTCTTACCCTTTCCTCTGCCTCGGGGCAGATATGACTGTCCTTTTGCCCGCTTGTTCTTATAGGACCGAAAGGACTGCGGCTGAAAAGACGGTGTCTTTTTCTGTTGGGAGGGGGTCTGAGGTAAAAAGGTGGATTTCCCGGCAGTTGCCGTGGCCACCAGATCCGATAGACCCACGCCAAATAATTCCTCCCCTTTATACGGCAATACTTCCATATGCCGTTTGGAATCCGCATCACCTGACCACTGTCGCGTCCATAAACTTCTTCTGGCAGATATGGACATCGCACTTACTCTCGATGCCAGAGTGCAAATATCCCTCTGAGCATCTCGCATATAAAGAAAAGCATCCTTTAATTGCTCTAAAGTCAATAAAATACTGTCCCTATCCAGGGTATCAATATTTTCAGTCAGGGAATCCGACCAGACCACCCCAGCACTGCACATCCAGGCTGAGGCGATGGCTGGTCGCAGTATAACACCAGTATGTGTGTATATACTTTTTAGGGTAGTTTCCAGCCTCCTATCAGCTGGATCCTTGAGGGCGGCCGTATCAGGAGACGGTAACGCCACTTGTTTTGATAAGCGTGTGAGCGCCTTATCCACCCTAGGGGGTGTTTCCCAGCGCGCCCTAACCTCTGGCGGGAAAGGGTATAATGCCAATAACTTTTTTGAAATTAGCACTTTTCTATCTGGGTTAACCCACGCTTCATCACATACATCATTCAATTCCTCTGATTCAGGAAAAACTACAGGTAGTTTTTTCACACCCCACATAATACCCCTTTTTGTGGTACTTGCAGTATCAGAGATATGTAAAGCCTCCTTCATTGCCGTGATCATATAACGTGTGGCCCTACTGGAAAATACGTTTGTTTCTTCACCGTCGACACTAGATTCAGTGTCCGTGTCTGGGTCTGTGTCGACCGACTGAGGTAAAGGGCGTTTTACAGCCCCTGACGGTGTCTGAGACGCCTGGGCAGGTACTAACTGGTTTGCCGGCCGTCTCATGTCGTCAACTGATTTTTGTAATGTGCTGACATTATCACGTAATTCCATAAACAAAGCCATCCATTCCGGTGTCGACTCCCTGGGGGGCGACATCACCATTACCGGCAATTGCTCTGCCTCCACACCAACATCGTCCTCATACATGTCGACACACAAGTACCGACACACAGCAGACACACAGGGAATGCTCTATTGAAGACAGGACCCCACTAGCCCTTTGGGGAGACAGAGGGAGAGTTTGCCAGCACACACCCAAGCGCTATAATATATATGGGAACAACCCTATATAAGTGTTGTATCCTTATAGCAGCTTAAATATAGTAATATCGCCAAAAAAAGTGCCCCCCCTCTCTGTTTTACCCTGTTTCTGTAGTGCAGTGCAGGGGAGAGTCCTGGGAGCCTTCCTCACAGCGGAGCTGAGCAGGAAAATGGCGCTGTGTGCTGAGGAGAATAAGCCCCGGCCCCTATTTCGGCGGGCTCTTCTCCCGGAGTTTGTGAGATCTGGCAGGGGTTAAATACATCCATATAGCCTCAAGGGCTATATGTGATGTATTTTTAGCCATAAGAAAGGTATTATACATTGCTGCCCAGGGCGCCCCCCCCCAGCGCCCTGCACCCTCAGTGACCGCTGTGTGAAGTGTGCTGACAACAATGGCGCACAGCTGCAGTGCTGTGCGCTACCTCATGAAGACTGAAAAGTCTTCTGCCGCCTGTTTCTGGACCTCTTCAATCTTCGGCATCTGCAAGGGGGGTCGGCGGCGCGGCTCCGGGACCGGACTCCATGGCTGGGCCTGTGTTCGATCCCTCTGGAGCTAATGGTGTCCAGTAGCCTAAGAAGCCAATCCATCCTGCACGCAGGTGAGTTCACTTCTCTCCCCTAAGTCCCTCGATGCAGTGAGCCTGTTGCCAGCAGGACTCACTGAAAATAAAAAACCTAAAAACTTTTTCTAAGCAGCTCTTTAGGAGAGCCACCTAGATTGCACCCTGCTCGGACGGGCACAAAAACCTAACTGAGGCTTGGAGGAGGGTCATAGGGGGAGGAGCCAGTGCACACCACCTGATCCTAAAGCTTTATTTTTGTGCCCTGTCTCCTGCGGAGCCGCTAATCCCCATGGTCCTGACGGAGTCCCAGCATCCACTAGGACGTCAGAGAAAAGAATTTACTTACCGATAATTCTATTTCTCATAGTCCGTAGTGGATGCTGGGCGCCCATCCCAAGTGCGGATTGTCTGCATTACTTGTACATAGTTATTGTTACAAAAATCGGGTTATTGTTATTGTGAGCCATCTTTTTTTCGGAGGCTCCTTCTGTTATCATGCTGTTAACTGGGTTCAGATCACAAGTTGTACGGTGTGATTGGTGTGGCTGGTATGAGTCTTACCCGGGATTCAAAATCCTTCCTTATTGTGTACGCTCGTCCGGGCACAGTATCCTAACTGAGGCTTGGAGGAGGGTCATAGGGGGAGGAGCCAGTGCACACCAGGTAGTCCTAAAGCTTTTTACTTTTGTGCCCAGTCTCCTGCGGAGCCGCTATTCCCCATGGTCCTTTCGGAGTCCCCAGCATCCACTACGGACTATGAGAAATAGAATTATCGGTAAGTAAATTCTTATTTTAATTTCACCTTTCAAGACTGCCACAATCCACAGAAGAGGTCACATATAGACAAGATTCTTGCCTGTCACCTTCATTGCTGTTCATAATAATGTACAATAAACTGCAGTTTTTATGTGGAAATGCAGTAAAGTACATGATTATGATGAATCTCAAATATGCGGTTCCACAGTTCTTTACATTATTTTTCACAGCACCTCCCTCTAACATAAGGGTATATGCACACAGGTGTTTATCATTAGTCAGTTATCAGTTCCGTATTTTCTGCTTTTTGATGATGGATGCTGGACATATTATGCAGCGCTGTACATTGAGAAGATTATGACACAAACAAAGATGTAATGAATTACTTATATATGCAATGGGGGGGATCCAATTAGCTGCAATAACACGGTTTTGCGATATTTTATCGCATTTGCAATAACTTGGTATCCAATTGGCTGTGAAAAGTTATCAGCGAAAAGTCTCCATAGGGTTTATCGCAAATTTCTCTTCACCATCTCTGAGCAGGTAATAAGTAGTGGAAACTCCCTTTTTTAAGGTAAAAATATGGGGGTTTGGTTCAGAACCCCCGGGACACCCCCCTGAATGACTAATTAGGCGCTTAGATGTTTTTAATTATTTTAATTGGCCAATAATGACATATTATTTTTGTGGTAAGGTATGGACAGGTATATTGGGGTGCTTTATGAGTGGGACAATATTTTTTAGACTTGCAGGTGGAAGTTATCCGTCCATTTCCACTTTTTTTTTTTAAATGTCCCCTAAAATGACCCAAATATACATTTATACCCATTTTTATGTTAAAAAAATGCATAAAACAGTAAGAGACATTTGACTCAGTTTAATTACACCAAATAGTTTTACTATGGCCACTATAATATTTTCCTACATTAGTTTGGCTTTTTGAGGGGTACAGGCAGATTTCCCCATTTTCTGCTATACTTATCTCTGGTTTTGCCGGCTAGAATTATCTCACAAATCCCGTTATCGACATTTTGAAATAGGATAGGTGCGAAAAATGGGAGTGCAGAGTATGCGTTAAGTAGATTTTTCGGGAGATAGGTGTGATAGATTATGGGGTATGTTCAATAACTGTCGGAAGCTTGCCATCACCTCCTCCCGGCGCAGATGTGCCCACCTCCTCCCGGCGCAGATGTGCCCACCTCCCCCCGGCGGGCTGTCGGCACCTCCTCCCGGCGGCCTGTCATCACCTCCCGGGGCGGCTGTCATCACCTCCTCCCGGTGCTGCTAATATCACCTCCTCCCGGCGCAGCAGACAGCTTTCTCCCCCATGCGCCGCTGACAGCAGCAGCAGCAGGCCATGACAACGGGATTTGGCCGCTCTTTTGAATAGGGGTTGTCGGGTCCATTCCGACAACTGCATGTCGGAATGGACCCGACTCTTATTGAATATACCCCTTAGGTGCGATTGCATTATCGCAGCTATTTGAATCTCCCCAATGTGTCAGAATAATGATTGTAACTGCTGCTGGTGAAAGTCGGTTTGGCTGTTGTAAGGTACAGTAGCAGCATTATCAGCTGCCAATAATAAATAAGTCACCATTCCTCCCAAATTTTTAGGTTGGGGAATGGGGACAGTTAAGACTATTTACAGTCACTGGCAATTGCATTTTTTTTCAACTACAATTTTTGCAGAACTTTTGGAATGTGCTGGGAAAGAGAAAAACGGACCTTAAAAATTAACCAGTCAGTATAGAAATCTTTCAGCAGTCAGCTGATATCAGTGATGTTAAGCGACTGTCTTTTACTGAACCTCCTTCCTCTTCTGACTCTAGAGAAGTATCTTGTTTTCATCCTACAAAGTCTCAATTTCCATGTTAAAAAGAACAAAAACAAAACGTAATCTCCCTCTTCTGTACTGTATGTCTAAGAAACGTTGGTGAATAAGTCCTAGTGTGTGACATGCATGGTTGTGTTACACGGTATGCATACCATGAGGATGCAACGGAGACTTGAGTCCAGGTCCAGCATTGAACCTACAAAATGTAATCTCACAGAATGTTAAAATAATCACTCAGCAAAATTATTACTCACGCTCAGCCTGGAAATATCATGGGGGAATCACTTTGAAATCTTTGCCAAATTACCTTTTCCCAACCAGTGGGAAAATGTGACCTCATACAGGTGGACGTACTTGCTTGGGTTGAAGCATAGAGCTGGGTCTTCTGTAGAAATGAGCACTCATTGGTTATGGTCCATAGGACTGGTGATGTGGCAACCCAATGTTCAATGGGACAGTTATTGTTGCACACAAGATGTGGCTGAAGAATTTGTGTGCTCCTGGTGGACCAATCTGACTTTGAATGCAGGCCTCGAGTTGGGTCTATGTGAGCTGCTAGTCTTTGGTATGCTAAGCACTAAGAATCATATAACTGTTATCTTACTTTTATAT
This sequence comes from Pseudophryne corroboree, assembly GCF_028390025.1. NCBI lineage: Eukaryota > Metazoa > Chordata > Amphibia > Anura > Myobatrachidae > Pseudophryne > Pseudophryne corroboree. The sequence continues at coordinate 791,535,103 of NC_086447.1, read as the reverse complement.
ACATTTTTTTTTCCTTTTAGGCCCCAAAATCAAGAACAAGCATTGTACAAAGTATACATAACCTCTGCATTCCTTCTATATATTATTTCTAGTTCTGGGGATATCCAATTTACTATATTTCTCTATGGTATGTTGTCGCCTCAGCATTAGTGTGGTCGTGTGTTAGGCTCTAAATGAATACCTCTTTTATCACTCACGCTAAGAAAACTATAGCACTCAAAGCCACGTCTCGATGAACCACTTAAGATGAGGAGGGTCCTCCAATAAAGAAATATAATATTTCACACCTTCCAACATTTTATATTTCCCACCCAGTGATAGATGAGATTTTAGAAGCTGTGCGTGTCTGCACATGTACACATGCTGTGAAAGTGTTTCTTCTAGCATGAACAGGGAAATTAAAAAGAAAGCCTGTCTTGATTAATTTCCGCCCGACTCAGAAACTCAACAGTAGCTCGTTCTCAGAAAGAAATTTGTCCTATTCATTTCAGGCCCTAAGAAGCTACTTTGAAGTGCCAGAATGCAATATAATCCAGCTGTAATAGAATCATTTAACTTGTCACCTCAAAGAGGTGTGTCTAATACACAAACACACACACACACACACACACACACACACACACACACTCTCTCTCTCTCTCTCTCTCTCTCTCTTCCTGGGAACACTCTGGTCCTGAGCACACTGGTACTAATGTAGACCGATTTTAAAATGACATCATAATGCCACTACGTGTATGCATTGTGACGCCCCATTTTTTCCATGCAAGAGGACAAGTATCATCACCAGTTTGCACTTACACCTTCCCCATCCTAGGTGTAAAAGATCTGTCTAAAAAAGGGATCCCCCCCTACCAGGAGCATACGCACAACCCGGAATATTCCCCCCTGACATTCCCACGAGATGAGTGTCTTCTGTCGAGGGAAATGCAAAGATGTGTATGTTGGCTATGCCACAGTTTGACCTGCTTGTGACTCACAATAAGCCCTCTGTGTTGTTGTTTTTTTCCATGTTTTTATTTGAGAAAAATGCATCATACAGTAGTACCAAATGATATGGTGAAGGAACAACATTGTCACCAAATAAAATACAGAAAGTCCAATCTCTTTTTAATTCATGACACCACTAAATATCCCACAACTATCTCTTTCTCAGTGTTCTACTTCTATCTCATGCTTAGGGGTTAATCCAGTTGTGGGTGATGTTCTCGGCAGCTCGGACTCGCACAAAATTGTGTGAATTTGGGGTGAGATCAGGCCGTGAAGGGTGCGAGATGTGGTGCTGTTACCGCCATTTTTATGCCGCTGCAACAGCAACTTGCACCTTTCGCCTGCAGTTGGATTGACCCCTAAATGTAAGACTGAATTCTTAGGCTCATATTTATGATATGAGTTCCATGTGGGAAGGTCTGATGGGCACGTGGTCTCATGAGTACTTAGGAAGATCTGATAGGCACGTGAGAAGGTCTGATGGGCACTTGGGAAGGTCTGATGGGCACGTGGGAAGATCTGATGGGCACATGGGAAGGTCTGCTGGGCACATGGGAAGGTCTGCTGGGCACGTGAGAAGGTCTGATGGGTATGTGGGAAGGTTTGATGGGTACGTGGGAAGGTCTGTTGGGCACGTGGGAAGGTCTAATGGGCACGTGGGAAGGTCTGATGGGCATGTGGGAAGGTCTGTTGAGCACGTGGGAAGGTCTGATGGGCACGTGGGAAGGTGTAAGTGTCTTGTGAAGAGGTCTGACGGGCATGTGGGATGGTGTGATGGGCACTTGGGAAGGTCTGAGTGCCTTGTGAAGAGGTCTGATGGGCATGTGGGATGGTGTGATTGGCATGTGAGATGGTGTGATGGGCATGTGGGTAGGTCTGAGTGTCTTGTGAAGAGGTCTGAGGGACATTGCTTTTTGCAAGTAATCTGTGATGACTATTTGAGATCAAGGCATGAAAATCTCATACCCATTTATATGACCAACTTGTATTTCACGTACATCCAATCCCCATTTCTTGTCACCTTTGTCCTATAATGCTGTTCCTGCACTTTGAACTATTAACACAAATATTTGCTGCCAAACAATTCTGTGTACTCAGGACATACTAATAAACACGTGTAATCTTGTGGGATATCTTACTAGGTAATATTTTATCAGTGGAACTGTAGCATACCTAACATACAAAGGGGAATGTATTCTACGCTTAAAATGATAGGTGAGAAAATAGAAAGATCATTGAGATGGGTGCACTGCACTGCACTGCAGGTGCACACATTAGCCTCATCCTAATGCACTGTTTGAGAACTTTATTAATCAAAGGATGTGAAGTAAAGACTAATATCTGTAAAATCATGATTGATGAAGGCCACCGTCAGTGTTTCATTCCTTTTTCTTGTGTTACATTATTTGAAATGTATAAGGATGTTTTTATTTCCTGTGGAAAGACTTTTTACTCCTTGTTGCCTATTTTCGTTCTATACATTACGTACATAAACAGAAAGGTTTTAGGGATATCATAGTAAATGCCACATTGGTTCTCTAGTAACATAAATGGTCATTTGGAGAGTAGTTAGTATTTGTTTGTCTGTAATCTATAGCCATTACATTATTTTCTTTTTTTTTCCTGTGTATGTGTCAACTTGTGCGTGGAATTGCGGCGATTCAAATAATGTGTTTGGTATATTTTGTCAACAATTATAATGTCAACATGAGAATATCGACATAGTTGTAGTGTCTACATACTTACCATGTAGACAGTAATCATGTTGACATTGATAAAATGTCAACATGATTAGAATGTCGACAAAACAGCCCAGGCGGTGCAGTGATCACTTACTTTCTAGGGTGTCCCGATGGTAGGTCGACCCCATATGGTCAACATGCTTTAGGTCGTTAGGTACAATAGGTCAACATGGTCATAAAGTCAACATGTTAAAGGTCAACAGGTTTGAATGGTCAACATGAGAAATGGTCAACACACATGTTGTTGACACAATTTCTTTATTTATTATTTAAATTTCAGCTTTTTTGTACTTTACCATCCACATTGGGTTGGGTGACTGGCGGTCAGGATCCTGTCGGTCAGCATATCGAAACTGGGATCCCGGCCACTAGTATGCCGGCAGGGGGGTGAGCGCAACAAAACCCCTTGCGGGGATCCCGACAGCCGGTCACATAACTACATCCCGCCACATGGACTATGGTTGGTGATAGTAACCTTGCCCGAGTGTACACGTTTCAAAAAAACAACAACTGTTGACCATTTTTTTATATCGACAGTTTTCCATTGCAACCTATTCATTGTGTCGACCTTTCGTACCTGTTGACCTTTTCAGGTCTCTACTTTTTACATGTCAAACAATTGACCAAGTTGGACATGTGCATGTCGACTATATGGTATCGACCTAAAGATCTACATCCCCTGCTAGTGGGTTTCTGGCAGCTGCGGCGGCCCGGAGGTGTCTTCTGGGTTCAGCTGTCAGTCGATAGTGATTTCCGGCTTACATCCAGAGGTAACGACCATACTCCTAACCCTTCCCCCCAAGAACCTAACCCTAACCCTCCCCTAAGTGCCTAATACTAACCCTTCCCTTGCTGAGCCTAAAACTCACCCTCGCCCCAGTGCCTAGCCCTAACCCTCCGATCCTGCAGCCTAACCCTAATGTTGCCATTCTGTTCCATGTTAACATATCAATAATGTCAAAAGCAACACGTGATTATCAACACGTGAATATCAACACGTGATTTTCGACACTGGTGAATGTATCCCTCAGCAAGGTTTCGTCTTTAGAACTTCCATACTTGTTAGAATACAGAAACAAAACAAGTGTGACCATTTCTTCTCTATGACAGTGTTAATCTAAGAATTCTCTTTAATATGGAGCTACACTCACCACTGAACATGGAACATTATCCACAGATGTATGCACATAAAGGAATGTAATATTCATTCCCGTAGACATAGGTATGCAGAGAACACCCACACACAGCAGTATTATACACCTACACAGAGATGAAAAATTACAGGCCCTCGTAATTCATTCTTTCTTTCCCTGGACACTTTTTAGCTCTTTTCTCAGAAATTGGGGGTTGCAATTAATGTGGGGCGGAATACTACACCCATGTCTGGTTAATTCCGGGTGGGGATTAAACAGATTGTTTCAGGAGTATTACCTTACCCTGCGCACTAGCTTCATGGTAAAATGAGCTCATCAGAGAGATCTGAGATTAGAATTTATCCTTTCCAGGTGCAGGCAGATCTATCTGACCGTATTCTGTGCCATCCCATCATGCTTTTAGACACTGCTATTTCGGAAAGCTCACGGTGATTGATGCGTTATGCGAAAGTAAAACCTACATATTGTTGTGTAATGAATGTAAACCCTAAGCATTGCTGCCTTGTATTTTCCTACTATCCCACCTTGTTCTCCACATCAGCTTTCTGGGTATGATTCTGAGTTGTGAGCAAAGCAAAAGAAAGCAAGTAACTTTGCATCTGGGACAAACCATGTTGCAGTGAAGGGGTGCAAATTCATTCAGTATTTTTGCATGCAGGGTAAGTACTGGCTGCTTTTGCATGTAGCCCACAAGTGCGGCACAGCTTTACTTTTACACTGCAATTTAGATTTCAGTTTGGACGCATCCTTCTCAAGTCTAAATCTTGCTGCTCATGTTATATCGGGTAGGGCATGCGATGTCGGCAGGGGAAGAGCAACAAAGCCCCTTGCGGGCTCGATGGTTTACTGTGCTACAGGTTCTATTCCCACTCCATGGGGTAAATTTACTAAGGCAGGAGTTTTTTTTAGAACTGGTGATGTTGCCATAGCAACCAATCAGATTCTGTCTACTATCTTCTAGAAGCAGCTAGATAAATGTTAAGTAGAATATGATTGGTTGCTATGAGCAACATCACTACTTCTAAAAAAACTCCCACCTTAGTAAATTCACCCCTATGAGTGTCGTGAGGTAGGAATTCTAAATGCCGGCATTTTCAGCGCCCGGGATTCCGGCATTAGCATGGTGACCGCTGGGATCCTGAGCGCCGGTCACATGATCGCATCCCGTTACATCTGCCCTACCTGAAGTGCAGCATGGTATTACCCAATTCAGGAAATGTGCTTGGCATTAAGTGTAGGCCCCTTTGTACAGGGTATTTTCCAGTTAGGGCGTAGACCAGAGGTATTTAGCATGCGGCCCTCCAGCTGCTGTGGAACTACAAATCCCTGCATGCCCTGGAACAGTTTTAACATGCCCGAATAGCAAAATAGTGTCTGGCTGTGCTGAGATTTGTAGTTCCACAGCAGCCGGAGGGCCTCTTGTTGAATAACAGAGAGGTAGACAGTGGCTGGCAGTCTGCAGTTGTAAGTACTCTAACCCGCCAGGTTGGCAGTGGCTTTTACTTATTTGACAGCCAAAGTGTTCACAACTAAGTGCATAGTTTCCAGCATAGACGCTGGAACAGTGGGGGCAAGGGAGCGGCTGGCCTCTCCAATTATTTGAGAGGTGCCAATGAAAGTACTGGGTCACAAGGTGCAGTGCGGCCGACATCTACAGTTACTACGGGCAGTATCAGGACGGAGATGATAACGTTTCTGACTGGGCCATATCCTCCCTCCCCACAGCCCTTCTTCGCCTGCCTCCAGGACTCTACTCCCCCTACACCCAGCTCCAACCCCTCAGTGCGTTGCTAGTTACTGTCGGCTGGCCTGTCCTCTGAGACCAGACCTTTGCCCTTCTCCCCTCCCACCTCATATGTTCATCAGCTATTCCCCCTCTGCTCCCCTTTGTCTTACCACCCCCTTCTCTCACAACACCCCCTGACCTCCCACCATATCCAACCATGTTCAGCTAAAAATTAACCCTGTAAAGTCTCATAACCTTCCATGCGCAGCCTTAGTCAGGGTGTGAGGTATGAATGGATCCCGTCTGTTCGTCTTCTACATAAAGTCACTCACATGTTACAGTTATGTTTTTGGGGCATATTTATTATATACATTATATGGTAAAACACCTGAAAAACCGGGCTACTCTTAAAATGTAAGTATCCCCTGAAAGTATTGCAGGGGTTCCGCAGCAGATATCTGCTGTGCTTTCCCCTTTTCCTGTCACAATAGTGATGGTGTTCGCCATTGTAGGCTATGGGCTACAGATTGCACAGTTTACTGGGAAAGGGATTGTCCGGATCCCTCCCCAGTAAAAGCCACTGGTGCACTGCTATTATCTGCATTCCCCATAGTGTCGTCTTTGCTGTTTTTTTTACGTGTGTGTGTGTGTGTATAGATAGATAGATAGCTCTCTCATCAGGTAGATGATGTGGCAAACTAGTCCAGCTACCTCTTAGGGTGGACATTCAGCGATTTAGGGGCTGTCAAAGTAGATGCACAGAGGCAGTGTACAGGTCCGGTAAGGAGCCCAGACAGGTAGTTGAGTTCTGGTAGACTGACACCTGAGTTAAGCATCTGGTGGAGGGACCTGTGTATAGCCAGACCAGGGCACAGGAGGTGGGTGCAGCAAGGCCAGTAGACCAGGCAAAAGAGACTAATCAGTTGGTCAAGTCATAGGAGTTGGATTCAACCAATGGATCACTCAGCACAATTGGGCACCACAAGATTGAGACTAGTCCCAAAATACAGCTCCAAGTAGTAAGATGGAGGGCGACTGTAGGGCCGAGGATGTGAGCTGAGAGCATGTGATCATCCTCTGCCCCTTGGGAAGATTTAATGAAAAATGTATGATAGGTTGCTACAGATTGACTGACTAGATTTCGCTTAAAGTATTAAATATAGATAAGACTTAATTAACAAAATTATTTGTATTCTTCCAGCATGGGATCATATTCCTATAGTTTAGGCTTAGCTACAGCTGTTGGGACCCAGGGGTTTATGTACTAAGCATTGGAGAGAGAGAAAGTGGACAGAGCTAAAGCACCAGCCAATCAGCTCATAACAGCCTGTGACATGGCAGTTAGGAGCTGATTGGCTGATGTTTAAACTCTCTCCAAGGCTTAGTACATAGACCCCCAAGTCTCATGTTTTCAAACATATCTGAATCAGTCTGTCAGTGAGTCATACACCAGCATTATGTTGAGATGGATAATCAGGTACCAGCTGTAGTTTATAGGGTGAAGAATTAAACATCGCTATTACGGCAGTTGTTGACTGGACCTGTACAGTCCCCTGCTCACCTCATTCCATACACCCCATGTGCTTATATTTTTTTGTGAGCAGTGTGCAGATATCTTACAAATGTCACCTGACTGCAAACTTATGTGATGACTTATTATACGGTGGTGATTGGGCCTCTCTTCTCCATGACTTACCAAGAAAATATCACCAGAGCAGCAGGCAGATATAAGGGGTCTCTGGTTTACCAGCCAGTTTTCGGTGCATCTGAACATACGTTACACAATTTGGGATCACAGTTCCACTTGCAAAAGAGGTTGAACAGCAATGATAATATGTTTATGTACAGTATATGGGTGTATCCGTTATTCTGCTTGAAAGTAATCTTTTATTTAAAAAAGAAGTAAAAGTGATCAGATTGAGGCAATCCTTTTAAGTAGATGGTAGCACGAAGGTGGCCCTCACAAGATAGGAGAGTGGGTGTTTTTGCCACAGATGGTGCTTTTCTCTGTCCAGTAAATAGAGCCATCGGTCTCAGACTACACATTCCTTTCTTAAAGTCTGCAACAAGAAGTAAAACTGACCTATATTTATGTGTGTGTGTGTGTGTGTGTGTGTGTGTGTGTGTGTGTGTGTGTGTGTGCGTGTATGTATATGTGTGTGTATATATATATATATATATATATATATATATTACAGCTGAGTATGGAGACTGCCAGGGCAGGAACATACGGCATGGTGCTGCAGTGTTTTTAACAGGAACGTGGTTTATTCCGTTTTCAACGTTTCAAGGTTAATAACTTGTCATCAGGAAAACATAAAAGTGTGCGCACATTGAAAACTGAATAAACCAAGCTCCTGTTAAAAACGCAGCAGCGCCGCTCCGTATGTTCCTGCCCTGGCAGTCTCCATACCCAGCCATATATATATATATATATATATATACATACACACACACACACACAAATATAGGACAGTTTTACTTCTTGTTACAGACTTTAAAAAACATAAAGATGGGTTCGTACAATTAAAAAATGTAAACATGCTGATCTGATAATGCTCATCAATGGAGAGGTAGCAGCAGGGAGCCCAACGCGTTTCGTCCCTTACGTCTAATGTTTACATTTTTTAATTGTACGAACCCATCTTTGTTTTTTATTGTGAATAAATATTGTTAAAACTTTATTACACTTTTAGCCCACTTTTTTTCCCGACTGGGAAAAATTTGGTTTTAAGGTACCACTTTATACTGAGGACCACACAGTAACCTCGGAAAAATAGGATTTTGGTTACCTACCGGTAAATCCTTTTCTCGTAGTCCGTAGAGGATGCTGGGGTCCATATTAGTACCATAGGGTATAGACGGGTCCACCAGGAGCCATTGGCACTTTAAGAGTTTAATACTGTGGGCTGGCTCCTCCCTCTATGCCCCTCCTACCAGACTCAGTCTAGAAACTGTGCCCGAGGAGACAACATACTTCGAGAGAAGGAATTACACAGATAGTGGCGAGATTCATACCAGCTCACACAAACATGATAATCCGGCCAACATGCCGGCACAACTCAGCAACAGCTGAAACCGTAAATAACGCAGAACTTACCTAAGAACCAGGTAACACTGAACTATAAAACCAATGCAGGAAAATGAAGCGCTGGGCGGGCGCCCAGCATCCTCTACGGACTACGAGAAAAGGATTTACCGGTAGGTAACCATAATCCCTATTTTCTCTAACGTCCTAGAGGATGCTGGGGTCCATATTAGTACCATGGGGATGTACCAAAGCTCTCAGTATGGGAGGGAGAGCGCGGAGGCTTCTGCAACACTGCTTGACCAAACCTGAGGTCATCAGAGGTCAAAGTATCGAACCTGTAAAATAGAGGTTCTCAACCTCGGTCCTCGGGGGCCCACACAGTGCATGTTTTGCAGGTCTCCTCACAGAATCGCAAGTGAAATAATTAGCTCCACCTGTGGACCATTTAAAATGTGTCAGTGAGTAATTAATACACCTGTGCACCTGCTGGGTTACCTGCAAAACATGCACTGTGTGGGCTCCCGAGGACCGAGTTTGAGAACCTCTGCTGTAAAACTTGGCAAATGTGTTCGACCCAGACCAAGTAGCTGCTCGGCAGAGTTGTGCCGCCGAGACACCCCGGGCAGCCGCCCAGGAAGAGTCCACTTTACGAGTAGAGTGGGCCTTTATGGATTTCGGACACGGCAAGCCTGCCGTGGAATAAGCATGCTGGATAGTGAACCTGATCCAGCGTGAAATTGACTGCTTAGAGGCAGGACATCCAATTTTCTTTGGATCATAGAGGACAAATAGAGAGTCACTTTTCCTATGACGATCCGTCCTCTTCACGTAAATCTTCAAAGTCCTCACAACATCCAAGGCCTTTGAAGTAAAGCGCAACTGAATATGCTGCGCTATATAAGAAACTGTTAATAAATAAATAAATAAGTAATTCAGGAGTCTGTAGCCACTGGCACCACAATAAGTTGGTTGATATGGAAAGCCGACACAACCTTAGGCAGGAACTGTGGCCGAGTCCTAAGTTCCGCCCTATCTTCATGGAAGATCAGATAGGGGCTTTTACAAGATAAAGCCCCCAATTCCGACACGTGTCGTGCAGAAGCCAAGGCCAACAAGGTGACCGCCTTCCACGTGAGAAACTTGCGATCAGCCTCCTGTAGAGGCTCAAACTAAGCAGATTGCAGGAACTGCAATACCACATCAAGATCCCATGGTGCCGTAGGCGCCACAAAGGGAGGCTGAATGTGTAGAACCCCTTTCAAAAAGGTCTGAACCTCAGGAAGAACAGCCAATTGTTTTTGGAAGAAGATGGACAAAGTAGAGATCTGTACCTTGATTGAGCCCAATCTCAGTCCCATATCCACCCCTGCTTGCAGGAAAAGGAGAAAACGCCCAAGTTGAAACTCCACCGCCGGAAACTTCTTGGCCTCACACCAAGAAACATATTTCTTCCAAATGCGATGGTAATGCTTAGACGTTACCCCCTTCCTGGCCTGTATCAGGGTAGGAATGACCTCACTCGGGATACCTTTCCGAGCTAAGATCTGGCGTTCAACCGCCATGCCGTCAAACGTAGCCGTGGTATGTCTTGATAAGCAAACGGCCCCTGCAGAAGCAGATCCTCCCAAAGAGGTGAAGGCCGTGGATCTTCCCGCAGAAGATTCAGCAGATCCGCGTACCAAGCCCTTCTTGGCCAGTCCGGAGCAATGAGGATTGCCAGAACCTTTGTTCTTCTCACGAGTTGAAGAACCTTTGGTATCAGAGGAAGTGGAGGGAACACATACACTGACTTGAACACCCACGGTGTTACCAGTGCGTCCACCGCCACTGCCTGTGGGTCTCTTGACCTGGAACAGTACCTCCGTAGCTTCTTGTTGAGGCGGGAGGCCATCATGTCTATGTGGGGACCCCCCCCCCCCCACCACCACCACCAACCTGTTACCTCCTGGAACACCTCCGGATGGAGGCCCCACTCCCCTGGATGGAGATCGTGTCTGCTGAGGAAGTCTGCTTCCCAGTTGTCTACGCCTGGAATGAAGATTGGAGACAGCGCCACTGCGTGCCTTTCTTCCAAGATGAGGATCTTTGACACCTCTGCCATGGCAGCCCTGCTCTTCGTTCCGCCTTGTCGATTTATGTAGGCCACTGCGGTCACATTGTTCGACTGCATCTGAACAGCGCGATCCTGTAGAAGGTGTGCCGCCTGCAGAAGGGCGTTGTAAACTGCCCTGAGTTCCAGGATGTTTATTGGGAGAAGAAACTCTTGATCCGACCATCTTCCCTGAAAGGTTTCCCCCAGAGCGACTGCTCCCCAACCTCTTTGACTTGCATCCATGGTTAAAAGGATCCAGTCTTGAATTCCGAACCTTCTCCCTACCAGAAGGTGTGGAAGTTGCAGCCACCAGAGGAGTGAAATCCTGGCTTTCGGAGACAGGCGTATCCTCTTGTGCATGTGTAGGTGAGAGCCCGACCACTGGTCCAACAGGTCCAGCTGAAAGAGTCGAGCATGAAACCTGCAGTACTGCAGAGCCTCGTAGGCAGCAACCATCTTCCCCAGAAGACGTATGCATTGATGAACCGATACCCGGGTGGGCTTTAGGACCTCCATGACCATTGTTTGAATCACCAACGCTTTCTCAACCGGGAGAAACACCCTCTGCACTTCCGTGTCTAGGATCATTCCCAGGAAAGGCAGCCGCCTTGTCGGCTCCAGATGAGACTTTGGAAGGTTGAGGATCCAACCGTGCCTCCTGAGCAGCCGCATCGTGAGCACGATGGAATGCAACAACCTCTCCCTGGACGACGCCTTGAGCAGGAGATCGTCCAGGTATGGAATTATGTTCATCCCCTGCTTGCGGAGGAGAACCATCATCTCCGCCATCACCTTGGTGAAGATCCTCGGTGCTGTGGAGAGGCCAAACGGTAGCGCCTGGAACTGATAGTGATCGTCCATCAGCGCAAATCTGAGATATGCTTGATGCGGCGCCCAAATGGGAATGTGGAGGTAAGCATCATTGATGTCCAGGGACACCAGGAACTCCCCCTCCGACAGTCCTGAGATTACAGCTCTCAGAGATTCCATCTTGAATTTGAACTCCTTGAGATAAGGATTCAAAGACTTTAAGTTTAGAATAGGCCGTACCGAACCATCCGGTTTCGGTACCACGAAAAGGTTAGAATAATAACCCTTGTTCCACTGCTGAAGTGGGACCGGAACAATGACCTCTGACACCACCAATTTTCTGATGGCCTCCAGAAGAATTGCCCTGTCCGCCAGCAGGGCAGGCAAGCCTGACTTGAAGAAACTGTGAGGCGGGGGATCTTGAAACTCCAGTCTGTACCCTCTGGACACTGTATCCAGAACCCAGGGGTGCAGACCCGATGACACTCAGACATGGCTGAACTGCCGGAGTCTTGCCCCCACCTGACCGTCCTCCAGGCCTAGCTGTCCACCGTCATGCGGAGGACTTAGGGGTATCAGAAGCGGGCTACTGGGCCTGGGAACCTGCGGGAGTAGGTTTCTTTCCTTTGGCACGACCACCTCTGAAGAAGGTGTTCGAAGGCTTATTCTTTTTAGGCCTCGCGGCCCGAAAGGACAGGGACGTGGTAGACGAAAAGAGCTTCTTCGTAGCCGGTGTAGCTGAGGGGAGAAAAGGAGACTTACCCGCGTTAGCCGTGGCAATCCATGCATCCAGCGCCTCCCCAAAGAGAGCCAGACCTTTGTACGGTAAGCCCTCCACACACTTCCTGGATTCCGCGTCCGCAGACCAGTTGCGTAGCCAGAGACCTCTGCGAGCCGAGACGGACATGGAGGAGATCCCCGCAGCCATGGAACCCAGGTCCTTGAATCCACCAGGAAGCCTGCAGAATCCTGAATATTACGTAAAAATAAATCAACATCACCTTTGTCCAGCGTAGTCGATTCCTCCTGCAGAGTGATAGACCACCTGGCAATAGCTTTTGCAATCCAAGCACAGGCTATAGTAGGCCGCAATATAGCCCCTGAAGCCGTGTAAATGTATTTCAGCGTAGCATCCACCTTGCGATCCGCCGGGTCCTTCAACGCAGTAGATCCCGGGACCGGTAATACCACCTGTTTGGACAGCCTGGAAACAGAGGCGTCGACTATCGGCGGGGACTCCCATCTCTTCCTATCTTCCTCAGGAAAGGGAAAAGCCACCAAGACCATCTTGGGAATCTGGAACTTCTTTTCCGGAGTTTCCCATGCCTTTTCAAAGATAGCATCCAATTCTTTGGATGCTGGGAAGGTGAGGGGGGGCTTCCTATTATCTGTAAAGAAGGCCTCCTCCACCTGTTCCGGAGCTGTGTCCAAAATGTGTACGACATCCCTAACAGCCTCAATCATCAACTGCACCCCCTTCGCATGTGATGCTGTCCCCCTCAACACATCCCCGTCACCGTCTGCAGTGTCAGAGTCGGTGTCTGTGTCATCCTGCATAATTGCAAGCTCACGTTTGTGAGAATGTACCGCAGGGGACCCCGAGGAGACAGTATCAGACCATACCACCATAGAGGACTGGAGGACCTGAGTGGCATGTTCAGTCCTAGCAACTCTATCAGAAATCTGAGAAATAGTCCCCCTCAGAGAGATTAACCATTCTGGCTCTCTAGCTGGGATCTGCGCTAAAACTATGCAATCCCGATTACATGGAGTGGAGTCTTCCTGGGAAGACAAATCCTCTGCAGCATATGAAACAGTGTCCCTAGACATGTTGTCACACACCCTCAAACACCCCACAAACACACAGGGCACTGGGCAGACAGAGTTTCCCCTCCAAGAATGGCAGAAAGACACAGAGATTGGAGCCAACCCACACACAGCGCTGTTAGAGTATAGGGAGACCGTAAACCCGCGCTGACTGTGTCCCTTAATAGGTGACATAGCCTTAACACAGTTTCTCCCCCCCCCCCCCTCCCCCCTTCTACAACCCCCTGGTACCGTACAGATAGCTGGAGTCGTGCAGGAGGGACCTGGCATCCACTGGCAGTGAGCTGCAGGCTGGAAAATGGCGCTGAACGCTGCTGGGTCTGCTCTGAGGAGAAGCTCCGCCCCCTCAATGGCGCTGTCTTCCCGCTCTATGCAGGTTATACTGGCCGGAGGAATTCATGCTGGCTTGGATCCTTAGACCCCGACAGGCTGCTTGTGGTTAGGGAGGCCAATCCCGGGCCATTTTTTCAATCCCGGGTATCGGGATTGAAAAATGGTCAATCCCGGGATTCCCAGGATTGCCTTTCAACTGTTTCTGCCATCCCCCACGCCCCTCCCCTCCCCACCGCAGACATTAAAAAAAGTACAAACCTGCACAGCCGGGTAGCTGGTGAGGAGGAGGCGGCGGCGGAGTGCAGGGGAGCCGGTGGTTGAGTGCAGGGAAGCCGGGAGAAGGCGGCGGGTAAGTGCAGGAGGAGCCGGCGGGTAAGTGTAGGGGGAGCCGGGAGGAGGCGGCGGGTGAATTCCGCCGTACCTTCCTGCTCTGCGGCTGCTGACAGCGTAGCGTGACCTCACAGGCACAGGTCACGCTGCGCAGGGGGAGCCGAGAGGAGGAAGCCGGGTAGCGTTTGAGCGTCCTGAGGATGCTCAACGCTGATCCCTCAATCCCCGGAATTGGAGCTTCCAATCCCGGGATTGAATTCCGGCCATTTTTGGGCCTAAATCCCGGGATCCCGGGATTGGCCTCCCTACTTGTGGTCAGTTTTGGGTCCGGAGCTGGCCCAGGGCGCCCCTCAGCGCTGCACCGCAGTACCACTGGGCCTTCCAGGAGTGCGGTTAAGACCGCGCTCCTACCCACTAGCCACCTTCTTCACACTGTCCCCCCACTTGCAAGGGGGGACAGTGACTGACTTGCCTATCTTCAGCTCCCTGAGGGGGTGGTGACTGGCTGCCGGGGCGAGCGTTCCCCTGCGGCGGGGCGCGATCAGACCCCTCTGGAGCTCAACGTCCAGTCAGCGGGGGCAGTGGCTCAAGACCCCGCAGGGCGGACACTGCTCCCCCCCTCAGTCCCACGCTGCAGGGAGGCTGTCGCCAACAGCCTCCCTGTAAAAAAAAAAGACTCTGAAATAAAGAAAACTAAACTTTACCTAAGAGAACTCTGTAGAGCTCCCCTAGCTGTGACCGGCTCCTCTGGGCACATTTTCTAAACTGAGTCTGGTAGGAAGGGCATTGAGGGAGGAGCCAGCCCACACTTATTAAACTCTTAAAGTGCCAATGGCTCCTGGTGGACCCGTCTATACCCCATGGTACTAATATGGACCCAAGCATCCTCTAGGACTTTAGAGAAAAGTACCACTTTAAACTGAGGACCGCACAACAGGATAGTGCCCTCAAAAAAAGTGAGTTGCTGCTCTTATTGAAACCCATATGTATCACAAGGGTGATTTTTTGATTACTTGTGTATAGAGTCACAGGGTTTTTTAAAGTGGCTTTCACTAATCTGCACATAGCACTTTTTTCTGCAAATTTGCACAATGTCACTTAACAGTTTATAAGAAAAAGTGCACATCATTTATACAATCCCCTTTTTTTGCACATGTGATCATACCACTTGATGAGTGTACCCACACAAGGAATAAAGAACAGAGGGAACGAATCTCAGAGAAAGATACTGCTACAAGCATTTTCCTCTCTTATGTCTGGTACACATATGACTTATAAAGATTTGTCACGGTTATAGCACTGAAGGCGCAGAGGTTTTACTCCTAATGAACATTTCTCTGACGTCCTAGTGGATGCTGGGAACTCCGTAAGGACCATGGGGAATAGACGGGCTCCGCAGGAGACTGGGCACTCTAAAAGAAAGATTAGGTACTATCTGGTGTGCACTGGCTCCTCCCACTATGACCCTCCTCCAGACCTCAGTTAGATTTCTGTGCCCGGCCGAGCTGGATGCACACTAGGGGCTCTCCTGAGCTCCTAGAAAGAAAGTTTATTTTAGGTTTTTTATTTTACAGTGAGACCTGCTGGCAACAGGCTCACTGCATCGAGGGACTAAGGGGAGAAGAAGCGAACCTACCTGCTTGCAGCTAGCTTGGGCTTCTTAGGCTACTGGACACCATTAGCTCCAGAGGGATCAACCGCATGGAACTGGCCTTGGTGTTCGTTCCCGGAGCCGCGCCGCCGTCCCCCTTACAGAGCCAGAAGCAAGAAGAGGTCCGGAAAATCGGCGGCAGAAGACTTCGTCTTCACCAAGGTAGCGCACAGCACTGCAGCTGTGCGCCATTGCTCCTCATGCACACTTCACACTCCGGTCACTGAGGGTGCAGGGCGCTGGGGGGGGCGCCCTGAGGGCAATATATGACACCTTGGCTGGCAAATCTACATCATATATAGTCCTAGAGGCTATATAGATGTAAAATTACCCCTGCCAGTATTCCAGAAAAAGCGGTAGAAAGTCAGTTGGAAAAGGGGCGGGGCTTCTCCCTCAGCACACTGGCACCATTTTCTCTTCACAGTGCAGCTGGAAGACAGCTCCCCAGGCTCTCCCCTGTAGTTTTCAGGCTCAAAGGGTTAAAAAGAGAGGGGGGGCACAAAATTTAGGCGCAATATTGTATATACAAGCAGCTATTGGGAAAAATTCACTCAATATAGTGTTAATCCCTAAATTATATAGCGCTCTGGTGTGTGCTGGCATACTCTCTCTCTGTCTCCCCAAAGGGCTGTGTGGGGTCCTGTCCTCAGTCAGAGCATTCCCTGTGTGTGTGTGCGGTGTGTCGGTACGGCTGTGTCGACACGTTTGATGAGGAGGCTTATGTGATGGCAGAGCAGATGCCGATAAATGTGATGTCGCCCCCTGTGGGGCCGACACCAGAGTGGATGGATAGGTGGAAGGTATAAACCGACAGTGTCAACTCCTTACATAAAAGGCTGGATGACGTAACAGCTATGGGACAGCCGGCTTCTCAGCCCGCGCCTGCCCAGGCGTCTCAAAGGCCATCAGGGGCTCAAAAAACGCCCGCTCCCTCAGATGGCAGACACAGATGTCGACACAGAGTCTGACTCCAGTGTCGACGAGGTTGAGACATATACACAATCCACTAGGAACATCCGTTACATGATCCCGGCAATAAAAAATGTGTTACACATTTCTGACATTAACCCAAGTACCACTAAAAAAGGGTTTTATGTTTGGGGAGAAAAAGCAGGCAGTGTTTTGTTCCCCCATCAAATGAGTGAATGAAGTGTGAAAAAGCGTGGGTTCCCCCGATAAGAAACTGGTAATTTCTAAAAAGTTACTGATGGCGTACCCTTTCCCGCCAGAGGATAAGTTACGCTGGGAGATATCCCCTAGGGTGGATAAGGTGCTCACACGTTTGTCAAAAAAGGTGGCACTGCCGTCTTAGGATACGGCCACTTTGAAGGTACCTGCTGATAAAAAGCAGGAGGCTATCCTGAAGTCTGTATTTACACACTCAGGTACTAGACTGAGACCTGCAGATAGTGCTGCTGCAGCGTGGTCTGTAACCCTGTCAAACAGGGATACTATTTTGCGAACATAAGACGTCGTCTTATATATAAGGGATGCACAGAGGGATATTTTGCCGGCTGGCATCCAGAATTAATACAATGTCCATTCTGTCAGGAGGGTATTAGAGACCCGACACTGGACAGGTGATGCTGACTTTAAAAGGCACATAGAGCCTTATAAGGGTGAGGAATTGTTTGGGGATGGTCTCTGGGACCTCGTATCCACAGCAACAGCTGGGAAGAAATTTTTTTACCTCAGGTTTCCTCACAGCCTAAGAAAGCACTGTATTATCAGGTACAGTCCTTTCGGCTTCAGAAAAGCAAGCGGGCCAAAGGCGCTTCCTTTCTGCACAGAGACGAGGGAAGAGGGAAAAAGCTGCACCAGTCAGCCAGTTCCCAGAATCAAAATTCTTCCCCCGCTTCCTCTGAGTCCACCGCATGACGCGGGGGCTCCACAGGCGTAGCCAGGTACGGTGGGGGGCCGCCTCAAAAATTTCAGCGATCAGTGGGCTCGCTCACAGGTGGATCCCTGGATCCTTCAAGTAGTATCTCAGGGGTACAAGCTGGAATTCGAGGCGTCTCTTCCCCGCCGTTTCCTCAAATCTGCCTTGCCGACGACTCCCTCAGGCAGGGAGGCTGTGCTAGAGGCAATTCACAAGCTGTATTCCCAGCAGGTGATAGTCAAGGTGCCCCTACTTCAACAAGGACGGGGTTACTATTCCACACTGTTTGTGGTACCGAAACCGGACGGTTCGGTGAGACCCATTTTAAATTTGAAATCCTTGAACACATACATAAAAAAATTCAAGTTCAAGATGGAATCGCTCAGGGCGGTTATTGCAAGCCTGGAGGAGGGGGATTACATGGTATCCCTGGACATCAAGGATGCTTACCTACATGTCCCCATTTACCATCCTCACCAGGAGTACCTCAGATTTGTGGTACAGGATTGCCTTTACCAATTCCAAACACTGCCGTTTGGACTGTCCACTGCACCGAGGGTATTTACCAAGGTAATGGCAGAAATGATGATACTCCTTCGAAAAAAGGGAGTTTTAATTATCCCGTACTTGGACGATCTCCTTATAAAGGCGAGGTCCAAGGAGCAGTTGTTGGTCGGAGTAGCACTATCTCGGGAAGTGCTACAACAGCACGGATGGATTCTATACATTCCAAAGTCACCGCTGGTTCCTACCACACGCCTACTGTTCCTGCGGATGGTTCTGGACACAGAACAGAAAAAAGTGTTTCTCCCGCAGGAGAAAGCCAAGGAGCTGTCATCTTTAGTCAGAGACCTCCTGAAACCAAAACAGGTATCGGTGCATCACTGCACACGAGTCCTGGAAAAATGGTAGCTTCTTACGAAGCAAAATTCCATTCGGCAGGTTCCATGCAAGAACCTTTCAGTGGGACCTCTTGGACAAGTGGTCGGGATCGCATCTTCAGATGCATCGGCTGATAACCCTGTCTCCAAGGACCAGGGTATCTCTACTGTGGTGGCTGCAGAGTGCTCATCTTCAAGAGGGCCGCAGATTCGGCATACATGACTGGGTCCTGGTAACCACGGATGCCAGCCTTCGAGGCTGGGGGGCAGTCACACAGGGAAGAAATTTCCAAGGACTTTGGTCAAGTCAGGAGTCGTCCCTACACATAAATATTCTGGAACTGAGGGCCATTTACAATGCCCTAAGTCTGGCAAGGCCTCTGCTTCAAAACCAGCCGGTACTGATCCAATCAGACAACATCACGGCAGTCGCCCATGTAAACCGACAGGGCGGCACAAGAAGCAATATGGCGATGGCAGAAGCCACAAGGATTCTCCGATGGGCGGAAAATCACGTCTTAGCACTGTCAGCAGTGTTCATTCCGGGAGTGGACAACTGGGAAGCAGACTTCCTCAGCAGACACGACTTACACCCGGGAGAGTGGGGACTTCATCCAGAAGTCTTCCAACTGTTGGTAAACCGTTGGGAAAGGCCACAGGTGGACATGATGGCGTCCCGCCTAAACAAAAAACTAGATATTGCGCCAGGTCAAGGGACCCGCAGGCAATAGCTGTGGACGCTCTAGTGACACCGTGGGTGTACCAGTCGGTTTATGTATTCCCTCCTCTGCCTCTCATACCAAAGGTACTGAGAATAATAAGAAAACGAGGAGTAAGAACGATACTCGTGGTTCCGGATGGGCCAAGAAGAGCTTGGTACCCAGAACTTACAGAAATAATATCAGAGGACCCATGGCCTCTACCGCTCAGACAGGATCTGCTACAGCAGGGGCCCTGTCTGTTCCAAGACTTACCGTGGCTGCGTTTGACGGCATGGCGGTTGAATTCCGGATCCTAAAGGAAAAGGGCATTCCGGAAGAAGTCATTCCTACGCTAATAAAAGCCAGGAAAGAAGTAATCGCAAACCATTATCACCGTATTTGGCGAAAATATGTTGCGTGGTGTGAGGCCAGGAAGGCCCCAACAGAGGAATTTCAGCTGGGTCGTTTTCTGCACTTCCTACAGTCAGGGGTGACTATGGGCCTAAAATTGGGTTCCATTAAGGTCCAGATTTCGGCTCTGTCGATTTTCTTCCAGAAAGAGCTGGCTTCACTGCCTGGAGTTCAGACATTTGCTACATATTCAGCCCCCTTTTGTGCCTCCTGTGGCACCTTGGGATCTCAACGTGGTGTTGAGTTTCTTAAAATCACATTGGTTTGAGCCACTTAAAACTGTGGATTTTAAATATCTCACGTGGAAAGTGGTCATGTTATTGGCCTTGGCTCGGCCAGGCGTGTGTCAGAATTGGCGGCTTTGTCATGTAAAAGCCCTTATCTGATTTTCCATATGGATAGGGCAGAATTGAGGACTCGTCCCCAGTTTCTCCCTAAGGTGGTGTCAGCTTTTCACTTGAACCAACCTATTGTAGTGCCTGCGGCTACTAGGGACTTGGAAGATTCCAAGTTACTGGACGTAGTCAGGGCCTTAAAAATTTATATTTCCAGGACGGCTGGATTCAGGAAAACTGACTCGCTTTTTATCCTGTAGGCACCCAACAAAATAGGTGCTCCTGCTTCTAAGCAGACTATTGCTCGCTGAATTTGTAGCACAATTCAGCTGGAGCATTCTGCGGCTGGATTGCCGCATCCTAAATCAGTAAAAGCCCATTCCACGAGGAAAGTGGGCTCATCTTGGGCGGCTGCCCGAGGGGTCTCGGCTTTACAATTTTGCCGAGCTGCAACTTGGTCAGGGGCAAACACGTTTGCTAAATTCTACAAAATTGATACCCTGGCTGAGGAGGACCTTGAGTTCTCTCATTCGGTGCTGCAGAGTCATCCGCACTCTCCCGCCTGTTTGGGAGCTTTGGTATAATCCCCATGGTCCTTACGGAGTTCCCAGCATCCACTAGGACGTCAGAGAAAATAAGATTTTACTCACCGGTAAATCTATTTCTCGTAGTCCGTAGTGGATGCTGGGCGCCCATCCCAAGTGCGGATTGTCTGCAATACTTGTATGTAGTTATTGCCTAACTAAGGGTTATTGTTGAGCCATCTATTGAGAGGTTCAGTTATATTTCATACTGTTAACTGGGTGTAGTATCACGAGTTATACGGTGTGATTGGTGAGGCTTGTATGAGTCTTACCCGGGATTCAAAATCCTTCCTTGTTGTGTCAGCTCTTCCGGGCACAGTATCCTAACTGAGGTCTGGAGGAGGGTCATAGTGGGAGGAGCCAGTGCACACCAGATAGTACCTAATCTTTCTTTTAGAGTGCCCAGTCTCCTGCGGAGCCCGTCTATTCCCCATGGTCCTTACGGAGTTCCCAGCATCCACTACGGACTACGAGAAATAGATTTACCGGTGAGTAAAATCTTATTTTTTCTATGACTTACCGGAATACGAGCCAACTGAAAATCTCTTTTGCTGCCACTATAATTAGAAGTGCTGTTAAAACTATTTATGTACTTGTTTTTACTTTTAGCACTAATTATTGTAAATATTTAAGGTGAAAGCGCTTTCTACACCCTTATTTTGGATATATATGTATGTATATATATTCCAAAATTCTAAATCACACATTTTTGGGTCCCCTATTGAGATAGTGACACATATATATATAGATATTATATTATATATCTTTATAATATTTCTATATATACAAATAATAAGGAGATTATGGTAGATTTACCATTGTTAAATCTCTTTCTGCGAGGTACACTGGATTCCACAGCGAATAACATCAGGGTGTAGAGTTGGATCTTGATCTGAGGCACCAACAGGCTAAAACTGTTCCCAGGATGCACTGCACCACCTCCTCTATAGCCCCGCCTCCAGGCACTGGAGCTCAGTTTTGTTAACCAGTCCAATGCAGTAGCAGGTAAGAGAGACGGTAGATGTTAGTCACATAGAACCACATTCTCAAGCCAGGAGAAGGTACCAACGCCTAATGCCATGCAAACCCAAAGACGCTAAGTGCATCAGGGTGGGCGCCCTGTGGAATCCAGTGTACCTCGCAGAAAGAGATTTAACTATGGTAAGTCTACCATAAATCTTCTCTTCTGCTACCCTGGTGGTATGTATACCATCATATATGTATTCTATATGTACCGTATGTTTTTGTAAGTATGTATGTATGCTTTTGTATGTATATGTATATGTATGTATATATGTGTGTATGTATGTGTATATATATATATATATATATATATATGGAGTAGGTATGTTTTACCGGTACACGGGATGCCGGCTGTCAGTATACCAACAGCGGCATCCCGTCTGTCGGAAGCGAGTCCCCTCGCGGGCTCCCTGTGCTTGCCATGCTTCAGGCGGATGTCGGGATTTCGTTAGGATTTTACCTGCTGTCGGAATCCCGGCGTCGGTCTCCTGAATGCTGGGATCCTGACAGACAGCATTTTTACTGCATCCCATATATATATATATGTGTGTGTTTGTGTAAAACCCCCCTGAATAAATCCTGCGTTTGCCCCTGCTGCCCCCCCACCCCCTAGGTGTGCTAGGGGTGTGTTACCCCCACAGTGTTTGTTCCCAGATTGTAAGTCATATGTGTACCAAGTTTGGTGTAAATTGCTGCAGGCATTCCAGAGTTATCCTAGAACATACATATACATACATACATACATACATACATACATACATACTGTACATACATACACACATCCATTTTTTGTGATTTCCGTGGATGGACAGTGACATTTGTAAAACCGGTTCTTAGCAAGGACTTGGGACCTAAGGAGATGCTACCTGCCAAGTTTCAAGATTGTAGGCCTTGTGGTTTAAGAGATTTCATGATGAGTCAATCAGTGAGTCAATCTCCTTTTTTTGCCTTATATATATATATATATATATATATATATATATATATATAGATGACAAGCAAAGTAAAAACAGTTGACTGGCCACCTACAAAGAGATACAAAATAATTACTTTACATGAAGAAAGTAACACTTACAATGAAATTATAAGAAAAGTAGGTGACAACATAACCAAAGGGGGAATTTCGAAACTGTGGAATAAGTATCAACAGACTCTGTCCATTCAAAACCAAACCGGTAAAGGTAAGAAATATCCACACCATGCTGTGATACAAGAATGAAAAAACTGTGCCTGAGTGATAGAAGAAAATCGTCTGAGGCAATTCAAAATGCTTTATGTGAATGTGAGTGCCAGGACTGTTCGATGCAGACTTCAGTATTTTGGATTAAATGCCAGAATTCCAAAGACAAAGTCGCTGTTACCTCTCAAACAAAGACAGAAAAGATTAGAATGGGCTAAAAAGCATATTACTTGGTCAGAAGAACAATGGAACAGCGTCATCTGGAGTGACAAAACCAGAATATCTGTATTTGGTAGTGATGGCATGAAATATGTCCGCAGAAAAATTGGAGAAAATTGGCTACCTGAGTACACAACACCTACTGTGAAGCATCCAGTTAGTGTTATGCTGTGGGGATGTATGACAGCAAATACATCAGTGTCCTGCAGTGGGGAGGGGGTAGCAGAAACTATGCAGAGCAGTGGGTAAGCAGCGGGTGAATAGACGCTGTGCCCATGCGCACAGCATCTATTCACAGTGCAGAGAGAGCCTGAGTCACGCCCCCATAGTGACAAAATCGGGAGTGACATGAGGCCCCACCCCTTTTTCCTAGGCTCCATCCCTTTTCTGATGCAGACACGCTTTTGGAAAGCCAAAGGTCCTGACCCACTGGCCACCAATGTTGGGAGGTATGTAGTAACTGCAGCAAAAGGCTTCCCAACAAAGTACTAATGAATATTGTGCAAAACTAAGAAATGTACTTTCACACAGTTCAGTACGTATAACTGTTTTCAAAATGTTAAATTTTGTTATAAAGTTCATTGTATTATGTTCTAAATTAAATTGCTATTGTAACGATGTATACTTTTTGGTATAATTCTAAAATATATTAGTGCTATAAGATGTTAAACTTCAAAAATGCAAATTTTTCAAAAGGCTTCCACAATTTTGGCCGTGTGTGTGTGTGTGTGTGTGTGTGTGTGTGTGTGTATATATCTATATATCTATATAATACTTTTCTACTTGTTAGTAGAGTTTTGCCATTATTCATATATATTGACACTTTGCCGCTCTCTTGTATATACTACAAGTGCTATCCAGACACATGGGAGCTCAGTCTGCATCAGTTCTTCTGTGGCCCCCTCCATGCCCTACATCGCATGTTCCCAGGCTCCCATTACCTTCTCTCTGCTGACGGATCAAGGCGATCACATCTGCTCTGCATATACAGCTGCCATGTTCTGTACATTCCTTTATGGGTGTTTTCTGCACTTAATCAGCTCTGAAGTTTAGACTCAAATGGTGGTTTTATACTTTCTGCAGTGTTTATTTATTTTATTTAAGTTTATGTATCATCTTTCATTGAGAAATAAAACAGGAATATTTTCCTCCAGTGCAGATCACTGAAGATCCATCCTGATTATCAGTAACGACCCTCAAAAAAAATGTCAGGCATTTCTTAAATGGACTGCACTCATTGCAAATACCTCACAATTATTACTTTGTGTCATCTCTAAATAGGCTGCGTATGGTTCTATTTATTAAATCTGTCATCTTGCACTTTATGTTGCGTACATCTAAACTGCACAACCTTTCTCTGAAGGCTAATAAAGATGATCTATACCCACCAGGAGAACAGTAAAAATGCACTTTCATTCAGCAATTTTGCAATGCTGGAATCCGATCTATGATATAATGTTGCATAATAATTATAACATGTTGTTATTCTCTATACATTAACATTCAATTAGAGATCTTCAGTGGATCAGCAGCATTGAGGGGTCCAAAGTTCATGTGGATAAATAATACAATGAATATGTCTAAGACATTGCCCTTTCTTTAACCCATTAATGAACAGAGAAATCATCTTAAAACAGTGATGGGCAACTTGATACACATCAAGGGCCTCATACGCAGCCTTTTACCCACCAAAGAGAAAAAGCCACCGATACCCATAACTGTGATCCCTTCTTTCTCCCCCTCCCATCTACACATTGCACCCTACAAAAAAAATTTACTATAAAAGAAAATGCCACCAAAATGACCGTTGCACCATGTCAGCCACACACATCCTAAAATGACCCCAACATGTACTTTAAAACTCCCTGCAGACTTCTTCTCCACATTACCAAACCCCTCCCTCGCTAGGAATAACAGGGGTCACCTAACACTAGTGATAACAAACTAATATCACCCTACTCAAACAAACTTCATGTTGGGAACACATAGGGGCTCAAAATATATCATACCCGACATCTCCGTTCTGCACAAGATCTGAGCCTCACCTCTACACTCATTACTCGCTCCCACTCATGACTGCAGGACATTTTTGGAAAACTCACCTCTTCAGACAGACTTATCAGACTCTAGAACTGCCCACATACAGTAACCTTCCTAAACTTCCCTGTTTAACTACTCTGTACAGTCTACACATAACCTCACATATTTTGTCTTTCTTCACTTTAACATCCTCCTGACCCCAGGCCAACATTGATGTGTAACCATATTATACAGCCCATTAATAACCTTTGCAATCTGGCTGCACTATATGATAACAGGTAGCACATATCCTTGTGTATACATGCCTATTTCTCTGACGTCCTAGTGGATGCTGGGAACTCCGTAAGGACCATGGGGAATAGCGGCTCCGCAGGAGACTGGGCACAAAAGTAAAAGCTTTAGGACTACCTGGTGTGCACTGGCTCCTCCCCCTATGACCCTCCTCCAAGCCTCAGTTAGATTTTTGTGCCCGAACGAGAAGCGTGCACACTAGGTGGCTCTCCTGAGCTGCTTAGTGAAAAAGTTTAGTTTTAGTTTTTTTATTTTCAGTGAGTCCTGCTGGCAACAGGCTCACTGCATCGAGGGACTAAGGGGAGAAGAAGCGAACTCACCTGCGTGCAGAGTGGATTGGGCTTCTTAGGCTACTGGACATTAGCTCCAGAGGGACCGATCACAGGCCCAGCCATGGATGGGTCCCAGAGCCACGCCGCCGGCCCCCTTACAGAGCCAGAAGACAGAAGAGGTCCGGAAAATCGGCGGCAGAAGACGTCCTGTCTTCAGCAAGGTAGCGCACAGCACCGCAGCTGTGCGCCATTGCTCTCAGCACACTTCACACTCCGGTCACTGAGGGTGCAGGGCGCTGGGGGGGGGGGCGCCCTGAGACGCAATAAAAATACCTTGGATGGCGAAAAATGCATCACATATAGCTCCTGGGCTATATGGATGCATTTAACCCCTGCCAGTTTTCCTTAAAAAAAAGCGGGAGAAAGGCCGCCGAGAAGGGGGCGGAGCCTATCTCCTCAGCACACAAGCGCCATTTTCCCTCACAGCTCCGCTGGAAGGACGTCTCCCTGACTCTCCCCTGCAGTCCTGCACTACAGAAACAGGGTAAAACAAGAGAGGGGGGGCACTAAATTGGCATAAGAATCTATACAGCAGCTATATAAGGGAGAAACACTTATATAAGGTTGTCCCTATACATTATATATAGCGCTCTGGTGTGTGCTGGCAAACTCTCCCTCTGTCTCCCCAAAGGGCTAGTGGGGTCCTGTCCTCTATCAGAGCATTCCCTGTGTGTGTGCTGTGTGTCGGTACGTTTGTGTCGACATGTATGAGGAGGAAAATGGTGTGGAGGCGGAGCAATTGCCTGTAATAGTGATGTCACCCCCTAGGGAGTCGACACCTGACTGGATGGTCTTATGGAAGGAATTACGTGATAGCGTCAGCACTTTACAAAAGACTGTTGACGACATGAGACAGCCGGCAAATCAGCTAGTGCCTGTCGAGGCGTCTCAAACACCGTCAGGGGCTCTAAAGCGCCCGTTACCTCAGATGGTCGACACAGACCCAGACACGGACACTGACTCCAGTGTCGACGGTGAGGAGACAAACGTGACTTTCTGTAGGGCCACACGTTACATGATCACGGCAATGAAGGAGGTTTTGAACATTTCTGATACTACAAGTACCACAAAAAAGGGTATTATGTGGGGTGTGAAAAAACTACCCGTAGTTTTTCCTGAATCAGATGAATTAAATGAGGTGTGTGATGAAGCGTGGGTTTCCCCCGATAAAAAACTGATAATTTCTAAAAAAATATTGGCATTATACCCTTTCCCGCCAGAGGTTAGGGCGCGTTGGGAAACACCCCCTAGGGTAGATAAAGCGCTCACACGCTTATCAAAACAAGTGGCGTTACCGTCTCCTGATACGGCCGCCCTCAAGGAATTAGCTGATAGGAAGCTGGAAAATATCCTAAAAAGTATATACACACATACTGGTGTTATACTGCGACCAGCAATCGCCTCAGCCTGGATGTGCAGTGCTGGGGTGGCTTGGTCGGATTCCCTGACTGAAAATATTGATACCCTGGATAGGGACAGTATATTATTGACTATAGAGCATTTAAAGGATGCATTTCTATATATGCGAGATGCACAGAGGGATATTTGCACTCTGGCATCAAGAGTAAGTGCGCTGTCCATTTCTGCCAGAAGAGGATTATGGACGCGACAGTGGTCAGGTGATGCGGATTCCAAACGGCATATGGAAGTATTGCCGTATAAAGGGGAGGAGTTATTTGGGGTTGGTCTATCGGACCTGGTGGCCACGGCAACGGCTGGGAAATCCACCTTTTTACCCCAGGTCACCTCTCAGCAGAAAAAGACACCGTCTTTTCAGGCTCAGTCCTTTCGTCCCCATAAGGGCAAGCGGGCAAAAGGCTCCTCATTTCTGCCCCGGGGCAGAGGAAGGGGAAAAAGACTGCATCAGGCAGCCTCTTCCCAGGAACAGAAGCCCTCCCCCGCTTCTGCCAAGTCCTCAGCATGACGCTGGGGCCTTACAAGCGGACTCAGGCACGGTGGGGGGCCGTCTCAAGAATTTCAGAGCGCAGTGGGCTCACTCGCAAGTGGACCCCTGGATCCTGCAGGTAGTATCTCAGGGGTACAAATTGGAATTCGTGACGTCTCCCCCTCGCAGGTTCCTTAGGTCTGCTTTGCCAACGTCTCCCTCCGACAGGGAGGCGGTATTGGAAGCCATTCACAAGCTGTATTCCCAGCAGGTGATAATCAAGGTACCCCTACTGCAACAGGGAAAGGGGTATTATTCCACGCTGTTTGTGGTGCCGAAGCCAGACGGCTCGGTGAGACCTATTTTAAATCTGAAATCCTTGAACACTTACATACAAAGGTTCAAATTCAAGATGGAGTCACTCAGAGCAGTGATAGCGAACCTGGAAGAAGGGGACTATATGGTGTCTCTGGACATCAAGGATGCTTACCCCCATGTCCCAATTTGCCCTTCTCACCAAGGGTACCTCAGGTTTGTGGTACAGAACTGTCATTATCAGTTTCAGACGCTGCCGTTTGGATTGTCCACGGCACCCCGGGTCTTTACCAAGGTAATGGCCGAAATGATGATTCTTCTTCGAAGAAAAGGCGTCTTAATTATCCCTTACTTGGACGATCTCCTGATAAGGGCAAGGTCCAGGGAACAGTTAGAGGTCGGAGTAGCACTATCTCAAGTAGTGTTACGACAACACGGGTGGATTCTAAATATTCCAAAATCGCAGCTGATTCCGACGACACGTCTGCTGTTCCTAGGGATGATTCTGGACACAGTCCAGAAAAAGGTGTTTCTCCCGGAGGAGAAAGCCAGGGAGTTATCCGAGCTAGTCAGGAACCTCCTAAAACCAGGTCAAGTGTCAGTGCATCAATGCACAAGGGTCCTGGGAAAAATGGTGGCTTCTTACGAAGCGATTCCATTCGGCAGATTCCACGCAAGAACCTTTTCAGTGGGATCTGCTGGACAAATGGTCCGGATCGCATCTTCAGATGCATCAGCGGATAACCCTGTCTCCAAGGACAAGGGTGTCTCTCCTGTGGTGGTTGCAGAGTGCTCATCTTCTAGAGGGCCGCAGATTCGGCATTCAGGACTGGGTCCTGGTGACCACGGATGCCAGCCTGAGAGGCTGGGGAGCAGTCACACAGGGAAGAAATTTCCAGGGCTTGTGGTCAAGCATGGAAACGTCATTTCACATAAATATCCTGGAACTAAGGGCCATTTACAATGCCATAAGTCAAGCAAGGCCTCTGCTTCAGGGTCAGCCGGTGTTGATCCAGTCGGACAACATCACGGCAGTCGCCCACGTAAACAGACAGGGCGGCACAAGAAGCAGGAGAGCGATGGCAGAAGCTGCAAGGATTCTTCGCTGGGCGGAAAATCATGTGATAGCACTGTCAGCAGTGTTCATTCCCGGAGTGGACAACTGGGAAGCAGATTTTCTCAGCAGACACGATCTCCACCCGGGAGAGTGGGGACTTCATCCAGAAGTCTTCCAATTGATTGTAAACCGTTGGAAAAACCAAAGGTGGACATGATGGCGTCCCGCCTCAACAAAAAACTAGACAGGTATTGCGCCAGGTCAAGGGACCCTCAGGCAATAGCGGTGGACGCTCTGGTAACACCGTGGGTGTACCAGTCAGTGTATGTGTTCCCTCCTCTGCCTCTCATACCCAAGGTACTGAGGATTATAAGACGGAGAGGAGTAAGAACTATACTCGTGGCTCCGGATTGGCCAAGAAGGACTTGGTACCCGGAACTTCAGGAGATGCTCACGGAGGATCCGTGGCCTCTACCTCTAAGAAGGGACCTGCTTCAGCAAGGACCCTGTCTGTTCCAAGACTTACCGCGGCTGCGTTTGACGGCATGGCGGTTGAACGCCGGATCCTGAAGGAGAAAGGCATTCCAGATGAAGTCATCCCTACCCTGATCAAAGCCAGGAAGGATGTAACTGCACAACATTATCACCGTATTTGGAGGAAATATGTTGCGTGGTGCGAGGCCAGGAAGGCCCCGACAGAGGAATTTCAACTAGGTCGTTTCCTGCATTTCCTGCAAACAGGACTGTCCATGGGCCTAAAATTAGGATCCATTAAGGTTCAAATTTCGGCCTTGTCGATTTTCTTCCAGAAAGAATTGGCTTCAGTTCCTGAAGTCCAGACTTTTGTAAAGGGGGTACTGCATATACAGCCTCCCTTTGTGCCTCCAGTGGCACCCTGGGATCTCAATGTGGTTTTGGGATTCCTAAAATCACATTGGTTCGAACCACTTGCCACAGTGGATTTAAAATATCTCACATGGAAAGTGGTAATGCTGTTAGCCCTGGCTTCAGCCAGGCGTGTCTCAGAATTGGCGGCTTTATCCTATAAAAGCCCTTACCTAATTTTTCATACGGACAGGGCAGAATTGAGGACTCGTCCTCAATTTCTCCCTAAGGTGGTTTCAGCATTTCACTTGAACCAGCCTATTGTGGTGCCTGCGGCTACTAGGGACTTGGAGGACTCCAAGTTGCTGGACGTAGTCAGGGCCCTGAAAATATATGTTTCCAGGACGGCTGGAGTCAGAAAATCTGACTCGCTGTTTATCCTGTATGCACCCAACAAGCTGGGTGCTCCTGCTTCTAAGCAGACTATTGCTCGTTGGATTTGTAGTACAATTCAGCTTGCACATTCTGTGGCAGGCCTGCCACAGCCAAAATCTGTAAAAGCCCATTCCACAAGGAAAGTGGGCTCATCTTGGGCGGCTGCCCGAGGGGTCTCGGCTTTACAACTTTGCCGAGCAGCTACTTGGTCAGGGGCAAACACGTTTGCTAAATTCTACAAATTTGATACCCTGGCTGAGGAGGACCTGGAGTTCTCTCATTCGGTGCTGCAGAGTCATCCGCACTCTCCCGCCCGTTTGGGAGCTTTGGTATAATCCCCATGGTCCTTACGGAGTTCCCAGCATCCACTAGGACGTCAGAGAAAATAAGAATTTACTTACCGATAATTCTATTTCTCGTAGTCCGTAGTGGATGCTGGGCGCCCATCCCAAGTGCGGATTGTCTGCAATACTTGTACATAGTTATTGTTAACTAAATCGGGTTATTATTGTTGTGAGCCATCTTTTCAGAGGCTCCTCTGTTATCATGCTGTTAACTGGGTTCAGATCACAGGTTGTACGGTGTGATTGGTGTGGCTGGTATGAGTCTTACTCGGGATTCAATATCCTTCCTTATTGTGTACGCTCGTCCGGGCACAGTATCCTAACTGAGGCTTGGAGGAGGGTCATAGGGGGAGGAGCCAGTGCACACCAGGTAGTCCTAAAGCTTTTACTTTTGTGCCCAGTCTCCTGCGGAGCCGCTATTCCCCATGGTCCTTACGGAGTTCCCAGCATCCACTACGGACTACGAGAAATAGAATTATCGGTAAGTAAATTCTTATTTTTCCTATATATTGTACGCTTGCGAGCAGGGCCTTCCTACCTCTGTCTGTATGTATAACACAGTTTTGTTCTATTACTGTTATTCCAATTGTAAAGTGCAACAGAACATGCTGCGTAATATAACGGTGGGTACACATGGTACAATGTGTACCCACCAATGCGTCAGACGCTTCTCGGCCCGACATATCGGACAGCCATACAAACACAGCGATCCGGTGCAAATCCCCCCACCCCCACATAAAGCTGCATGGGATCAGCAGAGTCTTCCCCTGATCTTTTGAACATGCAGTAAGATCAGTGGAAGCGACAGGCGACCCCATAGGAGTGCATACACATGGAACGATTGGTCGTCTGATTGTTGGACAAGTCGTTTACATGTGTATGCACCTTTACAAACAAATAAATAAATACTAAGGCCTGGAGACAGAAAAAGTACCAGCCAAGCAGCTCCTAACTGCCATGTTACAGGCTGTGTTTGAAAATGGACAGGAGCTGATTGGTTGGTACTCTCCCATTCCCCCACAGAATCCTCTTCATACTCCTCACCCTCACATACAAGGCCCTCTCTAATTCCACTGCACCATACATCTCCAAGCTCATCTCCCTACATACTCCTGCTCACCCACTCCAGTCGTCCAATGACCATCGCCTCTCGTCTACCCTTGTCACTACATCCCATGCGCAAATCCAAGATTTTGCCTGTGCATCCCCTCTTCATTGGAACCAGTTCCCTTGCTCTATTAGACTCTCCCTGACCATGCAAAGTTTCAAACAGGCACTGAAAACGTATCTGTTCATCAAAGCCTACCCTTCCGCATAACCCAGTCTTGAGGCCGCTCTCCCATCCTGACGCCTTGGCCATCTCTGCCTCGCTTACCACCTGACACCAGGCCACCTGCCGCTTGCTTGTACCTCATGTCACCTGTCTGTCTCCCCCTCCCCCCTATATTATGAGCTGTTTGGAGCAGGGCCCTCTTCCATCCTGTTCTCACAGCCCTCTTCTCTTGCACTTCAGTTACAGCTCTCTCCCACTCAGTGACTGTCTATACCTGCATCTCCTCTTGCTTGCTTGTCATTGGTAGTAGCGCCGCTGCAGCATTCCCCTCTCCTTCCGTATTGGCTGCCCTGCCGCAGTAATGCTGGGATGAGGGAACCGCATCCCAGCATTCACAGCAGCGCCGGGCAGCCAATACGGAAGGAGAGGGGAGTGCTGCAGCGGCGCTACTACCAATGACATAGCGCTGCTGCGGCTCCTGTCCCCCTCCCTCCTCCTCCTTCTCTGCCTCCGGCGCTGCTGTTCTCCTCCAGCGCGGCGCACTGCAAAAAACTGGCGGCTTGTAATGAGTCAATTTGACTCATTACAAGCTGCTGGACGTGCGCCCTCAGGGTAACTGCGCTGTGTGCCAGGCACACCTGTCACACAGGTGGTTACGGCGCTGCACAGCATACAGTAACATAGTAACATAGCAATTGAGGTTGAAAAGAGGCATAATGCCCATCGAGTTCAACCTGTATTTTGTATTAAGCTGAGTTGATTTTACTGTACCTGCAGAAGAATATTTTATGACTAGATAAACAACTACAAATCATGTTACACCCGGATTAACAACATCAGTATTTTAAATGTTATAATCTTGGATATCCTTTCCATTCAGAAATTCATGCAATCCCCTTTTAAATGCATTTACAGAGTCCACCATTACCACCTTCCCTGGCAGGGAATTCCAAATCCTGATTGCCCTAACAGTGAAGAACTCTTTCCTCCGTTTCGTAAGGAATTTTCTCTCCTCCAGCCTCAGCGAGTGCCCACGTGTCCTAAACAGTGTTCTTTTAATAAATAATTCCTCTGATAACTCTTTGTAGTGACCCTTTACATATCTGAAGACATTAATAATGTCTCCTCTTAGAAGCCTCTTTTCCAGTGTATACATATTCATTTTAGTAAGCCTTTCCTCATAATCCAGTCCCTCAAGCCCTTTAATCAATTTAGTAGCTCGCCTTTGAACCCTTTCGAGTTCACAGATATCTTTTTTATACAGTGGTGCCCAAAACTGAACACAATATTCCAGGTGCGATCGTACCAATGCTTTATACAGCGGCAGAATTACATCCTCGTCCCTTGGGGGTCATTCCGAGTTGTTCGCTCGTTGCCAATTTTCACAACGGAGCGTTTAAGGCGAACATGCGCATGGTACGCAGTGCGCATGCGCTAAGTATTTTAGCACAAAACTTAGTAGATTTATTCATGTCCGAACAAAGAATTTCCATCGTTGAAGTGATCGGAGTGTGATTGACAGGAAGTGGGTGTTTCTGGGCGGAAACTGACCGTTTTCTGGGAGTGTGCGGAAAAACGCAGGCGTGCCAGGATAAAACGCGGGAGTGTCTGGAGAAACGGGGGAGTGGCTGGCCGAACGCAGGGCGTGTTTGTGACGTCAAACCAGGAACGAAACGGGCTGAACTGATCGCAGTGGCAGAGTAAGTCTCGAGCTACTCAGAAACTGCTAAGAATTTTCTATTCGCAATTCTGCTAATCTTTCGTTCGCAATTCTGCTAAGCTAAGATACACTCCCAGAGGGCCGCGGCCTAGCGTGTGCAATGCTGCTAAAATCTGCTAGCGAGCGAACAACTCGGAATGACCCCCCCCCTTGTCTCAATTCCCCGTTTTATGCATGCTAACACCTTGCTTGCCTTCTTTACTGCGCTTTGACATTGTATACGGTTAATAAGCCTATTATCAATGAGTAGCCCCAAATCTTTTTCCAAAACTGTTACCTCTAGACTTTCCCCGTTTAATATGTAGGATGCAAGTTTGTTTTTAGTCCCGAAATGCATAACAGGGTTTCAGAAGTTCAGATGTTAGTCATCATGTTGGTGATAAAGCTAAATATTTATCGTATATATATAACCCTTTATGAGGTCTAAGAACACTGTACGCTGTTTACTTAAGAAGTACCGTAAGGGTACGCAAGTTGCGTAACGATCGCTCAGCCGTAGGCGAGACGCTCAAGCGTCACGTTCGCTCACGGCCCAGAGATCACAGACAAGCACGCTATTGGCTATGACTAACGTAATGATTCGCTATGGCGTAACGGACGCTCGAGACCATGAGGAGATCACCAGCGGCGCAGACGCTCACAACGCAAAACCTTTATATCTATACCCTTAACAATGAAATACACAGTAAACCTTAATGTAGAGACAAAGTGTAAGTGCAACCTTGTGTAACCTGATTAACTACAAAGCTGTTTGAGCGTCACCGACGCTCAGAGAATTCTTAACACTATGAGAAAATACACAGATACTTGTTTAGGGTCCAAAGCCTATTAAATGTATTATAACTAATATACTTGTAAAAAGGAATCACAGTACAAATGATACACTACAATATAACAGAGACTTCCTAACCAAATAACTACACTATAAATACAATACAATACAATCTAATCAAGGGAAAATACGAGAGAAAGAGTAGAGAGAGAGATGAGAGAAATGGCTCACAGTAAGACAATATGATTACGGAGAAAAACTTACGCACAAGGGGAAACGATCGCATGCGCCTGGACATCCAGCACCCGATTTTCAGCAATGAGAACCGTTGAAGAGTGAGAGCTGGATGTGGTCGGCCTGCCTATTTATGCCCCACACACAATGCAATCTAATGGTCCCTACAATCTGATCGTCCATTGGACACAGGAATTCGGCTTCGCATTATAACAAAAGGTCATAGGTTAATTCATACAGGTGGGCTGTGACGATTTCCAACTGCTCAGGTGGGAGGGAAACTGGGTTTCCCGCCGCATGGGTAATAAAATGCAAATAAAGTAAATGTTCATAAACTTCTTATGTCCATAACTATTCGCACGAGCGATTGATCTGCTTCAAGCCAACACCGGAATATTTCTAATTAAATATTCTTCCGATGGATACTAAACACCACTGTATTACTCCTGTCTGACCCTTCGTATCAAACAAAGAGGGATTCCTCTGTTCATAAACATTCTATATTAACCAAACTTTCAGAATCTATCAAAGGGACCATGATCTACAAAATACATTATTACTGAAAATATGTTACGATTGAGTCGCACGCTACAACCACATAAACTCTACCGTAAATACGCATACCATGCGCCTGCGGGTGCCCGCGACTGTGAGTATGCGCACGTACGGGAGAGCGTACGCATGCGCAGCACGGACCTGTGTGAGGTGCAATTATGGTAGTGTGCATAGAGATATTTTTCTGACTTTGACAGTCCACCCTTTGGCAGTCAATAATAACTGCCACTTCCTGAAAACATTTCAAAAGGAGAAAAATATATGTCAGGGGTTAATTCATTTCCATGGTTGGGTGAGGGAGGAGAGAGGAGTAGGTGTGAAGAGGGTATGACCTAGTGTGATAGCAGAAGCATGTGTGTATGAGTCCATGTTTGGGGGGGTCATGTATCATCGTGCCGTACGTGTTGTAAATCAAGCTTCGAGGTATTGCGAAGTATACATTTGAATTCCTTCTTATCCTGTGGTACAGGTCTGTGGATGGGCTGTCAAACTTTACCGAGCTCTTTTTGGATTTTGAACAAAATGGGGAGCACATTTTAGTTGATGATACATGAATGGGGGGGTATGTGATTGCTGATATCTGTGCCTGTATTCCCTATACTATGTGTGTTATTACCTGAGGGTTGTAGAGATGAAGATGAAGAATACTTATGGAAAATGCAATGATATTCTATGTCAGGTAAATGTACATCTGTCGTCGAAGTTTTGTTCGGTATCAGTTGAAAGTCGTCTTCTTTGCGCTGTTTTGCTCATTAAGCGTGAGCAATAAGCTTTGTCAATGCCATTAGATTTACAAAAAATGTTGGGCTAGCGTAATTTTAAGAATTCTAGGGAAACTGGGGATCCATGGCAAAGTTCATCAAGTGTCCATATCTCAAGTGGTCAAAACTTCGTCTTTGGTCTATCCGTTGTCTGTATAGCGTCTCATCAACTTCCTCGTCCAAGGGGGTCTTGTTATCTTGGAGAAAAACCAGAAAAACAGGTGAAAGAAACGGACCGTAGAAATCGCATTTTCATCACATCATTGTTTCTATCATTGGGTCGTAAATCAAATCCAGGTTAATTACAGTTTCCTCACTCCTCAAACTCATCACTCTTGTACTTTGTTTGCACCTCATTAAAGCCTGCCCACATCTAAATATCAATCCAATAGATATAACAACACCTAAAATACATAGGAGAAACTTTCCAACATCCATTATGACTCCTTG
Source organism: Pseudophryne corroboree (assembly GCF_028390025.1). NCBI lineage: Eukaryota > Metazoa > Chordata > Amphibia > Anura > Myobatrachidae > Pseudophryne > Pseudophryne corroboree. The sequence continues at coordinate 791,498,918 of NC_086447.1, read as the reverse complement.
AGCCCAGTCTCCCAAACCGGAGAACCAATTTCGCGGGTTCAACCATGACACCCAACTAGTCAGCTCATTACCTACAGCAGCAAGAGTGAGATTGTGTTTTCGGCGAAATTCCCACTTTAATTGGAGAATATCGTCCATCTTTTGGTCTATGACCTCTACCGGATCCTCGGTGCTATTCGTGATATACGTGCAACACTTCACGCCGTACTGTGTTGCCAATGTAACACAATATCCGCCTGTCACTGCTGTGAGGTAATTAAGAACCATTCTATGCTGTACCAGTTCTGTTTTATAAGCTTGGAGTTCTCTTCCAGTGTATCTAAACGTGTCATCATACATTTCAGTGATATTATCTAACAAATTGGCGAGTGCGGAAATGTATCTATAATTCATCACTCCTCGAGCGGTACGAGTGAAATCTAACGCCACCAGAACCTGAATCCCGGTGGATTCATGGATTAGATCAGAGGCCGGATGCTCTAACCTTTCTGACAGGTGTCTTTTAACTCGGTGCTCGTAATGAGTGTGAGTATAAGGAGCTTGGGCACCACGGTGTATGTCTTTCATTTTGTCATGTGTTACAGTCATCACTTCAGGCAATACTTTTCCAATATAACACAATCCCTCAGAGTTTGGGGCAAGCCACTTGTACGCCTTTCTCCCGCATATGAAATATGCATCATCGGGGAGAACATATGGGACGGAGAAAGACATTACCATATTACACACCTTCCAGGTGAAATCTCCTAGCCCTAATTCTTCCATCTGCTTAATGCACGTATCAGGTTGTACGATATGTGCACAGTATCCTGGTGATACTTCTCCAACTCTAGTAATCCTATTTCCTAAGGTATATCTATACCTGAAAGATTTTCCTCTACTGGCTATGTGGCGTACAAGCTCTGTATCTGTAGGCATTCTATCTGCTCTATGTGAAAAGGTCATGGTGTGGTTACTCCATGACACTTCCCAATTTCCCGGCTTTCTGGGATTGGAGATGTTGAAACATAATAGGGACCTATCCACGTGGTATTGGTGGAGCTTCAAACTAGGAGGGCTGGAGATATTAAACCTCCGGTCCACCGGTCTCCCACCATTTAACTCAAATACCTCCCCTATCGTTAAAGGAAATGGTACTAGCCCTGATTTGCTATGACCCTGAGGTACTTGAGAGCATACCCAACAATCTGTTTTGTTTAATACGTTACCCACTAAGGAGTGATAGTCACTCAATGGATGCCGGTCCATATGGATATTAAAACTGGATTGGCATTTCTTTATGCACCCATCCTCAATGACATTGTTACAGAGCCTACAGATACAGTTTTCTTCAGCTAACAATCCGTCACAATTTCTTCTATGATCAATGCTATCGGATCGTTTTCTGATACTCGCCTTTGCTTGTTGGTTAGGTTGATCTTGGAAAACTACGCCTCCATCTTTATCATCAGAACCCATTCCAGAACCTCTATCGACCTCCATGGTACTCTCGCCGGAACAGACTGCTCTGGTTAACATCATGGTCAACAGGAAAATCCGGATCACAGTCTCTTGGGGCAAGTCCATCTTTGAGGAGGAGATGAAGAAGAATGAGAAGGAGGAAAAATACATTTGAGGGAGAGGGGATGGGAAGTAGAGAAAAACAATAAAAGGGAGTGGGGAGTCGACAACAGCTCTCGGTCTTCAAGGCTCAGGTGCCGCCTCAGTCCTCCTGGAACAGACACTCCAGTGATACAACCTCTACCGTCTGTTCCTTATCACGGGACTTCTCTGGATCAGCAACCTTCTTGCAGTGGGATGAATGGACCCAAGTCTCTCTCTCAGCAACCTTCAATGCTGTAGTGCTAGTCAATAAGACCTGGTATGGTCCTTCCCATCTGTCAATAAGGCAACCTGAGCGTAGAAAATTTCGTATCATTACATAATCCCCAGGTTCAATGTCATGACAATTAGTGATGAGCGGATTCGGTTTTACTCGGTTTTACTCGGTTCTCAAAACGGCATCTTATTGGCTCACGGATGTCACGTGTTTTGGATAGCCAATAAGATGCCGTTTTGAGAACCGAGTAAAACCGAGTAAAACCGAACCTCGCTCATCACTAATGACAATTACTATCAGGTAGATCAGGAATCACCAACTTCAGATTATCATTTTGATTCCTTAACTGTTTACTCATGTTAATCAAGTACTTTACAGTCACTTCATTGTTACATTTCAAATCATCCTGAGGGTTAATCATGACATGCGGCTGTCGACCAAACAAGATTTCAAAAGGGGACAGATTAAGAGGGGACCTGGGAGTGGTTCTGATACTGTACAATACAATGGGTAAAGCTTCTGGCCATGTCAATCCTGTCTCTGCCATCACTTTACTCAATTTATTTTTAATAGTGCTGTTCACTCTTTCGACCTTCGCACTCGCCTGTGGACGGTACGGAGTGTGCAGCTTGCTATCAATTCCCATCAACTTACACATTCCTTGAAAGACATCACCTGTAAAATGGGTACCCCTATCACTTTCGATTATTCTAGGGATACCATATCTACATACAAATTCCTGCACAATTTTCTTAGCTGTAAACATAGCGGTATTTGTAGCTGCAGGAAATGCTTCGACCCAATTTGAGAAAACATCTATACAAACAAGTACATATTTCAAATTCCGACAAGGGGGTAATTGAATGAAGTCAATTTGTATTACCTGGAAAGGGCCGCCGGCAGGTGGGATATGGGATGGTTCTGTAGGTATTGCCTTTCCAATATTCTTTCTCAGACAGGTAAGGCATGACATTGCTCTTTTACTCGCATGAGAGGAGAATCCTGGGGCGCACCAATAGGCTCTTACCAATTTGCACATCCCTTCCTTGCCTAGATGAGTCAGCCCGTGAGCTGCTTCAGCCAGACATGGAAGATATGTTCTGGGGGCCACTGGTTTACCATGTCCATCCGTCCAGAGTCCTGAGGACTCTTGGCTACATCCCTTTGCCTTCCAGACTGCCTTTTCCTGTGTGGAACACAAATTTTGCATTTCACACAACTTCTGTGTGTTAATGGTATTAAATACCATCAATTGTGTGGTGTCTGTCTGTATGGGGGTAGCAGCTGCTAACTTAGCAGCTTCGTCTGCTCGGCTGTTACCAAGTGATACCGGGTCTTGGCTATATGTGTGTGCTTTACACTTGATAACAGCCACTCTGTCGGGTTCCTGTATCGCTGTTAGAAGCCTTTTTATGTGAGCTGCATGCGCTACCGGTGTACCAGCTGCCGTCATGAAATTTCTGAGGCGCCATAGGGCTCCGAAATCATGGACTACCCCGAATGCGTATCTAGAATCGGTGTAGATATTGGCTGACTTACCCTTAGCCAATTCACATGCTCTGGTTAGGGCGACCAGTTCAGCAACCTGGGCTGAGTGAGGTGGGCCTGGCGGTTCCGCTTCTATGGTGTCTTGGTCATCTACGACTGCGTATCCAGTACACAAGTCTCCCGAGTCTGACTGTCTGTGACAACTACCGTCCGTGTAGAACGTGAGTTCTGCATCTTCCAGTGGGTTGTCACTGATGTCAGGCCTTGCGGTAAAATTTTGGGTCAAATATTCCATACAATCATGTGTATCTTCCTTTGTATTGAATCCTCCTTCCCCAGCACTCTCACCTTCCACCCTTTGTGCCTGACCAGGCACACCTGGGAGATATGTTGCAGGATTTAATGCACTGCATCTCCTTATGGTGATGTTTACGGGGGCCATTAGTGCCAATTCCCATCTTGTAAACCTCGCTGATGAGACGTGTCTGGTTTGGGCAGAATTCAATAAGGCTGATACTGCATGTGGCGTATGGATTGTGAGGTTGTGGCCTAGCACGACGTCTTCGCTTTTTGTCACTAGCAATGCTATCGCAGCAACGCTTCGCAAGCATGTGGGGAGGGATCGCGCTACCGTGTCTAGCTGAGCGCTGTAGTATGCAACTGGCCTGCTTGCATCACCGTGTTTTTGGGTTAGTACACCTGCTGCGCAACCAGCACTTTCTGTTCCGTATAGTTCAAAGGGTTTCCCATAGTCTGGCATACCTAGCGCTGGCGCCTGCGTTAGGCACTGTTTGAGTCTCTCAAATGCTGTTTCGGATTCGTCTGTATGCAAAATCCTATCAGGTTTGTTTGAGGAGACCATTTCCTGCAAAGGTAGCGCCAATATGGAAAACCCTGGGATCCAATTACGGCAATACCCACACATTCCTAAAAACGTTCTGATCTGTTGCTGGGTTTGTGGTAGAGTCATGTCTCTAATTGCTTGGATTCTATCAGCGGTCAGGTGTCTCAGTCCTTGTGTTAGACAGTGTCCCAAATATTTTACCTTAGTTTGGCATAATTGCAACTTGTCTTTGGACACCTTGTGTCCGGTGTCTGAAAGATGAAACAGGAGCTGTTTCGTATCCTTCAGAGATGCTTCCAGTGAATCTGAACACAGTAATAAATCGTCCACATACTGTATCAATACTGATCCACTGTCTGGTTGGAAAGACTGTAAACAATCATGCAAAGCCTGAGAAAATATACTTGGACTATCTATGAAACCTTGGGGCAATCGAGTCCACGTGTATTGGACTCCTCTGTATGTGAATGCAAACAAATATTGGCTGTCAGGGTGCAGAGGTACCGAAAAGAAAGCGGAGCAGAGGTCAATAACAGTGAAAAATTTGGCAGTGGGAGGGATTTGCATTAGGATGACAGCTGGATTTGGCACTACGGGGAACTGACTCTCAACTATTTTGTTAATCCCCCTTAGATCCTGCACTAGCCTGTAACCCCTCCCCCCACTCTTCTTAACAGGGAAGATGGGACTATTGGCAGTGCTGGACGTTCTTACCAGAATGCCCTGTTGTAGCAAGCGCTCTATTACTGGGTAAACTCCTAACTCCACCTCTGGCTTCAGAGGGTATTGTGGGATTTTTGGAGCTATCCTACCATCTTTTACTTGTACCACTACTGGAGCTACGTTTGCCATTAATCCAGTGTCCTGTCCGTCTTTTGTCCAAAGTGACTCTGGTATCTGAGATGTCATCTCTTCTATTTGGGATGGATTCCTATTTGTCATAATGGTATGTGACATTAATTTTGATGGGGAGTCTAACATGTCTCGCACTTCCTGAGCGTGTTTCTCACACCTTCAGGAGTACAATAAATGACGCACCCCATTTTACACAGTAAGTCTCTTCCCAGGAGATTGGTTGGTGCCGATGCAGCCAGCAAAAAGGAATGCTTGGTATGCAAAGGCCCTATTGTAATCTCGGCTGGTTTGCTAACAGGGTAGTGCTGGACTACTCCTGTTACTCCCATGGCTGGAATTGTCCTACCAGTGGTTCTCATGCCCACTGTCGAATTTATCACTGACTTGGCCGCCCCTGTGTCTACAAGAAAGTTTAAAGTTTTACCAGCTACATTGATTGCGACCTCGGGTTCACTTTCAAGGTTGGCAATTAATTTTACTGGCTGCAGATTACAGGTATGGCCACACCCCTATTGGGTATGGTGACCTCCCTGAATCCCGCTGGCAGCAACTACTTGTGAGGGAGATAGTTGGGAACTACCAGAGGCATGCCAGTCTCTGTTTGGGGGATATCTTTTTGTTTCCCCTGTATGTGGCTCATAACTCCGTTTCTGCGGACCTTGCTCCCAATGTCGTGTGTCGTGTCGTTGTCTAGGGGTTTGGTATGAGTTTCGTGGATTCTTTAATCTACAATCTCGTGCCATGTGTCCCTGTTTGTGACAAGAATAACAAGTAACCATACTTGACTTACCCACAGGATTTGGTGATACAAACAAAGGCTGCCTTGTGGTCAGAGCCTGTATACTTACTGACATTAATTTGTCACCTTGTTGTTCCCTGTGTCTGGTGATGTTTCTGTCGTGATCAATAGCAGCCTCTCTCAAAGTAGCCACAGACAGACCTCGCCAACATGGTTGCGTGGTCTGTACCCTAGTCTTCAATGACTCTTTTAAACCATCCATCAGTACCGATACTGCTACTTCCCGATGGTTTGTGTCTGTTTTAATGTCCTCTATACCTGTGTATTTTGCCATTTCTAATAATGCTCTGTGAAAATACTCTGCAGCTGTCTCTGACTCCTTCTGTTTAATGGAGAATATCTTATTCCATTTAGCTACTGCTGGGAAATACTCTTTTAGCTGCAAGTTTATTCTTTTCACATTATCTTGGTTGTACACATCTGTAAGAGGTACATCATGATCTAGTCCGCAATCAGCTAAAAATTGAGTTGCGTCGACATTTGAGGGTAAACATGCTCTCAGCAATATCTGCCAGTCTTTATTGTTGGGCTCTACAGTGTTACCTAAGTCTCTGATGTATTTTTGACTGGCAACTAAGTCTTTTCTAGGGTCAGGAAATTCAGACACTATGGTCCTTAATTCCATTCGGGAAAATGGAGTATACATGGCAATGTTCCTAATGGGAGTGGCTCCTGATGCGTCTGTTTTCCCATTTGGCACTGCTATTACTCTAACAGGTGTAATTCTAACAACCTCATTCTGTGTAGATTCTACAGGCTGTGGTGAAATAGTTTCAGCATAATGCATGGTGCCGTACTTACCAGTTGATACGACCTCACCTATCCCTCCGCTAGGGGCCTTTACTAATCTCGTGGGTGGAGCTGTGCCTACTGTGGTCTCTGCTATGGTGGCTGCTAGAGAGAGCGCTGAAATCGTTGCCGATTCGTCCTCTTGATCACACTCCTGAGGAAAGTTCAAAACAGGGTACAACTTGCACGGGTTAATACTTGCATGGGTTAATGGGTTAACATTATCATTAACATTTACACAGTTACTAAGTGATTTTGTGTTACACCTTAGTGCGTCTTTCTCCGCAATCAACTTCTCTCCTGATATATATGGTGGCGGCGGGGCCGTGGCAATTAATTTTCTGTTAGAGCCAGATCCCGCCGCCTGAGCCAAACCTCTCTGTATCTCACCTTCCTGTTGCCACAACTGTAAATAATCATAATGCTGAATTCGTCTCTTTGTTGATTTTATGAGACATATCCTCCTCCTTAAATTTTGTAACACTTCTGAGCTGAAGCTCCCTATTCTTGGGAATTTCTCCCCGTCATGCACAGTCATTCTCTCCCATTCATCACATAAAGTTTCTGTGTGACTTCCATATTTCTCACACATGATATACCTGGCCGACCCAATTGGCCGGACCACTGAATCAACCCGAACCGAGGTTGATCGCCCCCTACCTGAACAAGTGGCCCCCATAGTTCGAAAGTGTTGCTTTATTTAGCCAACCCTTTACGAAAAACCAAATGCCAACAATAGTCTGACGGCGGTTTACCGAGTACCCCACTCACTCGCCCACGCCGACCTATACGACCTGATCACACCGATATGGTGCTGGCGTACTCGACCTAGGGCCCCTGCGACCTGAACCTCTATTTACTGGAACCTGTGAGGGTTATCCGAAGAACACTTACTCTTTCCAGTAACTATTGGTTGCTGGATAGTTCCTGAGTGAGCAGCGAACTTCCCTTAAAATAAAAAAATTACACAAATCACGTTAGAGTGTACAGATAGCGTTTGTGACCCCTTTACTCTAATGGTATTAGGTCAGATTACTAACTACTGCACACACTTACGTGCGGTCCAGTCGTTCAGTACACAAACAACTAAGCTTATGTACGGAAAGACCAATGGAATCGAAACTTACGACTGCGAATTCCTTCAGCCAGAGCTTATATGGCCTATATGGGTGTTGCACCAACCCTTTTCGGTGTTGTGCCTGTGAACTGTATAGCGGACTTCCTTGTCGGCTGTACCTGGACCTCCTGGTCTGTTATGACCTCCTGGTCTTGTTACAGTGTGACCTCCTGGTCTTGTTACAGTATGACCTCCTGGTCCGCTATACTCTAATGCTCAAAATTGTATTTAACCAGAGATGCCTCCCTAGCCACCGTGCACGTCACTTACACGCATGTACCTCACGAGTACTCGACTTTTCTTGTGGTTCAACCTTTAAAAATTGTAAAAACACTCACTCATCACATGTACACTTTTGTTTCTATTTCTATTTCTGCGCAGAAAATTTTCTTTAGCCCAGCTGTGTTACCAATTAGGAGCAGGATCTGTTAATTTAAATTTTTTTGGATTTCCAAAAATAGACTTGCGTTATTTACCGCTTTGCGTTAAAAATCAACTTATCGTGACTTGAGCTACGTGGGCGTAACCGGACGCTACGTTGCGTAATGAACGCTGCGTGCGTCGGCCTTTGGATTGCGTACGCTAGTCTTTGTTAGAGACACGTGTACGCAAAACAAAGATCCACCGTAACACAATATACTTTTATCAATGTAAACGATCCCTGATCATCTACCGCGTACCCCACTGGCTTTGCCTTATCTCCCAGGCAAACCTGTGTGTTTGTCTACACTTTTAACTATTACCTCTATTCTTAAACTATGAAATAACAGCAAGTCTCTTTTAGCACTTTTCTATCAACTATAAAACTGGCAGACAGGATGGTGATATACGACAAATGAAATACACAGATGGAAAAGAAATGCAGATATATATATGTATGCGTGCGTATATACGCAAGACAGAAGAAAAAAAACAGTTTAAAAAAAAAAAAAACAAGCGTTTTGTTCTTACCTCCGGTTCCCGGATTCCTTCAGCACTCGTTATCTAAGCGAAGCAGACGCTTATCCCGTCAGCACTACGAGACAACCTCCCGCCCTTTGCTGAGGGATAATGTCTGCTGATCTACCTAGTGCAGATATGTGAAGGACAGGACGAGCCGCCAATTGATAAAGCTAAATATTTATCGTATATATATAACCCTTTATGAGGTCTAAGAACACTGTACGCTGTTTACTTAAGAAGTACCGTAAGGGTACGCAAGTTGCGTAACGATCGCTCAGCCGTAGGCGAGACGCTCAAGCGTCACGTTCGCTCACGGCCCAGAGATCACAGACAAGCACGCTATTGGCTATGACTAACGTAATGATTCGCTATGGCGTAACGGACGCTCGAGACCACGAGGAGATCACCAGCGGCGCAGACGCTCACAACGCAAAACCTTTATATCTATACCCTTAACAATGAAATACACAGTAAACCTTAATGTAGAGACAAAGTGTAAGTGCAACCTTGTGTAACCTGATTAACTACAAAGCTGTTTGAGCGTCACCGACGCTCAGAGAATTCTTAACACTATGAGAAAATACACAGATACTTGTTTAGGGTCCAAAGCCTATTAAATGTATTATAACTAATATACTTGTAAAAAGGAATCACAGTACAAATGATACACTACAATATAACAGAGACTTCCTAACCAAATAACTACACTATAAATACAATACAATACAATCTAATCAAGGGAAAATACGAGAGAAAGAGTAGAGAGAGAGAGAGATGAGAGAAATGGCTCACAGTAAGACAATATGATTACGGAGAAAAACTTACGCACAAGGGGAAACGATCGCATGCGCCTGGACATCCAGCACCCGATTTTCAGCAATGAGAACCGTTGAAGAGTGAGAGCTGGATGTGGTCGGCCTGCCTATTTATGCCCCACACACAATGCAATCTAATGGTCCCTACAATCTGATCGTCCATTGGACACAGGAATTCGGCTTCGCATTATAACAAAAGGTCATAGGTTAATTCATACAGGTGGGCTGTGACGATTTCCAACTGCTCAGGTGGGAGGGAAACTGGGTTTCCCGCCGCATGGGTAATAAAATGCAAATAAAGTAAATGTTCATAAACTTCTTATGTCCATAACTATTCGCACGAGCGATTGATCTGCTTCAAGCCAACACCGGAATATTTCTAATTAAATATTCTTCCGATGGATACTAAACACCACTGTATTACTCCTGTCTGACCCTTCGTATCAAACAAAGAGGGATTCCTCTGTTCATAAACATTCTATATTAACCAAACTTTCAGAATCTATCAAAGGGACCATGATCTACAAAATACATTATTACTGAAAATATGTTACGATTGAGTCGCACGCTACAACCACATAAACTCTACCGTAAATACGCATACCATGCGCCTGCGGGTGCCCGCGACTGTGAGTATGCGCACGTACGGGAGAGCGTACGCATGCGCAGCACGGACCTGTGTGAGGTGCAATTATGGTAGTGTGCATAGAGATATTTCTCTATCGTCCTAGTGGATGCTGGGGTTCCTGAAAGGACCATGGGGAATAGCGGCTCCGCAGGAGACAGGGCACAAAAGTAAAGCTTTCCGATCAGGTGGTGTGCACTGGCTCCTCCCCCTATGACCCTCCTCCAAGCCAGTTAGATTTTTGTGCCCGGCCGAGAAGGGTGCAATCTAGGTGGCTCTCCTAAAGAGCTGCTTAGAAAAGTTTAGCTTAGGTTTTTTATTTTACAGTGAGTCCTGCTGGCAACAGGATCACTGCAACGAGGGACTTAGGGGAGAAGAAGTGAACTCACCTGCGTGCAGGATGGATTGGCTTCTTGGCTACTGGACATCAGCTCCAGAGGGACGATCACAGGTACAGCCTGGATGGTCACCGGAGCCTTGCCGCCGGCCCCCTTGCAGATGCTGAAGTAAGAAGAGGTCCAGAATCGGCGGCAGAAGACTCCTCAGTCTTCTAAAGGTAGCGCACAGCACTGCAGCTGTGCGCCATTTTCCTCTCAGCACACTTCACACGGCAGTCACTGAGGGTGCAGGGCGCTGGGAGGGGGGCGCCCTGGGAGGCAAATGAATACCTATTTTGGCTAAAAATACCTCACATATAGCCTCCGGAGGCTATATGGAGATATTTAACCCCTGCCAGAATCCGTTAAGAGCGGGAGACGAGGCCGCCGAAAAAGGGGCGGGGCCTATCTCCTCAGCACACAGCGCCATTTTCCCTCACAGAAAGGCTGGAGGGAAGGCTCCCAGGCTCTCCCCTGCACTGCACTACAGAAACAGGGTTAAAACAGAGAGGGGGGGCACTAATTTGGCGTTAGAAATATATAAAAAAGATGCTATAAGGGAAAACACTTATATAAGGTTGTCCCTATATAATTATAGCGTTTTTGGTGTGTGCTGGTAAACTCTCCCTCTGTCTCTCCAAAGGGCTAGTGGGTCCTGTCCTCTATCAGAGCATTCCCTGTGTGTGTGCTGTGTGTCGGTACGTGTGTGTCGACATGTAGGAGGACGATGTTGGTGAGGAGGCGGAGCAATGGCCTGTAATGGTGATGTCACTCTCTAGGGAGTCGACACCGGAATGGATGGCTTATTTAGGGAATTACGTGATAATGTCAACACGCTGCAAGGTCGGTTGACGACATGAGACGGCCGACAAACAATTAGTACCGGTCCAGACGTCTCAAAAACACCGTCAGGGGTTTTAAAACGCCCGTTTACTTTAGTCGGTCGACACAGACAGGGACACTGAATCCAGTGTCGACGGTGAATAAACAAACGTATTCCTTATTAGGGCCACACGTTAAAGGCAATGAAGGAGGTGTTACATATTTCTGATACTACAAGTACCACAAAAGAGGGTATTATGTGGGATGTGAAAAAACTACCGTAGTTTTTCCTGAATCAGATAAATTAAATAAAGTGTGTGATGATGCGTGGGTTCCCCCCGATAGAAAATTATTAGCGGTATACCCTTTCCCGCCAGAAGTTAGGGCGCGTTGGGAACACCCCTTAGGGTGGATAAGGCGCTCACACGCTTATCAAAACTAGTGGCGGTACCGTCTATAGATAGGGCCGTCCTCAAGGACCAGCTGACAGGAGGCTGGAAAATATCATAAAAAGTATATACACACATACTGGTGTTATACTGCGACCAGCGATCGCCTCAGCCTGGATGTGCAGAGCTGGGGTGGCTTGGTCGGATTCCCTGACTAAAAATATTGATACCCTTGACAGGGACAGTATTTTATTGACTATAGAGCATTTAAAGGATGCATTTCTATATATGCGAGATGCACAGAGGGATATTTGCACTCTGGCATCAAGAGTAAATGCGATGTCCATATCTGCCAGAAGATGTTATGGACACGACAGTGGTCAGGTGATGCAGATTCCAAACGGCACAAAGGTGTATTGCCGTGTAAAGGAAGAGGAGTTATTTGGGGTCGGTCCATCGGACCTGGTGGCCACGGCAACTGCTGGAAAATCCGCCGTTTTTACCCTAAGTCACATCTCTGCAGAAAAAGACACCGTCTTTTCAGCCTCAGTCCTTTCGTCCCTATAAGATCATATCTGCCCAGGGATAGAGGAAAGGGAAGAAGACTGCAGCAGGCAGCCCATTCCCAGGAACAGAAGCGTTCCACCGCTTCTGACAAGTTCTCAGCATGGCGCTGAGACCGTACAGGACCCCTGGATCCTACAAGTAGTATCCCAGGGGTACAGATTGGAATGTCGAGACGTTTCCCCTTCGCAGGCTCCTGAAGTCTGTTTTACCAAGGTCTCCCTCCGACAAGGAGGCAGTATGGGAAAAAATTCACAAGCTGTATTCCCAGCAGGTGATAATTAAATTACCCCTCCTACTACAAGAAAAGGGGTATTATTCCACACTATATTGTGGTACTGAAGCCAGAAGGCTAGGTGAGACTTATTCTAAAAAAATTTTTGAACACTTACAAAGGTTCAAATCAAGATGGAGTCACTCAGAGCAGTGATAACGAACCAGGAAGAAGGGGACTATATAGTGTCCCGGGACATCAGGGATGCTTACCTCTATGTCCCAAATTTGCCCTTCTCACTAAGGGTACCTCAGGTTCGTGGTGCAGAACTGTCACTATCAGTTTCAGACGCTGCCGTTTGGATTGTCCACGGCACCCCGGGTCTTTACCAAGGTAATGGCCGAAATGATGATTCTTCTTCGAAGAAAAGGCGTCTTAATTATCCCTTACTTGGACGATCTCCTGATAAGGGCATAGTCCAGGGAACAGTTGGAGGTCGGAGTAGCACTATCTCGGATACTGCTACAACAGCACGGGTGGATTCTAAATATTCCAAAATCGCAGCTGATCCCGACGACACGTCTGCTGTGCCTAGGGATGATTCTGGACACAGTCCAGAAAAAGGTGTTTCTCCCGGAAGAGAAAGCCAGGGAGTTATCCGAGCTAGTCAGGAACCTCCTAAAAACAGTGCATCATTGCACAAGGGTCCTGGTAAAAATGGTGGCTTCCTACGAAGCAATTCCATTCGGCAGATTTCACGCAAGAACTTTTCAGTGGGATCTGCTGGACAAATGGTCCGGATCGCATCTTCAGATGCATCAGCGGATAACCCTATATCCAAGGACAAGGGTGTCTCTCCTGTGGTGGTTATAGAGTGCTCATCTTCTAGAGGGCCGCAGATTCGGCATTCAGGATTGGATGCTGGTGACCACGGAGCCCAGCCCGAGAGGCTGGGGAGCAGTCACACAAGGAAAAAATTTCCAGGGAGTGTGATCAAGTCTGGAGACTTTTCTCCACATAAATATACTGGAGCTAAGGGTAAATTTATAATGCTCTAAGCTTAGCAAGACCTCTGCTTCAAGGTCAGCCGGTATTGATCCAGTGGGAAAAACATCACGGCAGTCGCCCACGTAAACAGACAGGGCGACACAAGAAGCAGGAGGGCAATGGCAAAAACTGCAAGGACTTTTCGCTGGGCGGAAAATCATGTGATAGCACTGTCAGCAGTGTTTCATCCCGGGAATGGAAACTGGGAAGCAGACTTCCTCAGCAGGCACGACCTCCACCCGGGAGAGTGGAAACTTCATCGGGAAGTTTTTTCCACATGATTGTAAACCGTTGGGAAATACCAAAGGTGGACATGATGGCGTCCCGTCTGAACAAAAAACGGGACAGGTATTGCGCCAGGTCAAGAGACCCTCAGGCAATAGCTGTGGACGTTCTGGTAACACCGTGGGTGTACCAGTCGGTGTATGTGTTCCCTCCTCTGCTTCTCATACCTAAGGTGCTGAGAATTATAAGACGTAGAGGAGTAAGAACTATACTCATGGCTCCGGATTGGCCAAGAAGGACTTGGTACCCGGAACTTCAAGAGATGCTTACAGAGGTCTTATGGCCTCTGCCGCTAAGAAGGGACTTGCTTCAGCAAGTACCATGTCTGTTCCAAGACTTACCGCAGCTGCGTTTGTCGGCATGGCGGTTGAACGCCGGATCCTAAGGGAAAAAGGCATTCCGGAAGAGGTCATTCCTACCCTGGTCAAAGCCAGAAAGGAGGTGACCGCACAACATTATCACCACATGTGGCGAAAATATGTTGCGTGGTGTGAGGCCAGGAAGGCCCCACAAAGAAATTTCAACTCGGTCGTTTCCTGCATTTCCTGCAAACAGGAGTGTCTATGGGCCTCAAATTGGGGTCCATTAAGGTTCAAATTTCGGCCCTGTCGATTTTCTTCCAGAAAGAATTGGCTTCAGTTCCTGAAGTCCAGAAGTTTGTCAAGGGAGTATTGCATATACAACCCCCTTTTGTGCCTCCAGTGGCACTGTGGGATCTCAACGTAGTTCTGGGATTCCTCAAATCACATTGGTTTAAAACCAGTCAAATCTGTGGATTTGAAGCATCTCACATGAAAAGTGACCATGCTCTTGGCCCTGGCCTGGACCAGGCGAGTGTCAAATTGGTGTTTTTTTTCTCAAAAAAGCCCATATCTGTTTGTCCATTCGGACAGGGCAGAGCTGCGGACTCGTCCCCAGTTCTCTCCCTAAGGTGGTGTCAGTGTTTCACCTGAACCAGCTTATTGTGGTGCCTTGCACCTACTAGGGACTTGGAGGACTCCAAGTTGCTAGATGTTGTCAGGGCCCTGAAAATATGTTCCAGGACGGCTGGAGTCAGGAAAACTGACTTGCTGTTATCCTGTATGCACCCAACAAACTGGGTGCTCTTGCTTCTAAGCAGACTATTGCTAGTTGGATGTGTAATACAATTCAGCTTGCACATTCTGTGGCAGGCCTGCCACAGCCAAAATATGTAAATGCCCATTCCACAAGGAAGGTGGGCTCATCTTGGGCGGCTGCCCGAGGGGTCTCGGCTTTACAACCTTGCCGAGCAGCTACTTGGTCAGGGGCAAACACGTTTGCTAAATTCTACAAATTTGATACCCTGGCTAAGGAGGACCTGGAGTTCTCTCATTCGGTGCTGCAGAGTCATCCGCACTCTCCCGCCCGTTTGGGAGCTTTGGTATAATCCCCATGGTCCTTTCAGGAACCCCAGCATCCACTAGGACGATAGAGAAAATAAGAATTTACTTACCGATAATTCTATTTCTCGGAGTCCGTAGTGGATGCTGGGCGCCCATCCCAAGTGCGGATTATCTGCAATACTTGTACATAGTTACAAAAATCGGGTTATTATTGTTGTGAGCCATCTTTTCAGAGGCTCCGCTGTTATCATACTGTTAACTGGGTTTAGATCACAAGTTGTACGGTGTGATTGGTGTGGCTGGTATGAGTCTTACCCGGGATTCAAAATTCCTCCCTTATTGTGTACGCTCGTCCGGGCACAGTACCTAACTGGCTTGGAGGAGGGTCATAGGGGGAGGAGCCAGTGCACACCACCTGATCGGAAAGCTTTACTTTTGTGCCCTGTCTCCTGCGGAGCCGCTATTCCCCATGGTCCTTTCAGGAACCCCAGCATCCACTACGGACTCCGAGAAATAGAATTATCGGTAAGTAAATTCTTATTTTTTCTGACTTTGACATTGGTCAATCAGGTCCTCCCTTTTCAGGGCAAGGCAGCCCTTTTTATTACGTACAGGAACACAGTACAGCAGGAGATGATCTAGCCCCTTAAGCCAATCCATGTTGGTGCATGCAGTGTGCCTGTGCAACAGCCTGGGGGGGTTTCAATCCTGGTCACATTCTGTGCAATGTCACAGTCCATTTTCATTTGTGCATAAAACACAAAACAGGCTAATACATTACAAGAGGCTTCCTCTCTAGAATCCTTCAAAAACAGACTCAAGACTTTCCTGTTCACTCAAGCATTTCACAAATGTCTCTTTACTTCCTAAAAAAAAACCCAACACAACCTAAATGATTAAGGTTATTTTGTATCTTGTGTTCTTAATATTCTTCAGCAGCAAATCATAGTGAATATTTATCATCCTGATTAGCTGCCAGACTGTCTGACTTCCAGGCCCCCTTGTTTTTGTCTTTGACTCATGAGTCCATACCTCCCAACTTTTGTCTTCTGTGAAGAGGGACATATGCGCGGCTCCCGAAAAGGGGGCGTGGTCTGCAAAAAGGGGGCGTGGCTTCGCGGGAGGGCCCGCGATCACGAGCCACGCCCCCTGTTTTCGGCACTGAAGGGGCATGCCCAGCGCTCTGTGAGCCGCTGGCATGCCCCCTCTCCCTCTGTCTCCAATGAATAAGCAGGGCAGCGAGAGACAGAGACTCCCAACTGCCCCCCCCCCCCCCACCGCGGGACACTGCGGCCCGCGGGTGGGACAGCGGGACAGTCCCCAAAAAACGGGACTGTCCCGCGAAAATCGGGACAGTTGGGAGGTATGTGAGTCACACACAGTGCCAATGTTCAGCTATGGCGTATGCGTTACACTGTGTACATAGAGGCACGGTTGCACTGTATCAGAACTATATTGGGAATTTGCTAGGCGTTCCTGGGCAGCAGATATTTAGATACACAGAGATGGTCAGTGCCGCAGGTGTGATGCTGAAGCATTTGCGTATGCAGACGGCTAATCACTCACTTTGAAGGCCGCACTCAGGCGGAAAACCTTCTGCTGCCATATGGCTGGTGTGAGCGATGGTGGCGTCTAAGGATGCAGTATTACAGTATATGAGACGCTCCTTGCACATGCAGAGGCACACGCACACCAGGGGATGGCTGATACTAGCATTAGCACGAAGTCGCAGACACAGCTACCACAAAAAATGTGAGAAAGCGGTCACAGCAGTGTACAACTGAGAATCAGCCTACATGGGAGGTAATATAGCTGTACTGGGGCAGGTGCTGTTCTGTGTTGCCCCAATGGGCATGGAACAAGTGAATGCATACTGTGCAGTTTATCTCAAGTTAAAACATTACTTCATTTGAATCTCTCAAAAACTGAGCCTATCTCTGAAAATACAATTGTAATAGCTTGTTCATGTTAAGTGGAACTTGTAGAATGTGTCTCCAGCAGAGTTCTGCTCGGCCATTTCTTCAGATTACCTGCTACAGTGCAGATGACCCTGCAAGTGGTCACAGCATCTCCTGTATGCAGCAGAGTGCCCTCACTGCTCCCCTTCTCCATCACAGCACAGCTGCAAAGACAATACATTCCTCTGCTGCACCCAGGGTGAACGGCTGAGGTGGAGTGCTCAGTGCAGACTGCATGTGCTGACACATACAGAGTCATCAGCAGGACTTGTCATTCCTATCTACTATCAGAGATGAGGGGATATTTCATCAGGTATATTCACCTTCATAACAAGGCTTTACTGTATCTGTTTCCCAGCACTGTAACCTCAAATTTCCAAAATCAAACAATGTTCATTTATTAGCATTAATTTAATAGTGCCAGCATATTATGCTGCATTTTACAAATGTTTATATTATCCAGAAAAATAATTGGATTGAGAGACATGATTATGCTTCACTATCATATTGGTATATATGGCACCAGTGTGTCCTAAAATAAAAAGTGTATTGGCCATCCACATTACTGTATGTGACGACAGCTCTATTGGGTGTTATGTAACAGAACATAGAGGAATTGGAGTTGTCACTCATATAGATTTATTCAGTGATGTGACTACCAGATCACTGCAGCTGAATTTTATGTTTTCAGTTTGTCTGACAGGAGACCGTCACATTAAAGTCTAATAGGCTACTAGCCAGGTCACACGGAGTAGATAAAACAGTACAGAGTAGGAAAATGAGTACAACACGGACTCACTGGCAGTTGGCCTGACACCCCTATTTAAAATTTGGACTGAGCTGCAGCCCCACCTCAGTAACCACTACTGCCGGGGTATATATAGGGTAAGAGAAATACCTCCAAAGCAGTCCAAATATTTTGTGATCTTGTAGAGCTTAAGTTCTTCTATGTGGATCAAAGTACCCTGAGATAGACCCAAACATCGTTATTACCTCTAATTGGGGCCCTCTACTATCTGGTGCATCCTTGTATTTGCTCATTGCATGCTCTGTGCTACCGATGTGTTCTCATACACTATCTGCTTGAGCTGGGCGTCTTTTTTGCATCTTTTTCACATAAAAATGTGTCTGCGTTGCAACTAGCATGCACCAGGAGACTGTGCTGGCTACTTTGATGTGCGCCTGAGTCTGTGAATCTGTATATGCAGTGCTATGATGCAGCACCTGCAGCTATTTTCCACACTAAGGGGCAGATGTATTAACCTGGAGAAGAAGAAGTGATGAAGCAGTGATAAATGCAAGGTGATAACCCACCAGCCATTCATTACCGATATGAAAAATGACACTTAGGAGCTGACTGGTTTGGTGCGTTATCACCTTGTGTTTATCACTGCTTTATCGCTTCTTTATCCCTTCTCCAGGCTTATTACATCTGCCCCTAAGTTCTATTGTGCTTCATATACAGTCATATTCATATTAATCAGCACAGTCTCCTGGCGATTCCTAGTTGCATCACATTGCGAATAAGATGCATTTTTGGGTGAAAAAGAGGCCCAACACTATCGGAGTCTTAAGGGACTAGGTGTTTTGTGCCACATGACGTATTGCGGCTAGATTTATGAGGACACTGTTTATTCTGTACCACACATCTTACGTATTATTATTACTACTTCATTTGTTGGTGGTATAACAGGTAAACTGCCTGAATGTTCTGCATTTTGCATTTGTCCTTGTTGGACCTCTACAGTTAATGTATTTCCTGACATAATTAAAAATGGTCAACACAAATGTTATTTACAGATGTTTACTGACGTATTTATGACACTTGTATATCTGTGCACTTTAACACACAAGTTACATCAGTAATCCTGTAAATCTATTGACAATACTTTTCACATTCTAACATCCTAATGTAACAAGAATAATAATATAACTTATGTTTCCCATGCTCCATCTTGCCTTCTTTGGTCCCATGTGTACAGATACTTAAGTACATGTTCCTTAATGATCCCCAGAAATCCCTGAGCCTGGGGATCTCAGCTGTCAGGTAGTCACGTTGATATAAATCCGATATTCTGAATAAATAGTGGGAAGTACAAATATGCTGATTAAATCTACTTCATTAAATGTTCACTGCACATCGCCCCATATTAGAACATTATGTGCTAGGTTCACATAAATGGTGACTAAATAAAATAGCATTAGTGTCATTTGTCCACTGTATATGCTGAATAGGCCACTTTCCGGACCCTGTCTTTGCAGCTGCTAGTTGCAGGTAATTAGGGAATAATAACAGTATTTATTATGGTTATGTAAGGGGCCTATTTATCATTGGTGGTTGTGAGGGCACTAAAAAGCATAATTCCTTATTGCCACATACCGCAGCCCGATGGAATTACTTTTCGGGGCCATAGCCTCTTGCTGGGAAATGACTCCGTCCCTGTAAAGAGTAATAGCACGGTGATAGCTTATACTATACCTTTTATTCCGGGTTTATTGGAAACAAATAGTACATGTGATGATGTTGAACAAAATCAATGCACTTTTCAGAGGGGAAACAAGATTCTTCTAAGCAATGCAAACTGCTTATCTCTACATTCCTTGAAGTCAAACTGTATCACTCCTCTTTTTCTTAGAAACACATAAGCAAGTAGAAGCTCGCACTGCGGCCATCGCTGTCTGTGTTCCGTATCAAAGTCGTGCATAAATTGCTGTATGAGGGAACACCGTGTTCCTCAGTAAAATAAATAATATCAGTTTTGTGGGAGAGTTCAAAAGAAAATGATAGATAAAATACTATTTTATTTTATATTCTAGAGCACTTTCTGCCATTCATAGATGGTGCTGAAAACTTTCATTGCATTCATTGACTTTCACGTTCTGTTTCCAGAGACATTGAGAGGACAGCAGTTTTCTTCATCAAATATATAAGAGACTATGTAAATGTTTTGTTCAGGAAAGAGATGTATATGCTAAATGAAGAAAGTGTACTTTCATGTCTGAGATAGGTAATTTCAGTGTCAGATCTGAGATGTTCTTAGTTATTAATCAGACAGCTGGCTGGGCTGTTACTACAGTATTAGGAGTGTGCATTCCCTCCCTGCTTCACCTGCAGGCTTCCAGTCATGTTCCCCAAACTCCATTTTACAATTAAAGGGTTTTAGATTGGCAGATGAGCCAGATCTTGTGCCCAATTGGGATTTGAGGGGATTGTAATTTCTGCATATAGGGGCTGATTCAGAGGTGGAAGCTATTCACACAGCATCTTTGTACACAGCGGCTGCATCTTTTTAGGCAGCGGCTGCATTTTTGTAGGCAGCGGCTGTATTGTTGTACACAGTGGCTGCGTCTTTTTAGGCAGTAGCTGCGTCCTTGTAGGCCGGGGCTGCGTGTTTGTAGGCAGCGACTGAATCTTTGTAGGCAGCGGCTGAGTCTTTGTAGGCAGCAGCTATGTCTTTGTAGGCAGCGACTGAATCTTTGTAGGCAGCGGCTATGTCTTTGTAGGTAGCGGCTATGTCTTTGTATGCAGCAGCTATGTCTTTGTAGGCAGTGGCTATGTCTTTGTAAGCAGCGGTTGAGTCTTTGTAGGCAGCGGCTATGTCTTTGTAGGCAGCGGCTGAATCTTTGTAGGCAGCGGCTATGTCTTTGTAGGCATCAGCTCAGTGGCTGCGTCTTTGTATGCATCGGCTATGTCTTTGTAGGCAGCGGCTGTGCAAATTCATACCCTCCAACTGTACCTTTTTGCCGGTACAGTACGTTTTTTATGGTCTGTACCGGCCAAAAGGGTTCTTGTACCGGTTTTCAGCATCTCCCATTCCCATGGAAGCCTATGGGTGCACCATTTAGCCATGCCACCTTTACATGTTACCACACCCATTTTCCTATTTTGTATCCGTTTTCTGCTGGGCAGTGTTGGAGGGTATGCAAATTTATGTTAAAAGATTGAAGTAACAAGACGCCCGCTGCTGGCTTCTGTGATTTGCAGCTGCGTCTGGAGACACAGCATCGGACCATTTTCATGACCATTGGACATATGACTAGCCCTCATATTACTCAGGATGTCATGTGAAAGCATGCTGCCGGGGCCAAGGACGCAGCATCTGGCTTCGGAACACCCGAAAAACAGGACTGACACATGTCATTCATGCTGCGGCTTTTGGGGAACTGCGAGCAACATGGCAACCCCAGATCTGCACGTGTGCAGTGTGGCTTCTGCCCATGTATAGATCTTAAAACATTGGAGATGTGCATTAATATCAAATTAACAAACATCTCTGAATTTGGGCCATATTGCAGCATGGAGGGTGAAAAGAAACCAATAAAGAGTCAGGTAAGATATAAACAGAACGTAGACTGAGACTGAGACACTGAAGAGTCAATGAAGAATAGAAGTAGAATTAATGCATTTTCTTTCCAATATTTGTTTAATACACAATTGCTTGTGAAGTCAATAAAAATCTATCTGCCCCTGTGCATTGTTGAAATATCGCTTGCTTATGCCAAATATATTACCTTTAGGGGTTTTTATGACACTTTGGCACTAGGGGGCACTGCTGTGTTCATGTACCACAAGCTGACAAATGCATGCCAGGGAAGTTTAGTCAGATGTATTTGGGCCATTAGAGCAAACAAAAACATAAGGAATCCCACATGCTGACAGGGTGAGGTACCTCCCACTATTAATCAAACTGATTCTCTCAGACATACTTGTAGAGGTAGATGTATGAAGCAGTGAAAAGAGTTGAAAAGTGAGCCACTGTCAACCAGTCAGCTGCTACGTATAATTTTATAGACTGCGCTTGATAAATGTTACTTCAAAGCTGATTGGTTGCCATGGGCAACTTCTCTACTGGCTCACTTCTCTACTCTTTTCATTGCTTCATACATCTCCCCCCAAGTGTCAAATACATTCTAAAATAAAGGAAACATATATAAACAGGGTATAAAAAAACCTCAGATTACTGCCCCACACGTTCTTCTAATACATCCATCCAGCTGGGCCACATAACGGCTGTGAAAGACACTCTCGTTTGTCCCAATGACAGGCCTGAGTCATGTCCTGCGTTCCATCAGCATCTATTTACACTACGTGATTTGGTGGGATAGTATATTATACCATGCAGATTTAATGTTTGCATGTAACATTTGCTGGTAGAACTGTTTACAGGACGCATATAAAGAACATCCCTAATGACTGCATGACTGGTTTGTTTGTAATAGTAAACGCTCTCCAGGAGTTAGCAAGAGAGCTGGAATTGTGAAATAATCCAGTCTCTGCGTGTGGTGGATCTCGCTTGGGTCCATATTTAGCAAAGGCACTGCATAGGAATTAAGATGACGCAACGCAGAAACAATGTTGAAATTGCTTGATTTACGTTTAGACATCTTGTATAAAGAGAATTTTACTGATTTTAGAACGTGTCTTCCCTATCCTCTCTGCTGTTTAAATGCTTGTTATTTTCCTACTCATTAGAGTTATTGAAGCTGCCTTGTTTTACATAATCATTGCTCTCTTACTTCCTGCACTGGCTTCCAGTCAGACGCTAATCAGTTTCCTATAAACCAAGATGTGTGAGCAATATGGGGTAAACAAGCCTGGGGAGAGTGGAGCAGCACATGGGGGTAAACAGAGAAGAACAATACGAATTATCGCTAGATCAGGCAGATCATAATTCAAACACATACAATAGAATCTGGATATAAAAAGGTGGGGGTGGGTATCTTGATGAGTGGTCGCTGTTACATGATGGATTAACAATGTGAGGTCCAATTTATTTTCGTGAGAGATTCCTTTTTCTCCCAGAACAACAGTGACCATTAACTGTATGGAATTTTGTCTGTGTTCTCGCAGTGCCACCTCCTCACTTGCCCTTCACGCACCCTTCCACTCCTGTTCATGGTAAGGGCAAATGTATTATGTAACCCCTAAGTGACATCCTGTATTATCGCTTAGTGCTGAGATGTATTAAAAAGAGAGTCACCAGGTAGGTGGTACAATATCTCACCCCTTCAATATCTCACCCGTCACCAGGTAGGTGGTACAATATCTCACCCCTTCAGCCATCTCTGCTCCGCCTGTGATGAAATATGGATTGTTTCCCTGCAGGCGAGCAGTACCACAAGAATCTCATTTTAAAGTTCGATGGCACATGTGCGAGGAAGCCCTTAAACGGCCATGGGACTGGTATGTAACACAGAGTGCCAGCCTCACATAGGGGTCTATTTATGAAGCAATGAAAAGTGTGGAGAAGTGAGCCAATAGAGAAGTTGTTCACAGCAACCAATCAGCTGCTCCGTATAATTTTATAGAATGCACTTTAGAAATGTTACCTGATTGGTTGCCGTGGGCAACTTCTCCACGGGCTCATTTCTCCACTCTTTTCACTGCTTCATGAATAGACCCCATAGTGCTATGTACCACTGGGCAAGTGATGAAAAGTCCTTTATCTGTAACCAGTAGTGCTGAATGTGCTGTAGGATCTGCTTTATCTTCTTCCTCACCCTTCTAATCTAATACTGAACTAAGGTGTAGGTATATTCACTGAACCCACTATCACAATACTTATATTATGCTTCAAATTATGTTTGACCACGTAGGAAACCCCCAAACAGCCAGGTCACTTGACATTGCCACCTGCACACAGAATGATATTGTACTGCGTAATCCTCATCATCAATGTAAGATGTAGGCCTTGTGATTACATTGTTCCAGCTTTAGAACATACCTGGGAAGTCTCCTCATATTTACAGCTACTTTTATTCTTGGTAAGAGCAGGTCGTGAAAGTGGCAAACATGGTTGAGCTATCCTCACTCCTTCCGTGGCAGCCTGTTGTCCGTCAGCAACATACTGCCAGCAAAATAGAGTGCAGTCTTCCTTGACAGCGACACATTTCATTAACTTTTCGAACTCTATCCAAAACTGTGTTGTTTATTTTCAATAAAGTTATTCAATGTTGTTGTTTTCATATGAAGTAGATGACCAATGGGAACATTGTCCAAGTGGCCAGCGCAATAGTCAAGAAAACATGCATGTAAAATTTCAAACAATATGGTACTTTGGCTTTGTTGGGGATTATTATTATACACAATGCTACTCATTAATACAGGAATGGAGTGCAGTAAATGGAAGCACAACCAGTAATCCTGACACCTGCTCATGCCTTGTGTTCTGCCTTCTATACAGGGTTTGCATATTGTACTGTCAGTCCACCCATGGCCTTGGACCTGGCACTCGGGGTCCTGTGTGAGCGTCTGCAGCAATGGGATCAAGTTCCAGCTGGTGTCCCCGTCCTTCTGGAATGGCTGTTAGGAGAGGATGACCTTAGCAATGCAGAGACTGTGAATATGGTAATGACACTGACCAGCAGCTACCTCTAGCACTTGACATATGAAAGAAGCATGATGTAACCTGGTGGACAGGAATGCTGGGTTATTCATATTACCAATTAGACGCACAGGTGTAAAACACACCAATGCAGACATTTTACGAGAGGATATAGCAGGCGCGAATACCAGTATGTAATAATTAAGTTGCACAGTGCTTTTATGCCAAAGGGCTCAGAAGACTTTTATAATTACAAATGAAAGTACATGAGCACTACAGAACATAAACATGTGTTTTAAGAGCTATTGGGATTAGGGCGAGTTACTGAAATGTCTGGCTAAACAGGAAAGGCTTTATGCTTTATTAATTCCAAAACATTTTCTTACACTGCCAGGGGTTGCTGAAGAGAACACAGCTTAGCTATACATACAAGAAGCCTCACCATATAATTCTGGCTCCTCTTCATTTGTTGCCACAATGAAGATGGAGTATCAACACTCTTCTCACCCTCCTACTCTACTAGCTCTCCTCTTGATCCTCATAAATAAGTCTCCTGTGCTCATCCCAATCTTGACTAAAATATGTAATCTCTCTCTCTACTGGTATCTTTCCTTTACTGTTCAAACATGCAGTGAGTACTCCCATTCTGAATAAACTAAAAACTTCTGACCCAAACACTACAATCCATAGGTCTCCAGGGCACAGTCTGTTCTTGATTCTCATCCTACCTATCCACTACTCTGAATCCACCTCTTCTTTGCTACTTCTATACCACATCTCTTGGCAAACTAATCAGCTCTTTAGTATTTCAGTATCATCTGATACTCAAATCTGCCTATCCTCCCCATCTGTATTGGTCCACATCATTGAATGCCTTTCTGCCATTTCATCTTGGATGTCATCTTGCCACCTCAAACTTGATATCTCTATCACTGTTGTGAACTTGACAATGATGGTACATGCATCAAATAAAATTCCAAAATACACTCATACCTTACCCAAGACACTGCAAAAACTCCATGCTCTCATCTCCTGCATTGATTACTGCAATAATCTTCTTACTGGTCTTACCAAAAAGAGACTTTCACCACTACAATCCATTATGAATGCAGTTGCGAGGCTAATCTTCCTCGCTAGATGTTCATGTGAATCCGCTCTGTCAGTCCCTCCATTGGTTACCTGTATTCTACTGTATTCAATATAAAATACTTTTATTCACACACAACGCCATTAACCAAACTACACCAATGTACATCTCTTCACTTATCTCAAAATATCTCACAATCCGACCTCTCCGCTCTGCACAAGATCTGCGTCTGTCATCCACACGCATTATTCGCTCCCATTCATGATTGCAGGAAATTCTTCGGGCTGCACTTACTCTGTGGAATGCACTACCACGCACAATAAGACTCTCCTCTTGTCTCCTAACCTTCAAGCGTTCCCTGAAAACTCACCTCATCAGGCAAGCTTATCAAATTCCAGAATCGCTCACATAACCTTTATAAACTTTCTATCCAATTACATCCCCTCTGTACAGTCCACACATATACTTACATACTTTTTTTTACTTTCTTTACTATCCCATCCTCATGACCCCAGGCCAACATCGCTGTGTGATCATATCATACAGCCCACCAAGAACCTTTGCAATCTGGTGGACCATTATGTATTAGATAAGATCTATCCTTGTGTATCAATGTCTATTTCCCTATAGATTCTAAGATTGTGAGCAGGGCCTTCCTACCTCTATGACTCTCTGTTATTACCCAGTTTTGTTTTACCACTGTTGTTTCCAATTGTAAAGTGCAATGGAATTTGCTGCGCTATATAAGAAACTTAATAAATAAAATAAATAAATAATACCTCCAGCACTTGACATATGAAATAATGTATGTAGCATGTATTTTGCACCAAGCATGATGTAACCTGTTGGATAGGAATGTTGGATTATTCACATTACCAATTAGACGCACAGGTGTAAAACACACCAATGCAGACATTTTACGAGAGGATATGGCAGGCGCGAATACCATTATGTAATAATTAAGTTGCACAGTGCTTTTATGCCAAAGGGCTCAGAAGACTTTTATAATTACAAAATGAAAGTACATGAACACTACGGAACATAAACATTATAGGTGTTTTAAGAGCTATTGAGATTAGAGTGAGTTACTGAAATGTCTGGCTAAACAGGAAAGGCTTTATGCTTTATTAATTCCCAAACATTTTCTTACACTGCCAGTGCTTAGCTATATATACAAACAGCCTCACCATATAAGAGCCGATGCAGAGCAGAATATAAGTCGTCTGCAATCGCACCCTCGCTGAGTACATGGAATAATATGTGGATATTTGCCCATATGCTGAGATTGTCACATTTAATGCAATTGCACCACAATTTGGTTTCATAGACTTATCCTAGGTGCCAGAGAGCCATCTGAAAACAAAAAGATCTCTACATAGCCTGCAGTTCTATCCACACGCACTCGCTAGACATAGGGGTATATTCAATTAGGGTCGAAAGCTGCCGTATGTCGAAAGTTTTCAACTTCTTAAGGTCGAATCGTGATTCGACCTATTCAGTCCCCGCTATTTTTATTCGACAAGTCGGGGAATTCGACTTGTCGAATAGTACGTGAATCGGCGGTATAGCTGCCGATTCACGTACTTTTGAGGGAAACTGTCGAATTTGGCCCCGTTTCCGACCATCTCAGTCCGACATAAAAAAATGTCGGACTGAGATGAGTGACCTAAGAGGAGGAGAGGGGGGAGAGCTGTGGGCAGACAGGGAAGAGCAGCGCTACAGCACAGCGCTGCAGGAGGATGTGTCACAGCCGCGCCGCTCACGGCAGCGTTCACCCGGCTCCAGCAAGTGAGGTCTGGCGGCTGTGAGACATCCTTCTGCAGTGCTGCTCTCCTCCGTCTGCCCGCGGCTCTCCCCGCTGGTCTCCCCCCTCTCAGGTCTCATCTCAATACGACTTTTTTTTTAAGTCGAATTGAGATGGGATTGAATAGGGGCTGTCGGATCCATTCCGACAAATGCATGTCGGAATGGATCCGACCCTAATTGAATATACCTAATAGCCCCTTATCAACCAGTTCCGCTCCTTCAGCCACAAGTGGCGAAGCGACCAAGTTGGGTATGTACCTGATTCGTACATGCATGCGTAGTGTGAAAACTATCTAAGTATACAGGATGAGTCAGCAACTCGGATTTACGCTCAGCTTTACCTCAGACCCATAATGTTCAAAAACAATACAAGTTAAATCAGGCCTCCCTATTGGTGTATTGTTCCTAAATAAGCACATCTAATACACGTGCTAGGAAACATGATCCAGTGGCAGCAGGCGGAGAAGGGAATGTGTCCTGAACCCTACAAGGTCTCCCAATAAGGAAGGTCTCCTATCTTACAGTGCTAGGTCCGGATGCTTTCTGTATCCTGGGGAAGGATTTCATATTACCTGGGAATTAGAGCTTTGTTTCCTTAGCCATGGTGCAAATACAAGGAATCATCCCTTGAAGTTGTTGAGGTATATAATATATGTGCTTCTATCTCTAACTGTCATCTATTGCAAAATATGGTCTCATAAATAACATGAATAGATTTCTATACACAACTAACTAAACCATATTGTCTGTGTCAAGGTGGAAGACGATTACCTGTTTGAGAAAGGTGAAGCCAATTTCTGGGCTGAGAAGCTGGTGCATATCAGACTACTCTCTAAACACCTCAACGAGCTGATGGCCTTCACTCACCCCAGTCTAATCCAGGACCCGAGGCTGCGTCAGATGTACCAGACAGCACATGAGCGGTTGGAGAGAGTACAGCGCCATATCTATAGCTTGCCACCCACTCCGCAGTTCCTGAAGCCTGCCGAGTACACCCAATTACTGATCCATAAAGAAAGGACATCTAAATGTATTCAAATATTGGAACTTCTGGTTAAAAAACATGACTCATGATACTGTTTATAGTAAAGGTAGGCAACGTGTGGTCCTTCAACAGTGATGTGCTGGTAATTGTAGTTCCACTGGTTGCTTAATCCTGTTTTAAAGCAATAGTTTTTTTTGTGTGCATCATTTCTGTTTTATTGTGAGCAATTATTTTACCAGTATTGAACAAATAAAATTGTATTCTCTTATCTTTATTTACTCGGATATAGGCATTTCAAGACGGCCTGTTTACAGTCCCAGTGACATAAAATGTAGATATTTATGGTTGTCTTAGCAGAACATGTACCACTAAGGAGGAGCACAAGATGTAGCTGAAATCTAGATTGCAATACAGTTTGTATCTTTCAGAGTTCTCAGTGAAAAACAGGATGTCGAACAGCAGATGCAAAAGATTGAACTCCCCATCTAATAGAATGGTTGTAAATTGTAGGAGGATGTTAGAAAGTTATTTTAGCAAATAGAACAAACTAGAATTTGGAATCCAGCCATCTGTTCAGTGCCAGCAGAACTCCCAGCAGAATGCAGTCTAGCTATGTGTTGTGCGTCTTAACAGGGACCCAAATTAGATGCAGTTCACACAACGCAATGCCAAAAATAGGCTTTGTCATACATCTGTTAGGCTCTCTGTCTGAGTGTGTCTACATATATATATATATGGTATACTATAGACTGGAACATCAGATGGAAGAGGTACTAACACCCGGCAGTACACTACATACAACAGCAACTCCCCTACATAGAATGTTCCACCTTGAGCTTGTATTACTGGTGTTACAGTAGAAGGGGAGTTGCTGCCGGGTGTCAGTACCTATTCCATCTGATGTTCCATTCTATAGTACGCCAAGGCCGTGATCTGGAGACATGCATACCAGGCACCAGCCTGCCACATTGCTCAGGTTGTCCTTCTGTTATTAGACAGCAGTGTAGGCTCTCCACAGCTGAAGTCCTTCCCCTGGGATCTGGTCGTGAAAACTGCACTAACCTGAGTCCAGTTTAGTGAAAGCTGGGCCACTTCCTTAGGCTTCAGTCATGATGGGGTCTTAAGAGGATCACTAGGAAATGGCTTCTATGGTTCTCACATTCACAGAGCTATCTGTTAACAGAGAGTGGTGGTGTGGACGGTTTCGGTCAGGGTCCAGTCTGTCAGTGTCCATCTGGGTCCAGTGTCTGTCTCTGTCAGGGTTCATTTTCTGTTTGGGCCCAGTTACTGTAAGGGTCAGTCTCTGCCAGGGTCAGCATGTCTGTCATAATCTGCTTCTGTTTGTCATGGTCGGTCTCTATCTGGTTCAGTGTCTGTCTGCCAGGGTCAGTCTCTGTCTTTAAGAGGTCAGTCTCTATCTACATAGGTCAGTCTCTCTGTCTGTCTGTCTGTCTGTCTGTCTGGGCCATTTTTTTTTTCTCTCTCTGGGTTAGTCTCTCTCTGGTTTAGTTATTTCTGTCTGGGCCAATGTCTTTGTCTGCCTAGATCATAGTTGCCCACTATTGTATATACCAAGTTCTCCCAGTATAGTGGGTAGCTCCCCTGGATGCTGGTCACTTCTCTCAAGTAGTGGGTTGGGCAATGGGTGTGATTTGCTGTGAACTGTAATAACACTACTAGTGTCGAAATGTCACAGTGGACAGGAATACAGTGATGCGAATCGTAGCGTCTTCAGTGGAACTCTTGGATGCCTCCAGCAATTATGGTCTGGGACAGTCCCCGAGAGTCAGCTTGCCATTAAGACCATCAACAGGTTAACCATCAATGACTGATGAGCCCATCAATGGTTAAACTATAAATGTATCAAGGGCCTGATTCAGTTATGTACGTTTACTGGATGTTAACACACATCTGCAATGGTTTGAGATCTGCACACACACAGATGCCGCATTGTGCATGTGCAGATCTCGTCCTGCAATGACGCTCGCAGTGCCCTGGACACCACAGCCTGTGGCTCACCAAAGCCTGCAGCTGATGCCTTTTAACTCACTTTGTATGCAGACACAGCTGCAGTACAGTTAGCATACAACTCTAGACAGCCCCCAAGGTTTCACATGCACAAAGGAACAGGGACTGCACAGTACTGAAAAGCAATGGGATTTTGCCATCGGATCTCACCCATCGGTGGTAAAACTATATAACATTGATAGGCAATCATCAATGGTTACTAAACTTCACTGGTTGTCCCTAGTCTAGATGCGCCTCTTTTTCAATATAGATTTGTGTATATCATATTTTTTTAAGTAAAGCTTGTGTAGTAAGGAATAACCAAACCCTCCCCTTTTAGTTTAATAACACACCCACCCCCCGCCCCTGTAGTGTATCTCACCACCACACTAGCCATCTTCTAATCATGAATTCAACATTGTCACTGTTGTTTTGCAAATAATCACCCAAAGAGCTGACATTTCAACTAGATTTTGATAATGTCGATTTATATACAGGAATGAAAAGCTATACCTTCTATACACTCTAAACCTTTAGCCGCTGCGGCCGCTATACTTGGTACACACGCTACGTACTTTTTACGCTATTAGCGTACAGAGTCCCGTACTATGTACGGACTCTGTGTACAAACGCCACGCTGACGGTACAATGCACCGGCAGCACGTACACACCCAATGAATACGCTTTAAACCTTATACAGCAATGCAATGCGTTACTAATACACTTTTAAACCATAGCGGGGAAAGGAAGACACAACACCGATTTGTAGTTAAATCACTGGGTTCCGACACCACAGCGTAATATTGCTGAAAGGGGGTTACAATATATATAAGACAATATAAGACAATAATGGCTACAGTCAATGGTACATACGTGAGTATATTCGCGTGCGCTTCCCGGTCTGGTCCTCCGTAATCTAATAGATAACGTTATGAGTCTTGTGTCAGACCAGGCTGCAGCAGGCTTTATTTATACAATTGTGCACTATTTGGATTAAATATGTAATGTGTTTTGATAGCTCTCCATGCGTTCACAAACTCTACCGTAAATACCCATACCACGCACTGATGTGCACGGCCGCGGGAGCGACCATACGCAAATTGCGAATATGTGCACGCACAGCAGAACAAGTACACGCGCGGAGGCCATCTGTGTGTAGTTCGTACGTGATGTGTGTACTGCAATATTTTTCGACTTTGGCAGTCACCAATAACTGCCACTATCTAATCACTAAACAGAAAAATATCTACACAATATCTACAGAAGTTTTGGATGGTCGGGGGAGAGTGGTAGGTAGGAAATGTATGACCTAGTGGGATAGTAAAAAGCATGTATGTATGAATCCATGTCTGAGGGGCATGTATCATTGTGCCATATATGTTCTAAATAAGCTTCGAGGTATTGTGAAGTATACATTAAATCCTTCTCATCCCGTATCAAGGGTCTGTAAATGGGCCAATAAACACTACCGAGCTCTTTTCGGCTTCTTGTTAAAACAAATGGGGTGCACATTTAGTTGATGATACATGGAGGGGGAACATATGTGAGTGCTAGTATATGTGGATATCACCTGTCGACTATGTGTGTCATTAGCTGGAGGTTGTAGAGATGAAGTTAAGACACATCTAAAATACATTCACATAAACATTCTTGGGTAGGGCTGATGTCTTTTCCGGATCGGTGTATCTGGGCAGAGGGGGAGACAAAAGAAAAACGGGTGAAAGAAACAGGCCATGGAATTCATTTGCAATCCTTATCATAACACTGTCTCTATGGATGGGTCGTAAATTAAATCTGCTGCTATAACAATGCCCTCGCTCCCTAGACTCATCAACTTTGTGCCGTGCTTGCGCCGTGTCAGAATTCGAACACACCTAAATATCAAGCCAATAATTATGACAGGATACAAAGGAGAAACTTCCCTACACTCATAATAACATTTTGAGCCCACTCTCCTAATCCTGAGAACCAATTTCGTGGGTTCAACCATGAGACTCAGCCGGTCAGCTCATTACCCACAGCAGTCAGGGTAAGGTTGTGTCTCCTCCGGAACTCCCACTTCAACTGCAAGATATCGTCCATCTTTCGATCGATAATCTCGGTTGGGTCATCAGTGCTGTTTGTAATATACGTTCAGCACTTCACACCATATTGAGTTGCCAAAGTGACACAGTACCTACCCGTCACGGCTGTGATATAATTAAGGATCATCCTGTGCTGGATCAATTCCTTCTTGTAAGCTTGTAACTCCCTTCCCGTATACCTGAAGGTGTTGTCATATATCTCAGTGATATTATCTATTAAGTTCGCTAGCGCATGGATATACCTATAATTTATAATTCCTCTGGCAGTACGGGTGATGTCTAATGCGAGAAGGAATTGAATCCCGGTGGATTCGTGGATCAAATCAGAGGCTGCGTGCTCTGTCCTATCTATGAGGTGTCTCTTGACGATGTGTTCATAGTGAGTATGAGTATAAGGAGCCTGAGCACTGCGGTGAACATCTCTCATCTTATCATGGGTTATGGTCATGACCTCTGGCAGTACTCTCCCAATATAACACAATCCCTCTGAGCTCGGGGCAAGCCACTTGTACGCCTTCCTCCCACATATGAAATAGGCATCATCCGGGAGAACATAGGGGACAGAATATGACATCACCATATTACAAACTTTCCAAGTGAAAAACCCAATCCCTAGTTCTCCCTTCTGCTCAGTACAAGTATCGGGCTGGATGATATGAGCACAATACCCTGGCGATACTTTTCCAACCCACATGGTCTTGCTTCCACGAGTATACCTATACCGAAAATACCTTCCACTGTTGGCTATTTGGCGTACAAGTTCAGAGTCTATGGGTATCCTATCAGCTCTGTGTGAAAAGGTCATTGTCTGGTTATTCCACGTCACTTCCCAATTTCCCGGTTTTCGGTAATTGGAAATATTGAAACATAATAAGGATATATCTACATGATACTGGTGGAGCTTCAAACTAGGGGGCCTAGAAATATTGAATTTCTTGTCCACCGGTCTCCCACCCCGTAATTCGAGTACCTCATCTATTGCTAAAGGGTATGGTACTAATCCTGACTTGCTCTGACCTTGAGGTACTTGTGAGCACACCCAGCATTCTGTCTGGTTTAAGACCTTACCCACTAGTGAGTGGTAATCACTCAATGGATGACGGTCCATGTCGATATTAAGGCTGGACTGACATCTCTGGATGCACCCATCCTCGACTATGGCCCACATTCCGAGTTGTTCGCTCGCTAGCTGCTTTTAGCAGCATTGCACACGCTAAGCCGCCGCCCTCTGGGAGTGTATCTTAGCTTGGCAGAATTGTGAACGAAAGATTCGCAAAATTGCGAATAGAAATTTCTTAGCAGTTTCTGAGTAGCTCGACACTTACTCTGTCACTGCGATCAGTTCAGTCAGTTTCGTTCCTGGTTTGATGTCACAAACACACCCAGCGTTCGCCCAGGCACTCCCCCGTTTCTCCAGCCACTCCCGTGTTTTTCCCAGAAATGGCAGCGAAGAAAAATCCTCGTAATGCCGTGAGTAAAATACCTAACTGTTGAGTAAAATAACTAAGCGCATGCGCTCTGCGAACATTGCGCATGCGCAGTAAGCGACTAATCACAATATAGAGAAAATCGTCAACAAGCGAACAACTTGGAATGAGGGCCTATGTTCTCACAATTCCTACAAATGCAATTTTCCTCAGACAATAACCCTTCACAGTGCCTCCGAGCTCCCTGACTACCAGAGCGCTTTCTGATACCCGCCTTTGCTCGAGTGATGTGTTGCTCCTGAGATTCTACAAATCCATCCTCGCCATCAGAACCCATTCCAGATCCTTGCTCGACCTCTCTGGGACCCTCACCGAGACAGACTGTTCTGGTCAACAACAGGATTAACAGGAAAACCCGAAATGCAGTCTCTTGGGGTAGATCCATCTTGTTAAGGGAAGAGAAGGGAGACAAGAAGGGGGGGGGGGGGAGAGAAGAAGAGAAGGAGGGTAGTGGGAGGTGGAAAAAGAAAAACTGGTGCGACAAACGCCTCTGGTCTTGTTGTTCTCCGCGCTCTGGTGCCGGCTCAACAGTCCTGCCTCTCAGCTTTCCCGGAACAGACACTCCAGTGATACGATGTTCTCTACACTCTGCTCTTTGTCACGAGTTTTCTCCATGTCAGCGACCTTCTTGCAGTGGGACGAGTGGACCCAAGTCTCTCTTTCGGCAACCTTTAATGCTGTCGTGCTGGTTAGCAAGACTTGGTACGGTCCTTCCCACCTGTCAATGAGGCAACCTGAGCGTAGAAAATTTTGAATCATTACATAATCCCCAGGTTCAATGTCATGACAATTACTGTTCGGTAGGTCAGGAATCACCAGCTTTAGATTTCTATTTTGATTTCTCAGCTGCTGGCTCATCCCAACCAAATATTTCACAGTCACTTCATTATTGCATTTCAAATCATCCTGGGGGTCTATCATTACATGAGGTTGTCGACCAAAAAGAATCTCAAAGGGTGATAGGTTAAGGGGAGACCTGGAAGTGGTTCTGATGCTGTACAATGCTAGTGGCAAAGCTTCTGGCCACAACAATCCAGTCTCAGCCGTCACTTTGCTCAGCTTGTTCTTAATAGTGCTGTTCATTCTCTCCACCTTCGCACTCGCCTGTGGTCGGTACGGAGTTAGCAGCTTGCTATTAATTCCCATTAGTTTGCACATAACCTGAAAGACTTCACCTGTAAAATGGGTACCCCTATCGCTTTCAATTATTCTAGGGATACCATATCTACACACAAATTCCTGCACAATTTTCTTTGCAGTGAACGTAGCAGTATTTGTGGCAGCAGGGAACGCGTCTACCCAATTGGAAAATACATCAATACATACTAACACATATTTTAAATTCCTACATGGTGGTAACTGTATGAAATCAATTTGTATTACCTGAAAAGGTCCGTCTGTCGGAGGGATATGGGATGGCTCTGTTGGTATTGACTTTCCAATATTCTTCCTCAAGCAAGTAAGGCATGTCATTGCTCTCTTACCTGCATGAGAAGAGAATCCTGGCGCACACCAGTAGGCTCTCACTAGCTTGCACATACCCTCTTTGCCTAGGTGAGTCAGACCGTGTGCCGCCTCAGCTAGACTTGGAAGATATGCTCTGGGGGCCACTGGCTTACCGTGTCCACCTGTCCAGAGTCCTGAGGACTCCTGGCCATACCCCTTTGACCTCCAGACCGCCTTTTCCTGTGAAGAACACAAATTTTGCATTTCAATTCATTTTTGTGTGTTGATTGCGTTGAATGTCATCAGTGATGTGATGTTCGTTTGTATGGGGATGCTGGCTGCTGATTTAGCAGCTTCATCTGCCCGGCTGTTACCAAGTGAAATTGGGTCTTGGTTGTAAGTGTGTGCTTTGCACTTGATAACAGCCACTCTGTCTGGTTCTTGTATCGCTGTTAGAAGCCTTTTTATGCGGGACGCATGCGCTACAGGTGTGCCAGCTGCCGTCATGAAATTTCTGAGGCGCCATAGGGCCCCAAAATCATGCACCACTCCAAAGGCATACCTAGAATCTGTGTATATATTAGCTGACTTACCCTTGGCCAATTCACACGCTCTGGTTAGGGCGACCAGCTCAGCAACTTGTGCTGAGTGCGGTTGGCCCAGGGGTTCAGCTTCTATGATACCTCTGTCGTCTACAACTGCGTATCCAGTACACAAGTCTCCCGATTCTGTCTGTCTGTGGCAACTACCGTCAGTGTAAAAGGTAAAGTCTACGCCTTCCAGTGGGTTGTCACTGATGTCAGGTCTCGCAGTGAAAGTCTGATTCAGGTATTTTATACAATCATGCGTATCAGTCTCTGCACTAAATCCTCCTTCACCATCATTCTCATCCTCCACCCTTTGTGCCTGTCCAGGCACACTTGGAAAGTAAGTTGCAGGATTTAGTGCGCTGCATCTCTTAATGGTGATGTTTACAGGGGCCATCAGTGATAATTCCCATTTTGTAAACCGTGCCGATGAGACATGTCTGGTTTGGGCGGAGTTTAGTAAGGCTGATACTGCATGAGGTGTATGGATGGTCAGGTTGTGTCCTAACACTACGTCTTCGCTTTTACTTACTAGCAAAGCTATCACTGCAACACTTCGCAAGCATGTGGGGAGAGACCATGCTACGGTGTCCAACTGTGCACTGTAGTATGCTACCGGCCTGCTGGCATCACCATGTCTCTGGGTTAAGACACCTGCCGCGCACCCTGCACTTTCTGTACCGTATAATTCAAAGGGCTTCCCATAATCTGGCATACCTAATGCAGGTGCCTGTGATAGTCACTGTTTGAGTCTCTCAAATGCCAGTTCAGACTCATCTGTGTGCGAGATCCGATCTGGTTTGTTCGAAGAGACAATTTCTTGCAAAGGTAAAGCCAGCATGGAGAACCCTGGGATCCAGTTTCGGCAGTACCCACACATTCCAAGGAAAGTGCGGATCTGTTGCTGGGTTTGTGGCAGAGTCATGTCGCGAATCGCCTGTATTCTATCAGCGGTGAGATGTCTAAGTCCTTGAGTCAAGCAATGTCCCAAATATTTTACCCTGGTCTGGCACAACTGCAACTTATCCTTAGAAACCTTGTGTCCTGTATGAGAAAGATGAAACAAAAGCTGTTTCGTGTCTTTCAAGGACGACTCGAGTGAATCAGAACACAACAATAAGTCATCGACATACTGTATTAGCACTGATCCACTCTCAGGTTGAAAGGATTGTAAACAGTCATGCAAAGCCTGGGAGAAAATACTTGGGCTGTCAATGAAACCTTGGGGGAGGCGAGTCCAGGTGTACTGTACTCCCCTGTATGTAAATGCAAAGAGGTATTGGCTGTCAGGGTGCAGAGGGACAGAAAAGAAGGCAGAACAGAGGTCAATGACAGTGAAAAATTTTGCAGTAGGGGGAATTTGCATGAGGATGACAGCTAGATTGGACACTACGGGGCAGTGGCTCTCAACTATCTTGTTTATCCCCCTTAGATCCTGCACTAGCCTGTAACCCCTCCCCCCACTCTTTTTCACAGGGAAGATGGGACTATTGGACGTCCTGACTAGTATGCCCTGTTGTAGCAACCGCTCTATGACGGGGTACACTCCTAATTCTACCTCTGGCTTCAGAGGATACTGGGGGATTTTTGGAGCTATCCTACCGTCTTTTACTTGCACTACTACCGGAGCTACATTCGCCATCAATCCAGTGTCTTGTCCATCTTTGGTCCAAAGGGAACCTGGTATTTGTGAGATCATTTCCTCTACCTTTGCTGGACACTTGTCTATAACAGCAGAATGTGACATTAGCCTTTGAGGGGTGTCTAATATATCTTGTACTTCCTGAACGTGATTCTCAGGTATATCCAAGAAGACACCCTCAGGAGTACAGTATATGACACACCGCATTTTACACAATAAATCTCTTCCAAGCAGGTTAGTCGGAGCCGCTGCAGCCAGCAAAAAAGATTGCTTGGTTTGCAAGGGCCCTATCGTAATCTCTGCAGGTCTACTCAAAGGGTAGTGTTGCACTGTTCCTGTTACTCCCATTGCCGCAATTGTTTTACCCGTGGTTTTTATACCTACAGTCGAATTTAACACTGACCTGGCCGCCCCTGTGTCTACAAGAAAGGTAATGGTATACCAGCTACATCAACCGTGACCTCAGGTTCACTACCAAGGCTAGCAATCAACTTCACTGGCTGCAGACTACAGGTGTGGCCCAACCCCTATTGTGTGGTGAGGCACTCCCGCAGCGCACTGGCAGCTACAATATGTGAGGGGGTTAGCTGAGAATTTTCAGAGGTCTGCCAGTCCCTCCTAGGTGGGTACCTCCTTGTTTCCCCTGCGTGTGTCTCGTAACTTCTCCTATGCGGTCCCTGATCCCAATTATGTGTATTGTAGTGTGGTTCATATCCTGGTCTAGGGGGTCGGTATACATTATGTGAACCTTTATTCCTACATTCCCTTGAGTAATGTCCTACCTTGTGACAATTATAGCATGTTGCTTCACGTGACTTACCATCAGGGGTCTGGGGTTTCGGCTGATGTTGCTTTGTGGTAAGTGCACCTATACTTACAGTCATCAGTTTTTCCCCCTGTGACTCCCTGTGTTTAACGATGTTCCTATCATGCTCGACAGCGGACTCTCTCAATGCAGCCACTGAGATACCTCTCCAGTTTGGTAGAGAGGTCTGTACCCTTGTCCTCAGTGTGTCCTTCAACCCGTCCATTAATACAGAAACGGCTACCTGCCTGTGGTGTGCATTGTCCTTAATATCCTCAACCCCAGTGTATCTAGCCATTTCCTGCAGTGCTCGATGGAAATATTCAGATGCCATTTCACCTTCTTTTTGTCTTATGGAAAAGATTTTATTCCATTTGACAACAGTAGGGAAATATACTCCTAATTGCAGATTTATTTGCCGCACATTCTCCTGAGTGTACTCCTCGGTGAGAGGTACCTCTGCGTCTAGGTTACAATCAGTTATGAACTTCGCGGGGTCAATATTGGAGGGTAAACATACCCGTAGCACTGTTCGCCAATCTTTGTTTGTGGGTTCGGTGGCGTTACCTAACTCTTTAATGAACCTCTGGCATGCGACTAGATCTTTTCTAGGATCAGGAAATTCTGACATAATTGACCTTAATTCTGTCCGGGACCAGGGACAATGCATGGCAATGTTCCTGACGGGAGTTACTCCCTGAGCGTCAGTCTTCCCATTGGGGACTGCAATCACCCTGACAGGATTTAATTCAATTACATCATTCTGGTTTGATTCTACAATGTGGGGTGCTATGGTTTCTGAATAATGTACGGTGCCGTACTTACCTGTGGACATGACCTCACTTATCCCTCCGCTAGGGGGCCTGACTACTGCTCTTGTTGGTTGGGCCGTGCCCACCTGAGTGTCTTGTATGGTGGCTGCTAGAGAGAGTGCCGATATCGTGCTGGGCTCATCTTCCTGCTCGCAGTCCTGGGGAAAATTTAAAATGGGATACAACTGGCAAGGGTTAGCATTAGTACATTTATCAATTACACTCTTATCTTGTACCAATGTGCCATTGTCTGTAGCCACTTTCTCCCCCACAATATACGGTGGTGGTGGTGGTGGTGCGGTCGCCATTATTTTCCCGCTAGGTTTGGAACCTGCTGCGCGAGCTAATTCTCTTTGTATATCCCCCTCTTGCTGCCATAAATTTAAACAATCTGTATGTCTAATCCTTTATTTTCTGGATTTTATTAGACATATCCTTATCCTTAAATTCTGCAATACCTCTGGTTCAAAACTGCCCACTTTAGGGAATGGTACCCTATCTTTGTCAGTCATACGTACCCATTCAGACAAAAAGTCTTCAGTGTGTGATCCATATTTACCACACATAACAAACCTCGCTGACCCCTTGGGCCGCGGTACCTCAACCTGAACCCTGGTTAAACGTCCACCGCTTGTGCAATTGGATCCCATCGCGGACTTTTTCCTATTACGCAATCCCCAATGCACAATACGAATAGACGATGAAAGTTCTTAAAGCGCTTTCACCCACTCCTTCTCCGCCGGGTACCACGACTCACTCCAAGAATGACCACCGCGTACCCAGTGAGGTCCCTATCTGATTTCTATTCACTGGAAGTGTTTAGGAGTGAATTACCTATTTCCAGTGAATATACACCGTTGGAGATTTTCCTGAGAGAGACCAGCGAAAACTCCCTATACACTTATACACAAATCACACTTGCGTATGCTCTATACAGTGCTAATGGTACCGCGATTTTACGCACAGCACGTAAAGGGGTATCCAGTTGCGCTATATATCTCGCATCCACAAATGCGCGGTCCGATCGCACAGCATATAGGTACTTGTTACCTATCTGCCGTACGATCACGGGTCGTTGTACAAACTGGGACCCTCAGTCTGGAGCGTAATACCAAAAACCTTTTAACTTCAATACTTCGCAATACAATGCACTATCACGCTCCTTTACAAATCACCTCACGATTTGCGTTTTAAACCTTATACTAACGTGAGTCAGCCGCCTCACGCCACCAAGTCTCCACTCACTTGATGTACCGCACGACGGGATCCCGAATTCCGGGGTTCAAATTTCCACTCGCTCCTACGTTCGCTCACTCAAATACTCTTTGGTTTTTCTGTACAGAAAATTATCATTCATTCAGACAAGCAGTTTTACTCCCAGAGGCAATACAGTAAATAAGAGTTTTATACTAAACTTTGGAAACTGGGCAATCTTGTGCTATTGTAGCGTGGCTACTGTCCCACCTTTAAACTAAATGAACTATCGTGTGGTTTTATTATGCGCACACAACGCTATGCAAGCTTGCGTAATTACGCAACCGTGCGTACCTTTACGCTGTCCTCACGTTCCGTACCACGTGTACCAATGTGCGGACGCAATAAAACAACTCACACAATTTCTATAAATGTGAGCAATATTAACTGTAATCGCTCACTTAACACGCCACACAGTTTCTTTCTGTATAAACCTTTATAACTAGGCCAGACTGCGTTTGTGTTTTACACTTACTTCCTTAATATTTATATTATGAATCTAGCAATCAGTCCTATGGCAACAATGTGAGCGGGTGTACAAAGAGTATGGGTGTACGCTTTTGTTGTGTACGCATTTGGCGCCAAAAATAAATTCACATATTTTAAATAGCTTTTTTCTCTCTGTTTACCTTACGAGTTCTACCAGCATCCCTACAAACCATACAGAGCAGACGTCACTAATCAGCAAATAAATAGGGTTTCTCAGTGCATCCACCGACCAAGAAAAGGATACGTAGGATACCTGTCCACCCTTTTGCTGATAGGTTAAGTCTGCTGTGACCTGTTAGGCTGTGGATATGTGGAAAACCGGACGATGCCCTCAATTGATAATGTCAATTTATATACAGGAATGAAAAGCTATACCTTCTATACACTCTAAACACACTTTAAACCTTTAGCCGCTGCGGCCGCTATACTTGGTACACACGCTACGTACTTTTTACGCTATTAGCGTACAGAGTCCCGTACTATGTACGGACTCTGTGTACAAACGCCACGCTGACGGTACAATGCACCGGCAGCACGTACACACCCAATGAATACGCTTTAAACCTTATACAGCAATGCAATGCATTACTAATACACTTTTAAACCATAGCGGGGAAAGGAAGACACAACACCGATTTGTAGTTAAATCACTGGGTTCCGACACCACAGCGTAATATTGCTGAAAGGGGGTTACAATATATATAATACAATATAAGACAATATAACAGAATAATGGCTACAGTCAATGGTACATACGTGAGTATATTCGCGTGCGCTTCCCGGTCCGGTCCTCCGTAATCTAATAGATAACGTTGTGAGTCTTGTGTCAGACCAGGCTGCAGCAGGCTTTATTCATACAATTCTTCCAAAAGCAATACAATGGATACTGTAATCCCTTTGTCCATTGGACACAGGAATGCACTTTTACAGTACAGGAGAGGTCATAGGTCGATTTGAATTGGTGGGCGATGTCTGTTCTAACTGCTCTTGTGGGTGGTCTCCTCTGGATTCCCGCCGCATACATAATGTACAGTAAATACAGTTTATATCTATATTCTGCTTCTGCACATAACTATCCGCAGGAACATGCGATCTTCCTCAAACCAACACCGGAATGTTACCCTTAAAATACCCTACAGCTGGATACCAAACACCACCTTATGATCTTGTTCTTTCCCCTCCTATTCTGTAAAGGTGAATCCCCTTGTTCTGAAACCATTTAAACTGTTGTTATTTTCTGGTGTGGTGCAGGGGGACTATGTGTACATTGTGCACTATTTGGATTAAATATGTAATGTGTTTTGATAGCTCTCCATGCGTTCACAAACTCTACCGTAAATACCCATACCACGCACTGATGCGCACGACCGCGGGAGCGACCATACGCAAATTGCGAATATGTGCACGCACAGCAGAACAAGTACACGCGCGGAGGCCATCTGTGTGTAGTTCGTACGTGATGTGTGTACTGCAATATTTTTCGACTTTGACAATTTGTGATTGGATGAGATGCTTGTTCTACTTGGTGCATGAATGTGGATCTCTATGAAACCAGATGTCAACACTCATAAAATTGGTCATCCAGCTACTGATTTCTGAAGAGCAGATGTGTCATTTTTATAAAGGTGTCTCGGGTTAGTTGACAGGAAAGATATCTGGAGCATTTTGACATGCCCTCTTTTTTCAAAACGAATACATTGGAAACTGAGAATGAGTCTAAACACCTCAATGTCCCTTGTAGAGCTGGATAAAAATATGTACCTTCCAGTGCGCTAATTCTCACATCACTTACCTGCGAATTAGACTTACAGATAATAAACCAAGAACCAATGCCACACAACGTTTCCCCTTTTGTAAGCCCAGCTAAAAATAAAAACGGTCTGCATGAGGGAACTCATTTATCTTATGGAGTGGTCAAACAAATTTAGTTAAAATTACAATAATGCCAAAACTACTATACCTGTTTCAGATATTCCCAATACCTTCATCCAGGAAAAACAGTCCCTGCTCAAGTCATTTACATGAGAGAAAGCCTCTGCGCAAAAATTCTAAACATTGCGAAGGCAGAGACAAAGGTAACTTGAGAAATGTGAATGATTTCTGCAGATCGTAATACTAAATAGGTTAAGGGATTGGCAAAACACATGCTCAGAAACAAACATTGGATAGAGACATACTTACCTACTCTCTCTCTGAGGTGGATCTCACACATCTCACCTACATCCTAGAGAAGCCGACAGGATGGTGAGATAATAGCAAGA
The DNA here is from genome assembly GCF_028390025.1 of Pseudophryne corroboree. NCBI lineage: Eukaryota > Metazoa > Chordata > Amphibia > Anura > Myobatrachidae > Pseudophryne > Pseudophryne corroboree. Next base: position 791,455,728 of record NC_086447.1, on the reverse strand, counting down.
ATTGTATGTCCGTAGGCAGGGGGCGGTGCCAATATTACACGATTTGCACCATTTCAGCTCCACTCCCTTACTGTGGACCCTCAATTCATGGCATTTTGCCAAGACAGGGGTAGGGCGGTATGTGCAGAACTCCCATCCAAAAGGGTCCACAGTGTAGACCATTATACTAAATCATGAATCCCCATCATATCCTACACTGCTCCCTTTCAGTAAAGTACATAGAGTGGGGACTCTCCAAGACAGAATACTGGGGATACCTACAGTGTATGCCTCTAGATAACACATGTTAGTGTTTATATAGTGCAATGATACTTTGCAGTACTGTATATGTAACATGTAATCCTTCACATCAGTCCCTGCCCCATTGGAGTTTACAGTCTAAATTCCCTACCACACACCCTTTGGTCCATTTTTTAGAAGCCAATAAACCTTCAATAGTGTTTTCAGATTGTGGGAGGAAATCGACAAAATATGGGAAAAACATAAAAACTCCACTCAACAAGGGTCCTGGTGGAAATTAATCCCATGACCCCAATGTCGAGCGCTAACAATGCTGACTACTGTGTCACTGTTCCTCACAACTCAGACAGATCCCGCTGAGTCTTCATAACTATTCAATCAATTGATATTTAGACTACGTCCTTCTAAAGCTGGGTTCATACTTACAGGTATAGAAGTATTGGACAGTTCTTTCAATTCCCAGTCCATTCATGACCTCTAATCGTGTTTTATCGGAAGAAAACTGGTGGCATCTGAAGATCAGGTTTTATGTCTTTCCTAATAGTCATCAGATGCGATTGTACAATATTGGACAAATTGTGACGTGTGTACACAGTTTCAGTCTAATTCATATTTGTACGCACCTCTTTAGGCAAGCATATCAAATTCCAGAACCGCCCACATAACTTTCATAAACCTTCCTATCAAATTGCATCCACTCTGCACAGTCCACATACATCCTCAGATGTCTTCTCATTCTTCACTCTCCCTTCCTCTTGAACCCGGTTCATCATTGCTGTATGACCATATCATACAGCCCACCAAGAACCTTTGCAATCTGGTGGACAACTATGCAATAGATAGCACCTATCCTTGTGTATCCATGCCTATTTCCCTATAGATTGTAAGCTTGCGAGCAGGGCCTTCCTACCTCTATGACGGTTTGTTATTACCCAGTTTTGTTATATCATTGTTATTTCCAATTGTAAAGCGCAACGGAATTTGCTGCGCTATATAAGAAACTGTTAATAAATAAATAATAATAATTGCTATTCTCTAGTCTACGGAGCTGCTAATGTTAGCATTCCTGCTACCCAGGAATGGAAAGTGACGCCCACCCGGACTCTTATCGCAATTGCATACACATTATCAGACTATATGCAATTACGGAGAACAGGAGGGTTGGTCTATTTCTGCGCAGACTGGCCACAGACTCTGATGCCATATATTTGCACATACGATCAAGCAGCCATCAGTGGATACTCGTCCTGAAAATGGCCATGACGCGTCTGCATTCTCCCAAACGCTCCTCTTAAACTCCACCTTACCACCTCCAAACATCCACTTCCTATCAATCACTATGCAACAATGTTCTCAGTGCAAGCGGGATAGCAAGGGTGCGCTTGTGAATTGGGAACACAGCCACATGCCGATAATGGCTCCATTGCGTGAACATCGCCATTGCATACAAACGTGAATTTGGCCCTTTGCATGCACCCGATGCTCCCCCAACAGCAGTGCCGCCTTTTTGTCTTTTCTGCAGATATTTTAGACAGATGAGTTTCATGAAGTGCAAGTTAGATTGTAAAGTTGTGTACACATGAACCGACACTTTGATCAGGACTTCCGGTACCTAATGTAATGTAATGTAATCGACAGTAAAATTGCATCTGAAATATGATTGCACAAGTGTGTACCTAGCTTAAGAAAGAACAAATACAACCTGTTTATATTAATAAGTCTTTAAGTAATTATCAAAGGACTGCAATCACTTGCTATGACTTTAATATCCATTATATTGTATATAGAAATAAGTAAATAAAAAGTTTATTGGCACAAGTATGTCCAGAGAGAATAGAAGATGACGGAACCAAGTTAGTTAGGCCTCACTGTGTGGAGCAGTCATGGTGTTGGCAGCTGGATACTGCATTTTCTTTCCATCAAAAAAAAAGGTATAGACAGAAACAATAGGACTGAGGAGAAAGCTATAGGTGGAGAAGTGCTGTAAACACTTCCATAGCACACAGATATCCAGAGGCGGACAAGTATATTGTCATCAATCACAAGATCGCAGAGGAAACTGATGAATGTATTTTAGTCCATTTATCTCGTATAGAAATCTTAGAAGACTGCTGTTTAGATGGCATCTGATAATGTTATATAGTCTGGAACTGAACCTGTCTGTTTTTGCATAATCTGTTTTTTCTTTTTTTTTATTATTATTATTATTATTATTATTATCATCAATTATTTCTATGGCACCACAAGGGTTCCGCAGCACCTAACAGAGTACATAAATAAGCAGAATAAGAAAACAGTGACTTGCACAAGACAATGTAGTACAATGTATGCAACCTTTGCTGCATCTGCAGGCAGAACAATCAAATAAGCATTAAGGTGGCAGAAACCGAGGGTTAGGTGCCGTTAGTATGGAGTAGATGATGGTATGAGTAAGGGAAGGAACGTGAGGGAAGAGGGCCCTGCACATGAGAGCATACATTCTAAAGGGGAAGGGCAGACAGACTGGTGAAACAGATGGGGGATAAAGTGAGCATGGGACAGAGGGTTAGGATGAGAGATGGATGGCTTTGTTGGAGAAGTGTGTCTTGAGAACCGTTTGAAGTATTGTAGAAAGAAAGGTAGAGCATCTGATAGGTAGAGAATTCCAGAGATTAGGAACAGCACGGGCAAAATTTTGGCGGTAGAAGTGGAAGGAGGTAATCAGTTGGCCGGAGAGGCAACATCCATTGTGGAAAGGGCTGGAGTGTGAAGGAAGATAAGATCAGAGATGTAATGGGCGAGGAATGGGTGAGGGCTTTGTAAGTGAACATGAGAATTGGATTCTGCTTGGGAATGGGAAAAGCCAGTGTAGGGCTTGCAGGAGTGGGGATGCAGATGTAGTACATTTGGAGAGGAAGATGAGCTGGGCAGCAGCATTGAAGGCAGATTTGATTGGAGAGAGGGTAGTGTCAGGGAGGCCAGATAGGAGGTTACAGTAGTCCAATCTGGAGATGACCAGTGAGTGTCTTAGTAGCATCAAGGGTGAGAAAAGGTCTGATCCTAGAAATGTTTTGGCAGTACTGAGTAAGCTACTGAATGTGTGGTTTGAAGGAGAGGGAGGAATCAAGGATAACTCCAGGACAGCGCTCTTGCGGGTCAGAATAGATAGGAAGTTCAAGCAAGGAACTATCAAAGTTCAAACAACAGGTGACGTGCCCCAACAGGGAAGGGCGCACCTTGGATCATTGCTACACCACCCTCAAGTCTGTCTTCCAGTCAATCCCTGCGCGGCTCTTGGCCTATCCGACCACTGCTTTGTCCATCTTCTCCCCACATACACGCAGAAGCTGAAAGCAGCCAAGCCAACTGTCAAAAAGGTCAAGAAATGGACCAGTGAGGCTAAGCTGAAGCTACAGGCCTGCTTCGACTGCACAGACTGGGAGGTCTTTGCAGCCGCAGCATCTGACCTGAATGACCTGACACCACAACATCCTACATCAGATTCTGTGAGGACATGTGTACCTACCAAGACTTATCGCATCTACAATAACAATAAGCCATGGTTCAACGCCCAGCTGAGGAAACTTCGCCGGGCCAAAGAGAAGGCCTTCAGCTGCGAAGACAGAGCGCTATACAACCGCGCTAGGAACTCCCTAACGAAAGGAATCAGGCAAGCGAAAAAGCAGTTCTCGGACAAGCTGGCAAAAGATCTCTCAACCAAGGACCATGTATCCATATGGAAAGGTATGCAGGCCATCACCGACTACAAGACACCCCCAAAGCACTCCGCCATGAACCAGAGGCTAACAAATGAGCTGAACCTCTTCTACTGCAGGTTCGACAAAGAAGCTCCCTGTGAACCACACCAACTCCTCTCCACTACCCTCACCTCTGATTGCCAACCTAAAGCACTGCAGATTGCCCATGAGGAGGTGGAGGAGATGTTCAAGACGATCAATCCAAGGAAGGCACCCGGTCCTGATGGAGTATCCCCATCTAACCTGAGGGCATGCGCCAGTCAGCTAGCCCCCATATTCTCCAAAATATTTAATAAATCACTAGAAATCCGCAAAGTTCCCTCCTGCTTCAAAATCTTCACAATCGTTCCGATCCCCAAGAAACCTACTATCACAAGTCTGAACGACTACAGACCGATTGCACTGACGTCTGTGGTCATGAAAGTGTTCGAGCGCCTGGTTCTGAACCACCTTTAAGCTGGGACCAGCCTCCATCTAGACCCCTTTCAGTTTGCCTACCGAGCGAATCGGTGCATTGAGGATACTGTCAACCTGGGCCTGCACCACATCCTGTGGCATCTGGACACACCCGGAACCTGTGCAAGGATCCTGTTTGTAGACTTCAGCTCGGCCTTCAATACAATCTCCCCCAACATTCTCTACCACAAACTACTCCGCCAAGGGGTCCCAGAAGCAACCTGTTCCTGGATTGTGGACTTTCTGACAGACAGAATACAGGTGGTCAAAGTGGGAGGATTCACCTCCCAAGCTCAGTCCATCAGTACCGGGGCACCCCAGGGCTGTGTCCTCTCACCCCTGCTCTTCTGTCTGTACACTAATGACTGTTCCTCTGAGTCCCAGTCGGTTAAAATCATTAAATTCGCCGACGACACCACCGTCATTGGCCTCATAAAAGAAGGGGACAAATCGGACTGTAGACAGGAAGTGGATCGGTTGGCCCGGTGGTGTAGCTGTAACAACCTAGAACTCAACCCACTTAAAACTGTCAAGATGGTAGTAGACTTTAGGAAGAACCCAGCGGAAGCACCCCTACCAATCATAGCCGATAGTGTGGTGTCGCTAGTGAGCTCCTTCAAGTTCCTGGGGACCACGATCGATCTCAAGATAACTCAAGTGGGGACCAAATGCAGATGCCACCATCGGAAAGGCGCAGCAGAGGCTGTTCTTCCTAAGGCAACTTAAGAAGTTTAACATCCCACAGAATCTCCTGCTCCTCTTCTACTCCGCAATTGTAGAATCTGTTCTGTGCTCCTCGATTATTGTCTGGTATAGCTCCACCAGTGAGAGAGACAAACGTATGCTCCAAAGAGTGGTAAGGTCTGCTGAGAAGATCATCGGAGTTGACCTACCGCCTGTCCACGAACTGTACCACTCCAGAGCCAAAAAAAGGGCGACCAGGATAGTCAATGATCCACCTCACCCGGGCTATGGCGAGCTCAACCTGCTGCCATCAGGAAAAAGATACAGGGCCATTCCCACCAGAACCAATAGAAGCCTCAAAAGCTTCTCTCCTCAAGCAGTCCACCTGCTGAACTCCTGACAAACCACCGGGTTGACTGTCCAGTCGCTCTACTCCGATCTTCTGATTGTAACGAACACTGTGTACTTTTACTTAAGCTGTATACTGCATATATTCCCCCTCCCCATCCCCCTTCTTATCTACGTGTTCCCCCCCTGGCTGCTGCACTGTAAACCAAAATCAAATTCCTAGTATACGCAAGTATATCTGGCCAATAAAGCTGATTCTGATATATCTGTCAATAGATAATGAAATTGTGGGGAGTGAGGTTATGTGGGAGGATGGGAAGATTGTTTCTTCTTATTTATATTTTCATTTGAATTGTTTGTGAAAAGGTGATAGAGTGCAGAGGCAGAAAATGAGATTGACGATATAAGGTCTAGTATCTGAATATAAAATAACTATATCCAAGAGCGTCTTAATAAGGTAAACCGCTCCCAATGCATACGTATAAGAGATAAACGAAGAAAAATTAGAGCGCTATAGATATATAAAAAGTAAGATGCTATTATAGATGTACAAGGTGTTGCTATTAAAAATTGAGACTGATGCAATAATTTACATTTAATTATATTAAGTGCATTTTAACTCCTTCCCCTTCTATATACTCCCCTTCTACATCCACACACCATTGCTTTCTTATTTTCCATTGGCCAAAGCCATACTGCTCATTATCTGTCAACTTTCTCAATAGCTCTGTCGTTTCCTTCTTTACCTCATTAACAGATACAAAACGGGCTCCCTTGAGTACAGATTTGATTTTAGGGAAAAGAAAGAAGTCACACGGTGATAGGTCTGGCGGGTATGGAGGGTGTTCTAGAACTGCAATCTGTTTTGTGGCCAAAAACTGCTTCACAGAAGGAGCAGTGTGGGCTGGTACATTGTCCTGATGGAAGATGAAACCATTTTTCCACAACTCTAGCCTCTTTCTTCTGATTCTTTCCCACAAAGTTTCTAGAACATTGTAGGAATATTGACTCATTGTTGCACCTTCTGGTGCCCAGTCTGACAAAAAAAAACACCCTTGATAGCACAGTTAATGACTTTATCTAAAAAAAATCTGAATCAATTTGAATTTGTTCCAAAATGTTTGTACAAATTTGCTTTCAATTTTCTTTCTACTCGGCAGTGAGAAGCCTAGGTACCATCTTAGCACAAACTTTTTTAATGTTAAGATCTTGATGCAAAACTTGACTAACAGTTTATTTGTCGATGTTTACCATTTCTGCTATCATTCGGATTCTTAGTTGAATTCAAACATTTTTCTAAAAATTTTCCACATTTTTGTTTCTTTTTCATGCCCATGACCTTCCCGGGAGGTTCATCATCTTCACCACCGTCACGACCATCACTAAATCTTTAGTGCCACTTAAACACACATGCATTACACCGGGATACAGTCATTAGGTCGACCACTATTGGTCGACATGCATTAGGTCGACATGATCACTAGGTCAACATGGAAAAAGGTCGACATGCGTTTTTCACATTGTTTTTTTATTTTTCTTTACTTTTTCATACTTTATGATCCACGTGGACTACGATTGGGAATGGTAACCTTCGTGAGCCATGAGAGGGGACACGATGCCCTAATTGGGGTTCCCCGTCACATTACGAACACCAAAAAAAGTGGGGGGGAAAACTCATGTTGACCTTGTTCATGTTTACCTAATGACCTTGCCGACCTAGTGACCATGTCGGCAAGGTCATTTGCACCTAATGCATGTCGACCAATAGTGGTCGACCTATTGACTGATGACCTACGTGTGGTCGACCTAATGACCCATACCCATTACATCCAGCCCATGACCTGTGTTTAGTGTGATATATATATACATCTATACAACAAATACCTGCAACGTTAAGTTCAAATTTATAGAAGACTATTTGATGAACGCGTGGGTATATGCTTTTTTTGTTGGAGGGGATGGGGGATCACGGAGCCTTTGTGATTATAAAATTGTTAAGAACTAAATAAATAACATGTTATATATATTTTTTTCACTTGCTCAAAGTTTTCTGCAGGGTAGATTGAAAATCAGAAGTAAAAAAAAAAGCAAACTGCACAAAAATATATTCAGCTGTTTCTTCTGCAAAAGATTATTTTTGGCTCTTTTTCCCAGTGGATGAGCGAAGTGGAGAATATCATTGTTGATGTAGGGTGTAATAGTAGTCTAGTTCGATAAGAAATAAATAAATAAAATATAGAATAGCAAATGTACATAGGGGGTGATTCCGAGTTGTTCGCTCGCTAGCTGCTTTTAGCAGCATTGCACATGCTAAGCCGCCGCCCTCTGGGAGTGTATCTTAGCTTAGCAGAAGTGCGAACGAAAGATTAGTAGAATTGCGAATAGAAATTTCTTAGCAGTTTCTGAGTAGCTCCAGACTTACTCCTACACTGCGACCAGCTCAGTCCTTTTCGTTCCTGGTTTGACGTCACAAACACACCCAGCGTTTGCCCAACCACTCCCCCGTTTCTCCAGCCACTCCTGCGTTTTGCAACTCGAACGCCTGCGTTTTTCCGCACACTCCCATAAAACGGCCAGTTTCCGCCCAGAAACACCCACTTCCTGTCAATCACACTCCGATCAGCACAGCGATGAAAAAGCTTTGTTATGCCGTGAGTAAAATACCTAACTTTTGTGTAAAATAACTAAGCGCATGCGCTCTGCGAACCTTGCGCATGCGCAGTAAGCGACTAATCGCAGTATAGCGAAAATCGGCAACGAGCGAACAACTCGGAATGACCCCCATAATTCTTTAACTCAAATATTCAAGTGCATCTATACGAGGGCATTTAGAGAGTTGACTCCGTAATTGGTGAATACAGAGTTTTGTTACAAATTGCTGTCCAGACTTCAGTTTTGTCTTACAGGGGAAGAAGATTTGCAGTGGGACACTTTGAAAATGAACAGCTGAAAAGCAAATACACTAAAAAGTATGCAGCTATTTATCGTCATTATTAAAAGATACCGTTTTGAAACACATACATTGATTATAAATAAGCCTGGGTCAGCAGGCTTAAAATGTATTTGTTACATGTAAATAAAGGTGAAAAGGTCATGTCTAATAATTAAGTATACCTCGAAGGACTCGTTAATGCTGAAGCCTGGCCTGGCCTGAACCAGAAAGTGTAGTCCAGGACTTTTCAATTCCAGTCTTCAACTGCAAACCCCAACGGGTCATGTTTCCATGAATTGTTTAATCTGATTTTATTTATTTTGCTGGATACACACTTGTCCAATTCTCATCCAATCTGACCTCCGTCAACCTGTAGGGCAGTACGGATGGTGTAATAGTTAGCATTAATGCTTCACAGGACTGAGGTAACGGTTTGATTCCCACCGTGGCCTTATCTGTGTGTAGTTTGTATATTCGCCTTGTGTTTGCATGGGTTTCCTCCGGGTACTATGGTTTCCTCCCACAACCGAAAATATACTGGTAGGTTAATTGGCTCGATAAAAAAAAAAAAATAAGCCTAATGTTTTAGTGTGTGCATGTACATGTGTTTAGGGCAGACTATCTGCCGTCAAGTTCTGTGTTTCTCTAACGTCCAGACCTAGTGGATACTGGGATGACATTAGTACCATGGGGTATAGATCGGGTCCATTGGAGCCTTTCACTTTAAAAAATCATTAGTTTGTGCTGGCTCCCCCCCTCTATGTCCCTCCACCAGACTCAGTTTAGAAAAATGTGCCCAAGGAGCCGGGTGCATTCCTCTGGAGCTCCAGAGAGTTTTCTTCAAAATTTTATTTATTCTGTTTTTTTCAGGCAGCACTGGTTGGCAACCAGTCTTCCTGCGTCGTGGGACTTAGGGGGAAACCGAACCAACTTCCTATAGAGTTAATGGTTCGTATCCCCGCTGACAGGACACTAAGCTCCTGAGGCGCTGTTTTACATACCCCGAGGGTGTGCGCGGCAGCATTTCCACCCCTAACGGATGCTGAAGTAAAAAGACGTGGAGCGGTGAGTGATTACACCGGGGTCCCTGTTAGTGGGTCCCCAGTGACAAATGGCAACAGTAGGGCGCAGCGGTCATTGGGCTGCGAGCTGCAGTGCCCGCTGCGGACCCGAGACTGGCACAAATGGGTTATTAATCTCCTTTTTTTACACAGATTCTGTATTTTACAGCCAGTATAATATGTAAGGGACCGCACGTCATTGAGGGGGCGGGGCTTCCCAGAGAGTGGGACCAGAGACTGAAAGGAGCCATTTCCTGCTGCTGCTGACTGCCAGGCTGCATGCTGGAGCTGCTGCTCCTCCTCCTCCACAGAACCCACTGAATCACCAATTGTACTGGCACCATGGAGTTTTATAGAGAGGGGGGAGCATATAAACGGCGGTGACAGTGCTGTTGTGTTTTAAAAAATCTCTATATATATTTATATACACAAAAGGAAGGGCGGCACTCACGAGTCCTTTTAAGGAAGAATAAATCAGACGGACAGCGTCACGTAGTGTTCAACGTTTCAGTCTATTTCAGACTTTTTTCAAGAACCAGTGACTGGTTCTTGAAAAAAGTCTGAAATAGACTGAAACGTTGAACACTACGTGATGCTGTCCGTCTGATTTATTCTTCCTTAAAAGGACTCGTGAGTGCCGCCCTTCCTTTTGTGTGCATGTTGGAGTTTGGAGCTCTATGGAGGGCACCCGAGCAAAGCATTGGCTGGTCAGTTATGTGAGTGCCGACTCAATTGTTTGATATATATATATATATATATATATATATTGTGCAAAAACAACAAATACCTTTTATTCAGGTCGCTCAAAAACAAAGATATACATAAACAAAGATCACTGTCTTTAGTATAAACTACCAGGGAGGTTAGGCCCTGCCTCACTCCCTGTTACTAAATAAGCAACCCATCAGGTCCCGGCATCCTGACACTAGTGGCCCAGCCCTCCGGGTCCTACTGTCCCTAGCAGGCCTATCACCTGGACACTAATTGCCTTCAGGAGCCCTGACTCATGGGAGAGACTGTGCTTTAAACCCAGCACCCAGGTGCTGGCTGATGAAGCAGCTTCTTGGGCTAAGAAGCCTATAAGACCTGGTCTGGGCCAAATGGATGGGTACCCGGTCCATCCACAGTTCCCATCCACTCCCAGGACCTTGTGTGTAGCTTACAGGTGGCAAAATACCTCTCCTGCCACATACCCTTTCCATCAGCTTTTCCTGGCTCAGAAAAGCGGCATGTGACATTGGCAAGGTTTCACATTTGCCAATTACTTTGGGCTGCCAAATCTTTGGGACATAACTTGGGCCCATACACCTGGGTCCCAAGTTCCTCTCCCAAGTACACACCTGAGGCCCTTTTAACTGGCCTTGGAATCTATTCCCATTAAAGGTTGGTGGCACCGACTCCACTGTGCCACCTTCCCTTTCCCTCCACTTTGGCGTAGTGGCCAAAGTGGTAGTTTTAATGGACAACTTCCTGTTGCCCACTAAACTTCCCCTTTTCTTCACCTTTCCACCTTTAGGGATGTTTCCCTTATCGGGCTCGGATTTACTGGCTACTGAGGAAGTTGCTTCATTCTTATCTGTGTGTTTGTGACACCTGACCTTAACCAACTCTAGACTGGGGAAGGTTTTTAAGTTCACTCTGGGCCTAATAATCACCCCGGCCCTCACTGCTCTTGGCTTATATGGACAATTCCACCTTTTATGGCCCAGCTCTTGGCACCAGTAACACCTAGTCTCTGTCCTGACTTTAATTGTTCTGAGGTCATGGTCCAACTTTGCCCCCACCCTTTCCCTCAGAGTGAGGCACTGGTCCTGAGTCTCAGAAAGTCCTTTCATTTGTTGAACCTTTAGTGCTTCCTTCAGTCTTTCCAGCTTTGGTAACATTTCCTTCATTAACGTGACTGATTTGTCCTCCGATCTCCCATCTTTGACCCTAGTCACCAACTCTTGCTGTTCTATGACTGGCACATAGCCCATTTTGATTCTCTTGTCCAGGTCTCTTATTCGACTCTGTAGTTTAGGAATCTCCTTCACTGTTTCTTTTAGCTGGTTGTTACTTAGGGCCAGCTTTCGGAACTCTCCCCTCAAGTTTTCCAACTCTCTTGTCTCATATAGAGAACTCTACCTGGGTAGAGCAACCTCAGAAATGGGACTCAGCACCGATTCCTCAGAGACAGGTTCTTGCTCTTTACTTAGTGTGTCCTTTATGAACTGTACCAGTTCAGTAATTGGATCTTGAGCCTCTCGTGGTGGATCATGCCTGGGTGCAACAACCTCAAGATCGAATTCTTGCACCTTATCGTCCCCATACATGAGTGGAACTCCTTCAGAAGCAGGTTCCCAGATGACTTCGGAAGTAGACTCCTGTATTGCCACTAGCTTAGCCATGACTAGCTCACGTGGACGAGACACCTCCAAAGGTACGGTCTTTGTCTGTGATTCGTCAGAGAAAGTCTCACATGTGCACTGGATGTCCAGATCCTTGGTTTCTAAGACATCAACAGAATCATTCTCCAGCTCAGATAAGACTTCCTGCTCTAGGATGGGCTCTTGAGTAGTCATCAAATTGCCATCTGTCCAGGTAGATTCCTGGGGTTCATCATTGTGCCACAGATCCAGCAGATTAGAGGATTCTTGTTTTGGAGGTGGATGATCACTTGACATCAAGTAAACCTCTCCCAGCTCCATTACCGCTTCCTCCTCACTCCCTGTCAACTGAGGAACAGCCGAGCATCCCACATCCTCATCTTGTGTCTCCATAAACACATCTTCTGTGAACCCCTGTGGCTGCCATGCTCCATCTTGAACAGGTTCTACTGAACTCAGGGCTTTGTTCGACTCTTCACCCAAGCTACTACGACATTCTTTTTCCGGAGAATGAGGTGGTGCTGCTTCGGAGGAACTTCTCACTGCCGTCCTAGGGGTTAACAACAAAACACTGCCATCTGATGTGGCTCTCTCTTGCTGCTTGCAAAATTCCCATGGATTTTCTGTGCGCAATAATGGCTGCAGCTTCCTCCATGCTCTGGAATGGCAATACCAACTGAATGGACCTTAGTGCCTGTAAATGCTCTACCTCGGAGGAAGGGCCCTCATTTCCACTTTCCAGGCAGATAGCCTTACTAGTGGCATAGCAGGGAGCCTTCCGGGTCTTAGGCACTGGCAGCTCTGGTTCAACTTTCCTGTTCCTTCTGGCTGGAACAGGGAATCCAGTATAGCCGGGTTCCAATACAGTATGGTATCATTCTTCCGCAGCCTGCACCACCGTTGGCATCCTTTCCCCCGAAGATGGCATCTCCACTTTGGCTGATAATGTCTCTGACCCAACCTTCGGCATAACGTCTTCAGCAACTGGTGTAGCTACGCCTGTGTCTGAACTAGGCATAGCCAATGGTTTTAGCTTAGAAACCTCCTCCTGAAGCTCTGCCAAGTCTTGCGACAGAGCCTTATTGGCCAGCACCAAACTCCCATATCGTGTCTGGTCACAGGAGATTTCCTCTAATAGTCCTTGGCTATGTACTACAAAGTTTTCAGATCTGGGTTTAGCCTTTGCCAAGGTTTTCTGCAACTCTGACACCTGGTCATAGAGCTCGGCAATTTCTTCTTTACTCCTTCCCAATTTGGTCAGAGAGTCAGACAAAAGAGATTCCTTCTCCTCCAGCTTTTGCGTTAAGGTGTTCACCTGCTCTTGAAGGAAATCAAATTTTTCCTTAAGCTCTTCTAGCTCCTGGTCCTTTAATTGGACATTGCTTTCAAGGTCACTTATCATGTGACACCAAAAAAAAAAGGTTCCATGCTAAAATCTTCCCCAAGATCTGGATTACTCCCGAATAACCCCTTTGCTGCCAATGCAAACCCCTGCACCACAAACAAACACATTCAGTTTAAACAAAACATATCATTATTTTTACCCCGTGGGGTTGTGTTTAATAACTACTCACAACACCCTTGGTCTGGTACTGATGCCCACGAGATCAGCTTGGTCTGGAGTTCGCTGGTATGTGTGCCGCTACCTTGCGGCTGTTGGGTCCTCTGCTACGTGTGACACGACTAGCAGAAGGGCCCCATGTTCAAGCGCCATTTGTAACAGGAGACTTGCTAGAATGTGCTCTGCTACAAAAATCCACCAACGACCGACTCCAGGCTTGTGCAAAAACAACAAATACCTTTTATTCAGGTAGCTCAAAAACAACGATATACATAAAACAAAGTTCACTGTCTTTAGTATAAACAACCAGGGAGGTTAGGCCCTGCCTCACTCCCTGTTACTAAATAAGGAACCCATCAGGTCCCGGCATCCTGACACTAGTGGCCCAGCCCTCCGTATCCCACTGTCCCTGGCAAGCCTATCACCTGGACACTAATTGCCTTCAGGAGCCCTGACTCATGGGAGAGACTCTGCTTTAAACCCAGCACCCAGGTGCTGGCTGATGAAGCAGCTTCTTGGGCTAAGAAGGAGTAAAGGTACTGGCGCCGGCTGAAGTTCAAAGAAAATTAACTATACCAATATAAATAAATAAAAAATCTTAAATTTAATTTCTGCACATTCATAGAAATAAAGGGAAAATATTCCTCAATAATAAAATACAATCAAGTGTAAATAGCTTATATATATATGAACCACAGTTTCACCCATTAAAAGTGTATCGTCCACAGTCCCTGGCTAGGACATTTGCCAACAGCTGTTTCACAAATTCAATTGAATAGGGTTGATTACCAGACTCTTTTTCCAGATGGAAATTCCCTAGGTATCCGTATTGCAGTGGAAACCAGATGGCAGATGGGTGTGAGTCCGAATCTGTAAATCCCTTGTGTGCAAAATTAGAGCCGATGGATGCATATAAGTCCAAATATCGCCAGGAGGTGGATGAGGGTGCTGGTACTTGCGGTCCTTCAGATAAAAAGCTCAACTTGTTTCACTGGTCTTATGTGTGCCAGCTTCCTCAGGAGCATATATTCAGTAACTATCTGGCAGACTATATATACCCTTAGAATCATAGGGCAATTAGAAACATCTGTCAGTCACAGCATGATTAATAAACTTTTCATAAAATAATATAAAAATTCAGGAGGCAATCCTATATAACACAATACCACAAATATCATTTATTTATAAAAACGAGATCTAGAAGTGTCAAAAAAACATATAAAAATATAGTCCAAACATATACCATGTGATCATTTCCTGATCACATGGCATTCCTCAACCAATGAGCGCTACATATTCAGCGTTTGTATGCTCCCGCCCGGGAGCACGTGATCTCCTCCGATCACGTGATACCGCCGACGGGATCATGCGGCGCATGCACAGAAGAGTTATTGCGCTCCGTGGAGCGCACAGCTGAGGTCGAGGAAGTGATTGCGTTCCAGGGACTCCAGGACGATTACGTCAATGGGACGTCAGGCCGTCATACGGCGCATGCGTGGGGGTATCATTGTGCTCCGTGGAGCGCACAGCTAACCTTAAGAAAATAAACTTGCGTTCCAAGGATTCTAGGACGGGTACAGATCCAGTAGAACATAATGAAAGGGAATCCTTAGATAAAAATGGGGGAAAAAAACATCCATGCATACAGATAAATGGAGGGTTATTTACCATAGTGGGGTCAATCTTTTACTCGGATGGATACAATTCAATATACAGTGTGCACACAGTATATATTTTTATTTTCAAAGCTTCAGCTGCCAAACTGTATTTCTTGACAAAGATCTTGCAACTCAGGGAAAGAAACCTCATGTATACATGAGCATGCATCTGTGCATGCATATACATCAATTGCGTACACATATGCAAATGTTCACCAGATGCGCATTCCCACTGTACTTAAAAGAACCTACATAGGGGGTCATTCCGAGTTGTTCGCTCGTTATTTTTTTTCCGCAACGGAGCGATTAGTCGCTAATGCGCATGTGCAATGTCCGCAGTGCGACTGCGCCAAGTAAATTTGCTATGCAGTTAGGTATTTTACTCACGGCATTACAAGGTTTTTTCTTCGTTCTGGTGATCGGAGTGTGATTGACAGGAAGTGGGTGTTTCTGGGCGGAAACTGGCCGTTTTATGGGTGTGTGCGAAAAAACGCTACAGTTTCTGGGAAAAACGCGGGAGTGGCTGGAGAAACGGAGGAGTGTCTGGGCGAACGCTGGGTGTGTTTGTGACATCAAACCAGGAACGAAACTGACTGAACTGATCGCAGATGCCAAGTAAGTCTGGAGCTACTCAGAAACTGCTAAGAAGTGTCTATTCGCAATTCTGCTAATCTTTCGTTCGCAATTTTGATAAGCTAAGATTCACTCCCAGTAGGCGGCGGCTTAGCGTGTGCAAAGCTGCTAAAAGCAGCTTGCGAGCGAACAACTCGGAATGACCCCCATAGTACCAAGAGTTCTGGATACCTCATAATTTCAAAAAGTATTATTGTATTGTGTTTAGTTCTATGCTTTCATTAAGCCCATCCGGGTACAAGGAACCAAATTTGAGTATCCAATAAACTTCTCTACAGCAAAGCTTATTGAACCTGTCACCCCCCCTAGGTGTGGGGGCGACATGTTCAATACAAATGAGAGACAAACTCTTGGGGTCCCCCGAGTGTGTTTGTGAAAAATGTCTCGAGACACTGTGTTTATCGAATTTTTTGATTATATTCCTGCGGTGTTCCATAAACCTGGTATGTATGGGTCTGGTGGTCCTCCCCACGTAATTAAGGCCACAGCCACAGGTCAAAAGATAAATCACATAATTTGTGTCACAGTTCATGAATGTTTTTATATTATATTGTTCATTGGTCCCTGGTATGGTAATAGAACATGTTTTTTTAGGCATATGTATACACGTAGTGCAGCGGGTCTTCCCACAATTGAAGCACCCGGTTGGTTTGATTGGCAACCACATGCATCCTATAGGTGTCTCTTTCCGCTCTCGGGGGTCCAAATATGTTGGAGCTAGTATGGTTTTGAGGGACTTGTTTTTCTTAAATATCACCAGGGGTTTAGAGGGGAGTACTTGATTCAGGGTTCGGTCTTGTTTTAAAACTCTATAATTTTTGGAAATAATAGATCGTATTTCCTGAGCTGAATTATTATAGTTACAAATAAAGGCTATCTGTCTCTCGCCATTGTCAGTGTTACCATTTTTACTACTACTGGTCATGTCTTTAATTTTTGGGATGAGCAATTCGGTTCTATCCATATTATACACCTCACTAAAAGCTTGTTGGAGTAAATTCTCCGGATACTTTCTCCGTCTCAGGGAGTCCATTAGTTCTTCCGCCTGCTGCGAAAATGTATTAATATCTGAACAATTTCTTCTGAGACGCATCATCTGCCCCTTGGGGATGTTACGTTTCCAAGGGGCATGGTGTGCGCTGTCAAAGTGTAAATACGAAAATGTGCTCACTGATTTGGTGTAATTAGATGTAATAATTTGGTTGTCTCTAATTTCAAGGGTCACATCCAGGAAGTCTATGCGCTCTCTACTGCGCTCAAAAGTGAATGATAAATTATAAGTGTTGTGATTAAGATAGGAAACAAAAGAAGAAATACTAGATAGATCCCCATCCCAAATAATAAAAGGTCATCAATGTAACGGCCATAGAAGACCAGGTTACCCCCCCAGTCGCTTCCCCACACAAGTGAGTCCTCAAGGTCTCCCATGTATAGGTTGGCGTAACTGGGGGCGAACCTAGTCCCCATGGCCGTCCCCATTACCTGCAAATAATACGTGGACAGAAAAAGAAAATAATTGTGAGATAGTATGAAGGAAATAGACTGAAGAATGAAAGTCTGGTGTTCAGCGCCGAGGTCCCCATCCAAGGATAACTTCTTAGAAATGATGTCAATCCCTCTGGAATGGGGGATATGTGTGTACAGTGCTTGTACATCTAACGTAAGAAAATGATAATTTTCTTTCCATTTGTATATTCCGAATTTTGTTAAGAAAATCTGTCGTGTCCCTGATATGTGACCTCAGCGCTGAAACACGAGACTGAAGAAAAGAATCAACATAAAAAGAAAGGTTAGATGTAATAGAACCAATACCAGAAATAATTGGCCGCCCAGGAGGTGTGGTGAGGGACTTGTGAATCTTAGGAAGAACATAAAAAGTGGGTGAAACCGGAAATTGGGGTAAGAGGAAGCCATATTCCTCCCTGGATATAACCCCCGACTTGAGAGCTGAGTCCAACATCGTTTTAATTTCCTTCAAAAAGGCATCAGTGGTTTTTTTTTCCAATACACGATAAAACTTTTTGTCCCCTAGCTGTCGGTTGGCCTCATTGATTCATTTTAAAATTAAAATTAAAGACATGACCAGTAGTAGTAAAAATGGTAACACTGACAATGGAGAGAGACAGCTAGCCTTTATTTGTAGATATAATAATTCAGCTCAGGAAATACGATCTATTATTTCCAAAAATTATAGAGTTTTAAAACAAGACCGAACCCTGAATCAAGTACTCCCCTCTAAACCCCTGGTGATATTTAAGAAAAACAAGTCCCTCAAAACCATACTAGCTCCAACATATTTGGACCCCCGAGAGCGGAAAGAGACACCTATAGGATGCATGTGGTTGCCAATCAAACCAACCGGGTGCTTCAACTGTGGGAAGACCCGCTGCACTACGTGTATACATATGCCTAAAAAAACATGTTCTATTACCATACCAGGGACCAATGAACAATATAATATAAAAACATTCATGAACTGTGACACAAATTATGTGATTTATCTTTTGACCTGTGGCTGTGGCCTTAATTACGTGGGGAGGACCACCAGACCCATACATACCAGATTTATGGAACACCGCAGGAATATAATCAAAAAATTCGATAAACACAGTGTCTCGAGACATTTTTCACAAACACACTCTGGGGACCCCAAGAGTTTGTCTCTCATTTGTATTGAACATGTCGCCCCCACACCTAGGGGGGGTGACAGGTTCAATAAGCTTTGCTGTAGAGAAGTTTATTGGATACTCAAATTTGGTTCCTTGTACCCGGATGGGCTTAATGAAAGCATAGAACTAAACACAATACAATAATACTTTTTGAAATTATGAGGTATCCAGAACTCTTGGTACTATGTAGGTTCTTTTAAGTACAGTGGGAATGCGCATCTGGTGAACATTTGCATATGTGTACGCAATTGATGTATATGCATGCACAGATGCATGCTCATGTATACATGAGGTTTCTTTCCCTGAGTTGCAAGATCTTTGTCAAGAAATACAGTTTGGCAGCTGAAGCTTTAAAAATAAAAATATATACTGTGTGCACACTGTATATTGAATTGTATCCATCCGAGTAAAAGATTGACCCCACTATGGTAAATAACCCTCCATTTATCTGTATGCATGGATGTTTTTTCCCCCCATTTTTATCTAAGGATTCCCTTTCATTATGTTCTACTGGATCTGTACCCGTCCTAGAATCCTTGGAACGCAAGTTTATTTTCTTAAGGTTAGCTGTGCGCTCCACGGAGCGCAATGATACCCCCACGCATGCGCCGTATGACGGCCTGACGTCCCGTTGACGTAATCGTCCTGGAGTCCCTGGAACGCAATCACTTCCTCGACCTCAGCTGTGCGCTCCACGGAGCGCAATGACTCTTCCATGCATGCGCCGCATGATCCCGTCGGCGGTATCACGTGATCGGAGGAGATCACGTGCTCCCGGGCGGGAGCATACAAACGCTGAATATGTAGCGCTCATTGGTTGAGGAATGCCATGTGATCAGGAAATGATCACATGGTATATGTTTGGACTATATTTTTATATGTTTTTTTGACACTTCTATATCTCGTTTTTATAAATAAATGATATTTGTGGTATTGTGTTATAAAGGATTGCCTCCTGAATTTTTATATTATTTTATGAAAAGTTTATTAATCAAGCTGTGACTGACAGATGTTTCTAATTGCCCTATGATTCTAAGGGTATATATAGTCTTCCAGATAGTTACTGAATACAGGTTGAGTATCACATATCCAAATATTCCGAAATACGGACTTTTTTGAGTGAGAGTGAGATAGTGAAACCTTTGTTTTCTGATGGCTCAATGTACACAAACTTTGTTTAATACACAAAGTTATTAATAATACTGTATTAAATGACCTTCAGGCTGTGTATATAAGGTGTATATGAAACATAAATGAATTGTGTGAATGTAGACACACTTTGTTTAATGCAAAAAGTTATAAAAAATATTGGCTAAAATTACCTTTAGGCTATGTGTATAAGGTGTATATGTAACATAAATGCATTCTGTGCTTAGACTTGGGTCCCATCACCATGATATCTCATTATGGTATGCAATTATTCCAAAATACGGAAAAATCCCATATCCAAAATACCTCTGGTCCCAAGCATTTTGGATAAGGGATACTCAACCTGTATATGCTCCTGAGGAAGCTGGCACCCATAAGACCAGTGAAACGTGTTGAGCTTTTTATCTGAAGGACCACAAGTACCAGCACCCACATCCACCTCCTGGCGATATTTGGACTTATATGCATCCATCGGCTCTAATTTTGCACACAAGGGATTTACAGATCCGGACTCACACCCATCTGCCATCTGGTTTCCACTGCAATACGGATACCTAGGGAATTTCCATCTGGAAAAAGAGTCTGGAATCAACCCTATTCAATTGAACTTGTGAAACAGCTGTTGGCAAATGTCCTAGCCAGGGACTGTGGACGATACACTTTTAATGGGTGAAACTGTGGTTCATATATATATAAGCTATTTACACTTGATTGTACAGGTATTTTATTATTGAGGAATATTTTCCCTTTATTTCTATGAATGTGCAGAAATTAAATTTAAGATTTTTTTATTTATTTATATTGGTATAGTTAATTTTCTTTGAACTTCAGCCGGCGCCAGTACCTATACTCCTTTTTTGCTCATTTATATAAGGGAATTGACCTTCCCTGTACAGGCTGCTGTTGACAGCGCACTCTATCTATATCTTTGTCTTGGGCTAAGAAG
Source organism: Pseudophryne corroboree (assembly GCF_028390025.1). Lineage (NCBI taxonomy): Eukaryota > Metazoa > Chordata > Amphibia > Anura > Myobatrachidae > Pseudophryne > Pseudophryne corroboree. The sequence continues at coordinate 791,435,288 of NC_086447.1, read as the reverse complement.
CCTATAAGACCTGGTCTGGGCCAAATGGATGGGAACCCGGTCCATCCACAGTTCCCATCCACCCCCAGGACCCTGTGTATAGCTTACAGGTGGCAAAGTACCTCTCCTGCCACAATATATATATATATATATATATATATACACTGCTCAAAAAAATACATGGAACACTTAAACAACACAATGTAACTCCAACTCAATCACACTTCTGTGAAATCAAACTGTCCACTTAGAAAGCAACACTGATTGACAATCAATTTCACATGCTGTTGTGTAAATGGAATAGACAACAGGTGGAAATTATAGGCAATTAGCAAGACACCCCCAATAAAGGAGTTGTTCTGCAGGTGGTGACCACAGACCACTTCTCAGCTCCTATGCTTTCTGGCTGATGTTTTGGTCACTTTTGAAAGCTGGCGGTGCTTTCACTCTAGTGGTAGCATGAGACGGAGTCTACAACCCACACAAGTGGCTCAGGTAGTGCAGCTCATCCAGGATGGCACATCAATGTGAGGGGTGTAGTATTGTATGCTGGCGGTCGGGTTCCCGGCGACCAGCATACCGCCGCCAGGAGCCCAACCGCCGGCATACCGACAGTGTGGCGAGCGCAAATGAGCCCCTTGCGGGCTCGCTGCGCTCGCCACGCTGCGGGCACGGGGGCTATTTTATTCTCCCTCCAGGGGGGTCGTGGACCCCACAAGGGAGAATAAGTGTCGGTATGCCGGCTGTCGGGATCCCGGCGCCGGTATACTGTGCGCCGGGATCCCGACAGCCGGCATACTGAAGACCACCCCAATGCGAGCTGTGGCAAGAAGGTTTGCTGTGTCTGTCAGCGTAGTGTCCAGAGCATGGAGGCGCTACCAGGAGACAGGCCAGTACATCAGGAGACGTGGAGGAGGCCGTAGGAGGGCAACAGCCCAGCAGCAGGACCGCTACCTCCGCCTTTGTGCAAGGAGGAACAGGAGGAGCACTGCCAGAGCCCTGCAAAATGACCTCCAGCAAGCCACAAATGTGCATGTGTCTACTCAAACAATCAGAAACAGACTCCATGAGGGTGATATGAGGGCCCAACGTCCACAGGTGGGGGTTGTGCTTATAGCCCAACACCGTGCAGGACGTTTGGCATTTACCAGAGAACACCAAGATTGGCAAATTCGCCACTGGCGCCCTGTGCTCTTCACAGATGAAAGCATGTTCTCACTGAGCACATGTGACAGACGTGACAGAGTCTGGGGACGCCAAGGAGAACGTTCTGCTGCCTGCAACATCCTCCAGCATGACCGGTTTGGCAGTGGGTCAGTAATGGTGTGGGGTGGCATTTCTTTGGGGGGCAGCACAGCCCTCCATGTGCTCGCCAGAGGTAGCCTGACTGCCATTAGGTACCGAGATGAGATCCTCAGACCCCTTGTGAGAACATATGCTGGTGCGGTTGGCCCTGGGTTCCTCCTAATGCAAGACAATGCTAGACCTCAAGTGGCTGGAGTGTGTCAGCAGTTCCTGCAAGACGAAGGCACTGATGCTATGGACTAGCCCGCCCGTTCCGCAGACCTGAATCCAATTGAGCACATCTGGGACATCATGTCTCGCTCCATCCACCAACGCCACGTTGCACCACAGACTGTCCAGGAGTTGACGGATACTTTAGTCCAGGTCTGGGAGGAGATCCCTTAGGATACCATCCGCCACCTCATCAGGAGCATGCCCTGGCATTGTAGGGAGGTCATACAGGCACGTGGAGGCCACACACACTACTGAGCCTCATTTTGACTTGTTTTAAGGACATTACATCAAAGTTGGATCAGCCTGTAGTGTGTTTTTCCACTTTCATTTTGAGTGTGACTCCAAATCCAGACCTCCATGGGTTAATAAATTTGATTTCCATTGATCATTTTTGTGTGATTTTGTTGTCAGCACATTCAACTATGTAAAGAACAAAGTATTTAATAAGAATATTTCATTCATTCAGATCTAGGATGTGTTATTTTAGTGTTCCCTTTATTTTTTTGAGCAGTGTATATATACATATATATATATATATATATATATATACCCAGCGTAGCATTGTTCTGACTGCGGTATTGTGTGCTGGTCCCAATCCTCTCTGTGTCACTCCATTCGGGCTGTCTGGGGTTGTTTTGCTGTTTCACTATCTGTGTTGTCACTGCACTGTGTGTTCACTAACTGTGTGTTTTCTGCAATAAGAATGTGTGGGAAAAAGACTGTGTCCCTCATGTAACACTAAGTTTACACCTTCCCACAGGGTTCTCTCCTGTGTACACAATGTTATCTCCCTTCACAGAGTAGTAGTATTCAGGAACCTGAGTGGTTAGATTCATTCAACACCATGATGACTAACATTAACACAGAGTTGGTTACCGCCATACAGGAAAGGCAGATCATCAAACAATCTGTAGATGATTTCTTGGTTAAAGCTGCTGACCACAGACAGGCTCCTCAGCCTCCTCTGGTGGTCTCTCATAAACGCACACTCCCACAGGTGCTCCAGTCTGACTCTGATACTGACATGCCAGAGCTGGATCAGGGAGAGTTAGACGTGGATGATGACAATTCTCTGACCCCGGGGGCCGAGGCCCTGATTTATGCTATTAGAGAAGTCCTCAACATACCGGATAAAGAGTCAGAACCAGAAGAGGAATTGTTTTTTTAACGTAAAACCAAAATCCTCTGCCACCTTCCCCATGTCAAAGGAATGAAACTCCCTTACTAAAGAAGCGTGGGTCAATCCTGACAAGAAATTCCAAACTCTTAAACGGTTACTAAATTCCTTTTCTTCCTGAGGATAGGAAAGTATGGGAAAATCCACCATCTGTGGATACTTCAGTGTCCAGGCTGTCACGTAAAATTGTACTGACTGTACCTGGAGCTATCGCTCTCAAGGACCCAGCTGACCGCAAAATTGAGACTACTCTCAAATCTATTTATACTGCAGTGGGCGTAACTCAAAGGCCCACTATAGGTTGCGGCTGGATTTCCAGGACCATGGTAAAATGGTCTGATAATATAATAAGAGGGTTTGACTCCCTGTCTCAGGAAGAGATCTTTACACTACTGCATCATATCCAGGATGCTGCAAATTTTATGAGTGAGGCTATTAAAGAATTATGGAGCAAATGTATTAACCTGGAGAAGCCATAAGGAAGTGATAAACCAGTGAAAAGTACACAGTGATAAACACACCAGCCAATCAGCTCCAATATGCAAATGCGAGTTAGGAGCTGACTGGCTGGTGCGTTTATCACCTTGCACTTATCACTGGTTTATCACTTCCTTATGCCTTCTCCAGGTTAATACATCTGCCCCTATGTCTCATAAATGGCTGTACCACAGCTCTGGCGGTCTCGGCTCGCAGGGCTCTGTGGCTGCGAAACTGGTCAGCGGATGCTGATTCTAAGAAAGGTGTGGAGATTTTTTCATTTTACAGGGGATGATTTGTTTGTGTAAGAACTGAACAAGTGGATCTCTCAGGCGACGGCGGGTAAGTCTACATATCTGCCGTCGGCTCCACCTCCTGCTAGACGACCCTACCCTGGGCCCTCTCTGCAGTCCTTTCGTGTGGCCAGATTCAGAGGCACCTCAAATGCTGCTAGAGGAACTCGTGGTAAAGTCCCGTAAACCAGTGGCTACTGGATCTCTGGACCAGGCATCCAGATCCTCATCCACTAAGCCCTCCACGTGAAGGTTGGCCCCAGCAGCAGGACGAATTTCAGGTAGGTGCTCGCCTTCAACACTTCGCCCTTGTGTGGGCATAGTCCTGCCAGGATCCTTGGGTGAGGGGACCTCATATGCCAGGGGTACCGGTTGGAAATTCAAGCACTACCTCCTCCCAGATTCTTCAAGACAGGCTTACCAGCTTCACCCGTAGCAAGGGTTACCTTGCAAGACACCATTCAAAAACTACTACAAACAAAGGTTGTTGTCTCAGCTCCTCCTCCGTTGCACAACAGGGTTTTTTACTCCAGCCTTTTTGTTGTACCGAAACCGGACAGTTCGTTACGGTCCATCTTGAACCTAAAATCCTTTAACCCGTATCTATATGTGTTAAAATTCAAGATGGAGTTCCTGAGAGCGGTGGTCTCCGATCTAGAGGAGGGGGAGTACCTAGTGTCCCTGGATGTCAAGGATGCTTACCTTCAGGCTTGGGATGCTGTGACCCAGGGGGCCCAGTTCCAGGGGAAGTGGTCGAGTCAGGAATCTGCACACCCAGTAAATGTCCTGGAACTCAGGGCAATTTTCTAATGCTCTTCTGCAAGCCTCCTATTTCCTTCGGAATCTAGCCATCCAGGTGCAGCCGGACAACACCACGGTGGTGGCATACATAAACCAATAGTGTGGAACAATAAGCAGGGCCGTAATGCAAGAGGTGTCAAGGATACTCCTCTGGGCGGAGGCAAACGCAAGGGCCATCTCAGCCATATTCATTCCAGGCGTGGACAATTGAGAAGCGGATTTCCTCAGCTGGCACGACCTCAATCCGGGGGAATGGGGCCTTCACCCTCAGGTGTTTCAACAGCTGGTTCACCGATGGGACTGTCCGCAGACAGACCTGATGGCTTCTCATCTCAACAAGAAGTTCCGTCGTTACTGTTTCAGAACGAAGGATCCGCAGGCTGCGGCAGTGGACGCTCTGATGGCGCCGTGGACTTACCAGTTTGTATACCTGTTTCCTCCAATCCCTCTCATTCCCAGAGTTTTAAAAAGACTCGAAAGGGAAAGCGTTCTAGCAGTTCTCATTGCACCGGATTGCCCTTGAAGGGCCTGGTATGCAGACTTCCTGACCATGTCTCTGGAGGAACCCTGGCCTCTGCCGCTTCTCAAGGACCTTCTTCAACAAGGACCATTCATCTATGCAGACTTACTGCGGCTACGTTTGATGGCTTGATAGTTGAGAGGGAGATTTTAGCCAGAAAAGGTCTCTCTAATTTCCACTATGGTCTGGGCCCGTGAGTTGGTCATATCAAAACATTACCACCGTATCTGGAAATATGTTTTGTGGTGTGAGGGTAGAAAATATTCTCCTGCGGAGTTTCGACTGGGCCATTTTCTGCTCTTCCTGCAAGCAGGCGTGGATAATGGCCTAAGGTTGGGCTCCATCAAAGTTCAAATAAACAACTAGCGGTACTGCCGGAAGTACAGACATTCCTGAAAGGTGTTCTTCGCATTCAGCCACCTTTTGTCCCTCCCACGGCTCCATCGGATCTCAATGTGGTCTTGACCTTTCTCCAGTCGGACTGTTTTGAACCCTTGCAAAGTGTGGACTTTAAATATCTAACTTGGAAGACCGTCATGTTGCTGGCTTTGGCCTCTGCAAGACATGTGTCAGAATTGTGGGCCTTATCCTGTATTTCACGTGGGTAAGGCGGAACTCAGGATGTTTTGCCGACAGTGGTGTCTGCCTTTCACGTAAATCAGCCAATAGTGGTTCCAGTGTTGGCTGACACATTAGTTGCTCCAAAGTCCCTGGACGTTGTGAGGGATTTGAAATTTTATGTCAAGAGGACGGCTCGTCACAGGAAATCTGACTCGCTTTTTGTCCTTTAGGACACTACCAAAATTGGTCGTCCTGCTTCTAAGCAGTCAGTTGCTCATTGGCTCAGGTTGAACATTCAACAAACCTATTCTTAGGCAGCATTGCCGCTGCCGAGTTCTCTCCAGGCCCACTCCACGAGGTCAGTGGGTTCTTCCTGGGCGGCTGCCCGGGCATCTCGGCCGTACAGTTGTGCCATGCAGCTACTTGGTCTGGTTCGAACACGTTTATAAAGTTCTATAGGTTCGACACATTGGCCAGAGATGACCTTCAGTTTGGTCAGGCGGTTTTGCAGGGGTCTCAGTACTCTCCCACCCGTTCTGGGAGCTTTGGGACTTCCCCATGGTACTAATGTCATCCCAGTATCCACTAGGACTTTAGAGTAAATAGGAATTTAATACCTAACGGTAATTCCTTTTCTCGTAGTCCGTAGTGGATACTGGGCGCCCGCCTCAGTGCTTTGTGTTCCTGCTTACCTGGTTGTAAGTGTTCTTGGTTGGGTCTGCTGTTGCTGTCCCTGTTCCACGTTTGGTTAGCGTTGCTATCCTCTGTTATGGTTAGTGCTGCTTTCCTTTATTACTGTTGTGTGTTGGTTTTTACCTCACCGTTTTTGTAGTATTTCCTTCTCTCATGGTATGTCCGTCTCCTCAGCACAGTTTTCCTAGACTGAGTCTTGTGGAGGGGCATTGAGGGGAGGAGCCAGCAAACACTAATGATTTCTTAAAGTGCCAGGCTCCAATGGACCTGATCTATACCCCATAGTACTAATGTCATCCCAGTATCCACTATGGACTACGAGAAAAGGAATCACCGGTAGGTATTAAATTCCTATTTTCTTTGTAACCAATTGGTCAACATCAAACATTGGTAGAATGTGTATGCTCACTCAGTCTCTGGTTTCATCCAATCCTGATTGTTTGGTCTTATCAAAATATTTTTTTCATGTTCTGAAAAATCAGGAGACCAAATTACCAATCACCAGGCCAATTTAGAAATGCATTCGCTCCTGAGACTGGTTTTCCAGTTCTTATTCTATTTCATGTGTGTAAGTGGTAGCCGGTCTGCCAAAGAATGGAAGAGTGAGTTTAGTGACACAATCCTTTCAGCAGATGCAGATTCCAGAGACTGTGACAACAGCCTGGTGTGGAATTGGATCCCCGGAGGATTGGACAAGTATGCACCCAGTTTAAGCAGTAATCCCACCTATTTTCACAGACAGAAATCCTGAAAACATGACCTGTTGGGGGTACTTGAGGACTGTCACTAAAAGCCCCTGATATCGTCTGCTAACTTCTGATGGAGTCTGGGGCAATTTGTCACATTTAGCTGACCGATTCTCCAGATACGTCAATCTGAGAATCGCCACCAGTGATTTACGGGTTACTTCCGACATGGAATTTGCCACCACCAAGAGTTTTACTCGGCAATGCCACGCCTAATGTGACTCTTCGGTTCCGCTTTACCAGAATACACTTTACAAAACAGTAGCATGGGTCTCGCAAGGCGCAGGCATTAGAAAACGGAGATCAGAATGAAAGTTTAAATTTCAAGAATAAGAATACTTCAGAGCTTACAGTTAAAAAAAAAAGATATTTACAGAGTATAATTGATTATATTTAAAAATACACACAGATTACGATTTCAGAAAATAAAAAGATAAAGTTCAGACTGTGAATAGCGCTCAGCAGGACTGAATGATTGAAGGCCTAATAAGGTTTCTTCCCATAGATGGTAAAATGGAATTTGTTTATTGCCCACTTGTGGAAAACAGATATCAGATAGGACACAATGTACAATCACTGATTACCAGCAAGACTGGCACATATGATCAACACAGGGAAATGCAGTGTGCCCAGCACAGGATAAGCATAGAGAGTCTCTGTGGTAGTAGCAGTCTATCGGAAACAGGAGCCAATGGATATTTAGATGACATAATATGATGACACATAGCAGCAGGTAGTGTAGAGCCAGTATGGTGGAGCAATGCTGTAAATACCTAGCAGTAGATTAGAGTCTATGATAAGCACTCACTATGCATGACTAATGCTAGATGTAATAACGCACAGGAAGAGTGCCCCATAGTGTCACTGCTACACACTGGAGAGTATATGAAGATAATTAGTAGTAAAAAGGCAGGAACTTAGAACACCGCAGGAACACACTGGAGACTGGAAGTAGTGCTTTGCAATACTGGTTCGCACTTGAAGTATCTCGGGTATATGCCTGTGATAGTGGTCAGCAGGACTGGCCAGCTAATGGAGTAAACCAGGAATACACAGGAGACGGGTTGCTCAGGTGGACTGGCTGCTGACTGAAGTAAAACAGTTATGCTCAGGAAACTGAATAGCACTCAGCAGGACTGACTGGTGCTTGAAGGAACACAGCATTACACAGGAGACTGAATAGTGCTCAGCAGGACTGACTGGTGCTTGAAGGAACACAGCATTACACAGGAGACTGAATAGTGCTCAGCAGTACTGACTGGTGCTTGAAGGAACACAGCATTTCACAGGAGACTGAATAGTGCTCAGCAGTACTGACTGGTGCTTGAAGGAACACAGCATTACACAGGAGACTGAATAGTGCTTAGCAGTACTGACTGGTGCTTGAAGGAACAAAGCATTACACAGGAGACTGAATAGTGCTTAGCAGTACTGACTGGTGCTTGAAGGAACACAGCATTACACAGGAGACTGAATAGTGCTTAGCAGTACTGACTGGTGCATGAAGAAACAAAGCATTACACAGGAGACTGAATAGTGCTCAGCAGTACTGACTGGTGCTTGAAGGAACACAGCATTACACAGGAGACTGAATAGTGCTCAGCAGTACTGACTGGTGCTTGAAGGAACACAGCATTACACAGGAGACTGAATAGTGCTTAGCAGTACTGACTGGTGCATGAAGAAACACAGCATTACACAGGAGACTGAATAGCGCTCAGCAGAGGTTACTGGTGCTTGAAGCTATACACAGGAGTATGTGGATAGCGCTCAGCAGGACTGGCTAGCGCAGTGTTTGCCAACTTCAGTCCTCCAGGCATAGTAATAGTCCAGGTTTCAGTGATATCCATGCTTGAGCACAGATGGTTAAATAAAAATAACAGCGGTACAGATGTATCCATTTACATCTAGTCTCCCTGCACAGTAAACAGCCCTTCTATTCACTTCATGCCGTGATTTGGTAGTGCCGCCGTCTTTTCGCTTACCTTTTTCCATTAAAAGGCATCATATTCACATCACTAAGCAAATTCTGACGCACACACAGACTCTGTGTGCGACCACAGCTGTATCTGCATACGAAATGTTACGCTACAGTGTTTTCCTCTGTTTCCATGGATATCAATACTGTATGTTTGATAGTTCTTGGTTGTCCCAAGGACAGTCTGAAGTAGTAATAACAGGTGAAGGGCAGCACCAGGGTCCCATAACAGCATGGGCAGATGAAGTGTCAGTAGGACACTGATATGGCAGGTAGACCTGTTGCAACAGAACCACAGTGTCAGAGCTATTGGGGTTTGTGAATCAGGAACTGCGGCTTGGGGTTCAGTAATTAGCTGATTTTGAAAGAATTAGCTGAGCGGGCCGTATGAAAGTCCTTTTCATAAGTCTCTAGTAGGAGTACTGCGGCAGTGAGGCACGTCAGACCGACAGTAGAAGACTGGCCACTGGAGCATGGGTTCCCGCAAACGAACACCTGGGAGTCTCCGGAAGCAGAGAACTGTGAGGCAAGGATGAGACTAAAAGTCACTGAGGGAGCGAGGGTACAGCAGTTCGGCAATGCAGAGCAGAACAGTGATGCTGGCTGCGAATCCTGCGGCACTGGAGGAAAACAAGAAGCTGGATGCTATATAAGCTATACTTTGGAGCACAGATGAACAAACCCACACATTACTGTGTGAGAGACGTTGCACTGGCAATCTCTTACCCAGAAATCCTCTGTCTTATACCTTCAGGCAGAATTTCATTGGTCCTGCTGATCTTGCTGGTCATTGGGTCATTCAGGTCAGCTGACCCCATCCAAGATGGTGGCGTCCATCCCGCACCTCCGCAGCTGGAAGCTGCACAAAGGAACACTGCTGCCACTGCTCCCTGTCCCGCCCAGCCATGCCTGAAGCCTGCGCCCAACCCCCTCGAGGGGCCCTGCCTGAGTGTCCGGACGGGTAAGTGCCAGCACTCCCGCAATCCGCCCCGCCGGCCCGTGACACACAGGTTAAGTGCACAGTCTTGAATAAGATTAATGGATGTATCATCTGTACGTAGATGATAACTAAATCTAGATTTCTTCAGATCTCACCACCCCAAACGTTCAAAAGTTGAGTTATTACTCCCACAGAAGCTGCCTACTAGATATTTCTATATCTATAGACTTTCTCCTAAGCACCACTGCAATCTATTACGGATGCAACAATAAGACAAATTTTCCTTGCAGAACGATATCTTGTGCCAAAATATTTCCCACCTTGAAGCCGCAGCTCTGCGCTAGATCTGCCTCTCCCATTCACACCAATTATCTGCTCCCATTCCTAATTATAGGACTTTTTCCAAGGCAAAAGCACCTTGCCACGTGAGCGGTGATCGTGGTCCGTGCACCGTCTACTGAGACTCGCTCAGACTCGTGAACATTTCATTGCATACAGACATGAATTAGGCCCCGGGTGCCCTTAACCTCTTTTATCAAATTCCTGTTTCCCTACGGACTGTAAGCTTGTTAGCAAAGCCCTATTAACACTTTGTATTTGTTTTATTACTGTTTGTCCCCAGTTGTGAACTGCTTTGTATACTGGCGCCATATCAATGTTAATAAATTAATAAATATGGAGGATTTCCTTGTAATCTGACCAAATGTAATAGGTTGATTCTTGCAGAATAAATGCTAATGTTTTGTACCTCTGGCTATCTGCTTTATTCACCACTACATATGCATTTTCTAATGTCTTCTTATTACATGGAAGTCCTTTGTGCTCTATTTCTGATGCTCACATTACTGCAACGTTGTGCACCTCTCTGGGTATATCCCAATTTGTCCTTCTGCAAACTCTATGTGCTCATGTCATTGCTCTTATCATCTGAGCAGGGCATGCCCTACGCACACTCTGCAGAATAAAGCCTATTCTCTATAGCAGGCGTTTTCAACCAGTGTGCCGCGACCAATTGCAAGGTGTGCCGCGAAGCCAGAGCAGCTTCCTGCACCTTCAGAGTGAACTGTTGGCCCCGGCTCTTCTTAGAGGATCAGTCGTGCTCCGGCCGTGACCTATGCCTTGAAGACGCGGCGGTGTGATATCATAGGTCACAGCCGCCGCGTCTCACCACCCAGCCAGCCCACCCACCTGCATACACATCTTCAAGTTCCTGCCTGCATACAAAGCTTTCTTTGCCCACCCACATCCACACCTGCCCGACCGCCCACTGCTCATTATTCTCAGCACTCCACTATGAACAACCCCCCGCCAGTGAGGTACAGGGAGGAGGACAGCTGACCGGTAGGGGCTAATATTTGTTATTTTATTTCTCCTGTGGGGAACAATAGGATTTATGTGGGGAGTATAAGGATTTATGGGGGAACATTGTGAATAATTCATGTGGAGGGCAATAGGATTTATGTATTGAGCAACATGATTTATGTGGGGAGCAATGTGATTGTTTTTTCTGTGTAGGCCAATGTATGTGTGGATTTTTTTTTACTATGAGGGCCAATGTGCGTGTTTGTTTTTTTCTGTGGGGAACTGATGGTGCGCCTTGGCAATTTTAAAATATTGTTCGGTGTGCCGCGAGTAAAAAAAGGTTGAAAATCACTGCTCTATAGTATTACTTCCACAGAGTTCCTGCATAACACACAGTTACAGTCTCCAAACACTTGTTATTTCCCATACTTGCTCTTCACATACCACCTCATGATGAAAACAACCATTAACTACTGTACAACACAACATTATCTTCCACCAAAAATGTACAACGGGACAGAAGAAAAGTGAAGTCACTTGCACTTAGTCCTGCCCAATAACACAAATGACATTGGTCACTGCAACCTCTTTTTTCATACCTTGTCTCCGTATCCCATGTGAGTGAGATAATGAAAAGCAGGTTAGTATGTTAATAATACACCTCTTCATCAGTAAAATGAGCTTCATGGATTTCCACTAACAGACTGACAAACAAACAAACAGACACTTCGCCAGAAGTCATCTTCCCCTACACTCTATTATCATGGCTTCAGCAATACTCAAGTCTGAAGATGTGGCCTGTAGGAGCTATGATGACGAAACTTTATTGTATCACATGTTCTACTTGTCCACATCCATAAACTTGTCTGCTGCTGTGGTCACAAACATGGCGCTGGGGAAGAACTTCCAAGTAATGTGTCGGGATCCAGTATCCAGCTTCCTGACACTTACCTGTGAAATATGCATCCCTCATTGCGCTCCTACGGCTCTCTGGTGGCTGCATTCTGCTCCTTTGTGTGGATCGAGTATGTCCCTGGCATCCTCTCCGCTGCTCAGCCCGCTACCTATCTGGTGGGCGCAGCCATCTTCGATTAGTTCAGCTGATCGCTGAACCACCAATGGCACAACAGGACCCAGCCATTTAATCAAGACCACCAATCCCAGCACTGCAAAGGGGTATAAAAGGCCTTCCTGGTGGACTCACAAGTTGCCAGTGCAACATTGCTATACAGCCACATCTCCCAGTTTCTTATCTCTTTAAGCAGTCTTCTATTTCAGTACCACTCAGCCTGATTAACTTTGACATAAGTTCCAGCTTGGTCCGCAGCACTACTGGTTCCAGCCCAGCTACCAGTGTTACCAAATAGCTTGGTTAATACTGATACCAGTTCCAGCTTTGTCCACAGCGCTACCGGAACTAACTTCCCTGCATAGTGCGAGAGGCCCCAACTATAGAATCCTTCAAAAGTAGACTCAAGACTTTCCTTTTTACTCAAGCATTCCCATAAATGTCTCTTTAGTATCTCCATGCTTCTGTATTTTATGAAAAGCTGTTCTGTACTTCATGGTTTTCTGTACTATATTATGCTATGTATCTGTTAAGCACCTTGAGTCCTATTGGAGAAAGAGCGCTATATAAATAAAATTATTATTATTATTATTATTATTACTAGTTCCAGCCCAGCTATCAGCATTACCACCCAGCCTGGGTAATACTAACACCAGTTCCAGATTGGTCTGCAGCACTACTGGTTCCAGCCCAGCTATCAGCATTACCACCCAGCCTGGTTAATACTGACACTGGTTCCATCTTGATCTGCAGCACTACTGGTTCCAGCCCAGCTACCAGCATTACCACCCAGCCTGGGTAATACTAACACCAGTTCCATCTTGATCCGCAGCACTACTGGTTCCAGCATAACCAGTCCCAGCCTTGTAACCAGTTTAGCCAGTCCTAGCCAAGCACAACCAATCGCAGCCCGGCACCCAGCAAAACCGGTCACATCCCAGTAACCAGCTTAGGCAGTACTTAGCCCGGCATCCAGCAAAACTGCTATAATAACTTTAATGGCACACATATAGAGATCGCAAGGGTGAACTTATTGGTCTGACCACTCTCTGTGAAAAGGGCACGTAGAGCTGTTCGGTCTAGTGGGCGTGTAAGCCAACTTCAGTAGCATGCGGAGATGGGAAGCCTGTTTTGGATGGATCTTTTGCAACCAGCAAGGAGTGGGAGCATGTCCAGATAATGATGATAACAGTTGTGGCTACAGATGGAAAACCAGTGGACGGGATGGCATTCCACATGTAAGCAAAGGATGCACTATTCCAAAGGTAGAATGCTGCTGGTAATTAACAGTTATGGTTAAATGTTAAAGTACTTGAAATCAGCTGGCAAGATACACTGGAGTTGGTCAGATGAAGCTCTCAGGTAGAAGCACAATCAGGAGAGGGAGTCCCAGCAAAACCGAGATGCAGGCATATAAAAAGGCTGGTGAATTGAGGAGTAAGAGGCTTGTAATTAGTGCAGTGCAGCTGGAACCAATACTGGCTTGAGAGACAAATGTAACAGGTAATATCTGTAGCTTGGATTACTGAGGTTTAGCTGAATAGATGCACTGGGAACACTGGAGAAAACAGTTGCTTGAAAGGCTTTAGCAACACTGATGCTTGCAAAACGGAAACCCAGAAGTACTGAGGCACAGAGATATCCCTAAAATTTGCTGACCTACGAATTGCAGACCTACTGCTAAACAGGATCCAGGATTCAGCCTACTGCTAAACAGGATCCAGGATTCAGCCTAATGCTAAACAGGAGTAAGGATTCAGCCATGTGACTTATTGCTCTGGCAGTGAGTTAATGAACAGGAAAGGTTTACATAGGCCCTGCAGGTCACAGATTGACTGACATGGTCAGCTGAGGCAAGGAGCACTCTTGCAGGAGGAAATATGGTCAGCTGACAAGATCCAACATGGCAATGTCCATGCATCAGCTTCACAACACGAATGCAACAAGAAAACCTGAATTGCAGGACTGACAGCAAAGCTAAGTCACATGATGAAGTTCCAGAGTATGACACCCACATTGTTAGCATGTCGCCTTGGCCATGCTCTTATACCGAGTTCACTTCGGGGGACCAGGTATGCAAGTAAGTGCATAGAGAACTCATAAGGTGCTTACAAAAGTCTTTTCATAAAAGCACGCGGCACATCTAACATATAAAGTGCACAGTCTGCTTTTGGTTAATCAAATACACATTCTCCTCATTTCCTCTATAAATCAGACATTTATCTAATTTTGGTTTATAGTAAATACAATTCTATTACATTTTGACCACCCACTTAAGTAATCCATTCTATACGCAACACCGGCCGTGGACTTACCAGACTGAAAAACCAAATACATGTTTGAAGCCGAGTAAGAATAATCCTTTTTTCATGCTATGCTCATCACGTGTTGCAGTGCGTGGAATGAAATCTCTCTCCAACTTTTATTTCAACCAAGTAAAATATTCAAAAAGGTCACACAATGATGAGGTGGGGAACAGTCAGAGGATCAATTCCACATATATTGACTAAATGGATTTTAAATTACTGGAATGAATCATGCATTCAGTGAAAGTGTACTTGACATTTTTCTTGCATTGTTTTTATAAAAAACAAAGTCCTTTGGAATAGTTTATTTACTTTTTTTAACTATTGTTAAAATGTCAGAAACACAGCTCTGAATAAGCTTCATGAAACCAAAACCAGAATTTCGAGAGTGTTTTTGTAAAATGGAAAAATATATTTAAAGGAAAAATAAGATTTTACTCACCGGTAAATCTATTTCTCGTAGTCCGTAGTGGATGCTGGGAACTCCGTAAGGACCATGGGGAATAGCGGCTCCGCAGGAGACTGGGCACAACTAAAGAAAGCTTTAGGACTACCTGGTGTGCACTGGCTCCTCCCACTATGACCCTCCTCCAGACCTCAGTTAGGATACTGTGCCCGGAAGAGCTGACACAATAAGGAAGGATTTTGAATCCCGGGTAAGACTCATACCAGCCACACCAATCACACCGTATAACTCGTGATGCTATACCCAGTTAACAGTATGAATAACAACTGAGCCTCACCAACAGATGGCTCATAACAATAATCCTTTAGTTAAGCAATAACTATATACAAGTTTTGCAGACAATCCGCACTTGGGATGGGCGCCCAGCATCCACTACGGACTACGAGAAATAGATTTACCGGTGAGTAAAATCTTATTTTCTCTGACGTCCTAGTGGATGCTGGGAACTACGTAAGGACCATGGGGATTATACCAAAGCTCCCAAACGGGCGGGAGAGTGCGGATGACTCTGCAGCACCGAATGAGCAAACCAAGGTCCTCCTTAGCCAGGGTATCAAACTTGTAGAATCTTGCAAAAGTGTTTGAACCCAACCAAGTAGCAGCTCGGCAAAGTTGTAAAGCCGAGACCCCTCGGGCAGCCGCCCAAGAAGAGCCCACTTTCCTCGTGGAATGGGCCTTTACAGATTTAGGATGCGGCAGTCCAGCCGCAGAATGTGCAAGTTGAATCGTGGTACAGATCCAGCGAGCAATAGTCTGCTTAGAAGCAGGAGCACCCAGCTTGTTGGGTGCATACAGGATAAATAGCGAGTCAGTTTTTCTGACTCCAACCGTCCTGGAAACATATATTTTCAGGGCCCTGACTACGTCCAGCAACTTGGAGTACTCCAAGTCCCGAGTAGCCGCAGGCACCACAATAGGTTGGTTCACATGAAAAGCTGATACCACCTTAGGAAGGAATTGGGAACGCGTCCTCAATTCCGCCCTATCCACATGAAAAATCAGATAAGGGCTTTTGCATGACAAAGTCGCCAATTCTGATACACGCCTGGCCGACGCCAAGGTCAACAGCATGACCACTTTCCACGTGAGGTATTTTAGCTCCACGGTTTTAAGTGGCTCAAACCAATGCGACTTCAGGAAATCCAACACCACGTTGAGATCCCACGGTGCCACTGGAGGCACAAACGGGGGCTGAATATGCAGCACTCCCTTAACAAAAGTCTGAACTTCAGGCAGTGAAGCCAGTTCTTTTTGGAAGAAAATGGACAGAGCCGAAATCTGGACCTTTAATGGAACCCAATTTTAGGCCCATAGACACTCCTGACTGTAGGAAGTGCAGAAAACGACCCAGTTGAAATTCCTCCGTTGGGGCCTTTCTGGCCTCACACCAAGCAACATATTTTCGCCAAATACGGTGATAATGTGTTACGGTCACATCTTTCCTCGCCTTAATCAGCGTAGGAATGACTTCCTCCGGAATACCCTTTTCTTCTAGGATCCGGTGTTCAACCGCCATGCCGTCAAACGCAGCCGCGGTAAGTCTTGGAACAGACAGGGTCCCTGCTGCAGCAGGTCCTGTCTGAGCGGCAGAGGCCATGGGTCCTCTGAGATCATTTCTTGAAGTTCTGGGTACCAAGATCTTCTTGGCCAATCCGGAACCACGAGTATAGTTCGTACTCCTCTCTTTCTTATTATTCTCAGTACCTTGGGTATGAGAGGCAGAGGAGGGAACACATACACAGACTGGTACACCCACGGTGTTACCAGAGCGTCCACAGCTATCGCCTGAGGGTCCCTTGACCTGACGCAATATCTTTTTAGCTTTTTGTTGAGGCGGGACGCCATCATGTCCACCTGTGGCCTTTCCCACTGGTGTACAATCATTTGGAAGACTTCTGGATGAAGTCCCCACTCTCCTGGGTGGAGGTAGTGCCTGCTGAGGAAGTCTGCTTCCCAGTTGTCCACTCCCGGAATGAACACTGCTGACAGTGCTAACACGTGATTCTCCGCCCAACGGAGAATCCTTGTGGCTTCTGCCATCGCCATCCTGCTTCTTGTGCCGCCCTGTCGGTTTACATGGGCGACCGCCGTGATGTTGTCTGACTGAATCAGTACCGGCTGGTGTTGAAGCAGGGGCCTTGCCTGACTTAGGGCATTGTAAATGGCCCTTAGTTCCAGAATATTTATGTGTAGGGCAGTCTCCTGACTTGACCATAGTCCTTGGAAATTTCTTCCCTGAGTGACTGCCCCCCAGCCTCGAAGGCTGGCATCCGTGGTCACTAGGACCCAGTCCTGTATGCCGAATCTGCGGCCCTCTAGAAGATGAGCACTCTGCAGCCACCACAGTAGAGACACCCTGGCCCTTGGGGACAAGGTTATCAGCCGATGCATCTGAAGATGCGATCCGGACCACTTGTCCAGCAGATCCCACTGAAAGATTCTTGCATGGAACCTGCCGAATGGAATTGCTTCGTAAGAAGCTACCATCTTTCCCAGAACTCGCGTGCAGTGATGCACCGACACCTGTTTTGGTTTTAGGAGGTCTCTTACAAGAGATGACAACTCCCTGGCCTTCTTCTCCGGGAGAAACACTTTTTTCTGTTCTGTGTCCAGAACCATCCCCAGGAACAGTAGACGCCTTGTAGGAACCAGCTGCGACTTCGGGATATTCAGGATCCAGCCGTGCTGTTGTAGCACTGTCTGAGCTAGTGCTACTCCGATCAACAACTGTTCCCAGGACCTCGCCTTTATAAGGAGATCGTCTAAGTACGGGATAATTATGACTCCCTTTTTTCGAAGGAGTATCATCATTTCTGCCATTAACTTGGTAAATACCCTCGGTGCCGTGGACAGACCAAACGGCAACGTCTGGAATTGGTAATGACAGTCCTGTACCACAAATCTGAGGTACTCCTGGTGAGGAGGGTAAATGGGGACATGCAGGTAAGCATCCTTGATGTCCAGTGATACCATGTAATCCCCCTCGTCCAGGCTCGCAATAACCGCTCTGAGCGATTCCATTTTGAACTTGAACCTTCTTATGTAAGTGTTCAGTGATTTTAGATTTAAAATGGGTCTCACCGAACCGTCCGGTTTCGGTACCACAAACAACGTGGAATAATAACCCCTTCCCTGTTGCAGGAGGGGTACCTTGATTATCACCTGCTGAGAGTACAGCTTGTGAATTGCCTCCAGCACTGCCTCCCTGTCTAGGGGAGTTGTTGGCAAAGCTGATTTGAGGAAACGGCGAGTGGGAGACGTCTCGAATTCCAGCTTGTAACCCTGAGATACCACTTGTAGAATCCAGGAATCTACCTGTGGGCGAGCCCACTGGTCGCTGAAGTTCCGGAGACGGGCCCCCACCGCACCTGGCTCCGCCTGTGGAGCCCCAGCGTCATGCGGTGGACTTAGAGGAAGCGGGAGAGGGCTTTTGCTCCTGGGAACTGGCTGTATGGTGCAGCTTTTTCCCCCTGCCTCTGGGCAGAAAGGACGCGCCTTTAACCCGCTTGCCTTTCTGTGGCCGAAAGGACTGTACCTGATAATACGGTGCTTTCTTTGGCTGTGAGGGAACATGGGGTAAAAATGTCGACTTTCCAGCAGTTGCTGTGGAGACAAGGTCCGAGAGACCCTCCCCAAACAATTCCTCACCTTTGTAAGGCAAAACCTCCATGTGCCTTTTAGAATCTGCATCACCTGTCCATTGCCGGGTCCACAATACCCTCCTGGCAGATATGGACATTGCATTTACTCTAGATGCCAGCCGGCAAATATCCCTCTGGGCATCTCTCATATATAAGAGTGCATCCTTAATATGCTCTATGTTTAGCAATATAGTGTCCCTGTCCAGGGTATCAATGTTATCAGACAGGGAATCTGACCACGCGGCTGCAGCACTGCACATCCATGCTGAAGCAATAGCCGGTCGCAGTATAAAACCTGAGTGTGTATACACAGACTTCAGGATAGCCCCCTGCTTTCTATCTGCAGGCTCCTTTAGGGCGGCCGTATCCGGAGACGGTAGTGCCACCTTTTTTTACAAGCGTGTGAGCGCTTTATCCACCCTAGGGGATGTCTCCCAACGTGACCTATCCTCTGGCGGGAAAGGGTACGCCATTAGTAATCTTTTAGAAATCACCAGTTTCTTATCGGGGGAAGCCCACGCTTCATCACACACTTCATTCAACTCATCAGATGGGGGAAAAACCACTGGTTGCTTTTTCTCCCCAAACATAATACCCATTTTTGTGGTACCTGGGTAAAGATCAGAAATGTGCAACACATCTTTCATTGCCGTAATCATGTAACGGATGGCCCTATTGGAATGTACCGTGGTCTCACCGTCGTCGACACTGGAGTCAGTATCCGTGTCGACGTCTGTATCTGCCATCTGCGGTAGCGGGCGTTTTAGGGCCCCCGATGGCTTTTGAGACGCCTGGGCAGACACGGGCTGAGAAGCCGGCTGTCCCACATCTGTCATGTCGTCAAACCTTTTGTGTAAGGAGTTGACACTGTCACGTACTTCCTTCCACATATCCATCCACTCAGGTGTCGACCCCGCAGGGGGTGACATCACATTTATCGGCCCCTGCTCCGCCTCCACATAAGCCTCCTCATCAAACATGTCGACACAGCCGTACCGACACACCGCGCACACACACAGGGAATGCTCTGACTGAGGACAGGACCCCACAAAGCCCTTTGGGGAGACAGAGAGAGAGTATGCCAGCACACACCAGAGCGCTATATAATGCCGGGATTTACACTACTCACAGTGATTTCCCTTATAGCTGCTTATTACACAGAATTGCGCCTAAATTTAGTGCCCCCCCTTCTCTTTTTTACCCTTATGTAGTCTGAAACTGCAGGGGAGAGCCTGGGAGCGATCCTTCCAGCGGAGCTGTGAGAGGAAATGGCGCCAGTGTGCTGAGGGAGATAGCCCCGCCCCTTTTTCGGCGGACTTCTCCCGCTTTTATTAAATTAATGTGGCAGGGGTATTTTACACATATATAGCCTAGTAAGCTATATTATGTGTGTTTGCCACCTGTAAGGTACTCAAATTGCTGTCCAGGGCGCCCCCCCCCCTCCCAGCGCCCTGCACCCATAGTGACCGGAGTGTGTGGTGTGCACAGGGAGCAATGGCGCACAGCTGCAGTGCTGTGCGCTACCTTAATGAAGACAGGAGTCTTCAGCCGCCGATTTTGAGGAAGATCTTCTTGCTTCTGGCTCTGCAAGAGGGACGGCGGCGCGGCTCCGGGACCGGACGATCATGGACGGGCCCAGTGTTCGATCCCTCTGGAGCTAATGGTGTCCAGCAGCCTAAGAAGCCCAAGCTAGCTGCAAGCAGGTAGGTTCGCTTCTCTCCCCTAAATCCCTCGTAGCAGTGAGTCTGTTGCCAGCAGATCTCACTGAAAATAAAAAACCTAAAATATACTTTCTTTTTCTAGGAGCTCAGGAGAGCCCCTAGTGTGCATCCAGCTCAGCCGGGCACAAAATTCTAACTGAGGTCTGGAGGAGGGTCATAGTGGGAGGAGCCAGTGCACACCAGGTAGTTCCAAAGCTTTCTTTAGTTGTGCCCAGTCTCCTGCGGAGCCGCTATTCCCCATGGTCCTTACGGAGTTCCCAGCATCCACTAGGACGTCAGAGAAAGTAATATTACTTTCATGGGTGTGCTGTGTAGAGATTAGCGATACTTACCGGTGAAAGCTCCGGAAGATCAGCCAGAAGTGATCATGACATTTCCCCCAGAACTGGAAGAACTGCTGGAGCCACCGGAAGTGCCGTACCAGGTAGTACCACTAGACCAGCAGGAACTTTGTCGAGATTCAATGATATCGACATGACATCAGTGTTGACGTGGTCATGAACAGCGATAAAATATACATCACCCGAACATTAGCATTGTGTCACTAGTCTAGATCATCGCCAAGAAATCCAATAATTAGATATATTTTCTTCTATTTCTTTTTGGTTAACTCCCTGTCATGTGGAAAGCCTTATTTGTTTTGTAGATAATGTCCTTTGTGTGGAAGACTTATACACTTTTCCACCAAAATGCCGAGTCCGAGCTGAGTTTTCGAACATGGTTCCAGACCCTGTTCACACCGTAGGCTAGACCCGGCATATTGGGATCAGGTCTGAACTGCGCATACGCCGCCGTCTCAGCCCTGCGATCGCCTCTACCTGATTGACAGGCAGTGGCGGTCGCTGGGCGGCCAGTGGCGTTTGGCCGCCGTTTAGGGGGCGCAGTCCGGGCAGCGCAGGTGTGCCCGGACCATTGGGGGAGCGGGCCGCGGCGGCTGCGTGACGTCACACGCAGCCACTACGACCCTCACAGCGACGAGTAGCTCCTGCCAGCGGGCAGAAGCTGCGCTGGCAGGAGCTACTCTTCCAGCACAAAAGCATCGCCGCTGTACAATCCTTTTGTACTTGTGCGGGAGGGTCGGGCCTGACATGTGGGGTGGACAAGCCCTGTGCTGGGCGTCCCCCCGCATGTCAATGTGACTGATTGTAGATGTGCTAAATTTAGCTCTTCTACGGTCAGTTCTGAATTAGGCCCATTGGTGGGTAGATCCTTTTAGACTGCACCCATGGCTGGGGACAGGGGGCGGGAAGTGTGGCTTGGAGTAGGATTCCACCAGGGTCCCAGAGCAAGTCCTGGTGATTTTTCCTAAAATTAAAGATTTTAGAAAAAATTAGACCTGCCCTGTAGGTGCGAGAAAAAAGAAGCAGTGATTTGTATGGAAATCACCGGGTCTCAGTTTCTCTCCTGCAATTGAATACCAAAACCCAGCAGCTGCAGGGTTTTTTTTTTTCCAGGTTCTTATATCTAGATCCTTAAGGCCTGAAGTCATGCCTTATCCTAATAGATGACTAATCCTATTATATTAGTTTTTCTACTTTTACGTGTATTTAGTACATGTACAAACTCTAAGGTAGGGCAGCACAGATGGTGTAATGGTTAGTATTACTGCCTCAAAGCACTAAGGTCATGGGTTTGATTCCCACCATAGCCCTAACTGTGTGGAGTTGTATATTCTCCCCGTACTTGTGTGGGTTTCCTCCGGGTACTCTGGTTTCCTCCCACAATCCAAAAATATACTGGTAGGTTAATTGGCTCCTAACTAATGAACCCTAGCATAAATCTGTGTGCGTGTATACGTGGTAGGGGATATAGATTGTAAGCTCCACTGGGGCAGGGACTGATGTGAATGGCCAAATATTCTCTGTAAAGCGCTGCAGAATATGTGGGCGCTATATAACTAACTGATAATAAATAATAAAATACGTAAGTTATTTTGAGACAGGGGGGAATTAAATTACATGCGAAGGGGGCAAAACAGCCATTGCCGCTGTTTTTCAACTCCAGCAGTGGGAGCCCGGTCCATCCCCTTCACACACGCGGCCGAATGTGGAACTCGCTAAAAAGTGCTCGCTGCCTATGGAGCAGCGAGCACTTCTGAGCAAAATCCCTGCTGCTGTAAAGTGAGGCAGTGTCAGGAGGATTCACCTGGTGAATCCTCTTGGCACCTAATTGAATTCCCCCCATAGGTCCTAATTTAGAGATGTACGCAAACTAGTTTGAGGATCTGTACATGCACCTGTTCTGTACTGCGCATGTGCAGATCTATTTCTGCAACAACAGTCGAGGGGCCCGCTACGCAGCAGAATGATTGACAGACTGCAGCAGTTTGGGGACGGGGAAGGCTGTCAGCTCCATTTTCTGGTTGTGCCAAGGCCAATGGATTGGCTGCACTGGCCCCGGCGGCATGAAAACAATGGTCATCCTGAGTAATCTGAGGGTTATTCAGATGGACGATGGTCAAGTAGATGATTCGATGCCGCGTCTTCAGACAAAGCAGCTGATCAGAGAAGCCGGCAGGAAGCGTCTGTTTCTACGGCATATCTCTAAGTAAGACCAATAGACAATGAAATGAATTGTGCTGCATGTGAGAACTGCGTCCATCTTATAGGGGAAGTGGAAGTTACCCATAAATTCAAATAAGATACTGGGAACACAGCAAACCACCACATTCTAGGTGATGCCCAAGCCACTGCTAAGTAGCTTTGCCCCCTTCCTTGCATCCCTTACTGGTACCCCCTAATGAAATAAATATTATATCTGTCCTATTCCTAAAAAAATAAAAATCTATGAACTGATAATTTAAAAATAATAATATTGGGCCTTATTTAGAGTTGGCTTCTTATACGGCTTCATAACAGTTTGACGAACATCGCCTGCCCGGTCATTCACATTGTGGGTGCATCCCCAAAGGATGTGTCCGCAAGATGAATGACAGCGGCGGGCGGTGGGTGAGTGGCAACGTGTTGGAGCGTGGTAGGCAAAACGGGGGCATCTTTGGACCGTTTTGAGGGCGGCTGCGTGATGTCACACGCAGCCATTACAACAAAAAAATAGTCCTGGATCACCTGCAGGCAGGCAGGGGTCGGCCTTAAATCGGTGCGTCCGCAATTAAATTGCAGAAGCATCGCAAGCCGGCACCACACACATGCTGGCCAGCTTTGCCCTGTGCTGGGCGGCTCCCAGCATGTGAGTAGATAGACGCAGATCTTGCTGCGGATGCAAGATCTGCGTCCATCTCTGAATAACCCCCTTTGTAGCTTATTAATTAAAAAGACTGCCCCAGTATTGTTCAAAATTAATTTATGTGCCCCCTTCATTTATTATATTAATATTTGCATCATTTTAATATTTATGATTCCCCATATTTTCCGTGGCATAATAGTTATTACATCCCTCTCTTCTTTTCTTGATCCACAGTAGTCTAATGGATTAAAAAACAAACACCTAACAAACGGACTGCTCACTAGAGTTAAAACAGTGACACAAATGATAGGCTGAAGGCTGAATAGTTCTGAGGGGATTGGTATGAAATACCTACAATCAAAATCCCGACGGTCAAAATCCCGACATGGACAAGATATCGACAAGGTTAAAATACCGACATGTAAAATGTCGAAAGGTCAAAATGCCGACATGAGGTTTTCATATTTTTTGCATGTCGACATAGGTAGACATGGACACCATATAAGTGTACCCGCGGCACACTATTATATCCCCCCCCCCCCCCCCCCCCCCAGGTCCACTGGGATGGTAAAGTATGAAGAAGTCGGTTTCAATGGAAAAAACATGAAAAAAATCATGTTGACATTTTACATGTCGGTATTTTGACCTTGTCATTATTTTAAATGTCGGTATTTTGTCCATGCCGGATTTTGACCTTGTTGGGATTTTGACCGTCGGTCAATTGCTGTCGGGATTTCGACCGTCTTGATTTTGATTGTCGGTAAATTGACTGCATCCCGTTCTGAGCAGGCCCAGAATCTAGGTTGCAGGAGGAGGAAGGCTGCGCAATAGATTACAGGCTGAATACAGTCCCAAGCAGTTTCGTTTGAGCTAAACATCTTCCTTAAATATCCTGTTAGTCGCGAGGGACCACAAGTACTGGTAGATGGTCCGTCCGACAGTCTGGGATATAGCTACCAAGGTTTTATGAGCATGGATGTAGGATGTGACCCACCTTTGCTGGCTCTAAAAGTATTGCTGAATTACTGGGGTCCACTGGGTGCTGGCAAAATGGCTGGAATCCTGGAAATCTTTTTTAATTGGGAAGGGGAAGTGGGAAATCTACTGCACTAGTATTATTAGGTAAATTGTTAAATGAAAAAAACCCATATTAAATCGGATTAGGGGGTGCTGCCACACAATATATTGTTGCCAATATTTAGTACATTATCCAAAAAGAAGAAAAAAAGAATTGGTCTTATAGTGGCGCACATACATAAATTGATACATTTATTAAAATATAACCTTTATTATATTTGCTTTCAAAGGCCTGTAACTGTGAAATATTAAAACCAATGACAAGTGAAAAGACAAAGGGGGTCATTCAGACGTGATCGCTCAGTAGCTATTTTTTGCAGCGCTGCAATTAGATAGTCGCCGCCTACAGGGGAGTGTATTTTAGCTGTGCAAGTGTGCGATCCCATGTGCAGCCGAGTGGTACAAAAAGAGTTTGTGCACTTTCTGAGTAGCTCAGGACTATCACTTCACTTTCACCGGAATTGACGTCAGACACCCGCCCTGCAAACGATTGGACACGCCTGTGTATTTCCTACCACTCCTAGAAAACGGGCAGTTGACCCCCAGAAACACCTTCTTCCTGTCAATCTCCTTGCGATCGGCTGTGCGAATGGATTCTTCGTAAAACCCATCGCCCAGCAACGATCCACTCTGTAGTCGTACGACGCGCCTGCATATTGCGGTGCACACGCATGCGCAGTTCTGACCTGATCGCAGCGAAAAAACCTAGGGTGCGATCAGGTCTAAATGACCCCCAAAGTGTAACATATAGTGTTAAAATCACACGCTATGCTCCATGTGTTGGCATTGTATTAATAAATTCTCATATTTTGGGTATTATAACCTCAAATATTATTTTCTGTGCCCTTAGATTGTATCAAATAAACTCCTCCAATACAAAGTTATGTCTCTCGTGTACTTCTTTATTCGTACGTATTTCTCTTACGTCCTAGAGGATGCTGGGGTCCATATTAGTACCACGGGTCCACCAGGAGCCATGGGCACTTTAAGAATTTAATAGTGTGGTCTGGCTCCTCCCTCTATGCCCCTCCTACCAGACTCAGCTTAGAAAATGTGCCTGGAGGAGCCGGTCACAGCTAGGGGAGCTCCTAGAGCTTCTTTGTTTTTTTTAAGAGTAATCAGGCACAGGGAGGCTGCTGGCAACAGCCTCCCTGCTTCGTGGGACTTAGGGGGGGGGGGAGTAGTGTCCAACCCTCTGAGGTTAATGGCCACTATCTCCGCTGACAGGACACTGAGCTCCTGAGGGTGATGATCGTTAGCCCCCGAAGCGATCGCTCACTCCCGCAGCATGCCGCCACCCCCTAACAGAGCCAGAAGATTGAGTTAGTGAGTGTGTCACCGGTGACCCGACAAGCGGGGAGCCGGTGTTTATGGCAGATACAGGGTTGTGGAGCACAGTACTAACACTGCACTCCGGAAGGTTTAGCGATACAGGTGCGGCGCTGTGAGGGGCACCCTGGACCAGCGCAATACCCTTACAACTGGTCACTCATGCTATCAGGTGCTTCGGTAACGCTGCTAGCGCCATTACCTCAGGCCAGTATAAATATTCAAAGTGCAGGAAGACGCACCATTTTGGGGGCGGAGCTTCTCCTCAGAGCGGACCCAGCAGCTTACCATCGCCATTTTCTCCGTGCAGACCCACACTCTGAGACGCTGACAGGGAGCGCTGTCCCTCCACGACTCCAGCTGTCCTGTGCGGTACCAAGGGGGTTGTAGAAGGGGGAAGAGACTGTCTATTAACTGTGTAGTTCTATTAAGGGTACACAGTCAGCGCCAGGCAATTATTCTATAACTGCCTACCAGGGCCGTAACTACGTGTGTGCCAAGTGGGCTTGGCACACAGCGCAGTTGCCCTGAGGGCGCACGGCCAGCGGCATGTAATGAGTCAAATTGACTCATTACATGCCGCCTCTGCTGTGTGCGCCGCGCTGTGGAGGGAGAAGAGGACCAGCGCCGGGCAGCGGAGAAGGAGGAGGAGGGAGGAGGAGCAGGGAGCCGCAGCAGCGCTATGTCATTGGTAGTAAGCGCCGCTGCAGCATCCCCCTCTCCTTCCGTATTGGCTGCCCGGCGCTGCTGTGGATGCTGGGATGCGGTTTCTCCATCCCAGCATCCACAGCAGCGCCGGGCAGCCAATACGGAAGGAGAGGGAGATGCTGCAGCGGCGCTTACTACCAATGACATAGCGCTGCTGCGGCTCCCTGCTCCCCCTCCCTCCTCCTCCTTCTCACCTCACTGCCTGCACCGAGGGAGCTGCACGAGGAGCCTGACTGCCAGCAGGGAGATGGTAAGTATATCTCTCTTTCTCTCTCTCTCTCTCAGGGGGTCACCGTCTGCCGCAATGTGTAAAAAGGGGGATGGCTGCCGCAATGTGTAAAAAGGGGGACTGGCTGTAAAAAGGGGGACTGGCTGCCGCAATGTGTAAAACGGGGGCCTGGCTGCCGCAATGTGTAAAAAGGGGGACTGGCTGCCGCAATGTGTAAAAAGGGGGACTGGCTGCCGCAATGTGTAAAGAGGGGGCCTGGCTGCCGCAATGTGTAAAAAGGGGGACTGGCTGCCGCAATGTGTAAAAAGGGGGCCTGGCTGCCGCAATGTGTAAAAAGGGGGACTGGCTGCCGCAATGTGTAAAAAGCGGGACTGTCTGCTGTAATGTGTAAAAAGGGGGACGCTGTCTGCTGTAATGTATAAAAGGGGCTCTACCTGGTGTAGTGGCGCTACTGTGCAGCGTAATTTGAATAATGTAGACTACTGTGCACCGTAGTATGAATTGCTATTATTTTGTGGCCACGCCCCTTCCCCGTGAAGCCACGCCCCTATACATTTTTCACGCGCCTACGGCGCGCGCTGCCCCTATCTTACATGGGGGGGCGCCACTGTCGTTTCTTGCACACAGCGCTAAAATGCCTAGTTACGGCACTGCTGCCTACTGAGGCGCTGTGTGTGCTGGCTCCAAGCTCTGTGTTTCTCTGAAGGTACTTGGGGAACTTTCTCACATAACCATGTCCAGGGACTCTGTGTCTTGTGCGGCAGAATATGTATCTTTTCCAGAGGAATCCATTCCATGTACACAGGAATGTAATATTTTGTCTCAGCCTTCCGAATCCGAGCCCCAGCGGGTAGCTTCTATTAGGGAATGATATCCCAGATTTCTACTAGGATTGCGCATTATGAGATGGAATCACAGATTTTAAAACATTCTATGGAGGTTTTGTCTGGTTCTGTCCCCACTGCCTCAAAATCCCCTGGTGTATCCAAGAAACGTGCGCTTGCTCAGATTATGCAAGTCGACACGGACACCGACTCTCACACGACAGAGGGTGATGCGGAGATGCGGGGGAGGGGAGCTGGGGGGGGTGAGGCTTCCCTGCCAAGAGGGGTGCAACTCATGATTGAGGCTATTAGGGATGTGTTACACATTACTGACAAACCACCTGAACAGGTAGAGGAGGCTTACTTTACAGACAATAAGAAAACCTCCCTGACCTTCCCTGCGTCTAAGGAATTAAACGCCTTATTGGAAAAATCCTGGAAAAATCCAGAGAAAACATTTCAGATCTCAAAGAGGGTTCTTGTGGCTTTTCCTTTCCCTGAGGATGATAGATAAAAGTGTGAAAAACCACCTATAGTAGACGCTTCTGTATCTATACTGTCTAAAAAGGTGGTTTTACCTGTCCCTGCGTCTACCGCTTTGAAGGAACCGGCAGACCGCAAGATTGAAACTACGCTCAAATCCATATACATTGCTTCAGGAGTGGCGTTAAGGCCCACTATTGCCTGTGCATGGATTTCTAAAGCCATAGTAAAGTGGTCAGGCACATTACAAGAGGACTTAGATTCTATGGTTAGAATTGACATTGAATTGTTTTTACATAACATACAGGATTCAGCAGGTTTCATGGTGGAGGTCATGAAGGACCTGGGTAATCTGACTGCAAGGACATCGTCCATGGCTATCTTAGCACGCAGGGGACTCTGGCTACGCCAATGGTCTGCAGACACGGAATCCAGAAGAAGTGTGGAGAACCTACCCTTCACAGGTTAGACGCTATTTGGGGAAGCATTGGATGTGTGTATTTCCATGGCAACCACTGGTAAGTCAACCTTTCTTCCCTCAGCCTCTCAGATGACGAAGAAACCTCTTTCTACGTCCTCTATGCAGTCCTTTTGGTCTGCAAAAGCTAAAAAGTCCAGGACTCCTACCACTTTCTTCAGAGGTGGGCGAGCAAAATTAAAAAAAACGGCACCTGTAGGTTCCCAAGACCAGAAACCTGCCTCTGTGTCCTCAAAATCTTCAGCATGACGGTGGACCTCCCTGCCTGGAGAACGGTGGGTGGGAGCGAGGCTTAGACGTTTCAGTCACGTCTGGGTGTCATCCGGTCTGGATCCCTGGGTACAGGATATTGTGTCCTAGGGGTACAAACTGGAGTTTCAAGAGCTCCCACCCCACAGGTTCTTCAAATCAGGCTTTCAAGCTTTGCTGACAGAAAGGGCTATCCTTCAGGTAGCCATTAAAAAATTGGAAAGGTCAGATGTAATTGTTCCAGTTCCACCTCATCTGGTAAACCAGGGTTACTATTCAAACCTATTTGTGATACCGAAACCGGATGGTTCGGTCAGGCTGATTTTTAACCTGAAGTCGCTAAACCCTTATCTGAGGGAATTCAAGTTCAAAATGGAGTCTCTGAGAGCAGTGATCTCAGGGCTTTAGGAGGGAGAGTTTCTGGTGTCCTTAGACATCAAGGATGCGTACCTCCACATTCCAATTTGGCCACCACACGAGGCTTATCTTAGATTTGCGCTGTTGGACTGTCACTATCAGTTCCAGGCACTGCCATTCGGCCTCTCCACAGCACCGAGGGTATTTACCAAGGTACTGGCAGAGATGATGATTCTCCTCCGCAGGCAGGGGGTGAATGTAATTCCTTATCTGGACGATCTGCTGATAAAGGCATCTTCCAGGGAGAGGTTGTTGCAGTCCATTGCTCTCATGATTGGACTGCTCAGGGAACATGGATGGATCCCGAATCTTCCCAAGTCACATTTGGAGCCGACAAGGAGATTGTCTTTCCTGGGGATGATCCTCGACACGGAAGTGTAGAGAAAGCGTTGGTGATCCAAACTATGGTCTGGGATGTCTTGAAGCCTTCCCGGTTATCGGTTCATCAGTGCATTCGCCTTCTGGGGAAGATGGTTGCCTCCTACGTAGCTCTTCAGTACGGAAGATTTCATGCACGGTCCTTCCAACTGGATCTCCTGGACAAGTGGTCGGGGGCTCATCTGCACATGCACCAGAGGATACGTCTGTCGCCAAAAGCCAGGAGTTCACTCCTGTGGTGGCTACAATTGCCTCACCTTCTAGAGGGCTGCAGGTTCGGGAATCAGAACTGGATCCTTCTAACCATGGATGCAAGTCTCAGAGGTTGGGACACAGTCACACAAGGGGAAACCTTCCAAGGAAGGTGGTCAAGTCTGGAATCCATTCTTCCAATCAACATTCTGGAACTAAGGGCCGTGTACAATGGTCTTATAAAAGCGGCACATCTTCTACAAGATTGGGCCATTCAGGTGCAGTCGGACAATGTAACGACGGTGGCCTACATAAACCGACAGGGTGGAACGAAGAGCAGAGCTGCAATGTCAGAGGTAAAAAGAATCCTCCTCTGGGCAGAAAGGCATGCGTTGGCGCTCTCAGCAATCTTCATTCCGGGAGTGGACAACTGGGAAGCGGACTTCCTCAGCAGACATGATCTCCATCCAGGAGAGTGGGGCCTCCATCCAGAGGTGTTCACGGAGATGACAAATCTTTAGGGTGTACCTCAAATAAAGATGGCCTCCCATCTAAACAAGAAGCTTCAGAGGTACTGTTCCAGGTTAAGAGACCCACAAGCAGTGTCGGTGGAAGCCCTGGTAACTCCGTGGGTGTTCCATTCAGTGTATGTGCTTCCTCCACTTCCACTCATTCCAAGGATTCTAAAACCCGTAAAGAGAACAAGAGTTCAGGCAATCCTCATTGCTCCGGACTGGCAAAGAAGGGCTTGGTACGCGGATCTCCTGGATCTACTGCTGGATCTGCTGCTGCCCGAGGCCTCTTCCTCTACGGGAGGACCTTCTGCAACAGGGGCTTATCAAGACTTACCATGGCTACGTTTGACGGCATGGAGGTTGAACGCCAGATATTAGCTCGGAAGGGCATTCCAAACAAGGTTATTCCTACCCTGATACAGGCTAGGAAAGGAGTAACGTCTAAACATTACCATCGCATTGGAAAAAGTATGTATCTTGGTGTGAATCCAAGGAGTTTCAACTGGGATGGTTTCTCCTCTTACTACAAGCAGGTGTGGATATGGGCCTGAGTTTGGGATCCATAAAGGTCCAGATTTTGGCCTTATCCATTTTCTTCCAGAGACAACTGGCTTCCCTGCCTGAGGTTCAGACTTTCTTGAAAGAGGTTCTGCACATCCAGCCTCCCTTTGTGCCACCTACGGTGCCCTAGGATCTTAATGTGGTGTTACAGTTCCTACAATCAGATTGGTTCGAGCCTCTACAGGAGGTTGAGGTCAAGTTTCTCAGGTGAAAGGCTGTCACTCTGTTGGCCTTAGCTTCTGCTAGATGAGTGTCGGAGTTGGGGGCTTTGTCTTGTTAAAGCCCCTACTTAATCTTCCATGAAGATAGAGCTGAGCTCCGGACATGTCAGCAGTTCCTTCCAAAGGTTGTGTCGGCTTTTCATATCAACCAACCTATTGTGGTGCCAGTTGCTACTGACTCCTCAATTTCGTCAAAGTTCTTGGATGTTGTAAGGGCTCTGAAAATCTATCTGAAGAGGACTGCTCGTCACAGAAAATCGGACTCTCTGTTTGTCCTGTATGAGCCCAAGAAAATTGGGTGTCCTGCATCTAAGCAGACTATCTCTCGCTGGATCAGGGTCACTATTCAGCATGCACATTCTACGGCAGGATTGTCATGTCCCAAATCTGTTAAGGCCCACTCTACTCGTCAGGTGGATTCTTCCTGGGTGGCTGCCCGGGGTGTCTTGGCTTTACAGCTTTGCCGAGCGGCTACTTGGTCTGGGTCGAACACGTTTGCTAAGTTCTACAAGTTCGATACTTTGGTCACTGAGGACCTAAGGTTTGGTCAGTCGGTTCTGCAGGAGCCTCCGCGCTCTCCCTCCCGTTCTGGGAGCTTTAGTACATCCCCATGTTACTAATATGGACCCCAGCATCCTCTAGCACGTAAGAGAAAATAGTATTTTAATTACATAGAAACATAGAATTTGACGGCAGATAAGAACCACTTGGCCCATGTAGTCTGCCCCCCCCCCTTTTTTTTTTATCCTTTAGGCAATCTCAACCCTTTTTGAACCTTAATTCTTTGTAAGGATATCCATATGCCTATCCCGTTCTGGGAGCTTTGGTACATCCCCATGGTACTAATGTGGACCCCAGCATCCTCTAGGACGTAAGAGAAAATAGGATTTTAATTACCTACTGGTAAATCCTTTTCTCGTAGTCTGTAGAGGATGCTGGGCGCCTGCCCAGCGCTTTGTGTTCCTGCAGTGGTTACTTGGTTAAGTACTGCTTTGTTCTTGGTTAAGTACTGTTTTGTTACTTGGTTAAGTATTCTTGTTCAGCAGTTGCTGAGTTTTCAAGCTGGTTAGCTTGGTTTGCCTTGTGTGTGTGAGCTGGTATGAAACTCGCCACTATCTGTTTATAGTCTTTCTCTCTAAGTTGTTTGTCTCCTCGGGCACAGTTTCTAGACTGAGAGTCTAGTAGGAGGGGCATAGAGGGATGACCCAGCCCACACTATTAAAGTCTTAAAGTGCCCATGGCTCCTGGTGGACCCGTCTATACCCCATGGTACTAATATGGACCCCAGTATCCTCTACGGACTACGAGAAAAGGATTTACCGGTAGGTAATTAAAATCCTATTTTTAATTCAAATTCACAAAGTGCAATATTTTATCTATAAATTCAATATTAGTCAGGTTCAATATTGGTCACGTTCAATATCAGTCAGAATAGTTCAATGAGCGTCATTGTCTGATCCTAAATGTATACAATCACAACTGTCCCTGTGCTAATTTTAGCTTGAAGATGCTAATAGATGGAACTAAATAGCTATGTTCATGTTCTTGATGTACTACTAATAATATCTCAATTGATTATCATGGGAAAAATAAGGACGAACAATAAATATGATGTTTTTTAATGAGCCTTACTACATATGGAAATCAATAGTACAGCAGAAAAAAAGAAACTCTCGTCTTTGGTGGGGGCACTCATTGAAAGATTATTTCATAAAATATAACTTTTATTTCTTATTATTAAAATACTATACCACAACCCAACACAAAGACATTGACATATACACATAAATTACCAAAAACCACACCCAAATTTTCGTGTGGAATAATATCACGTTGGGAGATGAATGCAATTAAGTCGTAGTTGATGGTATCAAAGTTAAAGATTATCAATATGATAAGCAGCTTTCTAACCCACAATTTCATAAGGATTATGGGGTAGTGTGGCTGATTAAGTGTTAATCCAAATTACATCAGTATGAAAGAATCAACTATCGGTACCTCAGCCATTTGTAATTGAAAATACCAATGTTGTAAAATACATAAGTCACAACCACAGTTTATAAGATCACATCCACTGTTTCATGTGGATCCTTTGGATAGTGTTACATATATCACAAGAGTTTGCAGTACAACAAATAACTCCCTATTGATTACGTGATGTGTTATCTCTTGTAGAGGGAGTAGCGAAATAATGTGGTACTATTCAAAATATAGGATACAAATGTCCACAGTGTAAGCAGAACTTAATACAGAATTGTCTTAGTACAAATACTATAAATTTACCCAGTGCAGTCTAGCGGTACGCATGAAATTGAAATTATTAAATTTCTGGCAGACATTTCCAGTATGGGTGTGGTTCGTTTTATCGACAGTATCTAGGTCGACAATGTTTAGGTCGACCACTATAGGTCGACAGTCACTAGGTCGACATGGATGGAAGGTCGACAGGGTTTCTAGGTCGACAGGTCTAAAGGTCGACATGAGGAATTTTTTTTTTGTGTGTCGTTTTCTTCGTAGAGTGACCGGGATCCCAAATTAGTGCACCGCGTCCCCTCGCATGGCTCGCTTCGCTCGCCATGCTTCGGGCATGGTGCCTTCGCTCCGCTACCGCTTCGCTCGGCACACTTTACCGTTCCAATCGTAGTCCACGCAGATCGTTAAGTATGAAAAAATCCCCCCCCCCCAAAAAAAATGTGAAAAACTCATGTCGACCTTTAGACCTGTCGACCTAGCACATGTCGACCTAGAAACCCTGTCGACCTTCCATCCATGTCGACCTAGTGACTGTCGACCTATAGTGGTCGACCTAAACATTGTCGACCTAGACACTGTCGATCTTCAGACCGGATCCCCTACAGTATATAGGGCTCCCTAATCCATATCTCAGGTATTAGAAAAATGCTCTCTATAATAAATTTCAATATAATTAAGCAGGAATACTGAATCTAAATCTAAACAGCCTTAGGCAGAAATGTATCCATTTTTTTTCCTCACATGTAACCATTGTATTGGTGTTGGGGGACAAATGAAACAATGTATAATCCATCCTGATACATCATATCATGAATGTGTAATTATTGCCTGGGTCTGGGGATATAGAGAGTCTCATCAGCTGTTTAAATATGTAATTTTATGGAGAGAAAAGAGAAAAAGGCACACCTATCATTGGTGCAGCGAGGCAGCATTTATACAGTGAATGAGCGTGCTCCGTCTGCATCTAAGGGTTAGAAACAGATAGAATGCTTCTGCTTTTGAAAAGATGACCCCGGACATCCTGATGTACCAGCACAGGAGGTCCTGTGAATCCTCATTAACAATGAGAGAGCATTGAAAAGGGAGTAAAAATATATAATAGGTCAGCAGAGTAAGTAAAGTGCACTAGTTTCCTAACGAGTGTAAACTGCTTCCTTGCATGTGTTAATACATTGATGCAAGGTGAGTGTTACTCTCTTTCCGCCCTATAGTGCCTGGAAAAGGTAGTTAGGTGATAGTGCTGGGACCCTAATGGTAGTAACGTTCCTGATGCCAATAGGTATTGCAGGATCCGTTACCCACCATGCGGTCCCACTAATTGTCACTTGAAAAGGGTAAAAGGTACCTGAGAGTGGTTATTGGATGATAGAGTATGCGATCCGGAATACACTGCGCTGGGTGTGCGGCGTCCCGTCTAGCAGGTGAACGGATGCCCGCCTCAGACAGCTGTTTCGCTTTTTGGCTTCCTCAGTGAGACATATGGAAATATCATGAACCAACGTTCTCAGCCTCTGCTGTCAATGTTATAGTATATAGGGGGTCATTCTGAGTTGATCGCTAGCTGCATTCGTTCGCTGTGCAGCGATGAGGCAAAAAAACGGCACTTCTCCGCGTGGCGTACTATTACAACGAACGATGTAGTTTTACACAGGGTCTAGCGATGCTTTTCAGTCGCACAGGCAGCCGCAGAGTGATTGACAGGAAGAGGGCGTTTCTGGATGTCAACTGACCGTTTTCAGGGAGTGTTCTGAAAAACGCAGGCGTGCCAGGAAAAACGCAGGCGTGGCTGGGCGAACGTAGGGCGTGTTTGTGATGTCAAATCAGGAACTGAATGGTCTGAAGTGATCGCAAGTGCTGAGTAGGTTTGAAGCTACTCTGAAACTGCACAAAATTATTTTGTAGCCGCTCTGCGATCCCTTCGTTCGCACTTCTGCTAAGCTAAAATACACTCCTAGTGGGTGGCGGCATAGTGTTTCCCTGGCTGCTAAAAACTGCTAGCGAGTGAACAACTCGGAATGACCACCATAGTGTTATCAGCAATCATACTCAGTCTCTGCAGTCAACGATACCAGCCTTATATTTTGGTTGGTTATGATGCAAATATGTCTGCTGTAAGCAGATATCACTGCTAATTAACTTTGTTATTTGATTTAATTGACTGCTGCTGGCTGATGGCCTATTTGAACAGCAGTATTAATAAAATATATTATATCTGCATCCATCAAAGTAAACACACAACATTCCTAATGATAATATATATCCTCTATTATTGATCTATAAATGTAAGGTCTCATTTCTAATCCCACACTGGGAGTTCTTATTCTCCTGATAATTAGTGGCTAACACCTCTCGCAGTGTTAATAGATGGATAACTGTGACCCTTGTAGTCCATTTATATTAGCACTCTGGGGGAACACTATATTATCAATACACTTAGATCATTTTGTTATAAGTGTATATATGTATGTATATATATATATATATATATATATATATATATATAAATAGCGGTAATGGCGGCACTCCACAGACTTCAAGTAAGTTTAAAACAGCTTGTACTTTATTGCGTCCAATAAATTTATTGGACGCAATAAAGTACAAGCTGTTTTAAACTTACTTGAAGTCTGTGGAGTGCCGCCATTACCGCTATTTGTATTTGGGTCTACTGAGGACTTATGGAAGGCACCGCAGCCCTGAATTGGAATTCCCCACAGTGAGTGCCGGGTTCTTTGGTATGTATATATATATATATATATATATATATATATATATATATATGCAATAAGCACTAGCCAGTTCGCAATGGTCTGTATTCTTATGATTCTGCTAAGCAACATACAATTGAATTTAAGGTATCAGGTATTCAGATGGTTTCCAGAGTATAAAAAGAAACAGTATCTTTAAGTTATGTTGCAATCCTCAAGTTGTTGCAGTATTGGCCACAGTGTATCCTGTAAAACTGCCTGTAACCAAATACTAAAGGTCCATACACATTAGACGATGTCGTTCTATGAGCGATGTCGTCTAATGTTTCCCCTAACGAGCCGGCCGATCGGCGGCCGACGGTACACACTGAACGATATGACCGCTCATATCGCTCAGTGACATCACGCCTCCGCCAACCGTGCATGCAGGTCCTGGACGACAGTCCAGATCCTGCATGCATACACTGCCGACAGCGACGATCGTTGCCGACCCGTGGGGCCGCGTATTGGTCATCGCTGGTGGCATACACACTTGCCGATAAAATGAGCGACGTCGCTCAGGGAGGGGGAATATGAGCGACGTCACTCATTTTATTGGCAAGTGTGTATGGGTCTTAAGGGGGATATTCAAGTCAGATGGGTGTCTGTTTTTTCCTATCTAATAGAAAGGAAAAAATAGACACCCAAACGACTTTTCAAACATTTGAATTCCCCCCCTAAATGTGTATGACGCTGCTCACACATAAACCACTATTGATATATTGTACTATTATCATGCTAATTAAACTTAAATGGTTTGAATATAGAGCATGCACTGTGGCTACAGTTCTCTATTCAGAATCCTATTGTGTCTGGAGTACATTTTATTGGGAAGACCCACTCAGATTACTAGTTGTATTTAGGGTATCAGATATTCAGATAGTATCAATCCAAAAGGAAACAGTAAATTTAAACTTGTTACAATTCTCATATTGTTGCAGTGTTATCCACAGTATGTTCTGTAGTGCTGCCTGTAACTAAATGCTGAATGTTTATGTCACTGCTCAGACATGGATGTGCTGTTATTATATTAATTGAACCTGATTGATTTCAAACGTATAGCATGCACTTGGACTGCGGTTATTATTCAGAGTCCTATTGTGTCAGTACACTTGTGGAAAGTACTATTCTAATTGCTACAGACATAATTATACAAGCACATATAAATAACACATGAGCACAGCATGTGACTCGCCGACGCGAGTCAGGGCTTTTTCAGGGCTTTTAACACTATACGATGCTGGAAATCTTGTTGCTTAAAGGACTAGCAGATGGAGATTTTCCTTAGTCGATAGGGCGTGGACACCATCAGTCCCACTCTAAGCTCAAAACGTGGGCCAAAGGGAGCACTGTGAGCTGGAGTGGCTGGGATGAATGGCCACTATAGGGCGCTGAAATATTTTAACTGGTTCTCTGACCATGGAGAATAGGAGATCTTACTTAGCCAATAAGGAGGGCATACCTTGAGTCGTGAATTGGGTGGCAGATACCAAGTGATATAAAGATTCCCAGTTTGGTGATACAACTCAGATATGCGATGCCGGCAGTAGTCAACGCAGCAGCCATGCTATTATTGTCCATCTGTGAACCACCCCCAATATCCAATTATGGCCCTCATCCTGAGTTGTTCGCTCGCTAGCTGCTTTTAGCAGCATTGTACACGCTAGGCCGCCGCCCTCTGGGAGTGTATCTTAGTTTAGCAGAATTGCGAACGAAAGATTAGCAGAACTGCTACTAAATATTTCCCTGCAGTTTCTGAGTAGCTCCAGACCTACTCCTAGATTGCGATCACCTCAGTCCGTTTAGTTCCTGGTTTGACGTCACAAACACGCCCTCCGTTTGGCCAACCACTCCTCCGTTTCTCCAGCCAATCCTGCGTTTTGGCCTGAGACGCCTGCATTTTTTAGCACACTCCCAGAAAATGCTCAGTTTCCGCCCAGAAACACCCACTTCCTGTCAATCACTCACCGATCAGCAGAGCGACTGAAAAGCGTCGCTCGGACCTGTGTAAAATTGCATAGTTTTGTGTGAAAATACTTAGCGCGTGCGCCCTGCGGCCCATACGCATGCGCAGAATCACCCATTTT
This sequence comes from Pseudophryne corroboree, assembly GCF_028390025.1. Taxonomy (NCBI): domain Eukaryota; kingdom Metazoa; phylum Chordata; class Amphibia; order Anura; family Myobatrachidae; genus Pseudophryne; species Pseudophryne corroboree. The sequence goes on along the minus strand of NC_086447.1, from coordinate 791,397,172 downwards.
TAGCCTGATCGCTCGCTGCCGTTTTCAGCAGAATAGCAAACAACTCGGAATGACCACCCATGTCCTTTTCATTGACTTGCATTCCCGTAATTTTATAACTTTGATTTATGTCTATGTTAACGTGGTGTCTTTCTTTTTTTTCAATTTATGTGCCCTGTATTTTTATATTTTCAACCATTATAAGACTTTTATTTTTTAAATCAAAACCCATAGGGGAATCTCTGGCAGTCTATTTCCACTTTCTACTTTATTTCACACTTTTTATTTTGGCAGTGTTTCTTTATTTTATAGTTCACACTATAGAAAGGAAAGAACAGCAGTAGGTAATTAGCAAATAATTAGCAGAAACCACTTTTATGGCACAAGTTGTAATGTCAGGAACCCAACATAAAGATTCATAGCGGACACAGGGGGTCATTCCGAGTTGATCGTAGCTGTGCTAAATTTAGCACAGCTACGATCATCTTCCCTAACATGCGGGGTGACGCTCAGCACAGGGCTAGTCAGCCCCGCATGTCAGTCCGGCCCCCCCCCCCCCATACAAATACAAAAGCATTGCACAGCGGCGATGCTTTTGTATTTGTGGAGTAACTCCTGGCCAGCGCAGTCCTGCGGCTGGCCGGGAGTTGATCGTCGCTGTCACTGGCCGCAGGCTGCGTGATACATCACGCAGCCGCTGCGGCCCGCCCCCCCCAACGGTCCGGCCACGCCTGCGTTGGCCGGACCGCGCCTCCCTAAACGGCGGCTTAACGCCGCCGTCCAGCCCCCTCCCGCCCTGCGACCGCCTCTGCCTGTCAATCAGGCAGAGGCGATCGCTACTGAATGATGCACTTCGGCTGTCCGGCATGCGCCGGCGCATGTGCAATTCTGACCCGATCGCTGCGATAAACTGCAGCGAGCGATCGGGTCGGAATGACCCCCAGAGGGGACTATTCAGAGATGGATGCAGATCTTGCGTCCATCTACTTACATGCTGGAGGCCCCCAAGCACACGGCAAGGCCGTCCAGCATGTGTGTGGCGCGGGCCCACAATACGTTCGCAATATATTTGCAAACACATCAATTAGAGGGCAACCCCTGCCTGCAGGCAGTCTGGCAAGATTTTTTTTCTCAGAACATCTGCGTGTGAAGTCACGCCTCCGTTGTCAAGACTGCGCCCACCAAACGCTGCACTGACCTCCCACCGACTGCCGCCGATGTCAATCACTATGCGATCATGTCATCCTGGGAAGCGATCGCATGGTGGAGGGTCACGCACGTACATTATAGCAGCGAACGCACTGCGCATTCGCACAGAGTGAGATGCATCCCACTGCTGCGATCGCCTCTGCCTGATTGACAGGCAGAGGTGGTCACGGGGTGAGGGGGTGGGGCGTGCCAGCAGCGTTTTAACGCTGTTAGGGGGTGCACGGTCCGGACAATACAGGCGTGTCCGGACCGTTGCTGGGGTGGGCCACCGCATCTGCGTGACGTCACACGCAGCCGCTGTGACCCAAAACATGGTGGGTGAGAAAGTATTGCCGCCGTGCGATGCTTTCGCACCTCTGCGGGAAGAGGGGATAGGGCTTGACATGCGGGGTGGACTAGCCCTGTGCTGGCGTCCGCCCGCATGTCAGAGGTTCTGATTGTAGATGCGCTAATTTTAGCACATCAACGATCAGCTCTGAATAATGCGCATTGCATCCAACTATTGGACCCAAATGCCAAACATCCACATCTGCCCAATTTGACCACACTTTGTACAAAGGTGAAATATGCCTTTGTGGTATGGTAACCTTGAAAACTTATGACTAGAGCTGGGTACACAATAGAGCGATGTTGGGTTAATTTTCTGTTATGTAACAACAAATTGCCTATATTGCTCAGTGTGTACGCTCCCGTGGTTATTAGCGACGGTTGCTGGGTTTGATGTGCTGCACGTCAAACCTAGCGATAACGCTAGTGCCTTAATTTATGGCAATGAAGGATGGAACAGTGATCGTTACATCTTTAATTAACTCATTCTTGTGCAATCCCCGCTCAATGGCATTCGTTCCGATGTCGGAACAAATGCCCGTCGCTCCAGTGTTTACCCAGCTTCAGGGTAAAAAGTAGAATTTGTGCTGAACTGTGAGAATAAAATAAAATAAGTCCCATAGCAATGTTACTGGTTTGTAGGAAATACATAGGTCAGGCCTGGCCAACCTGTGGCTCTCCAGCTGTTGTGAAACTACAATTCCCAGCATGCTTTGCCACAGTTTTGCTATTAGGGAATACTAAAAGTGTGGAAGAGCATGCTGGGATGTGTAGTTTCACAACAGCTGGAGAACCACAGGTTGGCCAGGCCTGACATAGGTAAATGGTGGTACTGCCCACACAATGTCTACCTTTATGTCAGCAGTAAAAACGTCTATTTTAACCATCTATTTTTTCTCTTTATTTTTAAAGCTCCCCTTTGGAACATGGTTTATTCATCACATAACATTTGCTTTGTTTTCCCTAGTTGGGGCTGTTTTGATGCATTGTGTCAATTTACTCTTTGACATAGGTTGTGTAGCTGTAAGCAGTGACAGAAGAAGGGTGATGGGCACAGAAACAGGTTAAAAGTGTTTGGTGATTGGGTGAATTTTAGGAACTTAGGGGTCTATGTACTAAGCCTTGAAAACAGATAAAGTGGATGGAGATAAAGTACCAGCCAATCAGCTCCTAGTTATCATGTTACAGGCTGTGTTTGAAAAATGACAGTTAGGAGCTGGTTGGTTCGGAATCTCCAAGGCTGTCCAGTGATTCTCAAACTATTTTCAATCACGGTGCCCTAGAGCATCAGAATTTTTTTCACGCCACCCCTAGGCCAAAAGTTTCTTATAAATTACATAAACAGACTGAATGTGGCTAAAGCATGGTCAGTAACCCTATTACTGCCGGCCTCTCGATGACTGCTCTTATGCTTGTTGCTGGCCATCCTGATGTCTCTTCGTCAGTGACATTTTCTCTTCCCTCAGACAAACGTTTCACCCACTGGTAAACCCACTGGTAAACTGCTGTTTTCCTCATAGTATTATCACCGAAGACAAAGACATGTCAGTGGTTCAGAGAAGGAAGCAGAGTGTACAAGGAATAAGGCATTAGTACAAATCCACAAGGCACATGAGGATGATCCAAACCAAAGTTAAACTGTATGTTTCATGCTACAATAGAAAAGACCTAGGTGCTTGGTCATGCTGGAACAGAAATCATCCCACCTTCAAGTGGATTATTGACTCAACTGTGGTCATCAGTGGACACTAACAACAGGTTTCTTTCAAAAATAAACTCAGTGGTTAGCATTGCTGCCTCATAGTGCCAGGCCATGAGTTTGATTCCAAACAGGGCCCTATATGGGTGGAGTTTAGTGTGTTTTCTGTGGGTGCTCCAGTTTCTACCGAAACAAACCAAAAACATCCTGTTAGGTAACCTGGCTTCTGACAAAATTAACCTGTGTGTGTTTATAAGGTAGAGGGCACCCTAATGATCTCGTTAACATACCTTATTACAATAATTATTGTTATCAAGGTAATTATTGGCCGCATACCAAATAAAAGTTTGCAAAGGCTTATCTGTAATGACTGGACCTCCTCGTCTACAAATATACACCTCTTGGTATATGTGTAACATGTCTTGGTAACCATTAGCCAGATGGATAAAGAAAAATACTTTCTTTATCTATCTGGCTAATGGAAGTGTTAACATACTACACCATTATGGTGCTATCTGTCGCATGTTTTTTTCCGGTTTCAGCACCACAGTACATAAAAGTCTGTGACTGTATGTTATGTACACTTATTATTTTACTGATTTGGCAATACATTTCTTTACACAAGTTTTTGGTGTTGTGTTACTACTAATACCATAGGGGCTTGTATAACTGGCACCCTATATATATATATATATATATATATATATATACACTGCTCAAAAAAATAAAGGGAACACTAAAATAACACATCCTAGATCTGAATGAATGAAATATTCTTATTAAATACTTTGTTCTTTACATAGTTGAATGTGCTTACAACAAAATCACACAAAAATTATCAATGGAAATCAAATTTATTAACCCATGGAGTTCTGGATTTGGAGTCACCCTCAAAATTAAAGTGGAAAAACACACTACATGCTGATCCAACTTTGATGTAATGTCCTTAAAACAAGTCAAAATGAGGCTCAGTAGTGTGTGTGGCCTCCACGTGCCTGTATGACCTCCCTACAACCCACACAAGTGGCTCAGGTAGTGCAGCTCATCCAGGATGGCACATCATTGCGAGCTGTGGCAAGAAGGTTTGCTGTGTCTGTCAGCGTAGTGTCCAGAGCATGGAGGCGCTACCAGGAGACAGGCCAGTACATCAGGAGACGTTGAGGAGGCCGTAGGAGGGCAACAACCCAGCAGCAGGACCGCTACCTCCGCCTTTGTGCAAGGAGGAACAGGAGGAGCACTGCTAGAGCCCTGCAAAATGACCTCCAGCAAGCCACAAATGTGCATGTGTCTACTCAAACGATCAGAAACAGACTCCATGAGGGTGGTATGAGAGCCCGACGTCCACAGGTGGGGGTTGTGCTTACAGCCAAACACCGTGCAGGACGTTTGGCATTTGCCAGAGAACACCAAGATTGGCAAATTCACCACTGGCGCCCTGTGCTCTTCACAGATGAAAGCAGGTTCTCACTAAGCACATGTGACAGATGTGACAGAGTCTGGAGACGCCAAGGAGAACGTTCTGCTGCCTGCAACATCCTCCAGCATGACCATTTTGCAGTGGGTCAGTAATGGTGTGGGGTGGCATTTCTTAGGGGGGCCGCACAGCCCTCCATGTGCTCGCCAGAGGTAGCCTGACTGCCATTAGGTACCGAGATGAGATCCTCAGACCCCTTGTGAGACCATATGCTGGTGCGGTTGGCCCTGGGTTCCTCCTAATGCAAGACAATGCTACACCTCATGTGGCTGGAGTGTGTCAGCAGTTCCTGCAAGACGAAGGCATTGATGCTATGGACTGGCCCGCCCATTCCCCAGACCTGAATCCAATTGAGCACATCTGGGACATCATGTCTCACTCCATCCACCAACGCTACGTTGCACCACAGACTGTCCAGGAGTTGGCGGATGCTTTAGTCCAGGTCTGGGAGGAGATCCCTGAGGAGACCATCCGCCACCTCATCAGGAGCATGCCCAGGCATTGTAGGGAGGTCATTCAGGCACGTGGAGGCCACACACACTACTGAGCCTCATTTTGACTTGTTTTAAGGACATTACATCAAAGTTGGATCAGCATGTAGTGTGTTTTTCCACTTTAATTTTGAGGAGGACTCCAAATCCAGACCTCCATGGGTTAATACATTTGATTTCCATTGATAATTTTTGTGTGATTTTGTTGTCAACACATTCAACTATGTAAAGAACAAAGTATTTAATAAGAACATTTCATTCATTCAGATCTAGGATGTGTTATTTTAGTGTTCCCTTTATTTTTTTGAGCAGTGTGTATATATATATATATATATAGCAGCCCATTGTAGCCTAAAAGAATGGCCTGGCAATGCATATTCAGTGCTCACTGATTATTTAGCACACCGGAGCTCTCCCTTCTTAAGGGGTTTACACACAGAGAGATCCGTGCTTAAAGTCTAAGCAATCTGACTATGAGTTTGTGTTGTTTATATCAAATGATGTGAAAGTGTATTTTATATGTTCTCTAGTATTAATTTTTATGGCGATGTTAAACTATGAATATAAGTAATCTCAAGTATAATGCGTCCCAGCTGTCCTGTTAAATAGCCGACGGCTGTTGATTTACATATGACTTTGGCTATATAAACCAGGTCTATCGTCTAACAAGCCAGCCTCCTGATGAAGTGTGATATGAAACGCGTTGGGGCGTGGCTTTCCAGACGCAGTGAGTTCTACCAAGCAACTGATCCGACTGCTCTCCCGGTGCGGTGTCCTGACGGGTCACTTCTTTTGTCTGAAGCCGGTGGTGCGGTGTTGAGGGCTCGGATGGCAGGCAGCGGTATGCAGTCTGTGCGGGTGGATTTTGAATAAACCATGTGGTAACCAGCGCACACTGTGAGCTATATGGTACGAGTCTTGTCTGACTTCTTTGCCTTGAATATATATATATATATTTTTTTTTTTTATGATGAACCTGTATAAAAAGAAATGTGCATCATCCTGCAAGGCTGTATAAGTTTCACTGACTCCTAGTTCAAATATGTTTACATAAAACATTCTCCTTTGCTTGTTCTATATAACAGATAGTAAAGGTCCAGCACACAGGCATATTTTATTTGTTTCATTGTTTTAAGCCCAGCATGAACACATAGTGACCAGTATTGTTGGGTTTTTGCCTCATTCCCAATAAAAGCAATAAAATTGCATCCATGTCTTTATTTTGCTTGTTCTCTGCCTGAGGGCTAAAGGTTGCTCAAAAGGCTTCTGGGGAAAAAAAAAACAAAACAAAGCGAAGAAGTAACAAAGAGAAAGGACCTTCAAATAATGCACTAAAAGGAAAAAAATACAGTAAAGTTGCATTGACTTTTATATGCATTGTTATTAACGCCTGTGTTCCTGAGAGCTTGGTCACATGGTGTTTCTCTGTCACTATACTTGTTGGTCATTGTTCTATGTGTTCACAGGTCTCTGCATTGTTGCCCTCTCCCTGCCCAGCATTTTATCCTCTCTGCTTTTTTCATCCTCTTGTTTGCAATCCCTTCATTACTGCCATGAATGTTAGCCCTTTGCTGAAGAGGTAGGCGCCGCGCTGCTGCTGGGAAAGTGTCCTGAAGGCTACCTGTCATTGTGAATCATTAAAGAAGGTAGAAAACAAGGGGTGGTTTATATTAGTGAGCAGATTTATCTTCACAACGTGCTTCCTGATCACAGCACACGTTTTATTAGATCCCGGTGTCACTGACATTCTCCATAGAGTGTATTAGAAGACAATGACTTGAGGCTGTGAAAAAAGGGGGGGAGATGCACTGAGCCTTGGAGAGTGATAAAGTGGAAAGAGATAAAGTACCAGCCAATCAGCTTTTAACTGCCATGTTAGTACATTTTCTCTTTCCACTTTATCTGTCTTCAGTGCTTAGTACGTCTGCCCCTAGGTGTGACTATTGCGTTTTATTTTTTATTTTTCAACCTCTGCACAGAGTCTGGTAAGCACACAAAAAAAGTAAAAACCAACATAAAATAAGTCCACAATAGTGCATACACATATATTATCTGAATAACCGAAGGATGAAATCATATGATCCAGTTAATAAGCAATAGGATCTTGGGTATAGGGAGAGACATTTAAAGCTGGCCTGTCTGAAAGAGGCTGAAAGGCGACTGTCACCGGCTTCTCAACAAGATCGTTGATGGTGAATTTGACCAATTGCTGGACTTCATCATTGACGAAGTGTGGTTTTATTTGTCTGGCAATGTAAATTTGCAAAATTCCCTGTATTGGTGTGCAGCTGTGTGAGAAACCACTACGCCACAACCAAATTTTGGTATGGTGTGCTGTTTCTAGGAATCACATCGTGGGACCAACTGTATCTCAGATTTTCCAACAAATTCTACACAAAGCTAACTGATAATGAGCGGGAGAACTGCTTCTTCCAACAGGACTTGTCACACCTCTCAGAATTTGCGGGCTCGTGTCCATAATGCTTTCACCAAGGAACAAACGGTCAGCAAATGTTTGTGGCCTCCCACATCCTCTGATTTATCTACAGTAAGTGTGATTTTTTTTCCTGTGGGGCTATTTAAAGAGGGTAGTTGACAACTCAAACCCGCCCTTTCCCCTCCCACACACACACTATGGATGAACAGACGGAGAATATTTAGTGTTATTGAAACAACTGACTTGACCGTTTTGCATACTCTGTACTGCAACATGATTACTCAAGCTCAGGGAGACCAATTCCAAGATACTTGTGGCACCAAGAAAAATAAAAGTAAATACTACAGTAGTTTCTTGTTTTTCTTTCCTTAACATACAATAATATGCAAATGTTTTAGGAAGGTGTGCTGTTAATAGTTTCTTTTTATCAATTAACAAAATGCAAAGTGAATGAACAGAAGAGAAACCTAAATCAAATCAATATTTGGTGTGACCACCCTTTGCCTTCACAACAGCATCAATTCTTCTAGGTACACTTGCAAAGTCAGGGATTTTGTAGGATTATAGTCAGATGTATGATTAACCAATCATACCAAACAGGTAATAATGAGTATCATTTTCATGTGTAGGTTGAAACACAGTCATTAACTGAAACAGAAACAGCTGTGTATGAGGCATAAAACTGGATGAGAAACAGCCAAATTCTGCTACAAAGATTATACACCATGGCAAGACTGAGCACAGCAACAAGACACGAGGTAGTTATACTGCATCAGCAAGGTCTCCCCCAGGCAAAGATTTCAAAGCAGACTGGGGTTTCAAGATGTGTTGTTCAAGCTCTTTTGAAGAAGCACAAAGAAACGGGCAATGCCGAGGACTGCAGGCGCAGTGGTTGGCCAAGGAAACTTAGTACATCAGATGAAAGACACATGCTTACTTCCCTTCAAAATAGTAAGATATCCAGTAGTGCAATCAGCTCAGTACTGGCAGAAACCAGTGGACCCAAGTGCACCCATCTACTGAAGGGAGAAGTCTGGCAAGTAGTGGTCTTCATTGAAGAACAGTGGCCAAAAAGCTATACCTTCGACGTGAAAACCATATTAAGCGACTCAACCATGCATGAAAAAATAGGAACTAGGCTGCAGAAAAATAGCAGTAGGTGCTCTGGACTGATGAACCAAAATGTGAAATATTTGGCTGTAACAGAAGGCAGTTTTTTCCACAGCTGCCTAAAACTTTTGCGCAGTACTGTATAAATGGTACCATACATTTTGCCACAAATTCATGTTTGTGGAGGGCTGGTTTTCAAGTGGCTCACCCTGTATTTAGTAGCATCAGGGCTAACAATTAACATTTCTAGATGGAGGGCGCAGGAGACCACTTCAGACTGGACGAAGTTTGAGGCAGACTAGAAAAAGGGTGGGTGGGGGAGGGGTGGGGGGCAGACTAGATTTGCTAAGTGGTTCTTATCTTCCATCAAATTATATTTTTCTATGAAACAGGCTACTTTTGTACCATTTATATAAATAAAACATCAACTGCTATCAGCGGTCTCCACATCACTCATAGGGAGCTTTACAATTGCAGTGTACATGTGATACCCCTCAAGGGGTATCATGTATTAGTCCATGCCCCTCACGCTACAGTAACACCAGGTCACGCCCCTCAACACTGTAATACTACCAGGCCACTCCCTTTACCCTTATAGTAGTACCAGGCCACAACCCACAATCCTGCAGTTGTACCAGGCCACGCCCCTGTAGTAATACCAGGCCAGGCGTGCCTGGTACTACTGCAATCAGTTGCAGAATATTACTTTTTTTTATATTAGACTACACTAAATTGCTTCCCCCATCAAGTGTTATTAACCACTTGCCTGGTGTGGTCACATCAGATGGGACCACACCAAACTAAGCTTTCCCTGACCACTGCTGCATCTAATATGACCAGGGGCTGCCAGCTGAAAATGTGGGGCCCAGGACTGACAAAATCCCCCCCCCTCCCCTATTTCTTTTTTGCTTCCTCTTTGGATGGTCAATCTCTCCTCTGCAACCTTTGCTCTAGGGTGCGGTATTCCACTGTGGCACTCCACCCCATGTAACATCGCACATGGTGATGTCACATATAGATGGAGCGCCGTGGACCTGCAGGCACACTGCTGTTGCGCAGCCCGGTGTGGCTCTCCAGGTATCAGCGATAGGAGCTCACGGTCCGCCAACCTTCATTATGAGATTAATGAGGAGAAAATTCTCATATTGATAAGTGGATAACTGGGTTGGGTAAGAGTGAGAACTAGACACCTATGAAGCCTTAAATACAAATACAAATATGGATTAAGTAAATAAGTTGTGTTGGAAATTAAAATACATACTATACGCTTCTCAAATATACAACGTTATAATTATTAACATTTGCTTTTATACTGATGTGTTCTCATATACCTTTCCTCTAGGCACGCCAAATAGCCCCTCTTGGCACACCAGGGTCCTTGCGACTTAGCTGCGGCAAGCGTCCTTTTTTTCAAAACTGGCATCTTACTCAATACACTAAAAACTATAGGAAGCAACAAAACTACATTGCTAGTGTATGCTGATCACTTGGGCTTGTGTGACTGGCACATCTGCGCAACAAAGTCGAAAATCTGTGTAAAAAGTGTCCTGCTGTGAGCGGCCGCGGCTCTTACACCACAGTTATTGCTGAATCTGCAGCTTTGTACATGAGTTGTATCCAGAGGTGTAGCTAGGTGCCATAGTGCCCGGAGCAAGGGTATATTTTGGCGCCCCCTCCCCTGTACTGAATTGGGGGCCTAGCCAATATGTGACGGCATGTTACATTTGAAAATAAAAAAATATTGAAAATTCCTAAACTGATGACAGGGCCGGTTCTAGACCTTGCGGAGCTCAGTGAGAACGTTTCTTTTGGCCCTATGTTTAAAATATGGACAGTGGGCACCTTAGGCACGCAACTAAAACATAGTGGCGTGGATTCATGGGAAGGGGCGTGGCCACATCATAGTACCAATTCACATTACACTGCACAGTATTGTCCGTTATTCACATATCACATTACATCACACAGTAGTAACCCTTATACATGTTATGCCACACAGTAGAGCCGCTTATACACGTTACACCACACAGTAGAGCCGCTTATACACATTACACCACACAGTAGAGTCGCTTATATACGTTATGCCACACAGTAGTTGCTTATACAAGTTACGCCACAGTAGAGCCCCTTATATGCGTTACACCACAGTAGAGCCCCTTATACACGTTACACCACAGTGGAACCACTATGGAAGTGGCTGCAATTAACTGTTTACTTGTTTAATTCAAATACAGTATTGAAGACTGGCGCCCAAGATGGCTGCCTCACCTTTTGTATGCTCCTGATCATCTCCATAAAACAGCTTAAATTCACCACAACTGACCTATGAATCATCATAAATATCCATGGACTTACCTTTAACTTGTACTACTCTACGCGGACATTTAATCAAAACCAACGGATTGCATTCCTGCGCTGAGATACACACTGAATTGAATCCTGGACTGAATCCTCTGCATATCTCCACTGAGAAATCCTTCAGTTTAGCAGCTGCTGTACTCTGCATTGGACATTACCCAGATAAGGTACTGTGGATTACAACCTATCTTTGGCTACATCCAGCCCCTCACTTAGACATCATCCACCTCTGTTCTCTGAGCACCAAATAACTGACTTATTGCATTAATCTACTAATATCAGTATATTCAGGCTCTGAATTGCTGAAGGCTCACTGTTTAAAATCAGGATCCATTTCCAGGACACGTTATCACTACTACCCCCACAAAAAAAAAAAATCTACTTCAAAGGCCTCTCACACTGAGACTTTTCACACCTACACAGTAGGAATTGACTTCTAACACCTTCCAAAAGACTGCCTATCCTAGGATAATTGACTAAATCAGCAGTTATTTTATTTATTACTTGCTTCAAACACACCCAATAGGTTATAGCAATAACTTTGTTCATATGCCATTATAATTTTGGATCACATACCGAATTGGGGGAAAACAATACACAAAAAGGAAAAAAAACAAAAAAAAAACAAAACACTGCTTTCTCTCCCTCTCTCATCATCATATGCAGCTCAAACTTATAGTAATCTGTCATTGATGACCAAATGTATACGTATTGCTCCAGCTTCATTCTTTCACTCCGCACACCACGTTCTGCAGTTCCTATCACACCATCACAGGCTTCTATTCTCCAATCCCTTGGCATTTTAAAAAGAAAACACTGGCGCATTCGTGGGAAGCGAGCAGGCCGGAAATGTATTTCCCCCGGTAACCATCTAAGTCCTTTGCCCACCTGCTCACCCTCATACTCAAAGAACAATCAAATAGAAGTGATACCCAAAAGACGGCCCTGTGTTTGGAAGGACAGAACTGTCAACTCTCACTTTGTGACCCCCATACCCAGAGCTCCTGCACTTAACATAAAGAAAACTAAAGGCCCTCTGGTATGCCCAATCAGGTCAGTCCTTTGTAATGCCAGATCTATAAGAAACAAGACTGCAACAATTGCTGACCTTATTGAATCTGCAGATCTAGCCTGTATTACAGAGACCTGGCTAGATGAAAATGCAGCACCTATATTGGAGGCTGCAGTACCAACAAACTACTCTGTCATCCACAACCCAAGACTGGACCGCAGGGGTGGCGGGGTGGCTATCTGCTTCAAAAAAGAACTTAAACTTAGGGTCCACCCTATTGAAACTACTCGCTCATTCGAGTGCATTGCTGCCCGGAGTTCGACAGGATTAGGTTTCAGAGTACTTCTCATTTACCGGCCACCTGGAGATGGAAAGATATTTCTACAAGAAATTGCAGACACTGTTGCTGGCCTGGTTCTGGAACATCAAAGATGGCTCATCCTCGGGGATTTCAATGCATGGGTGGATGATGAGCTCTCACGCCTTGGCCAAGACCTTCTGTGCACAATGAATGGTCTGGGCTTCACACAGGTCGTTCCCTCTGCCACACATAAAAGTGGTCACACTCTCGACCTTGTCTTTCAGATTGGATTAGAAGTCACTGACCTAAAAATAAACCCAGTCATCTGGTCAGACCACTACTCCCTCTGGTTCTCAGTTGCAACCCCTCAAATAAGATCTCTGCCCGTGGAGTTGACCAGGTATCGTCCAAGGAGGGGTATGACTCCCCAGGCTCTTGCAGCAAATCTGGATCTCTCTGCTATACTGGGTGCCTGTGAAGATCCCTGTTCCCTAGTCCGTTATTATAATAGGGATGTTATGGCTGCAATTGATGTTATCGCCCCTGTGCGTTTAAGACCTCGTAAACCACAACGTCAAGCTCCATGGTTCGACAACAGTGTTAGTGAGCTCAAGAAAAGGGGGCGTAGACTGGAAAGACGATGGAGGAAGACTAACCTTGTGGATGACAAAATAAAACTAATAAAGCATAACAAAGAATATCAATCGACAATCACTAGTAAGAAGGCACAGTTCCTGTCAAATGAGATCACAGCAGCAAACAATAGGCCAGCTCAGCTTTTCCGCACAGTGGAGATGCTTTGCAAGCCAGCATGCCTGCAGACTGATGAGACCCTCTCCCAGGCAAGATGCAACGAGTTTGCAAACTTCTTTGCAGATAAAATATCCACCATCCGGGCTGGAATCTCCACAGTGCCATCAAAGGAGTGCCAAACTACAAAGCCTGCCAATATAAGCTACCTGCCTTCATGGACCAGCTTTGACCCAGTGGATGTAAAGGACACTGCTGAAATTGCTCGAATTTTGCGTCCCACCACCTGTGATCTGGACCCAGCCTCAACCAATCTTCTAATAGGTTGTATGGATATAATTGGTCCTGTCTTTACAAAAATTGTTCAATGCTCTTTGCAGACAGGCATTTTTCCTGGACCCCTAAAGGAAGCAATTGTTAGACCGCTTCTTAAAAAACCTAATTTAGATCCCGACTGCATGACCAACTACAGACCGGTATCAAACCTTCCTTTCCTAGGAAAGGTTATTGAGAAAGTCGTTGCAAATCAACTGGAAACCCGCCTGACAACCCATGATATTTATGATCCATTTCAATCAGGATTCAGGAGAAGACATAGCACTGAAACAGCCCTGGTGTGTGTGTTAAATGATCTTCTGATGGCAAAAGACAGAGGTGACTGTTCAATATTAATCCTTCTGGATCTCTCGGCAGCATTTGATACCGTGGACCATGGGCTTCTGATTGAGCGACTGATACATTTCTGTGGTCTGGATGGCACAGTCCTAAGCTGGTTCAAATCATTTCTCACAGGCAGGTCACAGAGAGTATCATCTGGATTATACTCATCACCACCAGTGCCATTGCCATGTGGTGTCCCACAAGGTTCTATACTATCCCCCATGCTTTTTGCAGTATACATGCTCCCATTGGGCAAAATAATCAGGCGCCATGGCCTGGTCTACCACTGCTATGCAGATGATACACAACTGTACTTGTCCTTTGCTCCGGGCACTGATAACCCAATAGCAACCCTAAATGGCTGTCTAGCTGAACTACAGGAGTGGATGAGCGCCAGTTGGCTGCGACTGAACCCGGATAAAACAGAGGTCCTTTTGATACGACCGCAACATCAAAGAACAAGACTGCAGCATAGCCAACCAACTGGACTTACACTGGGGGATTCAGAATTACAGACCAGTGATCGTGTGCGGAATCTTGGCGTTGTCCTGGATGGTGGCTTGACACTTAAACATCAGATATCAGCCACAATCAAATCCTCATTCTTTCACCTGAGGAACATACCCAGAATCAAGCACTTAATTCCCTCAGATGACATGCCAAAAGTCATACATGCATTTGTATCATCTCGTTTAGACTACTGTAATGCCCTCTACCTTGGTCTACCAGCAAAAGAATTGCAACGCTTACAGCTGGTGCAAAACACAGCTGCCAGGCTATTAACCAACCAGCCCCGTTCTAGCCACATAACACCCATCCTCTACTCCCTTCACTGGCTGCCTGTAAGATGGCGAATCATCTTCAAGATTGGCTTACTGAGTTTCAAAGCATTACATGACCAAGGCCCAAGGTACCTGAAACAGCTTCTGACCCCATACTGCCCCACTCGATTACTGCGATCTGTAGATGAAGGACTTTTAGCAGTACCTAGAATCTACCGTAATTCATCTGGGGGTCGAACTTTTAGTCATGCGGCTCCGACTCTATGGAACTCACTTCCCCGCACAGTGCGAGAGGCCCCAACTATAGAATCCTTCAAAAGTAGACTCAAGACTTTTCTGTTTACTAAAGCATTTCCATAGTGTCCCTTTTAGTATCTTCATGCTTCTGTATTTTATGAAAATGTACTTCATTATTTTCTGTACTATATTATGCTATGTATCTGTTAAGCGCCTTGAGTCCTATTGGAGAAAGAGCGCTATATAAATAAAATTATTATTATTATTATTATTATTATTATTATTATTATTAAGAACACTACGTATGCCCCTAGTGACCTGACCTCACAACCCCCCCATTCCCTTAATGAAAATAATGCCCCAAATGTGACCTCCCAAGGACCTGATAATCCCCCAATCTCTCAATGAAAATAATTCCCAAAAACTGACCCCCTCCCCAGATCTGATAATCTCCCAATGCCTTAATGAAAATAATACCTCAGAACTGCCATCCCAGACCTGATAATTCCACTATGCCTCGATAAAAAAAAATGGCCCAGAATTGCCAAAGGGGCAAAGATAGCTGCTCCGCAGCAGCTTGAGGGGCAGAGACAGGTGCTGCAGCTGCCTCAGAGGCAGAGTGAGGGGCTACAGCAGCAGCTGGGGCAGAGAGCGGTGTTGCAGCATCAATGCAGAGAGAGGTGCTGCGGTGCAGCAGCAGCAGCTGCACAGCCACAAGCACACAGTGAGACATACAAAAAGGGCGGCAGAGCTCCAGCATGTGCCAGCTTTCAGTATCTACCGCTGTCGCCTCTGGCCTGCCCTGTTCCCTACCTAGTCTCAGAGTCTGAGTCAGTATGTGCCCCTCTGCGTCTCCTACTCCTACTCTGCCTGTACAGTGGTCTGCGGAATAGCGTGCGGGGAGGGGGGTGCACCCTCTAACTTTTCCGGTGCCAGGAGCTCGCGCTCCACTGGAGCCACCCTTGCTACACCCCTGGTTGTATCAGTTCCTGGCCCAGATTTATCAAGCCTTGGAAAGTGATAAATTGCACGGTGATAAAGTACCAGCCAATCAGCTACTAACTGTCATGTTAAAGGTTGTGTTTGAAAAATGACAGTTAGGATGGTACTTTATCACCGTGGAATTTATCACTCCACAAGGCATAATACATCTGGGCCTTTGAGATAAAAGTCACAACCTGGTGTTTTTGGTATATGGGGGGTAATTCTGAGTTGATCGCAGCAGCAAGTTTATTAGCAATTGGGCAAAACCATGTGCACTGCAGGGGAGGCAGATATAACATTTGCAGAGAGAGTTAGATTTGGGTGGGTTATTTTGTTTCTGTGCAGGGTAAATACTGGCTGCTTTATTTTTACACTGCAAATTAGATTGCAGTTTGAACACACCACACCCAAATCTAACTCTCTCTGCACATGTTATATCTGCCTCCCCTGCAGTGCACATGGTTTTGCCCAACTGCTAACAAAATTCCTGCTGCGATCAACTTGGAATTACCCCCATGGTGAGCAGCTTTGTATGTGGCTATGATTCCACTATATATTCAGATGGTGCTAGTGCAGAAGAAAGTGAAAAGCCTCGCACAGTGCAAGAGTCATTGCTAGCTCCAGTACAGAACAATCATTCCAGATATATAACCAGAAAGCTAGCACCATCTGGTGAGAGTAGGGAGATGGGACATCACATGCGCAGCCACAGAGGCAAATTTGGCAGTCCTAGGTTCAGAATATGGACCAAACCAATGGACCTGTGTGCACCGCACACCTGGCGCTCATGATAGATATCCACTGGACGTTATATAAATAAAAGGTAATAAATTACATGACACAACCTAAAGCAGTCATCACTACAAATTCACCACTAGGGGGAGACAAATGTTCATACAAATAATAAATAAGGGATTATTTACAAGCTAATATTTTGTAATACAGATATTTGTCCACCTACAGTAGCTTATATTTTGCTTTCGTAGAATGGAAGGTTTGGTTGGAAATGCACATGGCAGGAAGAGTAAATAAATATGTCATTTCAATATCCTCTCACTTCATAGACATAGACACACACACACACACACACACACACACACACACACACACACACACACACACACACACACACACACACACACATTACTTTTCCTTTATTTTATGTAATATAGGCAGTCCAGATTTACTGTTTCCTTCTTTCATGTTTATTAAAGGCATATATGAAAGTAAATGGAACATTATTTTAGGAACAAAAAACGGAATAGCTGAATATAATGAAGGTGTATGTTGCAAGTGTGATATTTATAGGATTACCATAGCATCCCGGTTTAAAGGGATAGTATGGTAAGCCTAGATATTTACATATTTGCACAATGCACAGCCTGCAGCCTCAGGCTCACTTCTTGTATTCAGAGGTGCCTGCCAACAGCAGAGAGTAAGTGGACACGTATATATTCACTAGGTGGACCAGCAAAGGCCACTACCGCAGATTATACTGAAAACACGTTGTGGATACAGTCAGAAGGCAGATTTGGGAGTCAAAGATTAATATGCATATTGTTTAAAGGGGGAATTCAATTAAATGTGATATTGAATAGCACCGGGAATGAGTGCCTGGAGATAGTCAATTAGTTGCATTGTGCCCAGCAATTAAGTCCGGAGAAGCAGGTTACCACGCCCAAAGAATGCAGTTTAGTCGCAGTAAATGGCATTCTCAGACTGTTAGCTCGGGCGGTAATCCTGAAACTCACATATCAACCCTGGTTTAGTCGGATTTCTGCTCGCACCTCAAGAGGGTGCGAGCCGAAATCCTCCAGTCTCAAGTTTACATCTTGGTTAATTGAACAGCTCCAGGCACTTATTCCCGGCGCCATTCACTAGCGTGTTTAATTGAATTCCCCCCCCCCCCCCCGCCCCAATGAGAACCCTAGAAAAATCTTGCTGTGAGATAGAGGATTAATGGAAACAGATTGTACCCTGTCATAAAAAGTGTTTATACTAAAGTTTAAGGAAAGCATTTAGCAGTTGTGATAATTTTTATGTTGCATTGAAATAATTGCCTGCACATGCTGAAAGTGAAGTTGCCATCTCAGTATTCTGATTTCATTACTCCCTAGGTCAGGCATTCCCAACCACGGTCCTCAAGGCACACCAACAGTGCAGGTTTTAGTGATATCCAGGCTTCAGCACAGATGGTTAAATCAAAATAACTGAGGTACTAATTAAGTCACCTGTGTTTAAGCCTGGATATCACTAAAACCAGGACTGTTAGTGTGCCTTGAGGACCGAGGTTGGGAAACACTGCCCTAGGTGCAGGGCCGTTTCTTGGGGCAGGCGAGCAGTGCAACCGCACTGGGCGCCCGCCACGGCACTAACTGTGGCTCCCTGCTTCCCCCTCCTATTTCTCCCTGAGCAACCCGCTCGGGGGGCGGAGTTTCATGGAATGACGCGGTTGCGTCGTTACGTCACGACGCAACCCCGTCACGATGCGAAATCCCCCCCCCCCCCCGAGCGGAGTACAGAGGGGGATCCAAGTTAGGAAGAGAAAAAGGCCGGCGCGAGGAGCGACTGGTGAGGCGGGCCGAAGAGCGGTAATCGCCTATGTGAGTATTCTCTCTCTCTCTCTCAATGTGTAAAATGGGGACACCTGCCTTAATCTGTGAAATGGGGACTCTTGCCTGCCGTAGTGTGGGGATTTAATGTATCAAGGGAATTGCGGTGTGTGGCATAATATGGTGCAGGGGGCATTACTGTGTGGGGCTTAATATGGTAGAATTTTTTTCTCCTGTGGTGGTCGTGATCTGTTGGAGCAGGGTCAAAAACTGGATTGTGAGGTAGTCTTTTCAGACGAGGCCATGCCCATTTAGATGAGGCCACACCCATTTAGATGAGGCCACGCCCCCTTGTCGGGTGCGCGCACGATTATTTTTTTTATCTAGGTGTGTGGGGGGGGGGGCACATTTTTTTATGTCATGGGGGGCGCATTTTTAAATCTCGCACTGGGAGCCAAATTGGCTAGAAACAGCCCTGCCTAGGTGTACATACTCAATGAACAGTTGTGTAAAACTGACCATATATACTCATGGTACTCACTTTAAACACTGAAAGGAACAAACATTCAGCATCCTGCACGTTTGTCAGCCTTTTGCTGTGCTCTTGCCGACCACAACTCACTATTTTGAGGCAGTTTGTGCAGTGTGCACTAGCAGAGTAACACACCACAGGTAACACACCACACAACTATCAGTCAATAAAAGTCTTGAGATTCTCCCATTTCACTGTATTGGAATCAATAGGTAGCTTTATTATCACTAATTCACCAATAGTGTGAGTAAAACCTGCACATGATTGGACGGGTGTAGTACGGGTGACCGCCGGTCTCCTGACCGCCGGTCACCTTACCGACGCCGGGATCCCGGCAGCATACTGACGCCGGGATCCCGGCGGGGAGGGGCGAGTGCAAGCCCCTTGCGGTCTCGCTGCGCTCGCCACGCTGCGGGCTCGGTGGCGACCTGCGGTCGCCACGGGTTCTATTCCCACTCTATGGGTGTCGTGGACACCCACGAGTGGAAATAGTCCCTGTTGGTCGGCATGCCGACCATCGGGATAGTGAGCCGTCGGGCTCACGGAGGAGGTCATGTGACTGTCGGTCAGCCGACCGGCGGTCACATGACTACCACCCGATTGGACAGATGGTGGAGGCATCCAATCACATACTACTCTTAAGCAGGACATATAACAGGTCAACTTTCATCTGGCTGGTTGGATTGAAAATCTGGAATGCTTGGGAGCAAATGACAATTAGCCATTTACATAGAAACAGGGTTGGGGAAAAAAAAAGTTTTTTTTAAAAAAACACCCAAAAATAAATAAATGCGTTTTTTGGTTTAAACAGGGTTTTTTTTGTTTAAACTAATTTTTTTTTTTTGCATTAACGTTTTAATGAAAACAAAATGTAATCCTGTTTGTTATAATATAGTGAAACATTGCTATGTATTAGAAACTTTGATCAACCATGTTTTAATGCTATCTAACATTAACAATCCAAAGTTATTAGGCTTTGATATGATTTATTTGAAATCGTTCAATAAAACCAATTTTAGACTAAATATAATTAAAACATGCAAAAGTACTTTTCAGAGAAATGCACAAACACAAAAAAAGAATTAGTTAAGCATTAGCACTGGATATGTCACTGGCATTAAACATTTTGAATAAAAACACTAGTTTAGATGCCTTTTCAGCTCCAAGTTTGTTTCGAAACTTTGAATGAACTAAACCAAAAGAAGAAAAAAATCTTTCTACACTAGCTGAAGATGATTGAACAGTCAGAAGTTGTTTAATAATGGGAAATACATTAGGATTAACTTTTTAAATTGCGCTCTTTTGGTTCGTCCACCATTCATAAGATGACACTTGCATTGATTCATTGAAAAATGATTCCTGGGGGTAAATTTACTAAGATGGGAGTTCTACTTAAGATGGGATGTTGACCATAGCAACCAATCAGATTCCAGGTACTATCTTCTAGAAGGTGCTAGATAAATGAGAAGCAGAATCTGATTGGTTGCTATGGGCAACATCCCATCTTAAATAGAACTTCCATCTTAGTTCTTAGGTGGTCATTCCGAGTTGTTCGCTCATTGCCGATTTTCGCTATGCTGCGATTTGCTGCTAAATGCGCATGCGCATGGTACGCAGTGCGCATACGCTTAGTTATTTAACTAAAAACTTAGCAATTTTGCTGTTGTTCGTGCGGCGCTTTTCAGTCGCACTGCTGATCGGTGGGTGATTGACAGGAAAGGGGCGTTTCTGGGTGGTAACTGAGCGTTTTCCGGGAGTGTGCTAAAAAACGCAGGCGTGCCAGGATAAAACGCAGGAGTGTCTGGAGAATCGGGGGAATGGCTGGCCGAATGCAGGGCGTGTTTGTGACGTCAAAGCAGGAACTAAACAGGCCGAGGTGATCGCAGTCTAGGAGTAGGTCTGGAGCTACTCAGAAACTGCAAGGAATTATTTAGTAGCAATTCTGCTAACCTTTCGTTCGCTATTCTGCTAAACTAAGATACACTCCCAGAGGGCGGCGGCCTAGCGTGTACAATGCTGCTAAAAGCAGCTAGCGAGTAAACAACTCGGAAAGACCACCTTAGTTCTTAGAGCTATGTTATATCTGTGTACAAATTTCCTTTTAATATTCTCATCTTCTGTCACATCCCATACATGTTTTTTAAGTTGTTTCCATAGATATACAACATAAGCAATAGAACATAAGTTTTTTTGTGCTTCATCAAGAGTCTCAGCGATAGGCTTCAAAATGCAAATCATATCTTGAACATTGGCCACTTTTGCTTGCACATTTCTGTCAATTTTGTTCTGATTATCTTCACAGATTTTTAGAAGTGTAGGCCAGTCTTTAATGTAAGCATCCAGACAATCCACTAAACTGTTCCAACGGGTTTCAGCTGGCATGATAAGTTTTGGAGCACCTGATTGCCTGTAGAGAGCATTTGCAAAATGGTTGTTTCGAAAATATTTAACAATATTGAGAACATGTTCTTTCAGGTTCGGAAACTGAGAGTTTAGCTAAGGGATTCAGAAGATGTGCCGAACAGCCATAGGTTATTACATTCATGTCTTCACGGTTTTCTAGCAAGTCACGCATCCGTGAAACATTAGGCGCATTATCTGTCACAACTGAACGCACAAAACACTTAAACTCTTCTTCACATTTCTTGATGCTACTAGATGCCATCTCTGCCAGGTATTCTGATGTATGTGGATTTCCTGATGTGTCCACAGCATCTACCAATTATGTATGCCCTTGTTGCAGATGTTACTGTTACGCACACTATTGGCACATTATGGACATTTGACCATCCATCCATCGATCCCTACACAAACAATTTTATTTTTTAACATTGAAGAACACTTGCTTTTTTCTTCCTTGTGTTCAGTAAAGAACCTCCTATTTCTTTTTATTTGGCGGATTATAACCAGGATGCAGTTGCTGCATTAGCTGGACAAATTGGGGGTGTTCCACACTGCAAAATGCAGTATTGGTAGTATACACAAATCGAGCTACTTGTATATCTAATGAATCTTTCTGTTCAGATGTAGTTTTTAGAACAAACAAATCCAATGAAGATAAAGTTGAATTAACTTTCTTTTTTTTGCTTAGTGGGTGCTCTGGTAATATTCCTGTGCTTGTTGACTTGCTACTTCTAAGTGAGACAGTGTCTGGAAAAAAAAAGCAAAAAAATATCTATAGTTCTTTTTTAGCATAAGAAGAACTGAAGTAAATTATACAAACTGTAGAATTGCTGTGTAAAAATGAATCATACCTTCATCATCACTATTGACTTCTTTGCATTTTGCTAAATGATTCTTCATTCTGTGGACTTGTGCTTCTATCTCATACCCACATTTCTTGCATTTGGCTCTACATCCTTTTCTGCTCTAATTTTTCATCTCCTCAAAAGGGAGCCAGACTAAAGGTGGGTACACACTGGTAGATATATCTGCCGATCAATTAATTGGCAGATATAACTATGGACGGATCGGGCAGTGTGTTGAGCATACACACTGCCCGATCCGTCGGGGACTGACATCATGAACTGGGCGGGCCTGTACACACGCCCGCCCAGTTCAGCTGTCAATCACCGCCTGCTACCGCAGCATGTGTACGGGCGGTCGGCCAATATAACGGTAGATATATTGGCTGTCGGCTGTGCTGCGGGGCCGAGGCAATACGTCTGTGAACGACGGAGTTCACAGATGTATCGCCCGTACACACTTGCCGACGGACCCGCGATATATTGGCCGTTCAAGAGAACGGCTGATATATCGGTCAGTGTGTACCCACCTTGTCTTTCTTTCTTCCACTCATCTCAATAGGACTGAAGGTTTTGAATTGAAGTAAACATGAAGAATAAACCATGAGACATTTTTCTGTGTATTGCCTGTTTAATGTGTTGGTGTTGTTTACTCTTTAAGACTGTGAGTGTTAACTGTGTTTTTTTCCTGTCCTATGGGAATGTTGGGGGAGAAGCTTGATGCTAGGCAGATTTAGCACCTCTCTTATCTGATTCACCTCCCTATATCTTTGCTGTGTGTGTTATTTACTGCATTGGTTCAGCTTACTTAAGCTGCCCATACACCTAAAGATTTATTGTCAGATCTGGCTGGTTGGAATGAAAATTTGGTAATGGATGGGAGCAAATGACAATTGACCATTTGCTCCCAAACATTGAAAAACAGACAAAAATGGTCAATCAGACAAATTGGGTAAATGCATTTGATTTAACCAATTTGTCTGAACGACCGTTTTGCTGTTGATGGCATTTAGAAGCAAATGGTCAATTGCTCTCATCCATTACCGGGTTTTCATTCCAACCAGCCAGATCTGACAATCAGTCTTTAGGTCTATGGGCAGCATTAGATGAAGGCCACAAGCAACAAGAATGTGGAATAATACAAGGGATTCCCTTACAATAGGCTTTTTTTTAAGAAGTCACAGTGTTGTGCCTGTAGTCACAGCATATTTAAAAAAAAAAGTGTTTTTTTTTTTTTTTTTTAAACCATTTGGTTTAAACCAGCCAACCCTGCATAGAAACATAGGATCTGACGGCAGATAAGAACCACTTGGCAGATCTAGTCTGTCCCTTTTCTACATTTTGGTAACCTCAACCCTATTTGATCCTTAGTTCTTTTGCTCCTGAATGCCGGAAAACAGGTGAAACCGGTCATTCAGTCAAGTTGGTTAAATCTATTTGATCTAAACCACTAATCTGAACGATCGTTTATGTAAATTTTCCAGTGTTTGGGAGCAAATTTCTGACTGTCATTTGCTCCCATACATTACCAGATTTTCATTCCAGCCAGTCAACTAGTTGGATGGTAGGAGGAAAGTTGGTCTGATGTATGGCCTGCTTTATTTGCACGTCCTGTCATTAGCTCTGTGTATGTTCAAGGAGGCTGAAGGACTCTAAGCTTAAGGTTCCTGAGACATCCAGCATTCAGTAAACATCAGGGACATTCTGAAATGGAGGTAATAGAGTGAGTACCAGGGGAGGGGCTATCTAGACATGGGTGTAGGTTGGTCGAAACTTTATAACTCATATATAGTATAAATAATCTTATAACTTACACTGCTGGAAGACGTACATTTTAAGTTATCGAAAAATCCTCAATAGTGTTTTTTTTCTCTTATAGGAGTGCAGTAAGTTCTGTATGCAACGTATTATTGTTATATCTACGATGCATTTTTAACAACAACTGAAACCTAATAGATAACAGCAACATGTGCATGTAATGAGAAGGTGCACTTTGGAAATGTTACTTTAACACTGAATGGTTGTCATGGGCAACTTCTCCACTGGCTGACTTCTACACTCTTTTCACTGCTTCATGAATAGACCCCTAAATCTGGACGGAAATCATAGCAAATATAAAAAGGGCAACTATAACTACTCCCTTCTATTGACAGTGGCTACAAAATAACACATATTGTTGGTGAATAAGTGGGGTATTTATGAAAGTATGGTGAGAGATAAAGTGCTAAACCAATCAGCTTCTAACTCTTATTTTACAGGCTGTGTTTGAAAAATGACAGGAGCTGATTAGTTAGTGCTATCTCTCTCTACTTTATCTCTCTCCATGCTTAAGATAAATACCCCCTTTAGCAGGGGTGTTTCAACAGAGGAGGGGGCCCGTGTGCAGGCTTCGGGTGGGCCCCCTCCTCTTAGCGGCGCTATGCCAGCATCCACTGCGCATGCACAGACTCCAGAAACATGGTGCCCGCCATGTTCCGGAGTCTAAATCTCTACTGCGCATGCACGGCGATTTTTGCATCACGGCTGCAGATCTGACGCGGGACACCGGAAAGGTATTTAATAAAAACAAGGGTGCAATATGAGCGGTGTGGGCCCCCCTGGACCCAGGGGCCCGTGTGCTTTGCACACATTACACCCATTATAGAAATGCCAATGCCCTTTAGTATTAAATATGTGAGTGACCTATAATTATATTTGGCCAGTTTATATAATTTGTAAACCCTATAGCTAACAGAACCATTGAACCAATATTCCCTGCATAAATGACACAATATACTCTTCAGTAGTGGGTAAATGGGGAGACAAGGTTACCAAGCTGAAACTAGGACATCTACACAAATCAAAGTCATTCTTATACAGTCAGTGACTCAAACCACTGACAAACTCCTCTGTAACGGTTACACACTGGCTCTGGCTTTGTAACAGTTACACTCTTGTTTGGGTGAAATGACTATTCTGAAACAACTTCTATGATTACACTGGTATTGAATGTCATTTTAGCTGGAGGGAATTTCATCTCGATTTTGTCTTATTTTCATTCAACTGCATGTGATACCAACATTGGCCACTTGGTGGAGATGTGCCTCTGCCAAAGCCCCAATACTAAGTCTGGTAGAGTAACCATGCCTTTGTGTAAAGGAATCTTAAAAAAATAAAATGAAAACTGTATTAACCCTCCATAAAGTGCTTTGGGAATAATGAAAGTTTTTGTTACACCTTCAATGTCCCTCGAGCATTGAAAACAGTTCAACCTGAATTAACAGGTTTATTTTGTTAAGGGAACTGAATGAGCTTGCACTTAAATTGCAGGCAGAATGCTTTTGAGCAAAAACTAAGAAAACTGGCCTCACCAGCACACACCAGTCCTTTATTTTTTTGACAAGGACATTGTTTTTAGCCTTACCGTAAATATAAATTAATATGGGAGTTAAATGCATTCATTTCCCAAAAAAGGACAATGTACCTAAATTGGCCCCTTTAACAACACAGTACGGTAATGTAACCCTGAGGGCCTATAATTATTCAATAATAGCGTTTTTCAGCCTTGTTCTACTTGTTATATGCTCAGGACACTGAATGCCATTAGAAGAGGACAATTAACTTGAGATAACTATACTTCAGAAGTTATTAGCCTGTCCTCTTCAGGAGCCATAAAATCTCAGGGACTGTTGGTCAGGGCATAGAGCTTAAAAGGTTTGCACATTTGGGATCTTAAAGGAAGGTGGGGTGGGTGGGGGGAGCGGTGCGCCATTTGTCCTGTGCTTTGAAGACACAATGACAGTGGTGGAGAGTGAAATGTGTCAGGATTGAGGGACGTGTGTGTGTGTGTGTGTGTGTGTGTATGTGTGTGTGTGTACCTCAGATTTCTCAAATTACACTGTTATATCTGCTAACAATTTATCGGATGAAGGATTTTACAAAAAAAAAAAACCTCTCATGGAAATAATTGCTTATATCAGAGGCTGGAAAAAGTGCCTTCCTTATGGACGTTGCAGGCAGTTAGGAACATAGTTTAATACACATTGGGGGTAATCTTCCTCGTTAGACGTTTGTCTGCAGATCCACTCTGTCAGTCCCTCCATTGGTTACCTGTATTCTACCCTATTCAATACAAAATACTTTTACGCACACACAAGGCCATTAACCAAACTACACCAACGTACATCACTTCGCTTATCTCAAAATATATCCCAACCCGACCTCTTCGCTCTTCACAAGATCTGCGTCTCTCATACACACTCATTACTCGCTCCCACTCACAATTGCAGGACTTTCATCAGGCTGCACCCACTCTGTGGAATGCCCTACCACGCACAATAAAACTCTCCTCTAGTCTCCAAACCTTCAAGCGTTCCCTGAAAACTCACCTCTTTAGGCAAGCTTATCACATTCCAGAACCGCCCACATAACTTTCATAGACCTTCCTATCAAATTGCATCCACTCTGTACAGTCCACACATATCCTCACGTCTTCTCATTCTTCACTTTCTCTTCCTCTTGACCCCGGTTCATCATTGCTGTATGACCATATCATACAGCCCACCAAGAACCTTTGCAATCTGGTGGACAACTATGCAATAGATAGCACCTATCCTCAGAGCCGGCCCTAACCAATATGATGCCCTAGGCAAGATTTTGGCTGGTGCCCCATAGCACCACCGCTGGTTCCCCCTAGCACCACCACTGGTTCTGCCTCTGACCTTCCACTTCTTTCCCAGCACCATCACCCCTCACCCATAGAAGTCCTTATTTTGGTGTTTGTGCCCCCTATATTTTAAATAGAAACAGTTCACACATTTGGCGCACAGCCCAAAAATGGGTGTGCTTTTGCTGGCAAGGGGCATGGCCACACAATAGTAACCCCAATTCAAATTACGCCACACAGTACTGCAACTTTATTCACATTTGATCATGCGATAGTGTCCATAATTCACATTACATTCCACAGTAGTATCACTTTACCTTATTAACGTTACTCCTCACAGTAGAGCCCCTTATTCACATTACATCACACTGAATTGTTCCTTATTCACATTACACCACACCCTATTGCTCTTTATTCACATTAGACGACACAGTAGTGCTCTTTCTATATGCAATGCCACATAGTAGAGCACCTTGTACACATAATGCCACACATTAGTAATGCATTTATACACATAATTCCGCACCGTAATGCCCCTTACACATTTGAGACACATTATTAATGTCCTTATAAACATAATGTGCCTTACACATTATGACAACCTTTATGAATGCCCTTTTACACATATTGTCCCTTACACATATGCCGCACATTATTAATGCCCTTATACACATAATGACACACATTGTGCCCCCTACACATTTGCTGCACATTATTAGTGCCCCTATACACATAATGACACACATAGTGCCCCTTAGACATATGTTGCACGTTATTAATGCATTTTTACATGACACACATAATGCTCCTTACACATATTCTGAACACTACTGCACAACCAACCAACTCACATACACACAGCACTCCCACTGCCGCTAACACTGTGCCTCTGCTTGGATACAGATGTGTCCTCATAATTCTTGCATCAATGCTAACGTTGGGCACCTTTTTTTAATGAAAATGCATCTTATTTGCATTGCTGTGTGGCTAGGATGCACAAGCTGCTTCTGCTGATTAAAATTATATGCAGCATGCCTATATACTGTGTGAGACTGTGGCTGTATCTGCATATGAAATTCTACATACAGAATATAGGCATGCCGCATATCATTTTAATCAGCAGAAGCTGCTGATGCCCCTAGGCATATCAAATGCCCTAGGCAATTGCCTAGTTTGCCTATGCCTATGGCCGGCTCTGCCTATCCTTGTGTATCCATGCCTATTTCCCTATAGATCAGAGCTGGCCAAACCAGTCCTCAAGATCTACCAACAGTTCACATTTTCCAGAACACCTAGCTGGTGCTCAGGTGTAGTCATTACTAATTAAGATGTGCTGCATTCATTCCTAACTGACAATTCTACAGATCTCCAGGAGGACTGGAAAACATGAACTGTTGGTAGATCTCGAGGACCGGTTTGGCCAGCCCTGCTATAGATTGTAAGCTTGCGAGCAGGGCCTTCCTACCTCTATGACTGTTTATTACCCAGTTTTGTTATATCATTGTTATTTCCAATTGTAAAGCGCAACGGAATTTGCTGCGCTATATAAGAAACTGTTAATAAAATAATAATACTGCTTTAAAAGCCTCTGCAAATGAATCACATTGCAGACTGGATTGCACGGTCAATATATGCTGCAAAATACAATATAAATTGAGAGTTGAACAACTTTATGGCTGCACTGAAAGTCTGGAAAAGAATTAATGCAGTGAAAAAGAAAGCAGCAAAAAAAACAACATACAGTTATTTGTAACAGAGTTTAATAAAAGGAAAAAACAAAACAATAAAAAAAAAAGAAAAGAAAAAAATTCTATATATATAGACACACCAAGATTCAACTAGGTTAGACCAAGATAAAGTTTTTAAAACTTTTATCTCCATATAAATACAGAAGTTCTTGCTTGGCTGGGATCATTGCAACAACTGACAGTGTCCTATATGTGCCTGAAGGAGTTAATGATCTGTTCTCTGAGCCCAGATAGCACAGACTAGGTTTATTTAGCCTGCAAACCAGCTGCACAATCTCCAGGGCGGGAGAGATAGGAAGCTTTGGGGGAGGGGATCAAGCTTGTCACTCATTAACAAGCCACTGCTGTGTGGAGGATGGGATATGGAGAGCTGGGTGCGGCATTGGGAAGGGGGGGATGCAGATTTTGCAAAGTTTTTTTTACTACTGAGGCAGGACTGCAAGGAAGTCTCAAATAGCATCATAGCAATGCAATGGGGGAGCCCTATTTTCTTAAGTTATTTATACAGCTCCAGCGTACTTAGGTTGCTCTTGACATACGGGTCCTATAAATGCCAAGAAAGGGTTCCGTTAGAGGAAAGTTCTATCTGACCAAGGCTAATATGAATGTATTTACAACTAAAATGTATTTATATGGTGACATCCATGAACTTGCAAAATTGTGGACCAGCTTGCAGCCAATCTATAAAACGCACTTGTAGAAAATGCTGATGCAAGGTGTGATCTACCAAACCTTTTAAAGAGAACAAGTGGAGAGGTTGCCTGTAGCAACCAGATTGTGAAATGTAGCATGTGCATTACTTTATGCAGAACAAAAAAAAAGTACAGTAGAGTGACTTCCTATGTGATTCTGTCCTAAGGAAGTAGGCCTGTAAGCCGTAAATAAGGCACTGTTGCTGCCTTCTGTCTCTGTGGTGTGCAGGGTTAATGCTGAGCCTCACACTTCCTGCTACGTGGTCAGCCTGCACATGCTGTGACTTCCACACACAGTGCTCTGTGCAGGCAGCCAGATGCTGAATTAACCTATCCTTGCAGATGTTGCTTTTGGAACAGTGTTCTGACATTAACCCCTTTCCTTGCCCACTATTTTCTATTTGGAATACATATTGTGCTTTTGCTGTTTGGCTCCATGATCTCTGTGCACCATGCATTGCCAGAGACCTCTACAAAAGAGCCTATTTTTGTGTGTGGATGTATTAGAATAGCAGCAGCTGGATAGTTTTTTTTGTAAATGTATTATTTGTAGTATGGAATATATAGAAATAATGAACAACCAATTATCTGTACTGCAGTTATGTAATAGATCTCCATTAAGCTTAACCTGTTTGCAGAAGTAAGGGCTGGCACAGATAGCCCATTAGGCGGTGCAGACTAAAACTTCTAGCTAATTGTGCCAGGACAAAGATGATGTGTTACACATACACAGGCAGAAACGCATGGCATTAGCAAGAGTCCTATGGGACTTCGTGTGTACGTACAATTCTATTCTCAAACCAGTGTGCAACAGATTGTGTTGACACTAAAGAACTGTGTTGTGTTTCAGTGATAATGGTTACAGCTAGTGTTTTGTGAACAGTCTGTCGGCTTTAAACGGGGTCACAAACTATTGTGAATACATCTATATTACTATAAATATATGAGAAATATGAAGAACTTTGGTAAGATAACACCTACTGCAGAACATCTGTTGTTTACTACTATTATGAACTTTGACAGACAATTGTTATATACATGTATTAACAGAGTGACCGTTTATTAAACACATGGAGTTTAAATATAATTTATGTACTCACTGGACTATTAAGTCCACTCGCTAAACATGTTCTGCAGCAGCTTTTGAAATGATCTGTCACTGATATTCCGTTAGTTTGTCCTATCGGGGCATGATTACAATTGTTTTCTACAGCACGTAAAACTGTTCTCACCACTTTGTGTATAATTTAAGGTCAATGGACAAAAAATGTGTGAGTCATGAGTGTGAATGCGGGGACACCCAAGGAAAGCTAGCCCTGTGTTTTTCCACACTCGAGTGCCCTAAGGAGGTCAAGTTCATCACTTAAGACAGACAACTTATCCAATAATCTTTTTTTATTTTTAAGAGGATTCGGTTCTAAATAAGACCGTGTCCAAATGAATGGCAGTTACCTTGACAGAAACCTTGCACAACATGTTTTTGTGGGGTGGGGGCTCTACTATAATAAACTTGCCCAACGGTAGAAAAGTTGCACACTGCCACATTATACAGTTGGCTAGTGGACTTGTGGCAGCATGTGGTTTTAATAAAGCTGGTGCGTGTTTTTGTACTTAGCAACA
Source organism: Pseudophryne corroboree (assembly GCF_028390025.1). Classification (NCBI taxonomy): domain Eukaryota; kingdom Metazoa; phylum Chordata; class Amphibia; order Anura; family Myobatrachidae; genus Pseudophryne; species Pseudophryne corroboree. The sequence goes on along the minus strand of NC_086447.1, from coordinate 791,366,328 downwards.
GATGAAATGGAGCAGAATGCTTTATGCAATTCCAATTTAATATAAAGTGTAAACCATGTTTTGCTCAGTCAGATATGCCCTCCCAGCCTTTCATATAGACTCAAGCTTCTATTGCTTGTGCTGTTAACTGTATTGTTGGTTCAAAGAAGAGCCTAGCAGCAAAGTTTTCCTGTGGAGAAATGCTTTTAAGGCCTAGCTGCAGCCTGTGTGTTCAAGCCTTGCCACAGCCTCTCATTCTGTGCTCTGACTGCACGGCTTCTCCTGCCTTAGTTTTATCACAATGTGGCCGTGCTCTCTCGTTCCCAGGGAGTTGGCAGTCATTCAAGGTCTTGTGATAGGACTAACAAGCCAACTTTTTGTCCTTTGACATGGGAGCCCTAAGCCAGCACAGCCATATTTCCTGCCAGCATTGCATTCACCCCTTCTCTGCCTGTGCTGCAATGCGATGTGGCAGCCCCCCCGTGTCTACGGCAGGGGGTGCCTGCACTGTGCTCTAGATTTGCTTCTTAACATTTGCCCTCTGTCTAAAAATATTTAATTTAGCTTCACTCAGTAAGACTTACTTGGCCAGTCAGGGGGGGATATCATGATCAGCCACCCGTAACGGGGTAAATAACTGTTGGCCAACTGTGCTGCTATGGCCAAATGTAGAGACTTAAGTTGCAGAAAGCAAGGAAGAAAAAAAAGTTTCCTGCAGCCATTTGAAAGACAGACAGGGGAGGAGGGTGGAAGGAAATAAACAAGGAAATGTGAGAGCAGAGAAGGGGAGGGGGCTGCTCGGATTTCCCCTCATACTCCTTGATTCATTGAGACACCCTGCTGTCATGGGCCCAGTAACCAGTGATCTATGAGAACCACTGGACCAGTCACAGCCAGATCATGTATGTACAGAGACATGTGCCAGCCCACTCTGACCGCTGCATACTATATGCATGAGCTGGACAAAAATCCAGCATTCAGAAATGGATCTCACCATGTGCCCTGTTGCATTTAAAGTAAAAAATAAAAATAAAAAAAAAATTCAATAAAAATAAATTGCAGATTTCCCTACACAAGCGTACAAGCACACATTGGAGTTAGCTTTGTTTTCAATGCCGGTTTTAAGTTCAGATAGTAAGGAAATATGACTTTATCTGTATCTCAGCGGACAAAATTGCCAGACATTTAAGCAACTCTATATAATAACGTTAGGACAAATAATTTGCACGATCACTCAGACACAATACATCAAAAGCTTTCCATCTGTGGAACTACAAATCCCATCACCTCCCTGAGGAAACAACAAAACTATCCTACTGCTGGAAACTAGCCAGGGCTTGGCTAGAGTGCACATGATGAAAAGAAGCCTCGTAAGTGCCAGCAATGTGCTGGTTATATTGGGACTTGTAGTTCCACAACAGCAGGAGAGTCACAGCTGGATGAAGGCTGTACAGTTCAGTATATTTATCACTTAATATCCCCATGAGCCAGTGGGAGAAACCAACAGGAGTAAGAGAAAGGCGTTAGGTACTGTAAGACTCGTAGTTCCACCACACAGCTTGCCTGAGACTAGCCACGCAGCAGCAAGCACATGGGAGAGGCCAGTGAGGAGAAACTGTGCTCCCTGCCTCAGTGCTGCTGAAACTATACTGCTCCTTGGGAGAGAGGCTGTAGGCTTTTACCCCAGGAAATTGGCGGCAGCCAATAGGAAGCTGCCTGTGTGACGTCACGCTGCTGGGGAGGCGTTGCCCGGAGACCCCGGCTGGGTCAGCGTTCTATCCCTCCCACCGCGCGCCCTACTAGCGGTTATATAGTGCTGCCTGCACGCCGGCCGGGGAGTCAGCTCGTTGCACTTATTCCGACCCCATCCTCCCAGGCAATTCGGACCTGTCGCCCCCCCCGTCCCTCGGAAGCCTCGTCGTGGCTATTCTAAACCCCTTTAGTAACGCAGGATCTTCTCGGTCCTCTGGACTCGCTGCAAACTGGAGCTGGAAATGTCTGCAACACTTTTATCCGCCTTCTACGACATTGACTTGTTCTGTAAGGTGTGTATAGGCAGCCCTCGCCCCTCTGCATGCAGGATCCCTGGAAAGCGTTGGTGCAGGCTGTGTGCGATGGTGGTGGCAGAATAATGGCTGCGAGAAGATATACAACAAAGTTCTGTGCAGAGTGTGTATACTGTATGTATAGAAGACGTTTGAAGTTCTGTGTAGAGAATGTATGTATGTGTGATTTTATTTATATACACACGTATGAGTACATATGTATGTGACAGCAGGCAGCACCCAGTAGTTCTACAAACACTTTAAATCTGTAACATGTATGTTCCTGTGCTGATGGCGTGGAGTTTGCATTCACTTGCAAAAGTTTTGTTGCAGTTTGCATGCAGTTTGCAGAAGTTGTAGTTCTGTTTGTCAGACGGATCTGGCTGTCCCAGCATACTGTATGTAAAGTGTGTGTGTGTGTGTGTGTGTGTGTGTGTGTGTGTGTGTATGTACGTGTATAGAAGCGTGGAACAATTGTAGCACTAGTCTAGTCACTACTGTGCAGAAGTTTCTTGCATAATTATTTTACTGGTAGTACTCTAGTACTGGGCACAGAATGACTGGGGGGATTGCTCCTTAAATCACTTCTGTATTTGTAAATGCAGATCCTGTACAAGTTAGTTGAGGGGCTGCTGTTTGTATTTGTGTGTGTGGAGCTAGTATGAAATAATTGGCGTGTGTAGAAGTTTTGTGCAGTTTAGACAAAGTCTGATGATCACTGTTGATTCTGTCCTTTTTAGAACGAGAAAGTCCTGAACAATCTGAACTTGAGCAGCATGCTGGATAAGAAGGCGGTGGGCAGCCCGGTGTCTACCCAAAATTCCAGCCTAATCCCGGGGTTCCTGCGCAGACACTCGGCCAGCAACTTGCAGGCTCTGGCCAACAACAACAACTCATCCCCCAAGTTCTGCAACAACAACCTCAAGGAATCTGTGGTGAGCACCACCGCCCTGCTGAACAAAGAGAACAAGTTCCGGGACCGTTCGTTCAGTGAGAATGGGGAGCGCAGCCAGCACCTAATGCATCTCCAGCAGCAACAGCAGCAGCAGAAGTCTGGTGCACAAATCAACTCAACCCGCTACAAGACCGAGCTGTGTCGGCCCTTTGAGGAGAGTGGCACCTGCAAGTATGGGGAGAAGTGCCAGTTTGCCCACGGCTTTCATGAGCTGCGCAGCCTGACCAGACACCCCAAGTACAAGACAGAGCTGTGCCGCACTTTCCATACAATTGGCTTCTGTCCCTATGGCCCTCGTTGTCACTTCATCCACAATGCCGAGGAGAGGAGGCAGGCACCCGGTGGAGGTGGCTCCCCCACGGACTGCTTCAATGGCCAGCGCCCCAAGCTACACCACAGTCTCAGCTTCTCCGGGTTTCCTAACCACAGCCTGGACTCCCCACTACTGGAGAGCCCGACCTCCCGCACTCCTCCTCCGCAGCCCTCCAACTCCCTGTACTGCGAGGAGGCGGTTCCATGTGCCAACAATGCCTTTACCTTCTCTGGCCAGGAGCTGAGTCTCATCACCCCACTGGCCATCCAGACCCACAATCTGTCTGGATACAACCCTGCAGCCTACTGCCGCCAGCAGCAGCAGCCTGCTTCCTCCAACTCGCCTCCTCCAAGCCTTAACTTCCAGCCCTTGAGGCGCCTCTCTGAGTCCCCTGTGTTTGATGCTCCCCCCAGCCCACCTGATTCCCTCTCTGACCGGGAGAGCTACCTGAGTGGCTCCCTAAGCTCTGGCAGCCTGAGTGGATCAGATTCCCCTACCCTGGACTCAAACAGGCGCCTGCCCATCTTCAGCAGGCTATCTATCTCTGATGACTGAGCCACCACCCCCAGTAGGGTGCTTTCTGGACTAGGGGGCAAATGCTACTCTGGCTGGTATTGTGTTTTTTGTTTTGTTTCCCATTTTGTTTTGTTTTTTTAAATGATTTGGGCTTCATAGCCACCTATCTAATAAGAGGGCAGTGCTGTAAAGCCCACAGCTGTTGCAAAACCTCTTGTTTTACCGATGAAAGCAGAGCTGCCAATCCATTGGTCATGTTGATTATGGGTTTTCTTTAAAATCCAGGACAGGGACAGCTCTGCTCCACTAGAGGTTATGTGGCAGCTGGGGTTTTTGAGTTCCACAAACTGTCCTGGTGATTGGACTAGAGGGTTGTTGCCCACCCTGCCTTTAAATACAGTGGAAGTGTCAGGGGCCAGTTTTTGCCCCTCTTTTTGTCACAAAGCTGCCAGTCTGTCCCTGCACCTCGCTCAGTATGTGCTACAGAGACTCAGGAGGGTGAAGCAGAGGATGACCCAAGCCTACACCTATGTAATAATGGCAAGGACTAAACACTTGAACTATTTGAAGCTGGCACTCATGATGTTCCCTGTATTATTATTATTATTATTATTGTTGTCGTTGTTTATTGTTATTATTATTTTTTTTTTTTGTTTCTTGCCTTTGTGCCTCTGCCAATTTTTATTTAATGAAAAGCAGAGTCAGAAAAAGACTCGTGGAAAAAAAAATCCTGAAAGCTGAACAAAAAAGAAACCTTACTCGCAAAAGGGCAAACTTATCGAATAGAACAAAACTATTTTTATAGAACTGTGGGGGTTAGCGGGTGGGATGTGTCTTTTTGGGGGTGGGGGATAGTTTTATGCACCAGCAGGCATTCCATCTCTTAAAGCATTAGCACAGCAAACTTGGGGGACTACATTTTTATCTTTCTCCCAAGCATTTAATAATAAAACAGTCCGGTTGAAAAAAAGGAAAGAAAACCTGAAAAACAAGAGACAAAGAAAATCCTTGATACGCTTTTTAAAAATTCACCATCCTGCCAAGAATATGCCTTAACAACAAGCAACCCTCTGATATGTCTATTTTTCTTTAGCTTAACATGTACTAAAACTTTCATTCCAAAGTTTAACATCAGTTCCATTTCCATTGCTTAGTGGGCTGTTAGCTTAGAACAATTTGTTCCTCTATTCGGAAGCACTCAGTTAGTTTATAATTGTTGAATAACTGCTGATTTTTTTTTTTTTTTATTATTATTTTTTTTTTAATTATTATATTATTTTAGCTGTCTGAGTTGCTTGCCTGTCACTGCACACAACTCAATATGAAACTATTTAACTTATTTATTATCTTGTGAAAAATATACATTGAATAATTTGTTCATACTGTATTTATCGGGTATGATGAAAAAGCAATAGATATATATTCTTTTATTACGTTTAAATTATGATTGCCATTATTAATCTGCAAAATGTTGAGTGTATGTTCTTTTCACAGTAATATATGCCTTTTTTTTTGTAACTTCACCTGTTTTATTTTATTGTAAATGAGTAAAATCTTAATTTAAGAGATTGTATGTAATATTTATTTCATTAATTCCTTTCCTTGTTTACGTTAATAAAACAAAAAAAAAAGATGGGATGGTTTCTGTAAAGAAATCTATGTGCTGTGGAAGAAGTTTGAGGAATTTTGTATGGAAATTTTTTTTTTTCTCCCTCCACCCCCCCATTATTTTCATCCCATTTACCAATTTCATATAAATATATAAAAAACTTGTAGCCCGTCCAAAAGTAAATAAAAACTAAAAAAAAAAAAAAGGATTATAATTTTGACTTGAGTGACTTACTCAGATGTTGCATAAGTATTTTTTAATATAATAATTATTATTATTTTTTTCATTCATCTTTTTCCACTGCATTCACTGTGATGGTATGTAGCAATAAATTGGGGTCCCAGTATTATATTTCACAGTGCCTTTTGAAGAGTTCACACATGCCTTAAATGTTTCTCAACCAAAAAAGTATTGTGTAAAGAAAGGTGTGATAAACTGAATGTAGGGATGGGTTTTTGTTATATCTTACCACTCTTATTTAAAATAAAGGCCACACTTTTGAATCTGAAAGCTCATGCAGTCTATGAAAGCTTTTCAGAAAATTCCTTAAATCTTGCAAATAAAGCCAAACCTATTTTTCTCAATTTGCCTAGATGGTAAATGACTGAATCATAGCCATTCTCCCTCCCTCCCCTTCCTTTTGTACATAGTAGGTACAGATTGAGCACTATGTACTCTTTTTGAGCTACTTAACTTTTTTTTTTTTTTTTCCCTGAATGTATTGAAAGGATGAGTTGACTATAATTATATATGTGTATATAATTAGTCAGTTCACTAAGAATTGTGAGACTGTAAACTTTGTACTGTAAATGTTTTGTAGTTCTCCCAATAAATTTTTGGAAATTAAAAAAAAAAAAAATATTGGATGTTTTTGTCTGTAAGGTGGGTTTGTTTGTCTTTGACTACAGATTAGTGTTTGAACTGAAAAGGGCTGTTCTTGCAAAAGTTTCTGGAACAAGGCCAGGACAAATACAGAGTATCATGGAAGGTTCCAAAGTCTTCCTTCAGTTTGGTATTGCCACAAATTTAACCCTTGGGTTTTTACACAATGGTTTCTGCTTATTACTTGGTAGGTCTGTTTTGTGAACTAAACCAGCCTTCTCATTTGAACTAGAAAACAGTCTGATAAGAAAAACCTTAGGACCAACAAGCTATTTATGCTCTAGTTTTCCTCCAAAAATGTTTCTCATTTACAGGAGAAACTAAATGCACTTATTTTTGAATGGGAATGTTTCTTCAAACGACAGGATCTACACCAGGGAGCTTTTACGAACAATTACCTTATTCATGTTCCATGGCTTTGTAATTACAGGTATCCATAGCTAATTAAATTAATGATGAACAATCATTGCAAACCTAGCATTATTGTTAAGATTTAGCTGATGCTCTTGAAAATATATAGGGGTGTTTTATTTTTTTGTTCTGCAAGTCTGTTCAGAGGGGGAGAGTATGAAAGTATATCTAAAAATAACCTAAGCAGCATCTGAAATGCTGCAGTACTTTGAGTGTAGAGTGATCTATGCCTAAAGACAATGGTTCAGTAAACACAAACTGCCAACTGTTTACACAATAAATGTGCAATATGGTGCATGTTACGTTTGATTAAAAGCAGATTAGCCATCTATTTAATGACCTTTTATCAACAATTATGACAATTCTGGTTAGTGTGAACAATTCCCAGATTTGTGGCGGTATCTCAGCAGGCAGCATTTGAACACCGAATATAGTGTTTTGCACAAATGTTTATTCAGTAATGGTCAAAGCTACAGTCTGCCTATTGTTGCTTAACATAAATTGTTTAGTTGCTCATCCTGGATATTAAAAAATAAAAATAAATCGTAATAGGCAAATTTAGCATTTTTTTTTTCTCATTGGGCTTTAAATTTAAACTTATCCGTGTGACTTACTTGCATATATTCAGTCTGCAACAAAAGATGCTCTTATTTAATATACAGCTGTCTTTTTTTTTTTTTTTACAGATTTAGAACTTTAGTGCATTTTGATTGGACATCCAATTTCTTTAGTCCTTGTTTCAAAGCAAATGTACTAGTATGTAGATGAGGCACTTTGTTTAAACATTACTACTTACTGTAAATAGTCTACAAAGAGACCACAAGGGGTGCTGTTTCATTACAATAATTTAGTTGTTGAGCAGTAGCCACTTCCTTCATGCAAATGAAGACAAGTTGGAAAGTTAGTTTACACTTTATTTTTAGAAAATGTAAGTACTGCATATTATTATTATTTAGAAACGGTACTTGTTCTGTTTAAAGCCTACAGTAGTGTGCCACTAAACCTGGACAGAAATCTGTTACTGTATACAAAACTAAATAACAGTCGGAAAAATGTATGACGATTTCAGAATCTCAGAACAGAAGAAATGTGAGCGCCTGCTGGAGATGTTTGTGTAGGCACTGCAGCATCCTTCCTGTCTTAAGAATTTGGAAGAACAGCTTTTGTCTCAAAAGTAACCAATAACAAAAGCACATATGAGAGCGCACGGGTAATGTAAATATTAGGCGTTTTGAGGAGGCATGGGTCTTTACCATTTATATGTGTAAATGTTATCAGTGTCTTCATCGTACAGCTTGTTTTTCAGGGTTTAGTGGCACATAAGCTTATTTGATTTACCTGTTGCTTGCATCTTCCCTTAAGTAGAATTTAAGTTGTTCCCTTCACATGTAGGGCGCTGCTGAGGTGGGGTATTTCAGTTTTTAAGCCATGGGTGGGAATTTCCTGCCCTTAAGGAGTGTTTTACAGGCCAAGATTTTAAAAGATCCCTAATCAATGGATCTTTAGTTATTACTGATTTATCTATGTTCAAGCAGGCATACCCTCAAACCTTGTTCTGTTAACCCTTGATGTCAACTGTATGATGTATTGTTTTTCTATAAGAAGGTGAATAATTGTAATGTCCACCCACAAACAAACACATGACATTTACGGTGCCGAAAACTTGAACTAAATTGTGGGGTGCTAGTGTGAATCGGGTTCGGGTGATCAGAGCGGCAGACCTGCTTTACCTCTCAGACACAATGACAACACAAACATAATATAGTATCCAACTCCATTTTATTATCCTAACAAAATTTACAAGAGGCAGGTAAACAGGGAACTGGCGCACAATTGAAGCAGGCTGGTTATGGCTTCTAAATAACAGTCTCAGGTAACCAGCGTTAGCAATACAGGTAGCAGGTAAGCAAGTAACTGGTGCACAATTGAAGCAGGCTGGTTATGGCTTCTAAATAATAGTCTCAGGTAACCAGCGTCAGCAATACAGGTAGCAGGTAAGCAGGAACTTGTGCACGATTAAAGCAGGCTGGTTATGGCTATTAAACGACAGTCTCAGGTAACCAGCGTTAGCAATACAAGTAGCAGGTAAGCAGGAACTTGTGCACGATTAAAGCAGGCTGGTTATGGCTATTAAACGACAGTCTCAGGTAACCAGCGTCAGCAATACAGGGAGCAGGTAAGCAGGAACTTGTGCACGATTAAAGCAGGCTGGTTATGGCTATTAAACGACAGTCTCAGGTAACCAGCGTTAGCAATACAAGTAGCAGGTAAGCAGGTAACTTGTGCACAATTAAAGCAGGCTGGTTATGGCTACTAAACAACAGTCTCAGGTAACCAGCGTCAGCAATACAGGTAGCAGGTAAGCAGGAACTTGTGCACGATTAAAGCAGGCTGGTTATGGCTATTAAACGACAGTCTCAGGTAACCAGCGTTATCAATACAAGTAGCAGGTAAGCAGGTAACTTGTGCACAATTAAAGCAGGCTGGTTATGGCTACTAAACAACAGTCTCAGGTAACCAGCGTCAGCAATACAGGTAGCAGGTAAGCAGGAACTTGTGCACAATTAAAGCAGGCTGGTTATGGCTACTAAACAACAGTCTCAGGTAATCAGCGTCGTCAGCAATACAGGTAGGAGGTAAGCAGGAACTTGTGCACAATTAAAGCAGGCTGGTTATGGCTTGTTAACAACAGTCTCAGGTAACCAGCGTTCCTTAGTAGCGGATAAATGCATTAACATTAGCTTTCACACTGCTGGGCGGAGCTTGCATAAAAAGAACTATCAGTACCAGCATTCCTTAATAGCAGACAAATGCATTAACATTAGCTTTTACACTGCTGGGCGGAGCTTGCATAAAAAAGAACTATCAGTATCAGCAATCCTTAATAGCGGATAAATGCTTTAACATTAACTTTCACACTGCTGGGCGGAGCTTGCATAAAAAGAACTATCAGTATCAGCAATCCTTAATAGCAGATAAATGCATTAACATTAGCTTTCACACTGCTGGGCGGAGTTTGCATAAAATAACTATCAGTATCAGCAATCCTTAATAGCAGATAAATGCATTAATATTAGCTTTCACACTGCTGGGCGGAGCTTGCATAAAAAGAACTATCAGTACCAGCATTCCTTAATAGCAGACAAATGCATTAACATTAGCTTTTACACTGCTGGGCGGAGCTTGCATAAAAAGAACTATCAGTACCAGCATTCCTTAATAGCAGACAAATGCATTAACATTAGCTTTTACACTGCTGGGCGGAGCTTGCATAAAAGAACTATCAGTATCAGCAATCCTTAATAGCAGATAAATGCATTAACATTAGCTTTCACACTGCTGGGCGGAGCTTGCATAAAAAGAACTATCAGTACCAGCATTCCTTAATAGCAGACAAATGCATTAACATTAGCTTTCACACTGCTGGGCGGAGCTTGCATAAAAAGAACTATCAGTACCAGCATTCCTTAATAGCAGACAAATGCATTAACATTAGCTTTTACACTGCTGGGCGGAGCTTGCATAAAAAGAACTATCAGTACCAGCATTCCTTAATAGCAGACAAATACATTCACAAATATATAAGGGCAGTCTACCCCCTTTTACAACATTCCAAAACAAATATGCGGGGCACAGCCCTAGTGGGGAGCCTCTTCCCCTGGAATACAATATATTGCCCCCAGATTACAGAGTCTTTGCAGCAGAAGGGGTTAAGCCGGGCACATACAAATGAGGAGAGCGCAACCCCTAATTATCTAAACTTTGCGGGGGTACTATCATGAGGGGAGCACACCCCTTTTATTACATAAGATGTTCCCAATTGCAGAGTTTATGCAGCGGAAGGGGTTAAATACCGGACACAGGGGATCTTAGGGGTGTCTACACCCTTTTTTAAATACTATGTCCCCTATTAGCAGAGTTTTTGCAGCGGAGGGCACAACAGGGGCAGAGTAGGGCAGCGGAAGGGCGATCAGGGTCTCACCACCTGCTGCGGCGCTTCTGCCACCTCCGATGCTCCGCTTCTTCATTCCTTCTGCCGGCGATGTCCTCTTCTGCTCCGGTCCCCACTGTCCTCTCACTAATCTCGCTCTGCTCCTGTGCAGCAGGCTCCGGTCCGCGCCATCATCTCCCAGTGAGGTCTTCTTAGTCTCCGGTCGCGACGCCCCAGGGGTCTTCTTCCCGCATCCTCCAGTCTGCGCCGTCACATCTCAGCAACCAGGGGTCCTCGCCAGGGGTCTTCTTTCCCGGGGTCGTCCTCGGCGGTGCCTGTGCGCCCGGTGTCCACCAGGCGGGTCCCGCGCCTTCTGGAAGCAGCAGCCTGGGAAGTCCTTAAGGGGGGCCATTTCTCCACCCGCTCCTCTTCACGCAGGATCCGCACCGGACTTCTCCTTGTCCCCACGATCCGCTCTAGACAGGCAGGCAGCGGCTTAGACGGCTCCATTTCCTCACTCCGGACCAGGTCTCCTGCTCTGCTCCAGTCTCTCGGCAGCGGCGGCTCTTCTCCGCACTCCATCCCCGCTGGCCCTGACGCGGCCAGCTCTTCCCCTCTGCAGCAGGGTCTCCAGTCGTCTTCAGCGCCGACGATCTCCCTGGCGTGGCAGGCGGCTCCTCTTCTTCTCCGCGGCGAGTCATCACGTCAGATCCCGGTGGCGGCTAGGCTGGGCAACAGGCTCACTTCAGGCTCCTGGATGCTACATGGCTCCACTTCCCCAGGTACACTTTCCCATTCACCAGGTTCTCCTTCTCCTGTGCTGTGAGGCTTCTTTTAAGGGTCCTGGTGCTCCTCCACCTCCCCTCTCCTCTATGATGACTGGCTCCCGGGGCCCCAGCAACAGACTACCCCCTGGTCACTCTGCCCTACAACCCAGGGGACCCAATCAGCTGGGGACATGTTTCCCAGACTTTTTATGTTGCTGGGTAAGAAGTGACAGGACCAGAGAATTGGCGGCAAAATCCCTGTCCCAATCTGACAGGGTCACATAAAGTTCAGCCCACGATCTACTCTGGGACTTGTAGTTCCACAATGTAAACACTAAAAAAAAAAAAAATCACAAGGGGATCTCCATGGTGCAATAGCTTCAGGGTATTACATAATATTTTCTGCTGCTTTGGTACACTTATTATTAACATTTATATAGTGCTAACATTCTGTTGCACTTTTAGGATATGCAGTTTGGGGCAATGTATTGCACACACCACAGATAATTACTATAGCCCCACATTGCCAGTCTTCCTGCTCTCCTGTATAGGATGCATGGAAAAGAATTGTGATGTTGGTGGTTGCGAGGTAGCATCACAGGAGGGCTCATGGCTGGCCCCACGCCTGAACACATGATATCATATGATGGCAGGAGACTGGAAAGGTGGGCGGGAGCTCTGGGTGACTTCATATACTGCAGGATGCATGCTTGGAGCATCCTTTGGGCGTCTAAGCAGCACTAAAGCAGTGTTACTGGCCATAGGTGTCATTCCAGGTGGGATGTAGTTATGAGGCCGGCGGTCGGGATCCCGGCCGACAGGAGGCTGAAGGCTATTCCTACTAGTGGGTGTCCATGACACCCATGGAGTGGGAATAGGACCTATCGCAAGTGCAGCGAGCCACAGAGTCCGCAAGGGGCTTCGTCGCGCTCGCCCCCCAATCCCCCTCCTGTCGGCATTCTGGTAGTCTGGATCCCGGCGTCTGTATGCTGACTGCCAGGATCTCGACCGCCGGTCTAACATACTCAACCCATTCAAGGCACGCTGCTAGCCATGCAGGAGGCACGCTGCTGGCCATGCAGGAGTCTTCGGGCAACGACTGGGCGATGGCTCTGTCCTCACACCCCTCCCTATGGCACTGTTGTGAGGTTCTCACAACAGTGAGCAAACTCACTCCCATCTACCAGAATTACTCCCTTAGCTGATCTATATAGAGCCAATTCATGAATTGCAGTTCTGGCAAACAACCATGGCTGATTAATGCATAACTTTTAGGTTGTAGCTGTCACCTACATGGTGGGTGCAGCCATTTTATTGTCTGAGGCTTTCTATTGACATTGCTCCTGAACATTGCTTCAGGCAATAAAATGGCTACCCCCGCGCTGTGCAGGCTCTGAAATCACACCTCTCTTAATATTTTAAAACAAAACTCTATTAATAATGAAACTAATTTTCTTAAATATTCAGCGTTATTTTCCCACATAATTTGTGTTAGCATGAATGCGAGGGTGTTGCTAAGCCCTAACATAAGGGACTCGGGCCCTAATTCTGACAGTGCCCCTGCACTATTGTATTTTTCAACAACCATTCTTATTTGCTTAAACTGCTGAGTGACTTTAAAACAAGTGCTAACTTCAACAGACACTTTCAGCAAGATGTAATGAAGCCCGAGATTGCCGGAGGGGCGGGGTGCTAGCCGATCTCGGCCTCTTTTTTTTTTTTTTAAAGGGGCAATCACAGAGCATGGTTTTGCCTTGTAAGCGCTTGCCCCTTTAAATAAACATCCGAGATCGGCCGTCAGCCCGCACCCAGACCTCATTACATACCACCAATTTTCGTCTGTTCTGTTGCACTTAGTAGCACTTTACTTGTGTAATGCTGGTGAAAACACATGCCATGGTATGTGCTTTCATTAGCATTTTTAGAGATCGCTATATAGAAATCAGATGCATGCAGAAAAATTGAAGGTTTGGAAAAATACAACTCTAGTAAAATACCAATGGCTATAGCATTGGTTCCAAAACACAGTCTTCAAGACACACTGACACTCCAGTTTTTAAGGATATCCATGGCTGAGCTCTGATGGTTAAATCAAATTGACAGAGGTACGAATTAAGTCACATGCCCAAGTTTGGTTCTCCTTGAAACCTAGACAGTTAGGGTGCCTTGAGGACCAAGTTTGAGAATCTCTGGGCTATAGTAACACTACATCCAATAGTTTCTAACGTCAAACCCATTAATCGAAAAACCTTAAAAATTACAATATAGCCACTAATTTGAAACATGATTAACCTGGCTGGAATATGCAAACTGGCTGGTGAAGAATATGGTCAAACCTGTTTAAGTAGAATTTAGCTGGGCTCTTGTAGTGTGTGTAAAGTGCGAACATATCTGGCCAAATTTAGAGCTTTAGGACTAACTGGAGGAATTGTATCCAAAACCCATTGGTTCTTTGCAAATCTGAAGCCTCAAATTTCACCACTGGCTTTTTTGGATATTGCTTCAGTTCGGGCCTTGTTCTTATAAATGGGATGCACCCTGGGAAAATATTATGCTGCATTGTATGAAAGCGTTGCACAATGATGAATGGGTGCAACTTTACCACATAGGGCTGGATTCAATTAGCCCTGAAGCAGTGCCTGGGGCTATTCAGTTGCAGTCTGTTATGTGCCTGCGGGATGTACTTAATGCAGATTTCTGTTCACCTCCTGCTGAGGTTCAAACAGAAATCTGCGGTAAGCTAAGTAGGGCTTTCTGCCTTTGTAGCTTCTGTCCGCAACGTGTTAACCCGTAGCTCCGGACACTTAGACTGGAATGTATGGGTTAATGCGTGGTAGCCCCGGTTTTACCGCAAAGGGCTTGTAATTGAATTGCTCCAGGTGTAAAAGTCCGCGGCTACAAACCTTTTTGCTCATGCTGTAAGTATCGAGCCTAATTAAATCCACTCATAGTGTCTCTTTATTTTACATAAGCTTCTCTTTCAACATCTATGCCACAGAACACGCAAGTTGGGGTTTAGTATGAAATACCTACTGTCAAAATACGGACAATAATTGACCGATGGTCAAAATCCCGACATTTAAAATGTCGACGGGTCAAAAAGTTGACACAAGTTTTTCTTTTCTTTTTTTATATGTATGTCTACATAGGTCGACATGTACTGCTTCCCCTCGCATGGCTCGCTGCGCTCGTCATGCTTTGGGCACGGTGCCTCACTGCGCTCTGCACACTATTGTAGTCCACCTCCAGGTTCACTTGGATGGTAAAGAATGAACAAGTCGGTTTCGATGAAAAACGCACGTCGACTTTTTAAATGTCGGTATTTTGACCTTGTCTGTTTTTAAATGTTGGTATTTTGAACTTGTTGGGATTTTGACCGTAGGTCAATGGTTGTTGGTATTTTGATTGTAGGTACACAAATAAAGGATAATAATAATAATAATAATTGACCACATCCTCCTGTAAGTTGTAAGTGATGTTATATGATGTATTTTTTGTACAGTTGTGCATATCTCTTATATATGCCAAATAACAGGATTACTATTGCACCATATTATCCTGAGATTTCGTGGCAGTTCAATAACTTTTTTTTTTTGTAAGCGCTCTTTGGTCTAGAACTGATGGCATGTTAAGCTATTATTTGGTATTCAAAGTGTCAGAAGCAAGTTTTGAATGTGATTTATTGTTGAATGGGCCTCAGCCTGGTAATTTAAAACCACGCTGTATCTTAAAACAACACTTTTCTTTCCTTGTTTTTTGTTTTCTTCAACAGGTTTGTACAGGAGATTCTTAGGACCCCACCTCATTGTAGAGATGCTTATCTCAGCAAAACTCAGTGGCCCTTCAGGGCACAGTGGGTTGTAATAGTATTCTGTGTACAGTATATTGTGAAGCGAAAACATAATATCTGGTCTTTATATTTGTATGTTTAAAGGTGCATTACTGTGAAGCTTCTATCTATCTATCTATCTATCTATCTATCTATCTATCTATCTATCTATCTATCTATCAGAATCAGCTTTATTGGCCAGGTATACTTGCGTATACTAGGAATTTGTCTTCGGTTTGCTATACAACAGCCAAGTAGGTAACAGATAAGCAGGTGGGGGGGGGGGGGCAAGTAAAGTCACACAGATAGGTATACCGTAGGGACACAAGTTAGTTACATGTACGTCTAGTCAGTCAATGTTCAGGAGTTCAGCAGACGGACCGCTTGGGGAAAGAAACTTTTGAGGCTTCTGGTGGACCTGGCAGGGAAAGCCCTGTAACGCCTGCCTGAATGAAGCAAGTTAAACATGCTGTGGCCGGGGTGTAGCTGGTCTTTTACTATCTTCATTGCCCACTTTTTATCTCTGGACAGGTACAGGTCCTGGACTGAGGGAAGGTCGACCACCGATGATCTTCTCTGCGGTTCTGACCACCTTTTGGAGCTTGCATCTGTCCCTTGCGCTGGCGGAGCTGTACCATACGAGTATCGAGGAGCACAGTACCGACTCCACAATCGCGGAGTAGAAGAGGAGCAGAAGCTTCTGTGGGATGTTGAACTTCCTTAGTTGCCTGAGGAAGAACAACCTCTGCTGTGCTTTCCCAACAGTGGCGTCAGCGTTGGACCCCCATTTAAGGTCCCGGGAGATTGTGGTCCCTAGAAACTTGAAGGAGTCCACTAGTGATACCACACTGTCAGCAATCGTTTGCGGAGGTGCACTAGATGACTTCTTCCTGAAGTCCACTATCATCTCGACAGTTTTGAGGGGGTTGAGCTCAAGGTTGTTGTGGATGCACCACTGGGCCAGCCGGTCTACTTCCCGTCTATAGGCCTATCTATCTATCTATCTATCTATCTATCTATCTATCTATCTATCTATCTTTCTATTTTTATTATTAACAACATTATTATTATTATTATTATTATTATTATCCTTTATGTATATGGTGCCACAAGGGTTCCGCAGCGCCCAATTACAGAGTACATATGCACATACTCAAAACAGGAAAACAGTGACTTACAGTTGAAGACAATATCGGACAAGTACAGGGTAACTACTGTATCTATCTATTTATCTAGAAACATTATGTATGTATATATATATATATATATATATATATATATATAAATTACAGCGTGTTTTGAATCAAAGTTGCTCAGTCTATTCTGAGGTTGCTTCTAGTAACATGGCAGAGCTGATTGGCTGGCACTTTATCTCACTCCACTTTATCACTCTCGAAGGCCTAGTACATCTCCCCCAACTTACAGTAGCATTATGATAAAACAATACATTTAAAAAAAAAAGAAAAAAAAAAGTTTTGCCTCATTTTCAGTTTTATGGCACACCAAGCTTCACTTCCTGCTGCAGCCCATACTTGCCTACTCTCCCGAGACAGCTGGGAAGCTCCCGAAAATCGGGTGGTGCTCCCAGCCTCCCCGGAAGAGTTGGCAAGTCTCCCGGCCAGGCGCCATCTGCCTGCTAGCCCCCTGCAGCTTACCGCAGCCAACCGCATTACCCTGCACATTCTCCCGGAGCTGACATGTCTGGGAGTCGGATGACGCAAATCGCGTCACTGTGGCTCAGCCCCCTTCCGAGCAGTGCCGGTAACCTCCGCATTGCGTAGCGGGGCCACAATGATGTGACAAAGCTGTCACGCCCACGGGTCCACCCCCTTTCAGCATCGGATTTCCCCGCCACGCCCCTCGCAGTGCTGACCTGGCCGCTCCCTCCCGGAGGGGGCAGCCAGAAAGTCGGCATGTATGCTGCAGCCCCTATTTAATAAGTTGGTTTTGCAGGTTTTATTCAGCAGGGCATATAGCGGAAGATGAAAACTCCCGGGGCACAAATTATATAACTGACTCATTGGGGGAGATTCAAATGTTTGAAAAGTCGGTTGAGTGTCTGTTTTTTTCCTGTCTATTAGATAGGAAAAAATAGACTCCCAACTGACTTTTCAAACATTTGAATCTCCCCCATTGAGTGTGCAGCACATACAGCTCTTGGCTGTGACCACACTGCTTTTTTTAGTAAATATTCTGATGTCACTTCCTGTTTACACTATTTGTCTACTTGAAAGTGATATTACTTATCTTGTGGCATATTAAAATTTGAAGTCTGTTTAATAAACAAAAATGTCTTTTTCTCCAGTATTTTAGGTGAAGAAAACCATCTCTATTTAGCTTCATTCTCCTCTCACATTTTTTTAGACCAATGGATATAATAGGGGCTGAGCAGGAATAGTGTTTGTGTAGAGGAAAAGAAACATAACCCATACTCACAGACGTGGCTGCCCCCTTCTCCAGGAGGGAGCAGCCCGGTTGGCACTTAGGGGGCATGGCCGGCACACAGGGTAGGCGTGGTGGCACAAGTGCATCATCGTGGCTCCGCCCCTTCTCTACAGTGCCAAGGAAATAAGCACTGTATAGCGGGGAATGGGGCTATGATGACGTGATTCAGCACAAAACGCGTCTTCGTGTGCTTCCAGGGGGCCAGGAGCGCCACCCAATTTTCAGGAGTCTCCCGGCCATTCGGGAGGGTAGGCAAGTATGATATAAAGCCATCTTTAGATTTTGTGTAATTGTACCTGCACAAAGAGAAAAGCTGGGAAGAGGTATTTGCTGCTACTCCAGCCGGCTGTGTCCTTCGCTCCCTCTTCTCTGCTTCCCACAGCTGGCTTCACTGATCAGTCTCGTCAATAAGTGAATGTGCCGAGTATTCAAACATCTTTTGCAAATACAAAATTCTGTTTTGTACTGTCTTTTTTGTGTGTTCATACTGTTCCTGTTTATGTATGTTGTAAGGCGCTGCAGACCCCTTGTGACACCATAAAAAATAAGATTTTACTTACCGGTAAATCTATTTCTCGTAGTCCGTAGTGGATGCTGGGGACTCTGTAAGGACCATGGGGAATAGCGGGCTCCGCAGGAGACTGGGCACTCTAAAGAAAGATTTAGTACTATCTGGTGTGCACTGGCTCCTCCCTCTATGCCCCTCCTCCAGACCTCAGTTAAGGAAACTGTGTTCGGAAGAGCAGACATTATAAGGAAAGGATTTTGGAATCTCAGGTAAGACTCATACCAGCCACACCAATCACACCATATAACTTGTGATACACTTATCCAGTCAACAGTATGAACAACAACAGGGCATCAACAATGGATGCCAACATAACATAACCCATTATTAAGCAATAACTATGTACACGTATTGCAGAAAGTCCGCACTTGGGACGGGCGCCCAGCATCCACTACGGACTACGAGAAATAGATTTACCGGTAAGTAAAATCTTATTTTCTCTAACGTACTAATGGATGCTGGGGACTCCGTAAGGACCATGGGGATTATACCAAAGCTCCCAAACGGGCGGGAGAGTGCGGATGACTCTGCAGCACCGAATGGGCAAACTCATGGTCCTCCTAAGCCAGGGTATCAAACTTGTAGAATTTTGCAAATGTGTTTGAACCCGACCAAGTAGCAGCTCGGCAAAGCTGTAATGCCGAGACCCCTCGGGCAGCCGCCCAAGAAGAGCCCACCTTCCTTGTGGAATGGGCTTTCACTGATTTTGGATGCGGCAAAATTCTGTTCAGCCCCCTGCGCCCTGCACCCTACAGTGACCGGAGTGTGTGGGTTAGTGTGGGAGCAATGGCGCACAGCTGCAGTGCTGTGCGCTACCTCATGTGAAGACAGGAGTCTTCTGCTGCCGATTTCGATGTCTTCTCCACTTCTGCCTGCTTCTGTCTTCTGGCTCTGCGAGGGGGACGGCGGCGCGGCTCCGGGAACGGACGACAAGGTCAGGTCCTGTGTTCGATCCCTCTGGAGCTAATGGTGTCCAGTAGCCTAAGAAGCGCAACCTAGCCGCAGTTAGTAGGTTTGCTTCTCTCCCCTCAGTCCCACGTAGCAGAGAGTCTGTTGCCAGCAGAAGCTCTCTGAAAATAAAAAACCTAACTAAAATACTTTCTTATTAGCAAGCTCAGGAGAGCTCACTAAAAGCACCCAGCTCTGTCCGGGCACAGATTCTAACTGAGGTCTGGAGGAGGGGCATAGAGGGAGGAGCCAGTGCACACCAGATAGTACTAAATCTTTCTTTAGAGTGCCCAGTCTCCTGCGGAGCCCGCTATTCCCCATGGTCCTTACGGAGTCCCCAGCATCCACTAGGACGTCAGAGAAATAAAGGCTAATAAAAATAATACTTGGAGACATTTTTTATTACAGGAGCGCATGCAGGGTGGGCAGTTAAAACAATTAACAGAACACATAAATTACACAGTGAGCCTAATTCAGACCTGATTGCTCGATAGGGGTGTTTTTTGCAGTCCTACGTTCGCATAGTCCCTGCCCACCGGGGAGTGTATTTTAGCTGTGCAAGTGTGCGATCGCATGTGCAGCCGAGCAGTACAAAAAGAGTTTGTGCAGTTTCTGAGTAGCCGCTGCGATCACTTCAGCCTGTCCGGGGCCGGAAATGACGTCAGACACCGCCCTGCAAACACTTGGACACGCCTGCGTTTTTACAACCACTCCCTGAAAACGGTCAGTTGCCACCCACAAATGCCTTCTTCCTGTCAATCTCCTTGTGAACAGCGGTGCAAATAGATTCTCCGCACAAAACCATCGCTGAGCGCCGATCCGCTTTGTACCTGTGCGACGCGCCTGCGCATTGCGGTGCATTCGCATGCGCAGTTTAGACCTGATTGCAGTCTGCATGAAAACGCAGCCTAGCGATCAGGTCTGAATTAGGCCCAACATGCCGTGTATTGCACTAGCCTGACGGAGACCGATATTGACACCAAAGTACAGTACTTAATAGTGCCCAGTATGGGGGTGGGGCTTATCACATGCATTAATTTATTCAGTACTTGTCATGGTAATCTGTCTCCCACAGAATTGTGTACATTTTGTTAATCCCAACATTTTGTTTTGCAAGTGTAATAATAATTTCCACATATGACAGTGGGGGCCGCCAATATTTATTAGAATGCAGCCAATTAATTCCTACTTATTACTATTGCCATCAGTCCACAGCATTGTCACAATTTGTGGTAACTCAATTTGCAATAGCCTAGAAAAAAGGGTGGGTGGTGGGGAGGGGGATATTTTACTGGGGCCATAAATGTGGTAGGGAACACTCCCCTAGCCCTTGACTAGACAAAAACATCCCAACCTTGGTTCTCAAAGGTCACCAGTGGCAATACTCTCCTCCTGGCCTATCATTTAACACCCTTTCATATACTTTACATGTGTTTTACATTTTGTGCTTAAAATAGACAACAACACATTATCAGCTTTTTCATTCTTATCTGTGCTCTGGTCATAATGAAAGAGGAAATAGAAGAACCAGTGTACAAAGGGGGTGATTTGGCTTCTTATCAGTCAATATGAATACATAGACTGTTTAAACGAAACATCAAAGGTCCATCAAATGACGGTGGGCCATTATTCCAAGCATTGGCCATGATGGTGACAGTAGAGGTGACGGACCGCACTTTATGCTCCTTGTGAGGGGTACGTCCATCCAACACCTCCACATTACACAGGTGCCGAGTGCAGGGTGGTTTCGGTATGAATGGCCGACACTTATTAGGTCAACCACTAATTGTCGACATTGACATGGTCGACATGAACAAATGGTCAACATATGAAAATGGCCGACACATGAAAAGATCGATGTAGATTTTTGGACTGTTGTTGGTGTAATTTTTTCCGTAACATGACCAGGAACCCCGGTTAGTGTACCGCGTCCCCTTGCATGACTCGCTTCGCTCGCTCAGGTTCCCAATCGTAGTCCACGTGGATGGTAAAGTATGAAAAAGTTAAAAATCAAATTAAAAAAAGCCATGTTGACCTTTTCATGCGTCGACCTTTCATATGTCGACCATTGTCACGTGTCGACCATGTTAATGTCGACCATTAGAGGTCGACCTAATGAGTGTCGACCTTAACACTGTCGAGCATCTAAACGGATACCGTGCAGGGTTTGGGGCGACTCAAATCTTACAGATGCTGGGCTCAAAGTAAGTGGTATAGGACTGCACATATAGTAGGCCTAGAGGCGCAGTAAGTATCTGGTATATCTGTGTACTGTACAGTTAGCAGTGGGCAGGGGATATTTGTATATGTATGGCAGGCATAGACAGGGCTGTCTCTGCCGTGCATGGCTGGCATTGCGGTAGGGGGTTTTCTCTCTGCAATTTATTAAAGTATATTCCTTTTTTAAACAATATTATGCCAGGAGTCTTCTAGTATAACGTTTGCAAAGTGGGTCTACTACAGATTTGATATATCCTAGGGTGAAGAAGTTAACATCCAAAATTTGATACGCCATATTGCCAAGGGGAATCAGTATCCCTACTTTCGTGACCTAATTTTTTCCTTTTGTGAGAAAGTGATGGAATCCTTTTGTGGTGGAAAATTGTGTCACATTTGTGTCTTCTTTCGCTAAGTACTCTAAACAATATATTTATAGCTTTACATAGAGTATGTACTTTTATCTGTGATCCTGAATGTTACACAGTACATTGATGAGAGGAACTGAAAGTGAGATCTACATGCAGCGTTATAAGTAATATACTGTATCATCTTGTAATGTATATGATATGGTAACAGTAAAGTTTTGCTTGCAGTACTGTGCAAAAGTTTTAGTCAGGTGTGGAAAAAAAGCTGAAAAAGTAAGAATGCTTTTAAAAAATAGAAGTGTTAGTAGTTTATTTTTCTGCTGCGGGGTACACTGGGCTCCACAGGGAATGACATTGGGGTGTAGAGTAGGATCTTGATCCGAGGCACTAACAGGCTAAAAGCTTTGACTGTTCCCAGAATGCATAGGGCCGCCTCCTCTATAACCCCGCCTCTGTGCACAGGAGCTCAGTTTTGTAGTTGGTGCCATGCAGTGCAGGCATACAACAGGGGGGGCTGCTCCAGCAGCCCTGAGAAAAGCTTTTTGAAGTGAAATATGAAGACTTCAAGGGCTACAGCAGAGGCACTGTAAGTGTTAGATGTCAGTCAGGCATCTCCTGCTGCAGCTCCATCACCTCCCCCAGTGGCGCTGTACACTCCCGCGCCCTGGTTGCCGGGTACCTACAGCGGAGGCTCCTGTTCCTCTTCGTCAGTCACACACACCACCGCTGCACTCCTGGATCGTGTGGCCGCACACAGGGAGGAGGTAAGAGGGTCCCCCAGGCGGGACCCGCAGGAAATCGCGATCCGGAGTGGCCGGTGGGAGGCGGCCCGCGCACGCTGACATGGACACTGTGGCAGTACAGGGACCCCACTAGACCACCAGGGCAAGGGCACAGGTCGGTTTTATTAAAAACCGTTTATTATACAGCCCACAGTACCCGTTGTGAAGTCCAGCAGGGGGATATGGCTTTGACCTGTAGCCCCTCCCCCAGCCCCAGTGCGCCATTTAGAGTAAATGTTCCTGCCCTGGAGCTGCATATCTTTCTCTCCCTCACTCCCTGTCAGCGTTTGGGTGCCATTAGGACAAGCTGAGCTAATCCTGGGACTGTTTGGGCAAATCCTCCTCTGTAAAGCCACCTGCATGTCAGCGCTGTGCATTTTACAGGACGCTTAAGTATTCTACATGTCTGTTGACAGCGTTAGTTAAATAGAGTGCATTTAGTCAGGGTTATATATTACAAGTACCCTGTGATATACATCCAGTATTTACAGTAGCGGATCTTGCCACGGGCAAGCAGGATTTTTGTCCGGGGCGCCGCCTTTCCGGAGGACGCAGCACCATGGCAAGATCCGCTACTGCTGTGCCCTCCGCTGCCCGCTGTGTCCCCCTGTGAAGGGAACTAGACGCGTAGCGTCTAGTTTCCCTTCGTGGAGCGGACCTTTGCTGTGCGGTGCGCGATGACGTCATCGCGCACCGCACAGCAAAGGTCCTCTCCACGAAGGGAACTAGACGCGTAGCGTCATCGCGCACCGCTCAGCATTTCAGCTGTGCTACTACTGTACAGGGGGCGTAACTGGCAACGCCCCCTGTATTAAGCCACGCCCCATTTCCTGCCCGGGGCGCAGTGAGGGCTCGAACCGGCCCTGAGTATTTACTGTGCATTGTTATATCTATTGTCTGTATAGCCATACTTAGTATTACTCTGTATTGCTAGTCCAGTGCAGTTTTATTGCTTGTCATAATTTCTGCACTGTTTATTTTGACTCTATGTGTGTGCATATAGCTGCTTTGTGACCTCCATTTCGTGTCTCTCACTCAGATTGCTATCCCTATATTCTATAACCTGAGGGGGCTACGTGCATCATGGTTATTTTCTAATATAGTTGTTTAACAAGATATACTTATTGTGTATTTTTCTCTGTGAATTTTAGTCACCATATACCTCTAGAATTCCCTGTTTGTGCTGATACACTACACAGGGGGTTCTTGTCAGGTATTGTGCTTCTGTTATTGTACTGGGTTGCCTCGCATTGAGCTTTCAGATATGTCAGCTACAAGGGGCGATGGAGCTGTGCTGATCCCACATTGCGTGGTGGTGACGCTGCAGACACATTTGAGGAGAATATAGCAGCTGAGGGTTCTGGTTCTGGGGGTTCCTTGCCCCCCAGTGGGACTGTAGCAACGGGGGTTCAAAATTACCTGCCTTGGGCTACTTTGTCCACGTTATTGAGTACGCTAGTAACTAGACTTGCGCCCCCTATGGGACCTCCTGTGCCGGTACAACCGCTTATGGTCCCTGCGGTTAATCCGCCATGGGCAGATCAACTGTCCTCTCAGTTACAGCAATTGAACAAATCTCTGACTAAACAGAATTCTAACCCTCGCCCGCCTAAGACCAAGGGGTCCTCTAAGCGGGCTATTACTTTTTCACAATCCACTAACGTCCCAGACACCTCGTCTGATGAGGATGGCGTATATACTGACCCCACAGATTCTGATCCTGATGCTTCTGATGGGGAATCTGTTTCACAGGTGGATGTTCCTGACTTGTTGGAGGCTATCAGGCTAATTCCTCAAATTATTGATGACCCAGAGACGGATGCTGCCCCTAAGAAACCGGAAAGGTTTTTTTTTTCTTCGTTTTTTTCAAATATATTTATTGGATTTTTTCCAGAGAAGACATTGAGACAGTTATCACAACATGCACATAGGCAAACAATACAGCATCTGTGAAAGAAGCAAAAGAGGAATTATGAATACATCAAGGTAGCATACCATAAATCGCTGCTTGTAATATATAATATTCGTATATCTCAGTAGTTATATTGATCCTCATGTAACAAAAGTACATTATCTAATAAAAGCCATGTTTGTCTCATAGCACTCTGGTTATTTTCTAATAGAAACATACAAGAACAATAACCATACAAATATAAAAGCAATTAACAAGAATATGAAAGAAAAGGAAGAAAAGTGTGGGGGGGTGATTAAGTGCATACAATAATCATTTGATCCGGTGGTGCACGAACAATATAGTCTACTTAGTAGAGGTAGAATAATACTTAGCACCTTACATAGAACAACTTAGATTAATTATACAAAGGAAAATCCTCACAAATTCGACCCATCCAGACTCCAGAGACATTAAGTATCCGACCCTCTATCTATACACCGATATGCCCACCAATTTGTTTTGTCAAATAGTTTAAACATCCGTGTTTGGGTAGCTTCATCTAGGGTGTCAATATATGAACCCCATTTTCTGTAAAATGAAATAGCTCCTCTTTCTAGGTCAGGTAGAGCTGTTTATCTATCCATATATATAGTTTTCAAGAGCAACGTCTTAAGTTCTAATACAGAAGGAGAAGCCATTGTGGTCCAATGTGACAGAATTATTTTCTTTGCAATAGTAACTATATTGACCATTACAGGTACCATTGCCTTCGACATGCCCTCAGTAACCCATTCAGTATAGTTAGCAAAAAGTAAAGGCAATGGCAATAAAGATAACTTAAGTCCAAAAGTACTATTTATAAAAATTAAGACTTTATTCCAAAATTTCTTTATGACGCCACATCCCCAAAACTGATGTATAAAATCAGTAGTGGATCCCCTACATTTCAAACAATGTACATCGGAGTCAGGGTGAAATTCACAGTAAATAGCTTGAGAGGCATAGGCTCTATGTATCGTTTTAAAATGTACTTCCTGCAGATAGGAGTGTTTCATGGTCATGTCATAGAAGAATAGAACCTGTGCATGAAAATCAGTAATGGAAAGATCCCGTTGCCATGATTTTTCCAAGCTACTCCATATTTTAGGAGATGATTTTTTAAGGAGATCTTCATATAGGTATTTCGTTTTGTACGGGACGAACTTAAGAAGATCAATAAGTGTTGATAACGAATCTGGGACAGATTTGGCGACAGAAGACGGGGACAATGAGTGAACATAATGCCTAATTTGAAAGTATGCAAAAGAAGTGTTAGCTGAAAGCCCATATTTCTCTTTCAATGCTAGGTGGTCATACATCTTACCTCCCGGATCAAAGACATCCGCTGTAGAGCGTATGCCTCTGTATCTAAGTCTGAGAAGTGTAGTCTCCGTCATACCAGGCAGAAACATCGGGTTTCCCCATAGTGCAATATGTTTAGAATAACCGGAGTGTCTCCCAAATTTTTTGTTGATCGCCTGCCATACTCTGTAAATGTCAGAAAATAGCGGATTCATCAAACATTGAGGAGGTAGGTGAGTTCTAGGGGTGTGAAGCAAAGCATTTGGGGAGTATGGCGCTAATAATGCGCAGTCCAAGTCATACAGGACAAAATTACTTCACTCATATAACCAGTCTACAATATAGCGAAAGAAAAAGGCTTGGGAATACAACCTAAAATCCGGGAGACCTAGTCCCCCCTGTTTCCGCTTGAGGCACAGTTTGGCTCTCGCCACTCTAGGTTCCCCCCCCCCCCCCCTCCATAAAAATCTACCAATCATAGATTTGAGCCGTTTTACATCTG
Source organism: Pseudophryne corroboree (assembly GCF_028390025.1). Lineage (NCBI taxonomy): Eukaryota > Metazoa > Chordata > Amphibia > Anura > Myobatrachidae > Pseudophryne > Pseudophryne corroboree. Next base: position 791,340,026 of record NC_086447.1, on the reverse strand, counting down.
CATTAGGTAACATAATTAATTGGCAACAGCTGCATAGTATAGGAGATCTTAGGAAATATGACAGACTTAATCTCTGCAATCCTGCCAAATAGTGAGAGGGGCAACAAGTGGCAGGCCTCAAGTAATTTAGAAACTGCCAATATAAGCGGGGAGAAATGAACTTTATATAAAGAAGACAAGGTAATCGGTATGTGTATCCCCAAATATTTAAAATGAGACTGCACTATCTTAATAGGACCGAGATCCTTTATACTGGATAGGAAGGAGGGGTTCCCAGACAGTGGCATTATCTCAGACTTATCTTTATTTATCCTGTAGCCTGATAACATTCCAAACTTATCAATTTTGTCAAAAACAATTGGCAGAGAGTGAGAGGGGTCAGAGAAAAAAAGCAGCATATCGTCAGCAAATAAAGCTACACGCAGATCTATATCTCCTATCATTATACCCTGAAATATAGGGGATTGACGCAAAGAAAGGGCCAGAGGTTCCAGCGCCAGCGCGAAAAGGAGTGGGGACAGTGGGCAACCCTGTCTAGTACCCCATTTAATGTTGAACGGTTGTGATAAATAGCCATTGCAAGATATCTGCACAAGGGGGTCAGTATATAATAGAAACCGGACAGGTTTAAACGTCAGAAAGTAGTTAAACAAGGGGGCGTGGCTTGGCTGCAGAACTAGGCTGACGTGTCTCCCTAGAGCTTCTGCCTTGGACACATTTTAAAAGGCACCTGGAAGCTCCTTGGTTGCTTTGGGGACTCCCCTCTATCATCTGGGGAACCCCTACACTGGGCAGCACGGTCTGCGGTGCCGGCGGGTGTCTCCTACACCCGTGCGGGGTGCAGCCTGCTGACCCTCCTGAAGCCCGGACCTTGATTTCCATGCGGCCCGGAGGGAAGTGACTGGATCCCGGCACGGAGGACGCCCCCCCCCCCACCGCTCATCGCCTGTGTGCAAGGGCCACCCCCAGATACCCTCTACCCTCTGCCTTCTACCTCCGGTGAGTCCTGCCTGCTGCCCTCGTTACCTCAGAGCGGCGCCTGCCGGACATCGCGCCGCGCAGTGGAGGGCCGGTGACGGGCGCGCTCCCCTATCCCGCTGAGCGGCCTCTTCCGCTGAGCGGCGCCTGGACGGGGTACCCCAGCCCGCGTGACACGCGCACAGCTGTGCCCGCTCCCGGCTGATCTAGTAACAGCCTCCGGGAGCCTGGGCAGCGGAAGGCCTACTCAGAGACCCGGCGGCGCCATCTTGTGTGCTGGCAAAGCACCTCGTGGAGCCCTCACTACCTGCTTAAGACTCCAGCCTCTGTCTAGATTCAGCCTCTGGCTGCGGGGGTGCCCTGTGCCTAATAAATTTCCCAGACACTGTCTGGGACCTCTCCAGCTACATTAACTCAGACAAAAAAAAAAGGGAATTTAAAAAAAAAAAAAAGAGAATAAATTCATAATAAATTAAAAGAGCATTCACTGGGCGTGCCCTGAAGGCTGATCAGTCAGGCTGTGCTTTCTATGAGCTCCCGGGACCTGGGAGTTTCTACAACGTAAAATAGCCTCCCCACGCTTGTTTCCTGATCTATCTGCCTTGTACTGCTCCATCTATTTATCTTTCTGTCCACACTCTCAAGTTGGCTCCACTACGACCCTGCCGTCATATGATTACGAACTCTCCATAATGTGAGTGTTCTTGCTCTGCTTCCACCGTCACTCATGTTTGCCTTATCGACATGTTCCTGACCTACTGTGGCTGAGTACACCTGTTTCACGCTTCACATTTGACCGGACCCGGCGGAGTTAAGGCGCCCATTCACTCTCCACTGCCTTCACCTCTACTGATGAACGATGCCTCCCAAAAAGAACAAAGACCCAGCGCCTTCCAAAATCTCTTTCCCCCCCTAAACCCCTCCAAATCTCTCCTCTACAAAGCTTCCCCCCCGCCCACTGTGCCAGACCCTGTGCGGTCGACTGGTCTGCCATCCATGCTCACGGTCTCCGGAGTTGATTGCGATTCTGATGCACCCTTGACTGTAAAGTCTCTTTGCCAGATTCTCTCCGTCTTTAAATCGGAACTCTCTAAAGACCTGACCTCTGCTGTTCGTGAGGTCAAAACCGAGCTGGTGGCAATCGGGGACAGGACCGACCACCTGGAACGTAAGGTGGAAGAACTGGTCGCCTCCCATAACGAGTTGATCACCTCCCATGATCGTCAACAACAGGAGATGTACCAATTCCGGTCTAAGTTAGCTGACATGGAGGACAGATCTCGACGGAACAACTTTAAGATCAGGGGCATCCCCGATTCTGTCACTAATTCCGAACTCGAACCCTATGCCATCGCCCTCTTCAGGAAGCTCCTCCCCGCTGCGGATATCGCGGAGCTCCTGATTGACCGTATCCACCGCCTCCATCGGCAACGCACAGTTTCCTCTGACCTCCCTAAAGATACCCTCCTCCGTGTGCATTTCTTTACAGTCAAGGAACGCATTATGAGAGCTGCCAGAGAATCTAAAAATTCAGACACCCTAGGGGGCCTCCAAATATTCCAGGATTTTTCCATTGCCACCATTGCGAAGCGACGTGCCCTTTCACCTATTACTCTGGCGCTCAGGTCCCATGATATCCACTACCGCTGGGGATTTCCGGTCAAACTGATAGTTTCCTATGAGGACTCCACTTACATCATCTCCTCCCTCGATGCGGGAGTCAAGTTGCTCTTGGATTGGGACATTACTGTTCAGAAGTCATCTGCTCCATCCCGCCCGTCCTCAGACAGGAATGGTCGAACGCCTGAGCCATCTGATCACAGCATTGGGTCTCTCAACATTCCTTTCTGACTCTGTGAAACTGTAGACTTCTTCCCCCCTGCCTTGAGGGGAAGTCATTAACATTTATTATACCCAGTGGCGGATTTAGGGGGGGGGGCACCAAGGCACGTGCCCCCCCTGTCATTTTTAGTTGATTTTTGTATTTTTATTTTATTTTGTGCGCACGCCGCAGCCCGCAGCCCTCGCGGTGGCTTGGGGGCGAGGGGCTGCGGGGGCGCCACTGATTTAGTGCAGACTGACATGCGGACGAGCGTCCGCATGTCAGTCTGCGGTCTCGTTTCCTCCCCTGCTGTTAGGAGGGACACGGAGGGCACAGTGCACGCCTCTCTGTGTCCCTCCTGGGTCTCCGGCGGCCGCGGGTCTCATAAAGGAAGTGCCGTTCGTGAGCACTTCCTTTATTAGAGTGACCCGCGGCCGCCGGAGACACAGGAGGGACACAAGGAGGCGTGCACTGTGCCCTCCGTGTCCCTCCTAACAGCAGGGGAGCGGGGGGAGCAGCGGTGGCGGCGGAGGAAGCGGGGGGGGGGGGACGCACTGAGGGGGCATATCTGGCACTTGGTGGGAATATCTGGCACTGGGGGCATATTTGGCAGGGAGGGGGGGGAATATCTGGCACTGGGGACATATATGGCACTGGGGGGAATATCTGGCACTGGGGGCATATGTGGCACTGGGGGGGGGAATATCTGGCACTGGGGGCATATGTGGCACTGGGGGGGAATATCTGGCACTGGGGCATATGTGGCACTGGGGGCATATATAGCACTGGGGGGGGGGATATCTGGCACTGGGGGCATATGTGGCACTGTCGGGGAATATCTGGCACTGGGGGCATATGTGGCACTGGGGGGGTATATGTGTACCTGGCACATGGGGGGGGGGCTATATTTGGCACTGGGGGCATGTGAGTACCTGGCACCGTGGGGGAATATCTGGCACTGGGGACATATGTGGCACTGGGAGCACAGCCCTAGCAACAAGGACTACCTCCTAGCAACGAGCATGACACCCAGTGCATGAAACCCCTGGCAACGAGCATGACACCCAGTGCATGAAACCCCTGGCAACGAGCATGACACCCAGTGCATGAAACCCCTGGCAACGAGCATGACACCCTGAGCATGAAAACCCCTGGCACCGTGCATGGAACCAAGAGCATGAAACCCCTGGCAACGAGCATGACACCCAGTGCATGAAACCCCTGACAACGAGTAGGTATTTGAAAAGTAATTAGAAGCCTTACTGTAGGACTTAATGTGTAATGGGCATTACGGTGTGTGGCATAATGTATCACGGACATTGCGGTGTGTGTCATAATGTGTCACAGGCATTACGGTGTATGGTATACTATATCGCTGGCATTGTGATATGTGGTATAATGTCTCAGGGTCATTGCAGTGTGTGGCATAATGTATCACGGACATTGCGGTGTGTGTCATAATGTGTCAGGCATTACGGTGTGTGGTATACTATATCACGGGCATTGTGGTATGTGGTATAATGTCTCAGGGTCATTGCAGTGTGGCATAATATATAACGGGCATTGCGGTGTGTGGCATAGGGTATAACGGGCATTGCGGTATGTGTCACAGGCATTACGGTGTATGGTATACTATATCACGGGCATTGTGGTATAATGTCTCAAGGTCATTGCAGTGTGTGGCATAATGTGTCACAGACATTGTATGTGCTATAATGTATCAGGGGCAGTGCAGTGTGTAGCATAATGTATAACGGGCATTGCAATTCCTGTCATAATGTGTCACAGGCATTATAGTGTGTGGCATAATGTGTCGGGGGCATTACGGTGTGTGGCATAATGTGTCGGGGGCATTACGGTGTGTGCATACTGTGTCATGTGCATTATTGTGTGTGGCATAATGTCTAAGGGCCATTGCAGTATGTGGCATAATGTATACTGGGCATTACTATAAGGAGGAAAAATGACAAATAATGTAAGGGGCATGAATCAGGATTATTTTTCTTTCCTGTGGTGGCCAACGTCTGGGCGTGCAGGTTGCAAAACTGGAGTATAAGGTAGTCTTTTCCTGCAATACCACGCCCATTCAAACGAAGCCACGCCCATTCCAACAAAGCCACGCCCCTTATGGTGCCCCCCCTGTAATTTTTTTCTGGATCCGCCCCTGATTGTACCCATTATGCGTTGTGATATTTCGTTTGGTCTATATGTTACAGGTTACTCTTTCACTTGTTACGATGTGCCTCTTATCGTATACTGGTTCTTTGTTGCATTTCAGGTTTACTCCAGCTTCCAGGGGCACTATGCCCTGCTGAAATTATTCCCAGTTGTTTATATGTGATGTCCCCTATGCTTTCACCTATTGCGCCATAGGGCCAGTTTAACTTGTTCTGAATCTCTCTTTAACTTGTTGTATCTGAGTGGCAGTGCCTGCTCTGCCGGCCCGTCCCCGATCTTTTTCTACACTACTGCAAGTTGTTTTCTCCCCCTGCAGTAGTCATGCAGGTCCAATGTACCGGACCTTTTTTTTTTGTCTACCCCCCTTCTCCCAGTTTACTTTGTCCTCCATGTACCCCCAACTGTCTCTCTCCCCCCCCTGAGCTCCAGATTCATGGTTTCTCTCCGCTTCCTGTGGTACTTCCTGTTCTCCATTTCAACAGTAATTATGATGCCTTGTATAGATATTTGTCTCTCACCCTTGCATTACACTTTTAATGGTTAACCTCCTCTCTCTCAATGTTAAGGGTCTAAACTCGCCCAACAAACGCAGACTAGCCCTCTCTTTTTTCCGTCAACAAAGAGCAGACGTAGTAGCGCTGCAAGAAACCCATTTCTCCTCTGCTAACCTCCCCCTGTTCAAAGATAATTATTTCCCTGTGGGATATAACGCAAACGCCCCGTTTAAACGTAACGGTGTAGCTATCCTCTTTAGTAAACATGTTTCCTTTACCCCTCACTCCCAAATCTCTGACAAGAGTGGCCGCTATCTAATCCTTACTGGTCTCCTGGACGACAAGCCTACTACACTAGTTTCCCTCTATGCCCCTAACTCTAACCAAACACAGTTCCTACGCAAATTATTTCTCCTAATTCGCAAATCGCTTAAAGGCTCCCTAGTTGTCCTGGGGGACCACAATTTAGTTTTAGATTCAAAACTGGATAAATCTGGCCTTCTCTCACGACCCATACCCTCGGCTCAATCCGGCCCCTCTCTAGCCTTCCGCAATCTCCTCACGGAGTTCGATCTATTTGATATCTGGAGGATTAATAACCCCTCAGGCGGTAATATACCTTCCACTCCTCAGTACACAATTCCTATTCCAGGATAGGTTTAATTTTATGCGATAAATGGTCTCTCCAGAGAACTAGGGACATTGCTATTCTACCGATCACCTGGTCTGACCATGCCACTGTTCTCTGGAAATGGAACCTCTCCGCTCCCCAGAACCCCCCTAGGCAATGGCGTCTCTATCCCTACCTATTAAGCAATCCTCTCTCCAAAACACGGATCCTAGACTCTATTAACTCTTATCTCGCCACCAACTCTCCCCAGGACACCTCTGTCATTAACCACTGGTGCGCCTTTAAGGCTGTTACCCGTGGTGCAGCTATACAAGCTGGTGCCATCCTCAAGAAACAAGCTCTCCAGTTACAGTCAAAACTGGAGGCCGAATTACTAGATCTTGAATCACGCAACATGGCCACTCCCTCTAGAACCCTCAAGAAGGAACTCTCTAGTGTTCGTAGCCAACTCCAAAAATTGCTTCTCGCCCGTACTCAAGCGGCTTTAAACAGATTAGGACACAAGTTCTATCTTCTGGGTAACAAATCTGGTAGAATGTTAGCCCGTAAGCAAGCTAGGAACAAGATCAAATTTGTATACTCCCCCTCCAAACGGAAAGTCCTCAATCCTCACAAATCACTTTGCACATTGCTACGCTAAACTTTACAATCTACTGACTGACCCATCTACCCCTCAACCCACCCCTCTCTCCATCTCTTCTTTTCTGGATAATCTCTCTTTTCCCACACTGAATCCAGAGCAACTGTCCGCTCTCAATGCCCATGGACCCCTGCTGAGGTTGCCGCAGCTGTTAAGTCCTCTCCCTGCAATAAAGCCCCGGGCCCTGACGGGTTCGTCTCTGATTTCTATGCTTCGTTCCTTGATGTTATCTCTCCCCACCTGACCGCCCTCTTTAACAATTTCTCGGATCAAGGAACTTTACTGGCGGAATTTCTAGAAGCACGCATAGTCACTATTCCCAAACCCGGCAAAGACCCTGCTTATGTGCACAATTACCGCCCTATTGCCCTCCTTAATACCGATGTCAAATTATACGCTAAACTGCATCACGAGTGAACGGATTTCTGTCATTGCTGATACACCCGGATCAGACTGGTTTTGTCCCGGGCTGACAGGCGTCGGACAATACGCGCTGAGTTTTCAATTTGATTGATTCTCTCTCTACAGATCAGGGCCTTCTCCTGCTATCCTTGGATGCCGAGAAGGCCTTTGATAGACTAAATTGGTCCTATATGCGCAAAGTCCTTCTCCGATTTGGATTTAAGGATCGCATCCTATCCTCTATTTTAGCATTATATAGCTCTCCTTTGGCCCGGGTGTTCAGCAATGGCTCTCTATCCGACCCTTTCCCAATCACAAATGGCACCAGGCAGGGTTGCCCTCTCTCCCCCCTATGTTTGTTTTGTCAATTGAACCCCTGGCTATTACAATCCGCGACAATCCCCACTTTCCAGCCCTAAAATTCGGCTCCTCCCACCATAAATTAAGCCTTTTTGCGGACGATGTTCTTCTCTTTATTTCTGACCCTTCCACCACTCTCCCTCTTCTGATCTCCATCTTACATGCCTTCAGTTTAGCTTCCTATTACAAACTTAACATCACAAAGACTGACACCCTGCCCATTAACCTCTCCCACTCCCTTCCGACCCTCCAATCTTCTTTTCCTTATAACTGGCGGGTTAATTCGATAAAATACTTAGGTGTCCATATCCCCACTCACACTCCCGATGTCTTTACATATAATCTCTCCCCTTTATTAGTTACATTAGAGGCCTTATCCAAAATCTTGGGCAGCATACGAAGTCTCTTGGCTAGGACGTATGGCTGCATTCAAAATGTCCCTCCTGCCCAAACTGATGTACCAGTTCCGCACGATCCCATACACCTTCCCTAAAAAAGCCCTTCAGACTTGTTCTTCTATAATGACCAAGTATGTCTGGTCTTCTAAACCCCCATTACTGGCTCACTCCAAAATTATACTACCAAGAGCCCTAGGGGGTCTCTATTTACCCAGCATTTCTCTATACCAGGAAGCTTCCCTATTAGCCTCCCTTAAGCATAATTTTACCACTGATTCTCTAGTATCTTGGGTGGAACTGGAACAAAACCAAGCCCATTCGGTCCCCCTTGCGGATCTTTTCCGCATTCCCAAGATGCTCCGACCTGCCCTTCCACATCTTCTTCCATCCACTCAAGCCTCGCTTAAGACTTGGGATAATCTACATGCCGTCCTGCCGTCACCTGCTTGCTGCATCGCCCAGGTCTCCATTACTACCCTCTCAGCGATAATCCCCCATTTAAATCTTTCCAAATGGAGACAGCTGGGCATATTACGTCTAGGGCATAGGTTCTCAAACTCGGTACTCAGGACCCCACACAGTGCATGTTTTGCAGGTAACCCAGCAGGTGCACAGTTGAATTAATTACTCACTGACACATTTTAAAAGGTCCACAGGTGGAACTAATTATTTCACTTGCGTTTCTGTGAGGAGACCTGCAAAACATGCACCGTGTGGGGTCCTGAGGACCGAGTTTGAGAACCTGTGGTCTAAGGGATATACTGGATGGACTTTTCATGTTGTCCTTCCTTGCTCTCCAACAGAAATTCTCCCTTCCTGCCCTCGAACTTTTCCATTATTATCAGGTCGCACACTAGTGGAAATCGATCCCTACCACCTTATTAACCCTGGATTCCACCTCGCAAGCCCTCTTTTCCCAGCTTTCTTTAAACAAATCCAGAGGCGATATCTCATTCTGGTACAAGCTACTTATTACCCCTAGCTCCCCCTCCAGATCTACTGCTCAAATGAAATGGGAGTTGGATCTGGGTAGAACGCTGTCACCTCAGGAATGGCGTACTGTTTTCCTAACCTCCCACTCCATGTCCCAATGCCTGAACCACACTGAAATGCATGTTAAACCTGTCCATAGACTGTATTTGACCCCCAACCGATTACACAAGTTTTGGCCTACTTGCAGCAACAAATGCTGGAGACTCTGTGGATCAATAGGACATATTTTCCACATATTCTGGTCCTGCCCGATAATTACACAATACTGGTCCGAGGTGTTCGATTTGATTAATAAGGTTCTCCACACGCAACTTACTCCTGACCCGACTGTAGCGTTACTTCATTTACTCCCCTCCCTCGCCCCCCCCTACTAGCAGATATGTTCTGGGACATATTTTGATAGCCGCCCGCGCTAATCTTGCTCAACTATGTAAGCAATCTACTGCCCCAGTTCTACTAAACGTTATTCACAAAACGCACCTCCACTACCTCATGGAAACTGAATACGTCCCTGTCTCCGGCACTGCTTCCTCCCCCCAGGCCCGCTGGTCCCCATGGCAGGTGTTTGTTACTACTGGTCCAGGTTCCCAGTATTTCTATAACCCTTCTAACAGCGTCTCAGCCCATTTTAGTCTAACCGAACTCCCTGATAGTGAGTGATGGCATTCCAGGTCTCCTCCCGGAGTAGCTCCCTTGGTTTCATTATAGTATGGGCTCTCCTCCACTTGCCCTAATCGGGTTTAGGGTCATGTTTATGTTTCAGTCCCCTTTCTCTCCCTATGCCTTTACATGTTCTTTTCGACTTATTTTGTTCCATATGATATGTCTCTTCAAAACAAATATGTTTGTCTTTTTTTTTTTTGCATCGCTTTTTCCACCAGAGTTCCTCTCTCAAACTTAATATTTCTTGTATGTCTATCACTTGAAGCGGTCTCATCTCCTCTTCTGTCCTACGTACTCCCCTTTCCTCTTCTCTCTTTCTTTTGTCTGCCACATTTGTTGCAAGGTACCTCCACCATTGTGTTACTGGATGCTCCCCCCCCTCCCGTGTGCATTCCCTCTACATTCCCCCACCTATATCGTGTTACGGTGTTATGCTGTATGCCCCATCCCCTTTTCTTCTTTTTATACCCCATAAAATTGCTTTTCTCTAATAAAAACTATTGACGTTAAAAAAGAAAGTAGTTAAAGAAGTTTTACCTCATTCCGACCATTTAGTTGACATACGTCAGGAATCCTGGGAATATCCAGGGAAGAAATTCACGCCTCACAGGAAGATGCTGGCTCACTATCCCCTCGCGGCGGAGCTAAGTAAAAATTGGGAGACACCCCCACCAGTGGATTCGCAGGTGGCGAGGCTGGTGGTATCCTCTGCTCTGCCTGTCACTACCGTCACGTCTCTGAAAGAACCGACGGATAAGCGTGTGGAGGGTTGTTTTGAGGCAATTTACACTCTAACAGGTGCTGTGCATCGGCCCACCATTCTAGCAACTTGGGCTGCAGAGGCTATTGAAGCATGGGCTCAGGAGTTGGAAGCTGAGATGTCTTCCAACGCTTCTGATCATGCTAGACAATGTCTATCGTATCTTGTCACAGCCTCTCATTATGTTAAGGAGGCGGCTTCTGATGCTGGTATTCTGGCGGCCAAGGCTTCTACTACGTCCAGATTCTCTGCTGCGGTCCTGGTCCGTGGATCTAAGAAAACCCTGGAGGTGCTCCCTTTTAAGGGAGACATTCTTTTCGGAGAAGACCTCAACAAGATAGTGGCTGACTTAGCTTCTGCTAAAACAGCATGTCTGCCTAGTACTGCTCCTTCGGTACCCAAGGCTAAGAGTACTTCCTTTCGCTCCTTTCGTCCTTCAGGGAAAGCAAAGGGTCAAGCGTACCCGAAACAGGCTCGCACTTCCAAGCCTACTAAGCCCAAACTGGCCTGGACTGCCCGTCAGCCTGCTTCCAAGACTGACAAGCTGGGGATCCCAGGGTGGGGGGCCGACTTCTAGGGTATACCCAGGAATGGTTGAAGACCACTTCCAATGCCTGGGTATGGGAAGTGATAAAGCAAAATATTTATCTTATATAACACCCTTTATGAGGTCTAAGAACACTGTACGCTATTCACGTATGGAGTACCGTAAGGGTACGCACGTTGCGTAACAATCGCTTAGCCGTAGTCGAGACGCTCAAGCGTCACGTTCGCTCACGGCCAAGAGATCACAGGCAGGCACGCTATTGGCTGCCGACTAACGTAATGATTCGCTATAGCATAGCGGACGCTCGGGACCACGAGGAGATCACCAGCGGCGCTGACGCTCACAATGTTAAACCTTTATATCTAAACCATAAACAATATAATATGCAGCAAAACCTTAGTGTAATGATAGAGTGTAGATGCAACCTTGTGTAGCCTGATTATCTTAAAAGCTGTTCGAGCGTCACCGACGCTCTGAAAATACTTAACACTATAAGAAATACACAGATACCTGGGCTTAGGGTCCAACGCCTTATATATATATTATGAATGTTATACTTGCAAAAGAATTAATACAATACAAGTCATACACTACAATATAACATAGACTAACTAACCAGATAACTACACAGGAAATACAATACAATACTATTACGTTTAAGAGAATACGAGAGAAGGAGAGAGAGAGAGAGAGATATGGAGAGATATGGCTCAGAATAACAAGGAAGACAATATGATTGCGGAGAAAAACTTACGCACAAAGGGGAACGATCGCATGCGCCTCTGGACATCCAGCTCCCGATTATCAGCAATGAGAACCGTTGAAGAGTGAGAGCTGGATGTGATCGGCTTGTCTATTTATACCCCACACACAATACAATTCAATGGTCCCTACAATCTCATTGTTCATTGGACACAGGAATTCCTCCTCGCATTATAACAAAAGGTCATAGGTTGATTCATACAGGTGGGCTGTGACAATTTCCAACTGCTCAGGTGGGTGGGAAACTAGGTTTCCCGCCGCATGGATAAGTAAGTGCAAATAATAGTAAATGGACATAAACTTCTTATGTCCATAACTATTCGCACGAGCGATTAATCCGCTCCAAACCAACACCGGAATATTGCTAATTAAATACTCTTCCGATGGATACTAAACACCACTGTATTACTCCTGTCTGACCCTTCGTATCAAACAAAGAGGGATTTCTCCGTCCATGAACATTCTACATTAACCAAACTTTCAGATTCTATCAAAGGGACCATAATCTACAAAATACATTATATGGTGAAAATATGTAACGAAAGAGTCACCCGCTAGACGCACACAATCTCTACCGTAAATGCGCATACCGTGCGCCTGCGGGTGCCCGCAACAGCGAGTATGCGCACGCACGGGAGAGCGCACGCATGCGCAGCAGGGACACATGTGAGGTGCAAATATGGCAGTGTGCATAGTGATATTTTTCTGACTTTGACAGTCCACCCTTTGGCAGTCAACAATAACTGCCACTTTCCTAAAACATTTCAAAACGAGAAAAATATATGTCAGGGGTTAATACATTTCCATGGTTGGGTAAGGGGGGAGAGAGGAGAGGGTGTGAAGAGGGTATGACCTAGTGAGATAGCAGAAGCATGTGTGTATGAATCCGTGTTTGGGGGTCATGTATCATCGTGCCGTACTTGTTTTAAATCAAGCTTCGAGGTATTGCGAAGTATACATTTGAATTCCTTCTTATCCCGTGGTACGGGTCTGTGGATGGGCTGTCAAACTTTACCGAGCTCTTTTCGGATTTTGGTTGCAACAAAATGGGGAGCACATTTTAGTTGATGATACATGAATGGGGGAATATGTGATTGCTGATATCTGTGCCTGTATTCCCTATCGACTATGTGTGTAATTACCTGAAGGTTGTAGAGATGAAGAAAAGACATAATTACGGTAAATGCAGTGGTATTCTATGTCAGGTTAATGATCATTTGTCGGTTGAAGTCTTGTTCGGTGTCTGTTGAATGCAGTCTTCTTTGTGCTTTTGCCAAAAGGCGTGTGGGCAAAAAGCTTTGTCAATGTCCATAGACTTACAAAAGTGTTGGGCTAGCGTAATTTTAAAATTTCTAGGGAAACTGGGGGTCTATGGCAAAGTTCATCAAATATCTGTGTATAAGGTTGTCAAAACTTCTTCTTTAATCCATCCGTTGTCTGTATACAGGATCATCAAATTCCTCGTCAAAAGTGGGTCTTTTTACCTTGGAAAAAAAACAGAAAAACAGGTGAAAGAAACGGACCGTAGAAATCGCACTTTCATCACATCACTGTTTCTACACTTGGGTCACAAATCAAATCCATTGGAATTACAACTTCCTCACTCCTTAAACTCATCACCCTGGCACGACGCTTGCACTTCATTAAAGCCTGACCGCATCTAAATATCAAGCCAATCGTTATGATAACATCTAAGATACATAGGAGAAACTTCCCTACATCCATTATGACTCCTTGAGCCCATTCTCCTAAACCAGAGAACCAATTTCGCGGGTTCAACCATGACACCCAACCAGTCAGCTTATTACCTACAGCAGCAAGAGTGAGATTGTGTCTCCTGCGAAATTCCCACTTCAATTGGAGAATATCGTCCATCTTTTGGTCTATGACCTCGACCGGGTCCTCGGTACTATTCGTTATATATGTGCAGCATTTCACGCCGTACTGCATTGCCAGTGTGACGCAATATCCGCCTGTCACTGCTGTGAGATAATTAAGAACCATTCTATGCTGGACCAGTTCTGTTTTATAAGCTTGAAGTTCTCTTCCAGTATACCTAAACGTGTCATCATACATTTCTGTGATATTGTCTAACAAATTTGCGAGCGCAGATATGTATTTATAATTCAACACTCCTCTGGCGGTGCGAGTGAAATCTAACGCGATTAGAAACTGAATCCCGGTGGATTCATGGATCATGTCAGAGGCCGGATGCTCTGTTCTTTCTATCAGGTGCCGTTTAACTACGTGCTCGTAGTGGGTCTGAGTATAAGGAGCTTGGGCAACACGGTGTATATCTTTCATTTTGGCATGTGATACAGTCATTACCTCAGGCAGTACTTTTCCAATATAACACAATCCTTCAGAGTTTGGGGCAAGCCACTTATACGCCTTCCTCCCGCATATGAAATATGCATCATCGGGGAGAACATATGGGACGGAGTAGGACATAACCATATTACACATCTTCCATGTGAAATCTCCTAACCCTAATGCTCCCATCTGTTTAGTACACGTATCAGTTTGTACGATATGTGCGCAGTATCCTGGTGATACCTCTCCAACTCTCGTAATCCTACTTCCTAGGGTATACCTATATCGGAAAGATTTTTCTCTACTGGCTATGTGGCGTATAAGCTCTGTATCTGTCGGCATTCTATCTGCTCTATATGAAAAGGTCATGGTTTGGTTACTCCATGACACTTCCCAACTTCCCGGCTTTCGGGGATTGGTAATGTTAAAACATATTAGGGATCTATCCACATGATATTGGTGGAGCTTCAAACTAGGAGGACTGGAGATATTAAACCTCCTGTCCACCGGTCTCCCACCCTTTAGCTCAAGTACCTCCCCTATCGTTAAAGGAAATGGTACTAGTCCTGATTTGCTATGACCTTGAGGTACTTGAGAGCATACCCAACAATCTGTTTGATTTAACACACTACCCACTAAGGAGTGATAGTCACTCAATGGATGCCGGTCCATGTGGATATTAAAACTGGATTGGCATTTCTTAATGCACCCATCCTCAACTACGTTGTCACAGAGCCTACAGATACAGTTCTCTTTTCAGCTATCAATGTTTACAAATAACATGGCTGCTAGATCGTTTCCGGTACTCGCCATTTGCTTGGTGGTTGTGTTGTTATTGGAAATTTACACCTCTGTCTCAGTCATCGGGATCTTTCTGGATCCTTTCTCGACCTCACTGGTACTCTCGCCGGAACAGACTGCTCTGGTCAACATCATGGTCAACAGGAAAATCCATATCACAGTCTCTTTGAGCAAGTCCATCTTACAGGAGGAGAAAAGAAGAAAATTTGTAATGGGGGTACAGAAAATCAGTTTGAGGGGGAGAGAAACTTGTTACGATAATTAGTTCTCTCGTCTTGTTGTTCCTCTTGTTCTGCTGTCATCTCAAAGGTGCTGTCTCTCAGTCTTCCAACCGACCATTCTGGTGATGCAATATTTCTTCCAAATCAGCGATCTTTCTGTAAGGAGCAAAAATCTTGTATTACCATTTGTCTAACTGATGGGTGACATACCATCTTTAAAACATGAAAACATGAGAAAGAAGAGAGAAAACAAAAAAAACAAAAGAGAGAGAGAACAATTCATATATGTATATATCACATAAATCAACAGTGAACATCAACAGGGAAAAAAACATTTTTCAAACATTTTAAAACATTGTCAGATCATCAGGCTGTCATATCTACATGTCCAATGGTTTCCTTGCGCAGTCCCTCCCACCAACAACCCCATACCCTCTGTATCTGGCCAGGATACATTGATGTGGGTAGGTCATGCTGGGGTTTGGTAGACTTCTGCAAAGACCAAACAGATATGCAATGTTTGAGTCCTATCAATGATCGTCAGAGATGGGGAGAGAAAAGAAACATTTCACAGATACATTTACAACGTTTCACCCGGTCATTCCTGTGTCTTCAGGGAATGACCTCCCAATTTATTAACTGTTACCTCAGGCTTACCATCGGTCCTAATGATCACCTTTCCTGATTGCATGTTACAGGTGTGGCTCAAAATTCTTCCTATATGATCCCTGATTGTAATTTTGGTGTGTCATTTTCATTGTCTAGGGGGTTTGACCTTACGTGGGATGTTACAGTTACTGGCATAATGCCCTTCTCTTTTACAATGATAACAAACCCTGGGCTTCCTCCAAGTGTCAGTGAAATGGGGCCTTGGTTGATTTGATGCCTCCTCAAACGCTTGGATGCTCATCACCATCAACCGTTTTCCCTGTGCTTCCCTGATTCCTTGGATACCATGATTATGTCGTGGTCTAGGGGGTTTATATACCTTCTGTAAATTTCTTGATCTACAATCTCTTGCATAATGGCCTTCCTTCTGGCAATTGTAACACCTTATCACCTTGGACTTACCCACAGGGATCTGAGGCTCCTTTGTTTCCCTTTGCTTGATGCTGGCTTGCTCATGCCCAACAGCAGAGTCCCTTAATGCAACCACTGATTTATCTCTCCAGTATGGATTGGTGCTCTGTATCCTTGTTCTCAACACTTCCTTTAAACCATCCATTAGCACAGATACTGCTACTTCTCTGTGCGGTGCACTTGTTTCAATGTTTTCTATACCCGTATACCTAGTCATGTCCTGTAATGCCCGATGGAAATAATTAGAAGTACTTTCCCCTTTGTTTTGTCTTATGGAGAAGATTTTGTTCCACTCGACAATGGCTGGGAAATATACTTCCAACTGTCAGTTGATCTGCTTAATACATTCCTGATTGTGTTCCTCCGTACAAGGTACCTCCGTGTCTAATTTACAATCAGCAATAAATTTCGCAGGGTCAACACTGGAGGGCAAACATGCCCTCAGCACTGTCCGCCAATCTTTGTTGGTGGGTTCTGTTGAGTTTCCTAGTTCTTTAATGAACTTTTGACATGCGACTAGATTTTTCCTAGGGTCAGGAAATTCAGACATAATTGATCTCAATTCGGTCCGGGACCAGGGACAGCGCATTGCACTGTCCTGGACGGGAATGGTTCCCTGATCGTCAGTCTTCCCATTGGGGACTGTGATCACCCTGACAGGACTAAACTCAATTACATCACCTTGCGTTGGTTCTACAATATGAGGTACATTTGTCTGTGCATGATATAAAACATTGTACGTACCTGTGGACACGACCTCACCTGACCCTCCGTTAGGGGGTTTGATTATTGCCTTTACCGATTTGGTCGCGTCCACCTGGATGTCTTGTGTGATGGCTGCTGGAAGAGGTGCCGACATCGTGTTGGGTTCACTTTCTTGCTCGTATTCCTGAGGGAAGTTTGACATGGGGTGCAACTTGCACGGGTTAATAGTTGTACATTTAACAGCATTACAATTATCATTGTTATGTTTATTACACTTATTCTTATCATCTATACTACAGTTGCTAAGTGCGTTTTTATTGTTCAACATTGTGCCTTTCTCCGCAACCATAATCCTCTCCATTGCCATGTCTCTCCTCCCAAGATGAGAGTCAGATATGTCAGTTAACTCTCTTTGCAATTCACTTTCCTGCTGCCATAACTGCAAATAATCATAATGTTTGATCCGTCTCTTTGCTGGTTTAATAAGACCTATCCTTCTCCTTAGATTTAGTAACACTTCTGGGCCAAAGCTACCTATTCTTGGGAATTTCTCCCCGTCATGTACAGTCATTTTCTCCCATTCATCACATAAAATTTCTGTGTGTCTTCCGTATTTTTCACACATTACATACCTTGCCAACCCGACTGGTCGGTTTACAGAATCAACCCGAACCGAGGTTGATCGACCCCTTCCTGAACAACTGGCCCCCATAATTTGCAGGTGTTGCTTGCTCTACCTCTGACCTTTATATCAGGGTGTTCAGCGAACCCTTACAAAAAACCAAAATATTCAAAGATAGGTTGACGGTGAAGTTTACCGAGCACCTCACTCACTCGCCCACGCCGACCAATATGCCCACACACTGATATAGTGCTGGCGTACTCGACCCAGGGCCCCTATTAACCTTAGTTTACTGGAACATGTAGGTATGATCCGAAGAGCATTAACCCTTTCCAGTAAAGGTGGGGTTGTCGGATAGTTCTAGAGTGACCAGCGAACTTCCCTTTTTGAAAAAATAAAAAATTACACAAATCACGTTAGAATGTACAAATAGCGTTTGTGACCGGGTTTGTACACAAATGGTACTGGTCAGGTTACTAACTAATGCACACAATTACGTGCGGTACAGTCGTTCAGCACATAAGCAACTAATCTTATGTACGGAGCGACCAGTGGAATCGACATTTGGCAGCTGCGAATTCCTTCAGCCTGAGCTTTTATGGCCTATATGGGTGTTGCACCAACCCTTCTTGGTGTTGTGCCTTGTCTCTATAGCGAACTTCTTTGTACCTAGACCTCCTGGTCTGTTATATGACCTCCTGGTCTGACCTCCTGGTCTGCTACACCTCCTGGTCCGCTACACTCTAATGCTCAAATTTTATGTTTAACCAGGGATGCCTCCCTAGCCACCGTGCATGTCACTTACACATATGTACCTTCACGAGAACTCGATGATTTCTGTGGTTCAATCCCCAAAATTGTAAAAACAAACACTCACTCACCACATATACACTTTTGTTTCTATTTCTATTTCTGCGCAGAAATTTTCTTTAGACCAGATGTGTTGTAAATTTGGAGAAGGATCTGTTAATTTAAATTTCGAATACTAAAATAAACTTGCGCTATTTATCGCCTGTTGCGCTATTTATCGCCTGTTGCGCTATTTATCGCCTGTTGCGCTATTTATCGCCTTGCCACCTTTTCGCTTGTTAAAAATCAACACTATCGTGTGACTTGAGTTACGTGGGCGTACCCAGACGCTCCGTTGCGTAATTTACGCTGCGTGCGTCGGCCTTTGCGTACGCGAGTCTCAGCCCTTTGTTAGAGACACGTGTACACAAAGCCAATGTCCACCGTAACACAATGTACACGTTTATCAATGTAGATGATCCTCGATCCTCTACTGAACCCCACACCAATCTCTCCCTGTACCTTTAGGTAGAGCTGCGTGTGTGCTTTACACTTTATCCCTTAATGCATTACTTTTACACTTTAACTATGAAATAGCGACAAATCTCTCTTAGCACGTTTTATCAATTATAAAATGGCAAACAGGAGAGTGATATATGAAAATACACGAAAAAGAAATGCAGATATGCGTGTGTGCGTATGCAAGATAGAAATAAACAGTTTTAAAAGACACTAGCGTGTTGTTCTTACCTCCGGTTCCGGATTCCCTCAGCACCCTTTACTAAGCGAAGCAGACGCTTATCCCGTCAGCACTGCGAAGAATATGATCTCCCGCCCTTTGCTGATGGATAATGTCTGCTGAAATTACCTAGCAGAGATATGTGAAGGACAGGACGAGCCGCCAATTGATAAAGCTAAATATTTATCTTATATAACACCCTTTATGAGGTCTAAGAACACTGTACGCTATTCACGTATGGAGTACCGTAAGGGTACGCACGTTGCGTAACAATCGCTTAGCCGTAGTCGAGACGCTCAAGCGTCACGTTCGCTCACGGCCAAGAGATCACAGGCAGGCACGCTATTGGCTGCCGACTAACGTAATGATTCGCTATAGCGTAGCGGACGCTCGGGACCACGAGGAGATCACCAGCGGCGCTGACGCTCACAATGTTAAACCTTTATATCTAAACCATAAACAATATAATATGCAGCAAAACCTTAGTGTAATGATAGAGTGTAGATGCAACCTTGTGTAGCCTGATTATCTTAAAAGCTGTTCGAGCGTCACCGACGCTCTGAAAATACTTAACACTATAAGAAATACACAGATACCTGGGCTGAGGGTCCAACGCCTTATATATATATTATGAATGTTATACTTGCAAAAGAATTAATACAATACAAGTCATACACTACAATATAACATAGACTAACTAACCAGATAACTACACAGGAAATACAATACAATACTATTACGTTTAAGAGAATACGAGAGAAGGAGGAGAGAGAGAGAGAGAGATATGGAGAGATATGGCTCAGAATAACAAGGAAGACAATATGATTGCGGAGAAAAACTTACGCACAAAGGGGAACGATCGCATGCGCCTCTGGACATCCAGCTCCCGATTATCAGCAATGAGAACCGTTGAAGAGTGAGAGCTGGATGTGATCGGCTTGTCTATTTATACCCCACACACAATACAATTCAATGGTCCCTACAATCTCATTGTTCATTGGACACAGGAATTCCTCCTCGCATTATAACAAAAGGTCATAGGTTGATTCATACAGGTGGGCTGTGACAATTTCCAACTGCTCAGGTGGGTGGGAAACTAGGTTTCCCGCCGCATGGATAAGTAAGTGCAAATAATAGTAAATGGACATAAACTCGCACGAGCGATTAATCCGCTCCAAACCAACACCGGAATATTGCTAATTAAATACTCTTCCGATGGATACTAAACACCACTGTATTACTCCTGTCTGACCCTTCGTATCAAACAAAGAGGGATTTCTCCGTCCATGAACATTCTACATTAACCAAACTTTCAGATTCTATCAAAGGGACCATAATCTACAAAATACATTATATGGTGAAAATATGTAACGAAAGAGTCGCCCGCTAGACGCACACAATCTCTACCGTAAATGCGCATACCGTGCGCCTGCGGGTGCCCGCAACAGCGAGTATGCGCACGCACGGGAGAGCGCACGCATGCGCAGCAGGGACACATGTGAGGTGCAAATATGGCAGTGTGCATAGTGATATTTTTCTGACTTTGACAGAAGTCGTCACTTGAGGTTACGCCATATCCTTCAAAAATCGTCCCCTTCATCAATTTTGCCTGACAGACGTCCCTTCGGATCAGGGGAAGGCAAAAACTCGGTGGTACAGTCCCTCCTGGACTCAGAGAGGCAAGGGGTACTATTCGCTGCTGTTCCTAGTCCCGAAACCGAATGGGTCCTCCAGGCCCATCCTCAACCTCAAGTCCTTGAACAAATTTGTAAGGGTATCCAAGTTTCGTATAGGAAACTCTTCGCTCTATTGTTCTGGCCTTGGAACCTGGGGATTATATGGTCTCCCTGGACATACAGGATGCTTACCTGCATATTCCTATTGCAATGTCGCATCAGCAATACCTGAGGTTTGCGGTTGGCAACCTCCATTACCAGTTTCGGGCGTTAGCTTTTGGTTTGACCACGGCTCCGCGAATCTTCACCAAGGTCATGGCGGTGATGACGGCTGTACTCTGCCGTCAAGGGGTCAGGATCCTACCGTACCTGGATGATTTGTTGATCCCAGCAAATTCCCCAGAAATTCTCCTACGCCATCTGGATCTGACTATCCAGTTTCTGCAAGCCCACGGGTGGCTCATCAACTGGAAGAAATCTTCCCTGGTCCCTGCTCAGAGCATGGTGCACCTGGGGGCGTTGTTGGACACTCACAACCAGCGGTTGTTCTTGTCTCAGGAGAAAGTCCTGAAGCTTCAGGACAGGATTCGATGCTTCCTATCTCGTCCGCAAGTGATGATACATTCGGTGATGCAAGTGCTAGGTCTCATGATGTCGGCTTTCGACATGGTGGAGTACGCTCAATTCCATTCCCGCCCTCTACAGAAGTTGATTCTGGCCAAGTGGGATGGCCTTCCTCACCGAATCAGGTCTCAAATGATCTCCTTGTCTCCGGAGGTCCGTCTGTCACTGAGCTGGTGGCTTCAGGACCAACGATTGAGCAGGGGTCGTCCCTTCTGAATCTCCAACTGGGTTCTTCTGACAAAGGATGCCAGTCTGAGAGGTTGGGGCACGGTGTTGGAGCAACACTCACTTCAGGGTTGGTGGACCAAGGAGGAATCTCTCCTCCCGATAAACATTCTGGAGTTGTGGGCAGAGTTCAACTCATTGAACTTGGCCCAGCATTTAATACAGCACAGACCTGTTCAAGTACAGTCGGACAATGCCACCACAGTGGCGTACATAAATCATCAAGGCGGCACTCGAAGCCGCATGGCAATGAGGGAAGTATCACGGATCCTTCAGTGGGCGGAACGCCATCTGCCAGCCATATCGGCAGTATTCATTCTGGTGGTCCTAAACTGGGAAGCGGACTTCCTCAGTCGTCAGGACGTACACCCCGGAGAGTGGAGCCTCCATCCAGAAGTGTTTCAACTCTTCGTGGACAGGTGGGGCCTTCCAGATGTGGACCTGATGGCGTCTCGACACAATCACAAGGTTCCGGTCCTCGGAGCAAGGACAAGGGATCCTCAAGCAGCGTTCGTGGATGCACTGGCAATTCCATGGAACTTTCAGCTGCCATACGTCTTCCCTCCGGTGTCACTACTGCCCAGAGTAATAAGGAAGTTCAAGCAAGAAGGAGGAATCCTAATTCTGATCGCTCCTGCGTGGCCCAGACGGCATTGGTTCTCAGACCTTCAGGGTCTCTCGACAGAGCGTCCTCTTCTGCTTCCACAGCGCCCAGATCTCCTCGTTCTGGGCCCTTGTGTATATCAGGATTTAGCTCGGTTGGCTTTGACGGCGTGGCTCTTGAAACTTCCGTCTTGAGGCCCAAAGGATTTTCTGAGGCGGTCATTCAAACCATGTTGAAGGCCGGTAAGCCGGCTTCTGCTCGGATTTACCATAGGGTCTGAAATACTTACTTTACTTGGTGCGCATCTAACAATCATGATGTTTACAAGTTTAGTACGGCCAAACTTTTGGCCTTCCTACAACAGGGCCTGGACTTGGGCCTTCGTCTGGCCTCCATCAAGGTTCATATTTCTGCCTTGTCGGTTTGGTTTCAAAGAAAAATTGCGACCTTATCTGATGTGCATACGTTCACTCAGGGTGTGTTTCGGATTCAACCTCCTTATGGGGGTCATTCCGAGTTGTTCGCTCGCTAGCAGATTTTAGCAGCATTGCACACGCTAGGCCGCCGCCTTCTGGGAGTGTATCTTAGCTTAGCAGAATAGCGAACGAAAGATTAGCAGAATTGCGAATAGAAAATTCTTAGCAGTTTCTGAGTAGCTCCAGACCTACTCACAGATTGCGATCAGCTCAGGCCGTTTCGTTCCTGGTTTGACGTCACAAACACGCCCTGCGTTCGGCCAGCCACTCCCCCGTTTCACTAGACACTCCCGCGTTTTTTCCTGGCACGCCTGCGTTTTTCCGCACACTCCCAGAAAATAGTCAGTTTCCGCCCAGAAACACCAACTTCCTGTCAATCACACTCCGATCACTTCAACGATGAAAATTCTTTGTTCGGACATGAGTAAATCTACTAAGTTTTGTGCTAAAATACTTACCGCATGCGCACTGCGTACCATGCGCATGAGCATTTTTACCTTAATCGCTCCGTTGCGAAAATCGTCATCGAGCGAACAACTCGGAATGACCCCCTATGTCCCGCCTGTGGCTCCTTGGGGCTTGTCGGTGGTTCTGGAGGCGTTGCAAGTGTCTCCATTTGAGCCTCTTGAATCTGCAGACCCTAAGTGGCTTTCTCTTAAGGTAGTGTTTCTGCTGGCTATTGCCTCTGCTAGACGGGTGTCGGATTTGGGTGCCTTGTCTTGTAGGTCACCATATCTGATTTTTCACCGTGATCGGGCGGTTCTTAGAACACGATCCAGGTATTTACCTAAGGTGGTGTCTTTTTTCCACCTTAATCAGGACATTGGGATATTGTGGTTCCGGCCTTTGCCTTTCCTGAGTTGTTTTCCAAAGAGCGGTCTTTGGATGTGGTACGGGCTCTCTGTATCTATGTGAAGATGACTGCTTCCCATCGGAAGTCGGATTCTCTCTTTGTACTGTTTGGTTTTCACAAATGTGGCTGGCCTGCTCACGTGCAGACCCTGGCCAGATGGATTAGAATGGTGATTGCACATGCTTATGTACAGGCTGGTCTTCCAGCTCCTGCTACCATTAAGGCCCATTCTACGTGGTCTGTTGGACCTTCTTGGGCGGCCCGCCGTGGTTCGACCCTTGAACAATTGTGCAAGGCGGCTACGTGGTCCTCAGTGAACACATTCATAAGGTTCTATGCATTTGACACTTCCGCCTCCCAGGATGCTTCCTTTGGACGCCGGGTTCTTGTGCCCGCTACAGGGTGTCACCTCCCATAAGGAACTGCTTTAGGACATCCCCAATGTAATTCCCTGTGGAGCCCAGTGTACCCCGCAGAAGAAAATGAGATTTATGGTAAGAACTTACCGTTGTTAAATCTCTTTCTGTGAGGTACACTGGGCCCCACAGGGCACCCACCCTGACTCGCTTAGCTTCTTTGGGTTGATAAGGCATTAGCCGCTGACACCTTCTCCTGTCGTGGTGTATGCGGCTACTAAAGGGGGGTACTCAAGGAGCGTTCGCTGCTTAAAATCTAAGCAATCTGACTAGATTGCTTAGATTTTAAGCAGGATCGTTCCATGTGTAGCCCCCACAGCGATAGCGATGCGCAGCCCTGCGCATCGCTATCGCTGGTGCTAGATTGGCCTGCCGTGCAGGCCAATCTAGCAGGTCGCTCATTTCACACGCTGGGTGAAATGAGTGGCCCCCCTCGTCTCCCCCCGCAGGCTCAGCACACATCGCGCTGTGCTGAGCGGCAGGAGAGATGTGTGCTGAGCGGTTCGCTCAGCACAGATCTCTTTCCACATCAGCCAGTGAGTACTGGCCTTAACAGTTGTCGTCTCTTTTGCCTGCTACTGCATTGGACTGGTTAACAAAAACTGAGCTCCTGTGCACGGAGGCGGGGTTATAGAGGAGGCGGTGCTATGCATTCTGGGAACAGTTAAAGCTTTTAGCCTGTTGGTGCCTCAGATCAAGATCCTACTCTACACCCCAATGTCATTCCCTGTGGAGCCCAGTGTACCTCGCAGAAAGAGATTTTACAATGGTAAGTTCTTACCATAAATCTCGTTTTATGAATTAACAAAATGCAAAGTGAATGAACAGGATAAAAATCTAAATCAAATCAATATTTGGTATGACCACCCTTTGCCTTCAAAACAGCATCAATTCTTCTAGGTACACTTGCACACAGTTTTTGAAGGAACTCGGCAGGGAGGTTGTTCCAAACATCTTGGAGAACTAACCACAGATCTTCTGTGATGTAGGCTAGCTCAAATCCTTCTGCCTCTTCATTTAATCCCAGACAGACTCAATGATGTTGAAATTAGGGCTCTGTGGGGGCCATATTGTCACTTCCAGGACTCATTGTTCTTTTTTATGCTAAGATAGTTCTTAATGACATTGGGGGTAATTCAGACCTGATTGCTAGGCTGTGTTTTCTCACAGCCTGAGATCAGGTCCGAACTGCGCATGCGTATGCACCACAATGCGGATCGCCGCTCAGCGCTGGGTTTGTGCAATGGATCCGTGCAAACTGGAGGGCGGGGGTAGCAAGTCTGCGCTGTATAGGACTGAGACAGCTGGCCGTGTGGAGAGTGCCAGAGCTCCCTAAGGGCTCAGTACAAAAGTGCAAAATGAAAAAGGGGGTGTGCTCTCTCTACAATGGTGCTGGTCTCTCTTACGGTCACCTATGTATGTGGATAATACCCAGGTGTGAAAGTGTATGTTGAAACACACTGGTATGGTAAATAAAATGGAATTTAATACAAAACTAACATGCAATGTCTAAAAACAAGCAATACATAAAAAAACAAGTGGACTGGGAACAGGCCATGGGGGGAATGTGATCCTACCGATGCAGGTGGAGGAGCCACAGGTGTCAAATAAAGGGAGGGTACCCCGGGAAATACCCTGCTGGTGGCTCCTCTGATCGAATTCCCTTCCAGGCAATCAGGAAAACAGTCTGCCAATCGTCCAGGGGATGGGCAGCGCCACAAGGTATCTCCAACGCGTTTCGGGACAGCCTGGTCCCTTCTTCAAGCGGCTCCTCCACCTGCATCGGTAGGATCACATTCCCCCCCTGGCCTGTTCCCAGTCCACTTGTTTTTTTAGACATTGCATGTTAGTACTGTATTAAATTCCATTTTATTTACCATACCAGTGTGTTTCAACATACACTTTCACACCTGGGTATTATCCACATACATAGGTGACCGTAAGAGAGACCAGCGCCATTGTAGAGAGAGCACACACCCTTTTTCATTGTGCAACGGATCCGTTCGCACGGGCGATTGCAAGGAGATTGACAGGAAGAAGGTGTTTCTCGTGGCAACTGACCATTTTCAGGGAGTGGTTGGAAAAACGCAGGCATGTCCATGCGTTTGCAGGTAGGAATCCTGACGTCAATTCCGGTCCCGGAGAGGCTGAAGTGATCGCAGCGGCTGATTAAGTCCTGGGCTGCGCAAAGACTGCACAAAATCAGTTTGTGCAGCTCTGCTACACATGCGTTCGCACACTTGCACAGCTAAAACACACTTCCCCTGTATGTGGCGACTATCTGATCGCAGCAGTGCAAAAATCGCTTGCTAGCTATCAGGTCTGAATTTTTGGGGTTGTTGTACTGCTGTAGAATAAATTTGGAGCCAATCAGACACCTTTGTGATAGAATTGCATGATGGATAACTAACTGCCTGTATTTCTCAGTTTTTTAATTAAACAAGTACAGATTAATTTTTCAGTAATAAAATAATATTCTGCAATACTACAAGTAAAAAACTTGAATATGAGCAGGGTAGAGTTGATTAGAAATGGGGAGGGGAGGGGGGGCAGGGCGAAATGGCCTCTTCATCCAACAAGTGCAGGTTACAGTAGTGGAGAGCACACAAACATCTACTACAAGTACAACATTGATTATCCAGCACCAAGCCAAGGCTGCGAGAGGGCTCAATTAGGCTGTGGGATAGAGTTAGGCTTTGCGGGGAAAGGTGGCAGGGGGGGGGGGGGGGTTTGTTAGGCTGCGGGAGGTTTTGGTGCTATTGGGAGGGGAGTTAGGATGCGGGAGGTTTAGGATTAGGGGGTTGGAGGGAAAAGGGATGCTGCTGCATATACCACCCATTATCCGGCAAAATGGATATTCCGGGAAAAAGCTGGAACCAAGGACGCTGGATTATCGGTGGTGTACCGGTAATAAAAAATGACAACTACTGAATAAGTGGAAGCATGCAACTTGCAGTAAGGAGGGTGAATAATAATTTACTAAACAAGGGTTTCAGGGGCAGTGAACGTTTTCTCACCACCAGTGTAGAATGATGCTCACCGACCCATCAGTGTAGATAGATGCACCTACCTATCAGTGCTGAAAGATGCCCACCAACTCATCAGTGTAGAAAGATGCCCACCTACCTATCAGTGCTGAAAGATGCCCACCTACCCATCAGTGTAGAAAGATGCCCACCTACCCATCAGTGACTTGCGGTGTGGTGAGGCAGAGTCTTTCCTGTCATAATAACATTTGTGCCAGAGGTTTGACTGTATAAAGTATATGAAAAATACAAATAATATGTTTGAAATATCTTCTTTGTATTATTCTAATAAGTTTTATAGCCAAAACTCTGGAGTAAAAAGTCTATGGCAGGTGAGGCAGTGCCTCATCTGTCTATCTTTTCCGCACTTCTCTGATCAAAGATCACCATGTTTCCAGTAGTTTATCCTGCTGCACCTGTGTATAATGCCCACATGTACGCTTTGGCTCATTTATTGCCTGTAAAGCTGGCTCTGGTGCCAGCCAGTGCCTCCTGAGCCATTTAGCTCACTGCACGTCCCTGCTACCCATCAGTGTAGAATGATGCCCACCTACCCATCAGTGTAGAATGATGATTACCTACCCATCAGTGTAGTATGATGCTCACCTACCCATCAGTGTAGAATGATGCCCACCTACCCATCACTGTAGAAAGATGCCCACCTACCTAACAGTGTAAAAAGATGCCCACCTACTTATCAGTGCTGAAAATGGCTCACCCACCTATCAGTGCTAAAAGATGCTCACCTACTTATCAGTGCTGAAAGATGCTCACCTACCAATCAGTGTAGAAACATCGGGTTGTCAGAGGTTTCCATTTTGAAGTAATTATGCATCAGGCCACCCTGGTAGGAAAGTAAGGTACTTTACAAAAAGATCTAACAACTTATCTGAAACATATATACCAAAGTATAAACAGAAGCTTGCTCGATTGTTGTAGTGTGATAGTGCATAGATAAAAAATGAGTATTACAAACCTTTGATTTTAATACTGTATTTTTATTATGTGACTATTTGTGACAAATTATATATATATATATATATATATATATATATATATATATATACACATATAATATATACATAATGCATGAACATTCATGTCTTAAGAACATGGGGCCTAATTCAGACCTGGTCGCATGCAGGCGTTTTTTGCACTGCTGCGACCAGGTAGTCGCCACCTACAGGGGGAGGGGTAATCGCTGTGCAGGGCTGTGAATGCATGCGCAGAGAGCTGCACAAGCAAAAGCTCAGGACTTACTCAGCCGCTGCGATGATCCGGCCTGGAGCTGACGTCAGGAACCCTCCCTTAAAACGGCTGGACACGTCTGCGTTCTCCCTGACCCCCCTTAAAAATGGTCAGTTGACACCCACAAATGGCCTCTTCCTGTCAATCTTCTTGCGATTGCAGATGCGATCGCTTTCTTCGTTAAATCCGTCGCTGTCCTGCGATTCCCGTCGCCAGCGGCCGATGTGCCTGCGCATTGCAGTGCATACGCATGCGCAGTGCAGACCCGATCGCACCGCTGCATAAAAAGCTAGCGTGCGATCAGGTCTGAATGACCCCCATGGTGCGTTACCTGTGTCCCATTCGACTCCTAAATATTTTGTGAGCAAGGGCCCTCATTCCAAGTTGATCGCTCGCTAGCTTCTTTTAGCAGCTGTGCAAACGCATAGTCGCCGCTCACGGGGGAGTGTATTTTTGCTTTGCAGCAGTGCGAACGCCTGTGCAGCAGAGCGGCTGCAAACATATTTTGTGCAGAACAAGACCAGCCCTGTAGTTACTTATTCTGTGCGATGATTGCTGCGACGAATGACACGGTAATGACATCAGATACCCGCCCAGCAAACGCCCGGCCACGCCTGCATTTTCCCAAACACTCCCAGAAAACGGTCAGTTGACACCCAAAAAGTCCCACTTCCTGTCAATCTCCTTGCTATCGGCTGTGCGACTGAGAGCGTCGCTAGAACCAGTGCACAACCACGATGCTCTTTGCGGTGCATACGCATGTGCAGTATTGACATTTTTTGAACTGATCGCTACGCAGCGACCTACGGCAGCTAGCGATAAACTCGGAATGAGGGCCTATAAACGAATGGATCTGTCAATCTTAGGTTTCTTTTGCTAACATATAAAAATAAACAGTATTTCAAATGCACATAAAACCCCCCCCCCCAAAAAAATAAATAAATAAATAAACATAATAAGAAAACCTAATTTGTACTGTGATCTTAGAATATGGTTAAGGATTTTTTTTAATGAGCAAACTTTGAGTAAATGTGCTTTTCATTAGGGGACGCTCTTGAGGGTGTATTAGCCTTTTTGTCTGTAGTATATCTCACTTACTTCTGCTTACAGGAAGAAGTGCTTTGCAATATGTTGCCAGAGGGTAAGGTAAATCTCGGCTAATAGCTGAGACCAACTGATTACTTTACAGGCAGTAATTAAGAAATGATGCTCAAGTCTTAAAGCACATCGTAGGCATATCTGCCCAGCACAAAATGGGTTAAGTGTTGGAAGTTAGTGCCTGAGGATCCAGTTAATTGCACAGCGCAACAAGAATGTTAGGTTTTTGGGCTCGTCCAGACCAGCAGTCAATGAGCAATTAGCAGAAATTTGGTCACGCAGTGTTCCAGACAGAAGATGACGTCAGCATGGCGCACTGAATTAGAACGTAGGGATCGGGCACATCAATCCCTGTGCCTGTACACCCCTGCTAGTCAGATGCACAGAAACCATAGGTTAGCCAAGGGGTGGGCAATTATTTCAGCTGGGGGGCCACTTATGAATAAAGGATAATAATAATAAATAAAAAAAAAACTTTTTACAGTGTACTATGTATCTAGTACAAAGTATAGTCATAATTGGCACTTAGTCAAAATCGTACATAGACAAAATCTCAAGCACAGATAGTCAGAATCTCTGCTATCTGGGCTATGGGGGAGTTCAAGGGAAATCGCATAGTCAAAATCGAACATAGCAGGGATCTCACCGTGTGTACACACCCTTAGCAAAACTAAATGCTGTGATGGATGCTTTGAATGTTTTGCTAAAATGAAAAATGTTCTACAGTACCTTGGAGGTCATTCCGAGTTGTTCACTCGTTGCCGATTTTCGCAACGGAGCGATTAAGGCAAAAATGCGTATGCGCATGGTTTGCAGTGCGCATGCGGTTAGTATTTTTGCACAAAACTTAGTAGATTTACTCACGTCCGAACGAAGAATTTTCATCGCTGAAGTGATCGGAGTGTGATTGACAGGAAGTGGGTGTTTCTGGGCGGAAACTGGCCTTTTTCTGGGAGTGTGCAGAAAAATGCAGGCGTGTCAGGGAAAAACGCGGGAGTGTCTGGTGAAACGGGGGAGTGGCTGGCCGAACGCTGGGTGTGTTTGTGACGTCAAACCAGGAACGAAACTGACTGAACTGATCGCTATTTGTGAGTAAGTCTCGAGCTACTCAGAAACTGCTAAGAAATTTCTTTTCGCAATTCTGCTAATCTTTCATTCACAATTCTGCTAAGCTAAGATACACTCCCAGAGGGCGGCGGCTTAGCGTGTGCAATGCTGCTAATAGCAGCTAGCGAGCGAACAACTCGGAATCACCCCCTTATGCGCTCTTCCTAATACAGGTGCCTGGTGCCGTGTCTTTAATCTTCCTGCTGCTTGTAGCCGCTGGCTGCTTCTTGCTGCTGGCATCCACGCTCTGGCCTCACCCCCAACACCGCCCAGCGCCTGATGTAATGCCGGCTGACCGCAAGACCGCTACTAGGATCTCCTCAGCGGCTCCGGCGGCTTGCAGGTACTACAGCGCAATGACAAGCAGCTCAGCCAGTTGTGCCACTTGTTATTGCGCAATGGTGGAAGGCCGCGGGCAAGAACGGTTCACAGGTCGCATCCGGCCGCGAGCCGTATTTTGCCCACCCCTAGGTTAGCCCCAAGCAATTCAGTTTCTAACATGCGTAATATTCTGCCCTTTTGTGCTGAATCACAGCTTCTCCTGTTGTACATTAACCATAAGGGGTGCCCAGACACTGGGATAAATAATCCTTGGGCCTGCGTGATAATCAGGGCGACTCATGTTATTTACCCTCCTGAACATTTACTGTTGTACAAGCACTTACAGATGAGGTCCTGGTGTGAACAAAATCTGTTCATTGGCTTTGTCAAAGGTCCACGTTCTGTGGGCATGGAAAGAGGTAAGTGACACCGAGGGTGTAGAGAGGGAGGCCAGGCCCAGGTAATACAGAGGGCATGGCCAGAGCCGGATTAAGGCGCCGGGAGGCCTGGGGCACTAAAGAGCAGGGGGCCCCCATGGACTAAAATAAAGTGTGTGTGTGTGTGTGTGTGTGTGTATATATATATATACCGTCCAATGTAGCATCCGGCACTCTATAGTGAGATTGAATAATGCTGTGGTGCCCTCCTCATGGAAAAGCACTTCCCATCAAAATAGCAAAGAGAGCTAGATAGGCGGCACTCAGCAGGCTGGAACAAACGTAGTTACTTTATTGGCAACAGACCGACATGTTTCGGAGAAAACCTCTCCGTCCTCAGGGCCAGACAAACATACAACATGTGCACAACTGACATTTAAAGCATGAAACCCCCACCGTTAACAAACCTAACCATACTCACCTGCTCCACGGCGCACCCGCCCGCCAGCCGTCACGAGTCATTTCCCCGTTTCACAACCGCGACGTCACAGATGCGCCGCGTCGCAGGGGAGCTCCATGGAAACCGGAGCATAAACAACTCACGTCCCCGGTGCCCACTGTACAACATATACAAGAAATTACCGAACTGAATCAAATAATAACAATACACTAGAATTAAAAACCCTGAAACAGGGACTGGGAATAAATTCGTAAGTGACCCAGCTATAAATAAATTATATATCTAGACATTCTTAGGCTATCAATTACGAATAGGCCACTAGTCTCAACCGTCCCATAACTAGCAAAATGTCATGATTAAAGGACTAAACATCATTTCTTGGGGCTCATTGACATATAAGCAAAAAATTCGTAATTGATAGCCTGTGAGTGCCGCTCGTCTTCGTATCTGCTATACTGACCACAGCCGTGGTGGCGAGAGGGTAGAGAGGTACACATCTCTACAAGACGTGATCGAGTGTCAGCAAAATGTGCTATATATATATATATATATATATATATATATATAAAGCAAATACAGATTGGTGATTTGGTGGGGATGTATGTGAAATATGTATATATATGGAGAGAGAATTGACTACATAGGAAAGGAATGAGTTAAACATCTTGTGAGGGGTGGACCTAGCTGTGAGGAAGTACAGCCCTTAGGAAAAGGGGAGGGTTAGGTATATATAGGCCAGGCGTGGCCATTTTGGGTCTCTTTGCTGGTGAATTTGCCTTCCCGCCCTCCCGCCCTATGGGTAGAGGTTGTTTTTTTTGGCACGGAGTGTATTGGCGTTTAATTGCTTGGCTGGATTCATCGTTGGCTATTTATCGGCGGAAAAGAACGGCACTTTGTAGTTGTATTGTTTTATAGGTAGTAAGTTTTCAGTGCTATATGGTTTAGGTGCACTCACCTCCATCGACTTAATGGCCGCTTGACCACCCATCCGGGAGGCAGCGGCAGGGCACCCGTCAGCGGTGGGAAGTCACTGTGGGGGTTGAGTTGACACCTATTACCGATTTGGATAGTGTGTAGGACGTTTGGTGATTTTACCATTTTAAGGTTAGCGATAGTTTAATAGAGCCGTTCTTTTTTCTGCCACCATTATGCCGGCTGATTCGGCATCTTAACAACGTTTTTTCAATTACAGGTTTTTTGCTATGGTTAGGGTCAAATAAATAGCTAGCAATTTTTCTGCCAAAATCAAGTCTCCGTGTCTTTATTTCCTGGTTTAGAGCTAACTAAGGCTTGCTTGAATGAAGGGGGTCCACCAAATATCACTAGGATGTTTAATATATATATATATATATATATATATATAAAATGACAACTACTATTTGGTGATGTCAATTTAAGGCCCTTGGTAAAGTATCTTTGGATCATACACACACCCACACACATTTGGACCACACACAAACACAGAGTACTGTATACTGCAAAACACACACACACACACACACACACACACACACACACACACACACACACACACACACACACACACACACACACACTACATTAGTTACCCCTCATCTCCAACTCTGAAGTCGCTGCAGAATGCTGCCAAGACCACAGGAGCCAGACACAGAGGGGGAGATGTACTAAGCCTGAAAAGTGATAAATATCAATCGGCTAATAACTGCCATGTCACAGGCTGTGTTTGAAAAATGACAGTTAGGAGTCGATTGGCTGGTGCTTTATCACAGTGATATTTATCACTTTTCAAGCTTAGTACATCTGGCCCAGAAGGAGAAGACGAATCCCGGTAAAGTTGGGGGCGTGGCCTAATCGCGCCCGTTTGGCCACGCCCCCTTTACAACTGCAACTTGAAGGGAAAAAACTCTACCTTGCAGCAGGCACTATCTGAGCCCGCCGGGTATAGGTGGCACAGGACGGGTCCAGTAGTAGAGTCTCTTGCTATGGGGCCGCTGCATTCTGTGAGGCTACTGCTTCCCTGCATGTGATGGTCTCCGATGGCAGCTATAGATCGGTGACCACAGCGCTGGCAGCTCAGGTGTATGCTGAGGGGCCCTTAGCCGTTAACTTCACTTAAAAAAAATGCATTCAAACGGCCTGTAGAGGACAGCAGGGACGGGGGCCCCTAAGACAGGGGGGCCCAGGGTAATGTACCCCCTGGGCCCCCCCCTTAATCCGGCTCTGGGCATGGCCTAATCATGGGAGCCGTGACCATGCCCCTTAAAAAAAAAAACCTTGAAAAAGAATTACATTTGTTCCGTGAAGTGTCATGGCGTCCTGAACAGGTTGGCGCTATTTTCTCCTCAGCCAGGGGCAGATCCATGAGAGGTGCGAATGCGATCAGTGTGATCTCATCACCCTCACCCCCCCTCCCGCAGGCAGGAGGAGGACTGGTGTGGGAGCTCAGATGCAGCAGCCTTTCAAGACTCATGCAGCCCAGCACACAGCAGCGTGGGCTGGCTGCTGGGGAGAGAGAGGCTGCTGCGAGCTGACACGTGAGACAGGGGAACCTGGGCCCCAGCAGCATACCTGGGTACTTAGTACCCGCTCCCCTCTCACTTCCGCCTGAGCCTCTGGTGACACCTCAGGACCTTGTACACGCTGGCATTGAAAAATATTTTTTGTTAATGGATGAAGACAATAAAACATTCTGTACCTTTAGAATGTAAGCTCTCACGAGCAGGGCTCTCTTCCCTCATGTGCTTATCCTTTTCTTACTTTAATAATAGTCTTCTGCCACCTGATACTTATTCCAGTGTCATCTGCTGATGTAGCTATGTTTATTTACCCTGTACTTGTCCTATATTGTTAACTGTAAGTTGCTGTTTTCCTGCTTGATTATTTGTTTATGTACTCTGTAATTGGGCGCTGCGGAACCCTTGTGGCACCATATAAATAAAGGATAATAATAATGTGTTGAATGAGCCCTCCCTTAGAATTGTACCCAGTATTAACACTCATTGATTAAGGGCTGCCAAAACATATGATGAGTCTGGGTGTTACAGGGGGCTTGCTCAAGAGTAGGGCGTGTGGCTATGCTATGGACCCCCAGTGACGGAGAAGCCTTGTCGATCGGCCTGGGAGCTTAACCCTATATCTGCAGATATACGCAACTAAGATCTCCGTATTATCTGATTTATTATGTAGTATTATTACTCACTCAGTGTGCATTAGGGAACACAAATTGTTTTTTCTTACACAGAATTACCCCTCCCTTTTAGCACCTGACTGATATTACATCTGATTGAGCAGCTTTCCAATATTTGTGCATTGTATTTAGAGAGGCATGGATGGGTCAGCATTAGGAGGGATTGCTGACTCCAGAGTTCCATTGGGGAAGCCAGGGGTATCTCCAGGTAAGCTGGCTCTCAGATGCTGTAGGAGCCATTATCATGTGGCCTTACACTGGGCATTTAGACCCAGACATATATGTAATTATTTATGGGGTGGGTGTGGGGTGCGGTGGCCCCTGTGTCGGTATGGCTGGGTGGCTTCAGGTCGGCACACCCTAACACTTTATTAACACTCATGATTTTCCCTATCACTTTGTATATATTTTTGTATTTTAATCACACTTCACTTATATAGCACTTCTGTGCTTCTTATTAACCCCTATTAATTCTCACCTGTGTGCTGACCTGGAGTAGCCGACCTGTGCCGGCATGATGGGGTCCTGC
This sequence comes from Pseudophryne corroboree, assembly GCF_028390025.1. Taxonomy (NCBI): domain Eukaryota; kingdom Metazoa; phylum Chordata; class Amphibia; order Anura; family Myobatrachidae; genus Pseudophryne; species Pseudophryne corroboree. The sequence goes on along the minus strand of NC_086447.1, from coordinate 791,304,922 downwards.
ACCCCGGACCCATACCTAGTATTAGGGACCCCCAGTGACGGAGAAGCCTTGTCGATCGGCCTGGGGGCTTAACCCTATATCTGCAGATATACGCAACTAAGATCTCCGTATTATCTGATTTATTATGTAGTATTATTACTCACTCAGTGTGCATTAGGGAACACAAATTGTTTTTTCTTACACAGAATTACCCCTCCCTTTTAGCACCTGACTGATATTACATCTGATTGAGCAGCTTTCCAATATTTGTGCACTATATTGTTAACTGTAAGTTGCTGTTTTCCTGCTTGATTATTTGTTTATGTACTCTGTAATTGGGCGCTGCGGAACCCTTGTGGCGCCATATAAATACAGGATAATAATAATAATAATAATAATAATAATGTGTTGAATGAGCCCTCCCTTAGAATTGTACCCAGTATTAACACTCATTGATTAAGGGCTGCCAAAACATATGATGAGTCTGGGTGTTACAGGGGGCTTGCTCAAGAGTAGGGCGTGTGGCTGGCTATGCCCGCTTGTTAAAAGCTAAATTAATAACGTGCTGCTGAGTGGGAGTATTCCTGTTTTTCTATGGATGGCCAGGGCTCCTGCCAGGCTCTCCCCTAACAAGCCTGGGTCCTCCTTCTCATCACCTCTGCAATCATCAACACTACTGGCAAGATTGCAATTAGCAAAGGGAATGCGTGCAAACAAATGGGCACACAGGTCTTTTTGCTTACATTAGTTTTGGTCTATCAACATGAAAACGCGTTTAAGAGGCTTAGGGGTGTATTCAATTGATGTCGGATCCTTTCGGATCCGGCATTTCAGTATTTGGCATTGTCGGATTTGGCCGTTCCCGACAATGCCAATCCGACGTTTTATAAAGTCGGATTGACATTGTTGGAAATGGGGCTAAAACCTGTCGGATTTGGCCGTGAATCCGACAAAACACGTGGATTCCCGGCTAATCTGCCGATCCACGTGCTTTCGGACAAGTCAGGTTTTCTGACTTGTCGGATAAACGGGAGTTCCGATTTGAATTGAATACAGCCCTTAGACAACATCCATCCAATGTCTGATTTCAGTGTCAATGTGTAAGTGTCTGTATAGTTTTGTGAGATACTCATGGGGTCAGTTATGATTTGAAAAATGCCTGAACCGCAGGGTATTTAAAAAAGTACTTAGACTTAGGGTCCACCCTATGGAAACGGCTTGTTTATTTGAGTGCATCACTGCCCGGAACTCGACAGGATTAGGTTTCAGAGTACTTCTCATCTTCCTCCCCCCTGGAGATGGAAAGATATTCCTTCAAGAAATTGCAGACACTGTTGCTGGTCTAGTTCTGGAGCATCGAAGATGGGTTATCTTTGAGGATTTCAATGCATGGGTAGATTATGAGCTTTCACGCCTTGGCCAAGACCTCCTGTGCACAATAAATGGTATGAGCTCACACAAGTCTGCTATACATAAAAGTGGTCACACTCTTAACCTTGTCTTTCAGATTGGCTTAGAAGTCTCTGACCTAAAAATAAACCCAGCCACATGGTCAGATTACCGCTCAATAAAGTTGCAACCCCTCAAATGAGATCTTTGCCCATGGAGTTGACTAGGCATCGTCCAAAGAGGAGTATGACTCCCCAGGCTCTAGCAGCAAATCTGGATCTCTCTGCACTATTGGGTGCATGTGAAGATCCCTATTCCCTACTCCGTTAATATAATAGGCCGCAATTGATATTGTTGCTCCTGTGCACATATGACCTTGCAAACCACACCATCAAGCTCCCTGGTTTGACAACAGTGTTAATGAGCTCAAGAAAAGGGGACGCAGACTTAAAAGATAAGGAAGACTAACCTGGTAGAGGATAAAGTAAAACTAATAAACTGTTTTTTTTTGTTTTTTTTAAAGGAGTAATCATTTACAAGGCAAAACCATGCCTTGTAAATGATTGCCGCTTTAAAAAAACTTCCGAGATCAACCAGCATCCGACACCTTTGGCAAACTCGGACCCTATTACATATAACCCCATACATTTTAAACCCTTGCTCCTAAATGTATTCTGTAGTTGAAGTTCCACCAAATGTAAAAAATGTCTTCTGTCTGCATTGGGTTGGAGGGACATTCTTTATACCTAATCTAACAGAGGTGGGAAAAAAATTATACTTCATTTAGTGTAACATGATTGTTGAAATGGCTGGAAAAGGTGCGCTCTTCAAGAGCGCCATGGTTGAGTAGAGAGCCTCTTGGCAGCTTTCACTGTATTTCTCCAGCAGGGTCCACAGGTTATCCACAGGATAACAATGGGATATGATGACGCAACAGCGAATTTGCACCAATCAATCAAAGCTTTTGGCCTCCCAACATGCAACGGGCCCGTCCATATATCCCCGCCTCCTGGCTCAGGCAAATAATTTTTTTGTTTGGTGTGGCAGGAGCTGGACCATGGTCAATGGGCTGCTGGTTTTTAGCAGCCTTAAGCTTTTTTATTTTATTTTTATAGTCTTACTATTTTTTGAGCGATCTTGTCTAAAAAGCGTCTTATACCTTAGAAAGAGTCGCTCCAACAACTCCCCGCCGGGTCACTGTCATACGTTTTCTGTATGAGGTGGGATTTTGGCCACTGTACAATAACTTACCATAGCCTCACCTGTATGCTCATGCAAAGCTATATCTAAGCACTGTTTAGGTCACTATTTATTAAATCCATTGCCGTCATACCTCTAAAACAGGGGTGGGGAACCTCCGGCCCGGCAAAGCATTTTGACCGGCCCTCAAGGCAGCCGCTGAGGTGTAAAGCCGTCCGCGCACGGCATCCTGGGAGATGTAGTTTTCTCACACTGCCCTGTATTCAGTGTACTGTGTGAGAAAACTACATCTCCCTTGATGCAGTGCATTGCTTTGTGGGGCACCCGCCGGCAGCTCTGCTTTTGCGCTGCCTGACTGAGCAGAGATTGGCTGAGGGGAGGAGGCAGTCGGCAGCACTGCTCACACAACTGAGCTAAGGCTGCAGCGGGAGAGAGCGCTGGAACTAATGTAGAGGCTCAGCAACTCACAGCCTCACACATTTAAACCAGTAGTGGGAAGGAGCGCTGGAGCAGAGAGGCTGCCCACACACTGCAGTGCCAGTGCAGACTGCTTAGGCTGCCGCGAAGATGAGGGAGTGGATGAGGATCCGAGGAGCCAGCTTCATCTTTATTGCAAGTTCTGCCACATAACTTTGCCTTCACTTCATACCAGGTCAGTTTTTTTTCTTTTTTCAGGGTGGGCAATGAATATGTTTTATTATTCTCCAGTGTGAGCAATGTGTTTTATTATGTCACTGTGGGGGCAACGTGTGTGTGCGTGTTTTCTGTCCTGTGTGGGGCAGTGTGGGGTTGATTAGGAGTGATATACTGTACAACCGCTCTATTACTGTGGCCATTATGTGTAAGGAGTACTAATGTAGGCATTATGTGTCCATGCCTACTTTCCAGGAGGTGGGGGTGGGCGGGCACTTAAAAAATGGCCCGCAAATGATGTTTAAAAAATCCAAATGTCCCTTGGCTGAAAAAAGGTTCCCCACCCCTGCTCTAAAAGGTCATGTTTGCAGGATTTCTGACTGTGGAAACAGGTAGTATAATGACTGACCCAGCCAAATACTTATACCCCTTTCACACCGCAGCTTGTACCCGGTAATTTGACGTTTTTACTGGCTTCCTAAACAGTTCGAGCTCCGATGTGAAAGGGTCACCTTCAATTTACCGTTTACAAAATACCGGTATTTTGAAACGGTAAAAAAGCAGGGTCCTACCCGTTTCAGACCCGTTTAATTGTGCAGTGTGAAAGGGTCTGAAACGGTATTTGCAAGCCCCAGAAGGTGATAGGCTGTCTCCATGTGCGATCTCACCAGGCAGAAGCAGGAAATAAACATTTAAAATGACAACCACTGTTTTGTATGGGTGAAACGGGTTCAGTGTGAAAGGTACCAAAACGGTAATGAAATGGTAATATACTGGTTACAACATGCGATGTGAAGGGGGTTTAACTGCTCAGACCCGTTTTAAGAACCGTTTAAAGAACCGTTTCAAAAGCAGGTTTTGCGATGTGAAAGCAGCATTAGAGTCACCTGCACATGATTAAAGAAATCCTGAAAACATCATTTGTAGAGGGTGTGCGTGATCCAGATTTGGGAAACACTGCTGTAGTTGTATATCTATTTATTTGTTTTTACAGATTATTGCAATTTGCTGGTCATTTGATTTCCACCCTGGTAGGGTACTGTTTGTCATTTATATGTCTGTTTTTTTTGTTTAATCCTTTAATTATATTACTTTGCCATAGGCACATCTGTGGCCTCGAGCTGTGCTGTTTTCTATTGGGTTGATTTGTTCTCTTACCAGGTATAAAAAATCCAGACTATGGGGGTAATGTACCAAGCCTTGGAGAGTGATAGTGTTGAAAGAGATAACGTACTGTACCAGCAAATGAGCTCCTAACTGTCATATTACAGGCTGTGTTTAAAAAATGGCAGTTAGAAACTGGTTGGTTGGTACTAACCCTTTGCTGGAGAAAAAGTGGACAGAGACAAAGTACCACCCAGGCTGTGTTTTAAAAAATAACAGTTGGGAGCTGGTTTGTTGGGACTTTGGACCTAATTCAGACCTGATCACAGCAGCAAAATCTTCCTCTAATGGGCAGAACCATGTGCAGTGCAGGTGGGGCAGATGCACCATGTTCAGAGAGAGTTAGATTTGCTATATTGTTTCTGTGCAGGGTAAATACTGGCTGCTTTATTTTTACACTGCAATTTAGATTTCAGTTTGAACACACCCCACCCAAATCTTAAGCGCCCTACACACTTGCCGATGCATTCAATTTTGACGATGATCGATCTGAATGATGATCGAGCATCGTCCAAATTGACTTACATTGCAAAGCACGGAGAACCAACGATGAACGACCGCGGGGCTGCGCATAGTTCATCGTTGGTGCATACACACCTAGCGATATAAACGATTTCTCGTTCATTACTGAACAAAATCGTTCATATCGCTCGCACACATCGGCAAGTGTCTAGGACAGGCATTCCCAACCACGGTCCTCAAGGCACACCAACAGTGCAGGTTTTAGTGATATCCAGGCTGCAGCACAGATGGTTAAATCAAAACTAAGCTACTAATTAAGTCACCTGTGCTGAAGCCTGGATATCACTAAAACCTGCACTGTTAGTGTGCCTTGAGGACCGTGGTTGGGAATGCCAGGTCTAGGACCCTTAGCTCTCTTTGCATATGTTATATCTGCCCCACCTGCACTGCATATGGTTTTGCCCATTAGAGAAAAATGTTGCTGCTGCGATCAGGTCTGAATTAGACCCTTGATCTCTGTCCACTTTATCTCCACCCAAGGCTTAGTAAATAGACCCCTTAGTATGTCTGCCCCTATGTGTGCTTTGAAAAGCCTATGGAGACTCCTGCAGACAAAGAAATGCATCCAGTTAACTAGAGATGAGCGGGTTCGGTTTCTCTGAATCCGAACCCGCCAGAACTTCATGTTTTTTTTTCACGGGTCCGAGTGACTCGGATCTTCCCGCCTTGCTCGGTTAACCCGAGCGCGCCCGAACGTCATCATGACGCTGTCGGATTCTCGCGAGGCTCGGATTCTATCGCGAGACTCGGATTCTATATAAGGAGCCGCGCGTCGCCGCCATTTTCACACGTGCATTGAGATTGATAGGGAGAGGACGTGGCTGGCGTCCTCTCCGTTTAGACACTTGATTTACTAATTTTGGGGAGCATTAGGAGTACTCAGTAGTGTTACGTACAGTGCAGAGTTTTGCTGATAGTGACCAGTGACCACCACTTTTATTTATAATCCGTTCTCTGCCTGAAAAAAGCGATACACAGCACACAGTGACTCAGTCACATACCATATCTGTGTGCACTGCTCAGGCTCAGGCCAGTGTGCTGCATCATCTATTATCTATATATAATATTATATATCTGTCTGACTGCTCAGCTCACACAGCTTATAATTGTGGGGGAGACTGGGGAGCACTACTGCAGTGCCAGTTATAGGTTATAGCAGGAGCCAGGAGTACATAATATATTATATAGTGAGTGACCACCAGACACACAGTGCAGTTTATTTAATATATCCGTTCTCTGCCTGAAAAAAGCGATACACACAGTGACTCAGTCAGTCACATACCATATCTGTGTGCACTGCTCAGGCTCAGGCCAGTGTGCTGCATCATCTATATATATTATATATCTGTCTGACTGCTCAGCTCACACAGCTTATAATTGTGGGGGAGACTGGGGAGCACTACTGCAGTGCCAGTTATAGGTTATAGCAGGAGCCAGAAGTACATAATATTATATTAAAATTAAACAGTGCACACTTTTGCTGCAGGAGTGCCACTGCCAGTGTGACTAGTGACCAGTGACCTGACCACCAGTATATAATATTAGTAGTATACTATCTCTTTATCAACCAGTCTATATTAGCAGCAGACACAGTACAGTGCGGTAGTTCACGGCTGTGGCTACCTCTGTGTCGGCACTCGGCAGCCCGTCCATAATTGTATATACCACCTAACCGTGGTTTTTTTTTCTTTCTTTATACATACATACTAGTTACGAGTATACTATCTCTTTATCAACCAGTCTATATATTAGCAGCAGACACAGTACAGTGCGGTAGTTCACGGCTGTGGCTACCTCTGTGTCGGCACTCGGCAGCCCGTCCATAATTGTATATACCACCTAACCGTGGTTTTTTTTTCTTTCTTTATACATACATGCTAGTTACGAGTATACTATCTCTTTATCAACCAGTCTATATTAGCAGCAGACACAGTACAGTGCGGTAGTTCACGGCTGTGGCTACCTCTGTGTCGGCACTCGGCAGCCCGTCCATAATTGTATATACCACCTAACCGTGGTTTTTTTTTCTTTCTTTATACATACATACTAGTTACGAGTATACTATCTCTTTATCAACCAGTCTATATATTAGCAGCAGACACAGTACAGTGCGGTAGTTCACGGCTGTGGCTACCTCTGTGTCGGCACTCGGCAGCCCGTCCATAATTGTATATACCACCTAACCGTGGTTTTTTTTTCTTTCTTTATACATACATACTAGTTACGAGTATACTATCTCTTTATCAACCAGTCTATATATTAGCAGCAGACACAGTACAGTGCGGTAGTTCACGGCTGTGGCTACCTCTGTGTCGGCACTCGGCAGCCCGTCCATAATTGTATATACCACCTAACCGTGGTTTTTTTTTCTTTCTTTATACATACATACTAGTTACGAGTATACTATCTCTTTATCAACCAGTCTATATATTAGCAGCAGACACAGTACAGTGCGGTAGTTCACGGCTGTGGCTACCTCTGTGTCGGCACTCGGCAGCCCGTCCATAATTGTATATACCACCTAACCGTGGTTTTTTTTTCTTTCTTTATACATACATACTAGTTACGAGTATACTATCTCTTTATCAACCAGTCTATATATTAGCAGCAGACACAGTACAGTGCGGTAGTTCACGGCTGTGGCTACCTCTGTGTCGGCACTCGGCAGCCCGTCCATAATTGTATATACCACCTAACCGTGGTTTTTTTTTCTTTCTTTATACATACATACTAGTTACGAGTATACTATCTCTTTATCAACCAGTCTATATATTAGCAGCAGACACAGTACAGTGCGGTAGTTCACGGCTGTGGCTACCTCTGTGTCGGCACTCGGCAGCCCGTCCATAATTGTATATACCACCTAACCGTGGTTTTTTTTTCTTTCTTTATACATACATACTAGTTACGAGTATACTATCTCTTTATCAACCAGTCTATATATTAGCAGCAGACACAGTACAGTGCGGTAGTTCACGGCTGTGGCTACCTCTGTGTCGGCACTCGGCAGCCCGTCCATAATTGTATATACCACCTAACCGTGGTTTTTTTTTCTTTCTTTATACATACATACTAGTTACGAGTATACTATCTCTTTATCAACCAGTCTATATATTAGCAGCAGACACAGTACAGTGCGGTAGTTCACGGCTGTGGCTACCTCTGTGTCGGCACTCGGCAGCCCGTCCATAATTGTATATACCACCTAACCGTGGTTTTTTTTTCTTTCTTTATACATACATACTAGTTACGAGTATACTATCTCTTTATCAACCAGTCTATATATTAGCAGCAGACACAGTACAGTGCGGTAGTTCACGGCTGTGGCTACCTCTGTGTCGGCACTCGGCAGCCCGTCCATAATTGTATATACCACCTAACCGTGGTTTTTTTTTCTTTCTTTATACATACATACTAGTTACGAGTATACTATCTCTTTATCAACCAGTCTATATATTAGCAGCAGACACAGTACAGTGCGGTAGTTCACGGCTGTGGCTACCTCTGTGTCGGCACTCGGCAGCCCGTCCATAATTGTATACTAGTATCCAATCCATCCATCTCCATTGTTTACCTGAGGTGCCTTTTAGTTGTGCCTATTAAAATATGGAGAACAAAAATGTTGAGGTTCCAAAATTAGGGAAAGATCAAGATCCACTTCCACCTCGTGCTGAAGCTGCTGCCACTAGTCATGGCCGAGACGATGAAATGCCAGCAACGTCGTCTGCCAAGGCCGATGCCCAATGGCATAGTACAGAGCATGTCAAAACCAAAACACCAAATATCAGTAAAAAAAGGACTCCAAAACCTAAAATAAAATTGTCGGAGGAGAAGCGTAAACTTGCCAATATGCCATTTACCACACGGAGTGGCAAGGAACGGCTGAGGCCCTGGCCTATGTTCATGGCTAGTGGTTCAGCTTCACATGAGGATGGTAGCACTCAGCCTCTCGCTAGAAAACTGAAAAGACTCAAGCTGGCAAAAGCACCGCAAAGAACTGTGCGTTCTTTGAAATCCCAAATCCACAAGGAGAGTCCAATTGTGTCGGTTGCGATGCCTGACCTTCCCAACACTGGACGTGAAGAGCATGCGCCTTCCACCATTTGCACGCCCCCTGCAAGTGCTGGAAGGAGCACCCGCAGTCCAGTTCCTGATAGTCAGATTGAAGATGTCAGTGTTGAAGTACACCAGGATGAGGAGGATATGGGTGTTGCTGGCGCTGGGGAGGAAATTGACCAGGAGGATTCTGATGGTGAGGTGGTTTGTTTAAGTCAGGCACCCGGGGAGACACCTGTTGTCCGTGGGAGGAATATGGCCGTTGACATGCCAGGTGAAAATACCAAAAAAATCAGCTCTTCGGTGTGGAGGTATTTCACCAGAAATGCGGACAACAGGTGTCAAGCCGTGTGTTCCCTTTGTCAAGCTGTAATAAGTAGGGGTAAGGACGTTAACCACCTCGGAACATCCTCCCTTATACGTCACCTGCAGCGCATTCATAATAAGTCAGTGACAAGTTCAAAAACTTTGGGTGACAGCGGAAGCAGTCCACTGACCAGTAAATCCCTTCCTCTTGTAACCAAGCTCACGCAAACCACCCCACCAACTCCCTCAGTGTCAATTTCCTCCTTCCCCAGGAATGCCAATAGTCCTGCAGGCCATGTCACTGGCAAGTCTGACGAGTCCTCTCCTGCCTGGGATTCCTCCGATGCATCCTTGCGTGTAACGCCTACTGCTGCTGGCGCTGCTGTTGTTGCCGCTGGGAGTCGATGGTCATCCCAGAGGGGAAGTCGTAAGCCCACTTGTACTACTTCCAGTAAGCAATTGACTGTTCAACAGTCCTTTGCGAGGAAGATGAAATATCACAGCAGTCATCCTACTGCAAAGCGGATAACTGAGTCCTTGACAACTATGTTGGTGTTAGACGTGCGTCCGGTATCCGCCGTTAGTTCACAGGGAACTAGACAATTTATTGAGGCAGTGTGCCCCCGTTACCAAATACCATCTAGGTTCCACTTCTCTAGGCAGGCGATACCGAGAATGTACACGGACGTCAGAAAAAGACTCACCAGTCTCCTAAAAAATGCAGTTGTACCCAATGTCCACTTAACCACGGACATGTGGACAAGTGGAGCAGGGCAGGGTCAGGACTATATGACTGTGACAGCCCACTGGGTAGATGTATGGACTCCCGCCGCAAGAACAGCAGCGGCGGCACCAGTAGCAGCATCTCGCAAACGCCAACTCTTTCCTAGGCAGGCTACGCTTTGTATCACCGCTTTCCAGAATACGCACACAGCTGAAAACCTCTTACGGCAACTGAGGAAGATCATCGCGGAATGGCTTACCCCAATTGGACTCTCCTGTGGATTTGTGGCATCGGACAACGCCAGCAATATTGTGTGTGCATTAAATATGGGCAAATTCCAGCACGTCCCATGTTTTGCACATACCTTGAATTTGGTGGTGCAGAATTTTTTAAAAAACGACAGGGGCGTGCAAGAGATGCTGTCGGTGGCCAGAAAAATTGCGGGACACTTTCGGCGTACAGGCACCACGTACAGAAGACTGGAGCACCACCAAAAACTACTGAACCTGCCCTGCCATCATCTGAAGCAAGAAGTGGTAACGAGGTGGAATTCAACCCTCTATATGCTTCAGAGGTTGGAGGAGCAGCAAAAGGCCATTCAAGCCTATACAATTGAGCACGATATAGGAGATGGAATGCACCTGTCTCAAGTGCAGTGGAGAATGATTTCAACGTTGTGCAAGGTTCTGATGCCCTTTGAACTTGCCACACGTGAAGTCAGTTCAGACACTGCCAGCCTGAGTCAGGTCATTCCCCTCATCAGGCTTTTGCAGAAGAAGCTGGAGGCATTGAAGAAGGAGCTAAAAGGGAGCGATTCCGCTAGGCATGTGGGACTTGTGGATGCAGCCCTTAATTCGCTTAACAAGGATTCACGGGTGGTCAATCTGTTGAAATCAGAGCACTACATTTTGGCCACCGTGCTCGATCCTAGATTTAAAGCCTACCTTGGATCTCTCTTTCCGGCAGACACAGGTCTGCTGGGGTTGAAAGACCTGCTGGTGACAAAATTGTCAAGTCAAGCGGAACGCGACCTGTCAACATCTCCTCCTTCACATTCTCCCGCAACTGGGGGTGCGAGGAAAAGGCTCAGAATTCCGAGCCCACCCGCTGGCGGTGATGCAGGGCAGTCTGGAGCGACTGCTGATGCTGACATCTGGTCCGGACTGAAGGACCTGACAACGATTACGGACATGTCGTCTACTGTCACTGCATATGATTCTCTCAACATTGATAGAATGGTGGAGGATTATATGAGTGACCGCATCCAAGTAGGCACGTCACACAGTCCGTACTTATACTGGCAGGAAAAAGAGGCAATTTGGAGGCCCTTGCACAAACTGGCTTTATTCTACCTAAGTTGCCCTCCCACAAGTGTGTACTCCGAAAGAGTGTTTAGTGCCGCCGCTCACCTTGTCAGCAATCGGCGTACGAGGTTACATCCAGAAAATGTGGAGAAGATGATGTTCATTAAAATGAATTATAATCAATTCCTCCGCGGAGACATTGACCAGCAGCAATTGCCTCCACAAAGTACACAGGGAGCTGAGATGGTGGATTCCAGTGGGGACGAATTGATAATCTGTGAGGAGGGGGATGTACACGGTGATATATCGGAGGGTGAAGATGAGGTGGACATCTTGCCTCTGTAGAGCCAGTTTGTGCAAGGAGAGATTAATTGCTTCTTTTTTGGGGGGGGTCCAAACCAACCCGTCATATCAGTCACAGTCGTGTGGCAGACCCTGTCACTGAAATGATGGGTTGGTTAAAGTGTGCATGTCCTGTTTTGTTTATACAACATAAGGGTGGGTGGGAGGGCCCAAGGACAATTCCATCTTGCACCTCTTTTTTCTTTTCTTTTTCTTTGCATCATGTGCTGATTGGGGAGGGTTTTTTTGGAAGGGACATCCTGCGTGACACTGCAGTGCCACTCCTAGATGGGCCCGGTGTTTGTGTCGGCCACTAGGGTCGCTAATCTTACTCACACAGTCAGCTACCTCATTGCGCCTCTTTTTTTCTTTGCGTCATGTGCTGTTTGGGGAGGGTTTTTTGGAAGGGACATCCTGCGTGACACTGCAGTGCCACTCCTAGATGGGCCTGGTGTTTGTGTCGGCCACTAGGGTCGCTAATCTTACTCACACAGCTACCTCATTGCGCCTCTTTTTTTCTTTGCGTCATGTGCTGTTTGGGGAGGGTTTTTTGGAAGGGACATCCTGCGTGACACTGCAGTGCCACTCCTAGATGGGCCCGGTGTTTGTGTCGGCCACTAGGGTCGCTAATCTTACTCACACAGCTACCTCATTGCGCCTCTTTTTTTCTTTGCGTCATGTGCTGTTTGGGGAGGGTTTTTTGGAAGGGACATCCTGCGTGACACTGCAGTGCCACTCCTAGATGGGCCCGGTGTTTGTGTCGGCCACTAGGGTCGCTAATCTTACTCACACAGCTACCTCATTGCGCCTCTTTTTTTCTTTGCGTCATGTGCTGTTTGGGGAGGGTTTTTTGGAAGGGACATCCTGCGTGACACTGCAGTGCCACTCCTAGATGGGCCCGGTGTTTGTGTCGGCCACTAGGGTCGCTAATCTTACTCACACAGCTACCTCATTGCGCCTCTTTTTTTCTTTGCGTCATGTGCTGTTTGGGGAGGGTTTTTTGGAAGGGCCATCCTGCGTGACACTGCAGTGCCACTCCTAGATGGGCCCGGTGTTTGTGTCGGCCACTAGGGTCGCTAATCTTACTCACACAGCTACCTCATTGCGCCTCTTTTTTTCTTTGCGTCATGTGCTGTTTGGGGAGGGTTTTTTGGAAGGGACATCCTGCGTGACACTGCAGTGCCACTCCTAGATGGGCCCGGTGTTTGTGTCGGCCACTAGGGTCGCTTATCTTACTCACACAGCGACCTCGGTGCAAATTTTAGGACTAAAAATAATATTGTAAGGTGTGAGGTATTCAGAATAGACTGAAAATGAGTGTAAATTATGGTTTTTGAGGTTAATAATACTTTGGGATCAAAATGACCCCCAAATTCTATGATTTAAGCTGTTTTTTAGTGTTTTTTGAAAAAAACACCCGAATCCAAAACACACCCGAATCCGACAAAAAAAATTCGGTGAGGTTTTGCCAAAACGCGTTCGAACCCAAAACACGGCCGCGGAACCGAACCCAAAACCAAAACACAAAACACGAAAAATTTCAGGCGCTCATCTCTACAGTTAACTCCATGTTTACTCATTTAAGTTCACACGACCACCATTTTGTACTTCACAATGTAAAGAGAAAATCACTCTGGTTTGTAATACCTTCAGCCTGTTCAGACTGTGCACATCCAGGGTCGCATTAACAATGAAGAGGATGGAGCTGCAGCTCCAGGCCCCCAATGAAAATAGGCCCACAGGACCCACTGCAATTTTCCACCTGTGAAGCTCACCGGGACTAGCTAACTAGCATTATTAATCTCACAGAGGGGGTGGCGCAGGCAATATCAGGCAGTACGCTCCTTCTCCCACCCGCCCTGCTGCGCACCTCCCACCAGCCCAGCTGCCCGCCTCCGCTAGTGTACTGGTTTGATATAATCAGATGTTGTGGCTGGTCTCTCCTCCAGCCTTGGGCTGCCCTGCTGATGCATTATAGTGAGTAGGCAGAGACTACTCTGGCAGAGAGTAGGTTGTCTCTGCCAGAGTAGGCAGAGACAACCCTCCCATGTCCAGGACTAGGCCTGCCCCCCTTCCTGCTCCTACTTCCCCCAGGTGCCTCCCTATTTTCTCCTACTCCTCCCATCCTCATCCTCAGGCCCGCCCCTCCTTACCCCCATCCTGTCTGAGACTGCCCTCTCTATACTTATTCCCCAGAGGTGGAACTTCTGTGCACGCAGAAACCAGAGGAAAGAGACAGAGAAATCCTCCTTAAAGGTATCTGCCTGTGGAGGATATGTTCTAATGTATAGGTGAGAGGATTAGTGGAACAATGTAGTGCAGTGATGTAGTTTGAGGAGTTGGGGTCTATTCTTGAAGCAGTGAAAAGAGTGGAGAAGAGAGCCAGTGGAGAAGTTGCCCATGGCAACCAATCAGTGTTGACGTAACATGTATTGAGTGCAGTGCTTAAAGTGGTCCTAGAGAAGTGGTGGAACTCACCTCCCCTCCCCCCGGTGCCCAAAGGTATTGCGCGCACCGTAGGCACGCGGACCAAAATAGGGGCATGGCCTAAAAAAGGGGTGTGGTCACACAATAGTAATAATGCCCACAGTAGTAGCACCCCTAATACTCATAATGCCCACAGCAGTAGCACCCCTTATACAATGCCCACAGTAGAAGTGTTCCTTATGCACTGTCCACTGTACTGGTAGTGCCCACAGTGGTAGTGCCCCTTATACAGAGCCCATAGTAGTGGTGCCCATTATGCAATGCCCCCAATAGTAGTGCCCCTTATGTCCCCAGGAGTGATGCCCCTTATGAAGTGCTCCCTTTACAATGCCCTCATTAGTAGTGCCCCCATTAGTAATACCCTTAATGGTAATGCCCCTGTGTAGTATTGCCCCCAGTAGTAATGTCGCCTGTAGTAATGCCCCCCAGTCATTTAGCCCCAGTAGTTATGCCCCTGTAGTTATGTCCCCAGTAGTTTAGACCCAATTGATAATGCCCCTGAAGCTATGACACCAGTAGTTTACCCCCCCTTTAGTTTAGCCTCCCAGTGGTAATGCCCCCAGTAGTTTAGCCCCTGTAGTTTAGCCCTCATGTAGTTTACCCCATGTAGTTTAGCCCCCAGTGGTAATGCCCTCTGTAGTTCAGCCCCTGCAATTATGCCCACAGTAGTTTAGCCCCCCAGTAGTAGTGCCCCCAGTAGTTCAGCCCCCATGTAATTTGCCCCCAGTAGTTAGCCCCGTTAGTAATGCCCCCCAGTAGTTTAGCCCCCAAGTAGTAATGCCCCCAGTAGTTTAGCTCCTGTAGTTATGCCCCCAGTAGTTTAGCCACTGTAGTCATGCCCCTAGTAGTTTAGCCCCCCTGTAGTTTGCCCCCTTGTAGTTTAGCCCCCAGTAGTAATGCCTCCCTGTAGTTTGCGCCCTTGTAGTTTAGCCCCCAAGTAGTAATGCCCCCAGTAGTTTAGCCCCTGTAGTTATGCCCCTGTAGTTTAGCCCCTCTCTAGTTTGCCCCCTTGTAGTTTGCCCCCAAGTAGTAATGTCCCTTGTAGTTTAGCCCCCAGTAGTAATGTCCCCAGTAGTTTGCTCCTTGTAGTTTGCCCCCTTGTAGTTTGCCCCCAGTAGCTTGGCCCCAGTAGAAGCACTTACACATATAAAAAACAAAACAAAAAAACACCATACTCACCAAGCCCCGCTCCCGCATCCGACCGCAGCAGTCTTCCTGGTGTCCGCTCCTCTGCACTATGGGAGAGATGCCATGACGTCTCTCCCATAGCGCACACTGACAGAGCCGGACGCCGGAGCTCAGTAGTGAGCTCCTGCTGCCGGCTTCCGCTATGGAAAGAGAGCTGGGCGCCCGCTGGTAACACAATCTCAGCAGGTGCCAGCATCTCCCTGTACGGCGCTGGGCACACATTGGGTTACGTGAGCTGGAGAAAGTGCAACTGACGGAACGCAGTCCTGCCCCGTTACGGCTCACTTTAACCCCTGATTAAGCGCATTCTGTAGAATTATACATAGCACCTGATTGGTTACCGTAGGCAACTTCGCCACTGGGTCACTTCTCCACACTTTTCACTGCTTCATGAATAGACCCTATAGTGCTGTTATGTTGTGTGTGTGTGTGGGGGGGGGGGGGGGGGTGGGGGGCAGTGTAGTGATGTTGTGCTGTTATGTAGTGTGGGGAGGCAGTGCAGTGATGTAGTATGGGTAGTGTCGAAGTAAAAAAAAATATTACATAAAGAGAACATACAAACTACACACATATAAGTCGCTATACTTGCAAATACGCGTAGCGAGCACAGCAATATATGTTAACACACGCATTTACACGGACATGCCACAGAGATGGATTCGACACTTATCTCATACAGTACATAATTATAATATCAAGCGCCAGACATCATGATGGTTTAGAATTGTATATGATGGAGTGGTGTCATGTATGTGTATTATTTGAACGAAACAAGATAGACCGGTCATGTTTACTATTGAAACAACCAGATTAATGTGTGGATTCATTTGATACTTGTTATTAAGTTGTAGGAGATTGCAACACGGAATTATGATTAAATGTATAAAAGCTAAAATCACTTTTATTAGAACAATAGATATTCCAAACAGGTAATGAACAGGAAACTCACGCCAGCCCCCTTGGACATCCCCAAGGCTGAACCTGTTCAGCATATACAAAGGGACTGGTGACTCATCGTGAACCCCTCCCCCAGAAACTAGATAACACATTGATCACACAGAAGCTCAGTGGTTTTTTGGTCTCAGAGGATGATGGACTTGCTGCCAGTTCAGTTCCTGTATTTATTTACAGAGAGAGGGAGACATAAGATGCATTGGAGGGAATGGTAATTGTATCGCTGGCATGTAACTTTATGTAACTTTATGTATTAACTGCTTATTGTGTGAGTTGTAATCATGTAACTATAGGTATACTGTACTTTGTAATATATATTGAATCCATATCCTTTTAATAACAAATATATACATCAATGAGCTTTGGAACTCAGATAATGTGTGGGTGTATTGTTTTCTCTTATGGGATGCAGTATTTTGCGATGTATAGCGCACATTTATGGGATATGGTAATAAGAGGTGCAGGCATTTACAATATATATTAGAGCGGGCATTTTAAATATTTGTGAGAAAGCAATTTGGCATTCATAGACGAGGGCTCTTACGGGATATCAGGGTCTTAATGATGCACTGTAAATTACAAACGCGGCTGTAATTGACCGGCTCCGATGGACGCATTGCGAAGCTGATGAAAATAACATCCACGTTAATGTATTGTTGTGTTATCAGTAAGCCAATGATATGAAATTTCAAGGGACAATGCGTTTCTCATAATATTTAAGATGCTAAAATGTATTTTTATTGTTGCAAAACAAGGTTCAAATAAGTCATATTGTGTTTGATTCAGATTGGATTGTTTATCTGTTAAAAGTACATTTAAAAGTTGCTGCATAGCCTTGATATAGTTTTTATTTTTAACTCAGGCCTAAAATAACTTCTGGTGCTTGTATGATGTGTGATTTCTTTGTGACAAAGGAAGCCGCATGGTCTGTCCTCCATTTTGGACTAACCACATGGCCTGTCCACCATTTTGTGTAACCCTCATGGATGTGGAAGGGGGAGGAGCAGCGGCCATTTTGGGAAGGTCATTTTCTAAATGGCTGATTTTCACTGCTCAAAATAATCAGATGTCCTTGGTCACATCAAACACCATTTATGAGTTACCAATGCATTTATTTAACCCATGCCATAGTCAATTACAAATAGTTTCAGCTCGGCCTAGTGAGAGTTAAGAGATGAATACTTGATGTAAGAATTACACACAGATATAAAAAAAAAAAGTTTTTTTTCTTTTACCTCTAGGATTTAGTTAAAATCTGCTTGCTAGTTTAGGATAGCCATTGAAATGTTAATTAACCTGTCCCACTACCCTCTTGAACAGGCATGTGAACCTCTGTTGATATGCAAATTAGAGACTTTAAAGGAAATGCATTCATTCAGTAGGTGTGTACTGTGTGGGAGTTCTATGAGAGACAAGTGATATATATTATATAAATATATATTATATATATAATATTATTGTAATTATGTGTATATTTATATCAGTGTATGTTCTGCAAGATAGCTATCCAATCTGAATCATATCATTTAAATTATTGATTATTGCTAGAGTCATTATAGATCTGTGTGAAATAGGATACATTTGTTGCTATATAGTTAAAACTAAAATAACAATGTTTAAGAAAGTAAGTATAAAGACACAAACGCAGGTCTGCATAAAAGTTTATACAGAACAAGTTGTGTCTAGTGGGCAATAGTAGTTAGTATTGCTCACATTTATAGAAGCTGTGTGATTTGTTTTATTGCGGACGCAGGGTTTTGTACACGTGTCTCGGACAAAGTAAAGGACTGCGCACGCAGCGTAAGGGACACGCACGGTCGTATGTTTGCGCAAAGTGCGTAAGAATGCGGGCGCTAAGTACAAATTATACAATAGTGTCGTTTAGTTCAAAGGTGGGACAGTAGCCACGCTACAATAGCACAAAACTGCTCGGTTTCCAAAGATTAGTATAAAACTTTTTGTTTAAACTGTATTGCCTCTGGGGGAAAAGCTGCTTATCTGAATGAATCCAAATTTTCTGTACAGAAAAGACAAAGGGGTATATTCAATTAGCAGTGATAACGGACTTTTCACGTGAAACGCAATTACAGCCTATTCAATTTTCCGTGAAAACTTATCGGTGATCATTTTTTCACTAATTTCACTTCACCTACTCTGAGCAGGTGAAAAGTTGGGAAAAGTCACTATTTTAAGGTAAAAATGTTTGGATATTGGTGGTCATTCCGAGTTGTTCGCTCGCAAGCTGCTTTTAGCAGCTTTGCACACGCTAAGCTGCCGCCTACTGGGAGTGAATCTTAGCTTATCAAAATTGCGAACAAAAGATTAGCAGAATTGCGAATAGACACTTCTTAGCAGTTTCTGAGTAGCTCCAGACTTACTCGGCATCTGCGATCAGTTCTGTGCTTGTCGTTCCTGGTTTGACGTCACAAACACACCCAGCGTTCGCCCAGACACTCCTCCGTTTCTTCAGCCACTCCCGTATTTTTCCCAGAAACGGTAGCGTTTTTTCACACACACCCATAAAACGGCCTGTTTCCGCCCAGAAACACCCACTTCCTGTCAATCACATTACAATCACCAGAACGAAGAAAAAACCTCGTAATGCCGTGAGTAAAATACCTAACTGCTTAGCAAATTTACTTGGCGCAGTCGCACTGCGGACATTGCGCATGCGCATTAGCGACTAATCGCTCCGTTGCGACAAAAAATACCAAGCGAACAACTCTGAATGACCCCCATTGTCCAGAACTCCTGGGACACCCCCCTTAATGACTAATTAGGCACGTTGAAGTTTTTAATTATTTTTAATTGGCCAATAATGACATGTCATTTTTGGGGTGAAAAAGTTCAAAGTGATGGAACTTGGGGTTCAAGGTATGGGACAGGTATATTGGGGTGCTTTATGAGTGGGACAGGTGTTTTTAGGCTTGCAGATGGGAGTAATCTGTCTGTTGCCACTTTTTTTTAAAGTACCCTAAAATGACCCAAATATATACTTATACCCATTTTCATGTACCCCAAATTTAATGAGAGCATTTATTTTGCTAAAAAAAAATAGCTTTCTATCATTTTTTTGCATTTTAAAAAAAAATGCATATAACAGCCATTTCACACAATTTAAGTCCCCAAAAACTCTCTAATGTGATCTCTAACACACTTCTCTTCTGTTTTCCTATGTTAGTTTAGCATTTTTTGGGGTACAGGCTGATTTCCCCATTTTCACCTGCACTTTTCACTGCAAGAATTTTCACGTGAAACCCGTTTGGAATTGAATAGGTCGAAAAACGGAGCGTTTTCGCAGCAATTTTCGGCCGAAAAATTGCCGCGAATTTGCGGATAATTGAATACCCTAGAAAGTGTACTTGAGTGAACGAACGTAGGAGTGAGTGAAATTCGAACCCAGGAATTCGGAATCCCGTCGTTTGGTACATCAAGTGAGTGGAGGCTTAGTGGTGTGAGAAGGCTAACTCACGTTAGTATAAGGTTTAATACGCAAATCGTGAGGTGATTTTTAGAGGAGCGTGATAGTGCATTGTATTGCGAAGTATTGAAGTAAAAAGGTTTTTTTGGTATTACGCTCCGGACTGAGGGTCCCAGTTTGTACAACGACCCGTGGTCGTACGGCAGATAAGTAACAAGTACCTATACGCTGTGCGATTGGACCGCGCGTTTGTGGGTGCGATACATAGCGCAACGTGATATCCTTTTTACGAGCTTTTGCGTAAAATCGCGGTATCATTAGCGCTGTATAGAGCATACGCAAGCGTGATTTGTGTATAATAAAGTGCATAGGGAGTTTTCGCTGGTCTCTCTCAGGAAAATCTGCAACGACCGATACTTTACTGGAAAGGGTAAGTAAAGTTATTCCTAAAAACTTCCAGTAAATATAGATCAGATAGGGCCCTAGGTTGGGTACATTGCCTTCGCTATCGACAGTGTATGGTAGTACTGGCCAACGTGGGCGTGAGTGGGTGAAAGCGCTCTGAGAACTTTCACCGTCTATTCGTATTGTGCATTGGGGATTGCGTAAAAGGAAAAAGTCCGTGATGGGATCCAATTGCACAAGCGGTGGACGTTTTGTAACCAGGGTTCAGGTTGAAGAGCCGTGGCCCAGGGGGTCAGCGAAGTTTAAAGGAAAAAGTATTATGTGTGGGAAATATGGTCCACACGCTGAAGACTTTTTGTCTGAATAGGAACGTATGACTGACAAAGATAGGGTACCATTCCCTAAGGTAAGCAGCTTTGAACCAGAGGTATTGCAGAACTTAAGGATAAGAATATGTCTGATAAAATCCCGAAAACAAAGGGTCAGACATACAAATTGTTTAAACCTGTGACAGCAAGAGGGGTTGGTGAGTTTGATCCTAAGGTATTGCAGGTGGTATGTTTAACCAAAGTCATATAAGACAAGAATGGAAATATAAGAACTGTTTGAACTTGTAGCAACAATAAATAAATAGGAAGAAAAAAAAGAGAATGCAAGTACACCGCCATATGTAGATGTGGAAGCAGTTACGGCCAGCATACAAACTATAGAAAATAATAAAAATATGAAAAATATGACTGTAACCTATATATGTACTAATGAATGTTGAAGTTTTATTTAGGAGGAGAAGGTGACCTGATTGTTTTCAGCCATTTCTCATGCACCCAGAGGAGTATCCAACCGGTAAAAGAAGAGCAGTAGCCTGTGGGGAAGTGGCTGAGACCAGTGGAACAGGTAAGTATGGTATCATTTGTGTACATATATAGTAAAACCAAAAAATAAAATAAAAAAATCAAGAAAGTAACGTCAGAAATGGAGAAAAACCTGTCCGCACATTAGTATTTGCCAGTAGGAAAGCGGACAGAGACAAGGTAACCCCAGGGTATTTCTTTCAGTTACCATATAAGAAGTATTCATTCCTAGTAATGCCCCTAGTAAAGATGAGTTTGGAAATGTTTGTTGAACCATGTACAGACCCTTAGTAAGTACGGGATGAGAAGGGTTGAATGAAATACTTTGCATGACCTAGAAGCTTGTTAAATTTTTGTTTTTTTGTTTTTGTCTCTTGCAGTAATAGAAAACACTCCATCTGGATAAGACCACTGGTAAACACTAATTCGGCAAATGGGAGGTGGCTGTCTCTGTGCAAATGGACGGGCTCAATAAGGCATTGAGTGTCAGGGTACAGACTTCTTTGCAGAATTGGAAAGGTCACAGTAGCTAATCTTAGATAGTGTGCTATTGAACATCACAAGAATAGTGCTAGGCGCAGAGAACAACAGGTGGAGAGGTTGAGGACGGTAAGTATACTGGCACATACAGGAAAGACCCATCAGTCCAAACCTTAGATCCCTAATGGTCAATAATATGTTACACTTGTAGGAAGGAAGGGCATTTTGCCAGAGATTGTAGGAGTAGTAGGACACATAGTCAATATAGATCCCCTAGACAGAAAACACAAGCCACATTATTAAACACATAGACGGGACCAAGGGACATATAGTAAGGAATCATAAGCTATATAGAAAACACAGATCCGGTTAATGGGAAGAACAGAATAAATGCAACTTACTAATGTTACATTTCACTGTTCTATGTCACAACTGAGGGTTTTGGCTGACAGGAGAAAGCCTCAGTTGTAGGGGCTGAGAGGAACTTAAACCGGGGAGGTTTAATCAGACCCCTGGACATGTAAGTGTTAAAAGGAAACCCGAAGGTGTGACCATGACAACCAGGTAAAAGTCAAAATAAAAGTTTATTAACAGACTCCGTGTAAACAAACAGCATTCAAGGTAAATAATGGCAATGATAAATAATATGATTCCTGGAGCACTCTGACCATGAAATGGTTACACAGGACACTGGTAGGTAAGAACAGCTGTTACAGTCCATAGATGGAATAACCTTACCAGGCCTGGCTGTAGTAGTGAAGATATCCAAGGAACATGCCAGTAGATGGAACAGATGAAGTTGGTAACTTGAATCAGCTGTTGTAATTGCTGGATGGAACCAGCCAGGTGGTAAGACACGGAGTGGATGCGGAATGGAATCAGCCAGATGATAAAGTCACTGAATGAATGCTGGGTGGAACCAGCCAGGTGATGAAACACAGAGTGAATATAGTAAGATGCTAGGGAGCGTGGAAACAGAGGAATTGAAGGATGATTACCGGTGGTAGTGGATACTGCTGGAAGCAGATTAAATAGCTGGAAGCTGGAAACTGGATCAGCCACGGAGGACTGCAGAGTCAGGCTGCACCGCAGGATGGTAGGCAGGTGCGGGTCTCTTTGGTGGATGCTGGAGACAGGAGCGGGAACCTGGAAACACAACCACAGGAGAGAGACTGGAACAAGGTATGACAAACAAAGCACTGATCATTTGCTGGCCCAGGCACAGGATACTTATACCTGCAGCAATGCAGGTATTGGCTGGGCAATTATGCAGATTTCCAGGCAGTGGATTGGAGGAACTGAAGCATGTGATTGAATCCAACATGGCTGCGCCCATGTTAGAACTTGGAGGGAAAACTGGTTTAGGAAACCATGTGGAAACATAACTGCAATGGCGGCGCCGGCCGCAGAGGACAGGAGACGCCAGACTGAGAAATGTATGCTGATACTCGTGGATGACAACGGAGGCCGCGGCAGGCATAGAACACCACACTGACAACCTGCACCTATAACACAGGAGCGGCGGCGGAGGCCGCGGAGAACGGGAGACGCCATGCAGGATTCAAACATGGCGCAGCTGTGACAGCATCTCAGCGTGACAGGAGGAATGTGCAGTATGTGGACACAGATGAGATCCGGCCTTGGAACGCTGAGCGAGCCTCAGGAGACATCTGAAAGGCAGGTAATGGCGTCCAGATACCCGGATCGTGACAGCACCCCCCCCCCTTTAGGAGTGGCCCCAGGACGCTTCTTAGGCTTTAGAGGAAACTTCGAGTGGAAATTCCGGACCAAGGCAGGAGCATGGACATCAGACGCATTGGTCCAAGAGCGTTCTTCAGGACCATAGCCCTTCCAGTCAATAAGATACTGCAACTGACCGTAACGGAAACGTGAGTCCAGAATCTTGGCCACCTCATACTCGATTCCCCGTTGAGTCTGAACTTAAGGAGTTGGAGGAAGTGCAGAATGAAACCGATTCAGGATCAGCGGTTTCAACAGGGAAACATGGAATGTCCTGGGTATTTTCAAGAAGGGAGGTAACTGGAGTCTGTAAGCAACAGGATTGATGACTTGTTCAATTTTAAAAGGACCGATGTAACGAGGAGCAAATTTCATGCTGGGAACTCTCAACCTCAAATTCTTCGTGGACAACCATACTCGATCACCCACCTTGAGAGCAGGAACCGCTCTATGCTTCCTATCGGCAAACTTCTTGTACCTAAATGAGGCTTTAAGCAGGGCTGCGCGGACATTCTTCCAGTTGTTTGAAAACTGACGCAAGGTGACATCCACTGCTGGAACAGAAGTTGCTGGAAGCGGTTGGAATTCTTAACCTTAGGGTGAAATCCATAGTTGATGAAGCATGGTGTTGAGGAGGATGAGGAATGGTATTGATTGTTGTGGCTAAACTCGGCCCAAGGAAGGAGTTGAACCCAGTCATCTTGGGAGGAAGACACATAAATGCGGAGGAAGGCCTCCAAGTCCTGATTCACCCTCTCGGTTTGACCATTGGTCTGAGGATGGTAAGCTGTAGAAAACTTTCACTTGACTTGGAGGGCTTGACACAAACTTCGCCAAAATTTGGCTACAAATTGTACTCCACGATCGGAGATGATCTCTTCAGGAAGACCGTGAAGTCGGAAGATCTCTTGGATAAACACTTGGGCCAACTTGGAAGCTGACGGGAGACCGGTGAGGGGTATGAAATGTGCCATTTTGGTGAACCGGTCAACTACCACCCAGATGGTATTAAACTTATTGCATATAGGCAGATCTGTAACAAAGTCCATCGACAAATGGGTCCACGGTCGACTGGGAACAGATAATGGAACCAGTTGCCCCGCAGGAGACTGGCGGGGAACTTTGTGTTGGGCACACTTTGGGCAAGAGGCAATCAACTCCTTGATGTCCTTCTTCAGAGTTGGCCACCAGTAGGACCTAGAGATAAACTCGAGGGTTTTCTGAATGCCTGTATGTCCGGCAAAACGGGAAGCATGGGCCCAATGCATGAGCTTCTTCCTTAACACCGGCTTCACAAAACTTTTCCCTGGTGGGGGCGTAGAGTCCATCCCTACCGTGGAGAATGCCAACGGATTAATAATAGGATGCTTGTCTGAAGACTCTGACTCGTTTTCTTGCTCCCAAGAGCGGGAAAGGGCATCGGCCTTGCGATTCTGAGAGCCCAGACAGAACTGGAGTTTAAAGTCGAACCTGGAAAAGAAAAGTGCCCATCTGGCCTGACGGGGGTTAAGACATTGTGCGCCTTTCAGGTATAAAAGATTCTTGTGGTCGGTAAGTATCGTGATTGAATGAGAAGCTCCCTCCAACAGATATCTCCACTCCTCAAGAGCGAGCTTGATGGCTAGCAACTCCTGGTCGCCAATGGCATAGTTGCGCTCAGCTGGGGAGAACTTCCGGGAGAAGAAACTGCAGGGATGTAGATGGCCATCTTTAGCCCTCTGGGATAACACCGCTCCTACTCCAACGGAGGAGGCATCCACCTCTAAGATGAAAGGAGAGTCAGTGTCGGGCTGTTTCAGAACTGGTGCAGAGATGAAACGTTGTTTTAGAAGATGAAAAGCTTGCGTAGCTTCTTCAGACCACTTAGACGGGTTAGCACCCTTCTTGGTTAATGCAGTGATAGGCGCCACAATGGTGGAAAAGTCTCGTATGAACTTTCTGTAATAATTGGCGAACCCTAAGAACCTCTGGACCCCTTTGAGGGTTAAGGGTATCGGCCAATTCTGGATTGCTTTTTGTTTCTCAGGATCCATCTCTAGTCCGGAACCGGACACAATGTAACCTAGGAACGGAATGGATTTAACTTCAAAGACACATTTCTCCAATTTGCAATAGAGATGATTGACTCGGAGACGGGACAGAACCTCCTTTACCCAGAAACGATGTTCCTCTAGATTATTGGCAAAGATGAGGATATCATCTAGAAAAACCACGACATGGCGGTATAAGATGTCTCTGAAGATCTCATTCACGAAATACTGGAAGACAGCTGGAGCGTTGCTCAATCCGAAGGGCATGACGAGGTACTCATAATGTCCATCACGGGTGTTAAAAGCGGTCTTCCACTCGTCACCCTCACGGATCCGGATAAGATTGTAGGCACCCCTCAAATCCAACTTTGTAAAGATGGTTGCTCCGCTGACTCTATCGAAGAGCTCTGTAATCAAAGGTAAAGGATACCGGTTCTTGACGGTAATGTCGTTCAGACCTCTGTAATCGATGCACGGTCGCAGACCACCGTCCTTCTTCTTAACGAAGAAGAAGCCTGCGCCAGCTGGAGAAGAAGAAGGTCGGATAAAACCTTTTGCCAGGTTCTCTTTGATGTACTCCTCCATGGAGTGCGTCTCAGGCAGAGACAACGGGTAAGTCCGGCCTCGAGGTGGAACCTTCCCTGGAATGAGATCAATTGGGCAGTCCCATTTTCTATGAGGAGGAAGGATATCAGCAGAAGCCTTACTGAACACGTCCGTGTAGTCTTGATATGGAGGAGGTGGAACATCAGACGACCTGGGGAAAGAAGAACAAACAGGAAGCACTTTGGACAAACAAGTCTCAGCACAGGAGGGACCCCATGCTAGTATTTGCGTAGTCGTCCAGTCAATCGACGGATTGTGGAGACGGAGCCATGGAAGGCCCAAAACCACTGGATGTGTGGCTCTTGGAATCACTAGGAAGGAAATAAATTCTGCATGAAGAACTCCCACTCTCAGACGAACTGGTAGAGTCCTTAGAGAAATAACTGCGTCAAAAATCTTGCTGCCATCTACTGCAGTTAAGGAGATGGACGAAGGAAGTCTCTCGGTGGGTAGGGACCACCGTTTAACATAAGCTTCGGTTATGAAATTCCCAGCTGCTCCGGAATGAAGGAGGGCAATGACGTTCCTGTAACGTTGAGCAATTTGGAGCGAGACTGGGAGATTACAATCATGAGGAGATGGAGAGGAGATCATTACTCCTAGCCGGCCCTCTCCTTGGCGAGCTAGAATTTGGAGTTTCCCGGACGTTTGGGACAGGCATTGATAATGTGAGACGGAGCTGCACAATAGAGACAGAGAGACTCAGAGAGACGTCTTCGGCGCTCAGCGGGAGATAGACGGGAACGGCCAATTTGCATGGGCTCATCCTTGGATGGAGACGGTTGACGAAGAGGAGGAGCAGAAGATTTTGGAGCAGACGATCTTCCTCGCTCGGTTGCTCTCTCTCTGAAACGTAGATCAACCTTCGTGCAAAGAGAAATTAGCTCATCCAACTTAGAGGGCAAGTCTCTGGTAGCTAACTCATCCTTGATGCGTTCTGATAAGCCATGCCAAAATGCAGCATACAGGGCCTCGTCGTTCCATGCCAGTTCGGATGCCAGGATTTTGAACTGTATGAGATACTGTCCCACAGTACGTGTTCCCTGGCGTAAACGGAGAATCTCAGATGAAGCAGAGGTTACCCGGCCTGGCTCGTCGAAGATGCGCCTGAATGTTGCCACAAAGTCCGTATAGGAGGACAGCAGGGGATCAGACTTCTCCCATAAAGGTGATGCCCAGTCAAGGGCTGAGCCGCTGAGAAGGGAAATGATATAGGCAATTTTAGTACGGTCGCTGGGGAAATTGCCAGGCTGAAGCTCAAAGTGGATTTCGCATTGGTTAAGAAATCCCCTGCAGAACCTTGGAGATCCGTCAAACTTTGCTGGCGTTGGGAGGTGAAGACGTGGAATGGAAATGGGTAAGGTGGGTGGGGTTACAGCTGGTGTCACTGTAGTGGACGCACCGGACGTGCCAGGTCCACGGAGGGTCGTTTGAATCCCATCCAGCCGCGTAGAGAGATCCTGGAGACAGCGGATGATGTGGCCTTGTGCAGCCTCCTGATGTTCGAGTCTGGCTGCCAGTTCTTGCATCGGCCTAGCCGCTTGATCCTGGTCTCCGGCTGGATTCATATGGTCAGTGCTTACTGTCACAACTGAGGGTTTTGGCTGACAGGAGAAAGCCTCAGTTGTAGGGGCTGAGAGGAACTTAAACCGGGGAGGTTTAATCAGACCCCTGGACATGTAAGTGTTAAAAGGAAACCCGAAGGTGTGACCATGACAACCAGGTAAAAGTCAAAATAAAAGTTTATTAACAGACTCCGTGTAAACAAACAGCATTCAAGGTAAATAATGGCAATGATAAATAATATGATTCCTGGAGCACTCTGACCATGAAATGGTTACACAGGACACTGGTAGGTAAGAACAGCTGTTACAGTCCTTAGATGGAATAACCTTACCAGGCCTGGCTGTAGTAGTGAAGATATCCAAGGAACATGCCAGTAGATGGAACAGATGAAGTTGGTAACTTGAATCAGCTGTTGTAATTGCTGGATGGAACCAGCCAGGTGGTAAGACACGGAGTGGATGCGGAATGGAATCAGCCAGATGATAAAGTCACTGAATGAATGCTGGGTGGAACCAGCCAGGTGATGAAACACGGAGTGAATATAGTAAGATGCTAGGGAGCGTGGAAACAGAGGAATTGAAGGATGATTACCGGTGGTAGTGGATACTGCTGGAAGCAGATTAAATAGCTGGAAGCTGGAAACTGGATCAGCCACGGAGGACTGCAGAGATGGCTGCACCGCAGGATGGTAGGCAGGTGCGGGTCTCTTTGGTGGATGCTGGAGACAGGAGCTGGAACCTGGAAACACAACCACAGGAGAGAGACTGGAACAAGGTATGACAAACAAAGCACTGACCATTTGCTGGCCCAGGCACAGGATACTTATACCTGCAGCAATGCAGGTATTGGCTGGGCAATTATGCAGATTTCCAGGCAGTGGATTGGAGGAACTGAAGCATGTGATTGAATCCAACATGGCTGCGCCCATGTTAGAACTTGGAGGGAAAACTGGTTTAGGAAACCATGTGGAAACATAACTGCAATGGCGGCGCCGGCCGCAGAGGACAGGAGACGCCAGACTGAGAAATGTATGCTGATACTCAAGGATGACAACGGAGGCCGCGGCAGGCATGGAACACCACACTGACAACCTGCACCTATAACAGAGGAGCGGCGGCGGAGGCCGCGGAGAACGGGAGACGCCATGCAGGATTCAAACATGGCGCCGCTGTGACAGCATCTCAGCGTGACAGGAGGATTGTGCAGTATGTGGACACAGATGAGATCTGGCCTTGGAACGCTGAGCGAGCCTCAGGAGACATCTGAAAGGCAGGTAATGGCGTCCAGATACCCGGATCGTGACATTCTAGATGCATGTCCATCACAGGTAGAGAAAATTAACTCACAGATACCTGGTTCCTATGAATTTAGGATGGACAGGACACTGGATTGATGGCTGGGATAGTCCAAGTAGAGATAAGACACACAGAATTTTTTTTAAGGGGAGTAGACCAAGTAGAGAATCATTTCCCCGTAGTGCCCAATCCAGTTGTCAAATTTTTATAAAATCTTCTCCACCTCTACAAACTCATCTGTCACCAACCTCTATTCTATTTCTCTACAGTTTCCTCTTCATCTTTTGCGTTCACACAGGGTGGTACAATACATGGACCCAAGTACAGTTCCTACTCCACATGCCTAGGTCCTTCAGAGTTTTGCACAAACCCAGTATATCTCAACAGCACGATGACACCGGTATTACTGCAGTGTGCCTTGTCATGCACAAAGGGTGGAGAATGGGAATACTGGTGAAGGGAAATTTTGAATAGATACTGATATGCCTGTTGGTGAATGGCAAACCTGACATTTTCTTTTTCATTTTCTTCTTCTTTCTCTTCTCTAGAGATGTTTCTTTTTTCTTTTCTTTTTTTGAGTTATGCTCATGGTACTCTACATTGCAAACACACGATAGTTAAATTAAGATACAAAAATGTGTGTTCCCTGCAGGAAGAGGCAGTCTGGAGGACAAAGGGGTATGGCCAGGAGTCCTCAGGACTGTGGGCAGGTGGACACGGTAAGCCAGTAGCCCCCAGAGCATACCTTCCAAGTCTAGCTGAGGTGGAACACGGTCTGACTCATCTAGGCAAAGAGGGTAGGTGCAGGCTGATGAGAGCCTACTGGTGTGCGCCAGGATTCTATTCTCATGCAGGTAAGAGAGCAATGACCTGTATTGCTTGCTTGAGGAAGAATATTGGTAAAGCAATACCAACAGAGCCATCCCATATCCCTCCTGCAGACGGATCTTTTCAGGAAATACAAATCGACTTCGTACAGTTAACACCCTTTAGGAATTATTGTTATGTATTGGTGTGCACTGATGTTTTCTCAAACTGGGTAGAGGCATTTCCTGCCGCCACGGATGCTGCTGTGTTTACCGCAAAGAAAAATTGCGCAGAAATTTGTGTGTAGATAATGGTACCCCTAGAAGTAGGAGCAAAGCTTGAAATTGTACTATTGTGATCATAGATACTGCCACTTTTATTATGTAGCTTCGGAACCACTCCCAGATCTTCACTCAACGACTCACCCTCTTTGAAATTTGTTTTTATTTTGGTTTTGGTATTTGTGTCTTTTTGGTTGTTTTTGGAAGACAACCTCATGTCATGATTGATCCGCACAATGATCAGAAATACACCAATGAGGTGACAGTACAGTACCTTATTGAGATGAGCCAGCATTTGAGAACTTGACAAAAGAACTTGAAACTGTTGATTGCTGGTATGCCAAATGCTAACTGTCTTGATTGTGAACCAAGAGACTGTGTGATTGTTCTTACGCTCAGGTTGCCTAATAGACAGGTGGGAAGGACCATACCAAGATTTGTTGACAGCACTAAAGGTTGCCGAAAGAGAGACTTGGGTCCACTCGTCCCACTGCAAGAAGGTCGCTGACCCGGAGAGAACTCGTGACAAAGTAGTTTATTGCTCACATTCATCGAGTTGTGAACTGTGTGTTCCAAGTGAACTGTATGTTCCAAGTGAACTGTGTGTTCAAAGAGCAAGGTGGAGAGCAAAGTGAACTGTGTGTTCCAAGTGAACTGTGTGTCCAAAGAGCAAGGCAAAGAGAACCTCGTATCACCAGAGCCTCTGTTCCGTGAAGACTGAGAGGCGGCACTGTTGAACACTACCTAAGCGTACTAAAGGATTGTAGAAAGACCAGTCATTGTAATTGATTTGTTATGAACAAGAGTTGTTTTGTTCTATTTCTCTTTTCTCTCTTTCCCGCTGACAAAATTTTCTTTCAGGATATTCTATTTTTGCGAGTTTTTTTTATGAGGAGTCGAGTGTGGGACTGGAACTGGTTCTGTAGGAAGGAGTGATCTCCTTATAGGATCACAGGATTAGCCGATCAGGTTGTTAAAGTCAGAGAAAAATCAAAGGTCTAGTAGTTATGGAGTTCAGAGGTAATCAGGAACAATCAGACAATGGCTATTCACACATTGCAGATAAAGAGCTCATTAATATATGTGGAAGAAAGGTTTATGAGTGTCTCTCACCGAACTCAGAAGGTTTACGTTATTTAGGAAGGACACTACTTATAACCCTTGTTCAATGATTAAACAGACCTAGCATACGTTCCAGAAATGGAAACAATGTTCAGAAAATGATAGGAATATGTAGATCATGAAAATTTTATGTCACTTTCACGATTTGTTTGTGTCTTCTTCATCTACCCAGCAGAACCTCAATCGAATCCAAACATCAGTGTACAAGGACGTAGGTACATGTATGTGTGAAATGTTCGTCGCAAATCAGACATTATAGGCCAAAGCACTGTCCCAGCATACTCTATAGCAGGGCTGGCCAAACCAGTCCTCAAGATCTACCAACAGTTCACATTTTCCAGACCACCTAGCTAGTGCACAGGTGTAGTCATTACTAATTAAGATGTGCTGCATTCATTCCTAACTGACAATTCTACAGATCTCCAGGAGGCCTGGAAAACATGAACTGTTGGTAGATCTCGAGGACCGGTTTGGCCAGCCCTGCTCTATAGGTTGAATGTTGTCCCACACCCAACCAGTGGTCCCATGACCGCCGAGTGCATATAGAGGATGTCTCGTCCTCCTCCCTGTCTTCCCCAAATATAGTCAAGTGTCTGATTTGCGAAATGCATACATACTTGTGTCTAGGTCACCGATTATGGTATGAAATATTTTTTTTATAATTGATGGCAATTATTGTTCACTGCTAAAGGGTGGACTGTCGAAGTAAAAAAAAATTACATAAAGAGAACATACAAACTACACACATATGTCGCTATACTTGCAAATACGCGCAGCGAGCACAGCAATATATGGTAACACACGCATTTACACGGACATGCCACAGAGATGGATTCGACACTTATCTCATACAGTACATAATTATAATAATATCAAGCGCCAGACATCATGATGGTTTAGAATTGTATATGATGGAGTGGTGTCATGTATGTGTATTATTTGTACGAAACAAGATAGACCGGTCATGTTTACTATTGAAACAACCAGATTAATGTGTGGATTAATTTGATACTTGTTATTAAATTGTAGGACATTGCAACACGGAATTATGATTAAATGTATAAAAGATAAAATCACTTTTATTAGAACAATAGATATTCCAAACAGGTAATGAACAGGAAACTCAGGCCAGCCCCTTTGGACATCCCCAAGGCTGAACCTGTTTAGCATATACAAAGGGACTGGTGACTCATTGTGAACCCCTCCCCCAGAAACTAGATAACACATTGATCACACAGAAGCTCAGTGGTTTTTTGGTCTCAGAGGATGATGGACTTGCTGCCAGTTCAGTTCCTGTATTTATTTACAGAGAGAGGGAGACATAAGATGCATTGGAGGGAATGGTAATTGTATCGCTGGCATGTAACTTTATGTAACTTTATGTATTAACTGCTTATTGTGTGCGTTGTAATCATGTAACTATAGGTATACTGTACTTTGTAATATATATTGAATCCATATCCTTTTAATAACAAATATATACATCAATGAGCTTTGGAACTCAGATAATGTGTGGGTGTATTGTTTTCTCTTATGGGATGCAGTGTTTTGCGATGTATAGCGCACATTCATGGGATATGGTAATAAGAGGTGCAGGCATTTACAATATATATTAGAGCGGGCATTTTAAATATTTGTGAGAAAGCAATTTGGCATTCTTAGTAGGTAGTGTAGTAATGTAGTGCAATGATATGGTGTAGTGTCGTAGTGCAGTAATGTGTTGGGAGGTAACCTAGCAATATGATGTAGGAAGGTAACGCAGTACTGTGGTGGAGGATGCGGAGCCTTATGATGCGCTTATATGCTAATCTCATAATTTTATTCAAATATTGCACAATTGCTGACTTTTCCTGGTGGGTGGGCGGCGCCTAATGACTTGATTCGTTCGGCCCCGCCCTCATCACTGCCCACCTACTGCTCCTATCCGGGCATCTCGCTGAGAGGAGATTACAAATATTAGCAAGTATGGTCTGTAGGAAATAGACGCCTCCTGCATGCATTTAAAAGATCTGGGTGCTGTGTCTGTATGAGATAGACTCCTCCTGCATGCATTTACTAGATCTGAGTGCTGTGTCTGTAGGAGAAAGACACCTCCTGCGAGATCTGACTGCTGAGTCTGTAGGAGAAAGACACCTCCTGCATGCATCTGCGAGATCTGAGTGCTGAGTCTGTAGGAGATAGACGCCTCCTGCATGCATCTGCGAAATCTGAGTCCTGAGTCTGTAGGAAATAGACGCCTCCTGCATGCATTTCCAAGATCTGAGTGCTGAGTCTTTAGGAGATAGATGCTCCTGCATGCATTTGCAAGATCTAAGTGCTGCATCTGTAGGAGATAGATGCCTCCTGCATGCATCTGCGAGATCTGAGTGCTGAGTTTGTTGGAGATAGATGCCTCCTGCATGCATCTACGAGATCTGAGTGCTGAGTCTGTAGGAGATAGATGCATCCTGCATGCTTCTGCAAGATCTGAGTGCTGTGTCTGTAGGAGATAGATGCCTCCTGCATGCATCTGTGAGATATGAGTGCTAAGTCTGTAGGAGATAGATGCCTCCTGCATGCATTTACGATATCTGAGTGCCATGTCTGTAGGAAATAGATGCCTCCTGCATGCATTTATGATATCTGAGTGCCAAGTCTGTAGGAGATAGATGCTTCCTGCATGCATATGTGTGAGAGGTGCGGTGCGTGTGGTGGTGCCTGCTGCCGTGCAGGTGTAGACTCTGTACTCACCAGGCGCCGCTCTCTCTCACCTTCAGGTACCGGAACCTTCAACGGACCTGGAATTCTTCAGTCGGATCCGGACACGGCGATTCCCTCTTGGAGCTGACCGTCGACCGAGCTGAGGAGAGAATGGTTTACATTAAAGGGGGTATCGACCCTTCTTCCACTGGAACAGGGGATACCCCAGGGGTGGCTGCGACCTTCACCGGCTGGGTGAATGGTCATCACCGGCACAAAGCCTCAGCTACCCAGCTTTCACACACTCGCGCTTTCGCACGTAGTGTGATGAAAGGGATTCTCACGTCCGTGAGCAATCCTAACTCCGGCGCTCGGGGACAAACAAGGGACAGACGTACACGGATGCTACTCACCGTCACGAGTCTTGCACTCCGATCTTCTCCACTTACAGGTCCCTGTAAGGAGGCAAAGAGAAACAGCCGTGCAGGGCCTAACTCTGACCTAGTGTCACACCCTATACTATCTACAACAGCGGAGCCCTCAAACTAGCTCTGTGGGTGTGGTGCAACACAACTATGCACAACTTACACAACACATACACTTTGCCCTGCACGGTAACAACATATAACACACTATCGGAGTTACAACATAAAACGGTGCTGTCCCTTTATCTACCCGACCCAGAACACCCAGTAGTGGGGACCGCACAGCTCACCCACCTACCGTACTCTCAGGGTGGCCTGAGCCTAGCGCCCAGTACCACCTTTACTCACCTCAGGGAAACACTGCTTCGCTGGGCCTAGCGCCCCCTAACTGCCCACAGGCCGGAGGCCTGACTTTGCCCACGGGCCTAGCGCCCGCCTACTTGCCGCCCGTTGGGTGACCTGGGCCTTGTGCCCAGGGTCACCTTATCGTATCCCTGATTTGGCCACAAATACCCTAGGGCCTAACGCCCTCTATTAGCCACAGGCCTAGTGCCTAGATTGTTCCCCGGGCCTAGTGCCCGCCTAACTGGTGCCGCATGAGTGGGGTGGCTTGGGCCTAATGCCCAAACCACCTCATCAAATATTGGGGGCCCAAACTCCTAACTGCGCCCAGGCCTAGCGCCTGAATTGTGTCCTCGGGCCTAATGCCCGTCCCTGGTGGTCGAGGGAGGAAAAGGGGAGGGGGAGGATAGCCTCACTGAGGCCTTACCTAACCTGGGGGCCTCCACCGTCTTCTGCCGCTGACCCGTCCTGGCCAGCGGCGCCTCCGTCTCTTCCCTGCGTCCAGCCGCCGCTGGACATCTTCTTTCTGCAGGCCGACGTCTTCTGGCCTCTTCCGCGGCCTCAGGACCTCCTCTCCCCGCGGTCGTCGTCTTCTCCTCGGCGCCGGATCCTCTTCTGCGCTCCGGCGCGCCGACGACCTCCTCCGCTGCTCCCGGCCGTGTCTTCCCTTCTTCGCGCTCTTCGGCGCGGCCTCAGGACCTCCTCTCCCCGCGGTCGTCGTCTTCTCCTCGGCGCCGGATCCTCTTCTGCGCTCCGGCGCGCCGACGACCTCCTCCGCTGCTCCCGGCCGTGTCTTCCCTTCTTCGCGCTCTTCGGCGCGGCCTCCCCTTCTTGGTCCCGCCCGGCGTCTGACGTCAGACGCCGGAGGCGGGGCCTATGACGCGGCGAGCGCCGATTGGCTCGCCGCGTCTCTCCCTGATTGGCCGCCGCTCCAGGAGCCGCGATTGGCTCCCGGAGGGCGCCAACATTTAAAAGCCTCTGGTCCGGTGCAGGGAAAAGTGTAATCCCTGCACCGGACACCCGCCGCCACTCACCCAGCGCTGGGGACAGACAAGCTGCCCCAGCGCTGTCCCCAACTAGGGACAACACAGATGTGCCCACAGGGCACATCCTTACATATGCAAGATCAGAGTGCTGTATCTGTAGGAGATAGATGCCTCCTGCATGCATCTGTGAGATCTAAGTGCTAAGTCTGTAGGAGATAGATGCCTCCTGCATGCATTTACGATATCTGAGAGCCTTGTCTGTAGGTGATAGATGCCTCCTGCATGCATTTACGAGATCTGAGTGTTGCGTCTGTAGCAGATAGATGCCCCCTGCATGCATCTGCGAGATCTGACTGCTGAGTCTGTAGGAGAAAGACACCTCCTGCATGTATCTGCGAGATCTGACTGCTGAGTCTGTAGGAGAAAGACACCTCCTGCATGCATCTGCGAGATCTGAGTGCTGAGTCTGTAGGAGATAGACGCCTCCTGCATGCATCTGCGAAATCTGAGTCCTGAGTCTGTAGGAAATAGACGCCTCCTGCATACATTTCCAAGATCTGAGTGCTGAGTCTTTAGGAGATAGATGCTCCTGCATGCATTTACAAGATCTAAGTGCTGCATCTGTAGGAGATAGATGCCTCCAGCATGCATCTGCAAGATCTGAGTGTTGTGTCTGTAGGAGATAGATGCCTCCTGCATGCATCTGTGAGATATGAGTGCTGAGTCTGTAGGAGATAGATGCCTCCTGCATGCATTTACGATATCTGAGTGCCATGTCTGTAGGAAATAGATGCCTCCTGCATGCATTTACGATATCTGACTGCCAAGTCTGTAGGAGATAGATGCCTCCTGCATGCATTTATGATATCTGAGTGCCAAGTCTGTAGGAGATAGATGCTTCCTGCATGCATATGCAAGATCAGAGTGCTGTATCTGTAGGAGATAGATGCCTCCTGCATGCATCTGTGAGATCTAAGTGCTAAGTCTGTAGGAGATAGATGCCTCCTGCATGCATTTACGATATCTGAGAGCCTTGTCTGTAGGTGATAGATGCCTCCTGCATGCATTTACGAGATCTGAGTGTTGCGTCTGTAGCAGATAGACACCTCCTGCATGCATCTGCGAGATCTGACTGCTGAGTCTGTAGGAGAAAGACACCTCCTGCATGTATCTGCGAGATCTGACTGCTGAGACTGAGGACGCAGCCTTGTATCACAATGGTGACCATTTGTAACTCACTCAGGCTGGCCATCAGATTCGGACAGCTGGGTCCAGTAATTCTGCGTCTGACGACACAGACTCTGGACCCATCACACCTTTAAAGAATGGTGCTGGGTGCCACCCCTGCTCTGCCCCCAAATGCAGCAATCATGCTGCAGTTGACAGAGACTGCAAGCGATATCGCAAGCCCCGTTCTTGCACCTGTGCAGACCCCACACCATTGGATTTGTATGTAAACAAATCTGAATTAGGCCCGGAATTAGCTGAGTGGTTCCCCTGCCAGTTAAGCATACAATAATTTATTAATCACATACAAGCTGCCATTTCTGTAGCATAGTATAGAAATAAAAGGAAATATCTTTTTGGCTGGTATGATCAACACCACAGTTTTCCTATTTATCGGTATCTTTTATATGTCTCAAATTGTGACTTGTCCAAGGTCACAAGTAGCTGACAGTGGCATTTGAGGGCTCCAGCTCGTCTATCAGTTTGGTCAGTGCACCTAATCCTAGGCTGATCCTTCTCCATTCTTCTCTATCTTACTGATCCTTTCACAATTTTACAAACACCAATGTCTGGGCCTTACCGGTCAAATATAGGCAAATAACAAGTGAGGAATAGTTCCCTTTAACTTCCTTTTTTTGCTAAAAAGAAAAGAAAATAATATAGTAAAATCCAGTGCTATAAGTGACTATAAGCAGGTCCATCTGTTTATGTGTTCTACGTGAAGTGGTCTGGTTATCGTAGTCAAGTGTTGATGTGACATTAAACTTCCTATAAATAGCACAGCACGTATGGCTACACACCAAGCAGACGTGTCCGGCTAAGATGTGGTGAAAGCATTTGATGCATCTGAAATAATGCGGGCCAGTGCTTGGACATAGAAATAAATGGCTTACATTTACAATGGTCTACGTTCACGCAAACATCATGGACAAGATGCTAACTGTCTAAATGTAATAATCAGGTATGAGGTAAGTTCCTGTTACCAAAAATCATAGTTACAATGGGGGTTATTCAGTAAGGATTGCTCCCGTTGTTTCCGCAGCAACTGTGGACAATCTCCTGCAAGCGGCGCCATTTTCTTGATCGGAGCGTCTGCGTGTGCCACGAAAACGACACCGCACTGCCCCTTGTTTTGTAATCAGAGACATTCACAGCCAGTGCGATCAGATCACATTGGCTGCTAGCACATGCGCAGGACGGTACATGCGCATTGGCGCTGGGAACGGGGTTATTGCGGTGCAATGCGACCTGAATAACCCCTAATGTCCCTAATTTGCATGGAATGTCCAAAGTTTTAAATATTCTTTTATTCCTGGAATTGTTCTAATTTTTCAATACTTTTTTATATACGTTCATATTTATTGAAGAGGGGTATTTCATATACAAAACAGCATGCATTAAACATTTTGTGTGAGGTATGTATCACGACAACTTGCTAAAGGCTGAAGTGATATCAAGATGGTTTCAGCCACTGTAGCCTATGAGCTACAATTCGTATTGGTTTTCAGAACTGTCCGGTTGGCTACATTTGTGCATGTGTGTCTACACATGTGTATATTGGCCCTCATTCCGAGTTGTTCGCTCGGTATTTTTCATCGCATCGCAGTGAAAATCCGCTTAGTACGCATGCGCAATGTTCGCACTGCGACTGCGCCAAGTAACTTTACTATGAAGAAAGTATTTTTACTCACGGCTTTTTCATCGCTCCGGCGATCGTAATGTGATTGACAGGAAATGGGTGTTACTGGGCGGAAACACGGCGTTTCAGGGGCGTGTGGCTGAAAACGCTACCGTTTCCGGAAAAAACGCAGGAGTGGCCGGGGAAACGGTGGGAGTGCCTGGGCGAACGCTGGGTGTGTTTGTGACGTCAACCAGGAACGACAAGCACTGAACTGATCGCACAGGCAGAGTAAGTCTGGAGCTACTCAGAAACTGCTAAGTAGTTAGTAATCGCAATATTGCGAATACATCGGTCGCAATTTTAAGATGCTAAGATTCACTCCCAGTAGGCGGCGGCTTAGCGTGTGTAACTCTGCTAAATTCGCCTTGCGACCGATCAACTCGGAATGAGGGCCCTTGCTTTAACTACTTGGCCCCAGCGCTAGGCTGCTAGTGAGATTGAGAAAACCACTGCATAGGTGCAGAGTCTTCTCCATCCAAGAAGAAAACCGGATTGATAAACATGACAAAAACATTCTAAATAGCGATTATAAGGAATGTTTATTTTCATAAAGTCAAGTCTAATATCATTAAACCAGCTGTAATGCCCGGCCTTGTAAGGATGTTCTTTATTTTTTCTGCCTCCACCTATTTCCTCTCTCTCTCTCCCCCGTTTTTCTCTCACTCTTTGTCTCCCCTACCGACACTTTCTACCCACATCTCTCTCTTTACACCTATCCTGTAGTATTTAATACCTGCGGGTAAATCTGCCTGTCCCCTGGGGTCAGTACGGTGTATTACAGCCGTTGCACCTAGAACACAGCAGTCAGTATCTCCTTCCTGTACCTGCCCACCCTCCAGCCTCCCGTTGGCTAGTTACACAGGAGGAGTCTGTGGAGGCGGGCATATACAGGAAGGAGACGCTGACTTCTGTGTCCCAGGTGCAGTGTTTGTAGTACATGGCGTTGATCCCAGGGGTTGATTGGTTGGTTCTTTGTCTCTCTCCACTTTATCTCTCTCCAAGCTTTGATATATATGCCCCAATGTCACTGATCTCTTATCCTTCCTGCTCAGCTCACTTCACTTCCCATTGTCTCTCATCTCCTGTCATGGCCAATCTGTTTTCCTATACTATGTCTCTCTTACTACTGATCTAGACTCTGTTGCTTTAGCGGTCACTACTCACCCTCACAGATCTACACCTCAAACCTCCAAATGCACCACATACCTGCAATAGTACTCACAAACTGCCAAGCGACAGTAGTGGAAATTGTGCTCCAATGCAAACTACCTCCAATTCAGATTTATTGTCTCATCCTACAGTGCTGCCTAGAGTTATAATTGGTAACCCCAACAACCCAAATTCAAAGTAGGGACAGTGCGCACCGAAGGCGTGCGCCAAAAACATAGAGGTGTGGCTTCACGGAGAAGTGGTGTGGCCACAGAATAGAACCAATTCACATTACACCACACAGTAGTGTCCATTATTCACATTACATCACACAGTAGTGTCCATAATTCACATTTCACCACACAGTAGTGTCCAATAGTCAAATTACACAACACAGTAGAACCCCTTATACACATAACACCACAGTAGAGCCCCTTATACACATTACGCCATGATAGAGCCCCTCATCATCATCATTCCTTATCATCATTCCTCCTCACAATTCCTCCTCCTCATCATCATCATCATCATCATCATCACTTCTCCTCATTCCTCATCATCCTCCCTTTCCCCTTCCTACTT
Source organism: Pseudophryne corroboree (assembly GCF_028390025.1). Lineage (NCBI taxonomy): Eukaryota > Metazoa > Chordata > Amphibia > Anura > Myobatrachidae > Pseudophryne > Pseudophryne corroboree. The sequence goes on along the minus strand of NC_086447.1, from coordinate 791,264,999 downwards.
ACCAATTTTGTTGCACCCAGCAGCAGCCATGAATTCCCTCTGGAGAGACTTCATAACATTTCTCCTTTCAGACTACGGGAGTCGTGGGAAGATGGCACACTGCATTAATATACATCACAGCGGGTGCTCACAGATTGCAGTGGTAGCTGGGTCAACCTAAAGGGCATCTGCGCTCTGTGCGGCTGCACCACCTTAGTTACAGCCCTGTGCCTCACTCTGTAAATTTATAACATGATCTGCCCATTAATAACCCCCTCCAAAGCCCCTTTCTATGCCTCTCATTTATAACCTCTCGCCATCAAGGATATCATGATGATGTGACTAATGTAATTAATGAGTTATACTTTTAATAATAACGTATGCAGCACAGCATATGTTAGGCAGGGGGGTACACTAGTCACTAGTGCTGCACTGCTGCCAGTAGGCTGTCAGTCTCCGTCTGAGTCTCCATCTTTGCCGCCTCTTCTGCTCAGACGCCAAAGTAATGGTTCCCTTGCTCAGGGCACTGTGGGACTGGACGGGAGATATGTCATGATGTCTCTCACGGTCCCTTCAGACACTGTGAGAGACAGGTGAGGGGGCGGAGCGCATGGGGCAGGCAGTGCTGTAATGTATATTAGTAGCGGTGCACCTGGCAGAGAAGGAGTCGGGCACAGCGCCACTGTTATACGTTACAGCAGGCGGTAGACCGGTAGTGGTGGCGGCATATACAGATGATCGGCGAACGCAGATGGAGGCTGCGCATTCCCCCCACTGGGCATGTGCACCAGCTATGCCACCCTAGATACGGCTGTGGTGCTGACCTTTCCTTCTCTAAACAATCTTATTTCAAGACCCTTATCTCCTCCCAATCCTCCAACCCCCATCGTCTCTTCGCCACTTTGAATTTGAATTGCCTCCCCCCTAGTGCTGCACTGCTGCCAGTAGGCTGTCAGTCTCCGTCTGAGTCTCCATCTTTGCCGCCTCTTCTGCTCAGACGCCAAAGTAATGGTTCCCCTGCTCAGGGCACTGTGGGACTGGACGGGAGATACGTCATGATGTCTCTCACGGTCCCTTCAGACACTGTGAGAGACAGGTGAGGGGGCGGAGCGCATGGGGCAGGCAGTGCTGTAATGTATATTAGTAGCGGTGCACCTGGCAGAGAAGGAGTCGGGCACAGCGCCACTGTTATACGTTACAGCAGGCGGTAGACCGGTAGTGGTGGCGGCATATACAGATGATCGGCGAACGCAGATGGAGGCTGCGCATTCCCCCCACTGGGCATGTGCACCAGCTATGCCACCCTAGATACGGCTGTGGTGCTGACCTTTCCTTCTCTAAACAATCTTATTTCAAGACCCTTATCTCCTCCCAATCCTCCAACCCCCATCGTCTCTTCGCCACTTTGAATTTGAATTGCCTCCCCCCCATATTTGGCCCCCTGCCCTTGTCTTTGCCACACTCACTTCAAATCAAAAATGTAATCCATCTATCAGTACATCACTTTCACTCTAGAATCCTTCAAAAACAGACTCAGGACTTACTTGTTTACTCACGCATTTCACTAATGTGCTTTGTTAAGCTTTTTTTGTATTTTGTGTTGTAAAGGCAATTGTAAAGCACGTTGAGTCCTATTGGGAAAAAAAGTGCTATATAAATAACTATTATTATTATTATTATTATTATTATTATTATTTCTCATTCTACCTCTCCCCTTCTTACCCATTCTTGCACCCTTCCACCTTGCCCCCTTCCCCTTGATCCTTTTCTTTATTTTACACATTATTTTTCCTCCGTGATAATTTTAGTCCAATGTTACTTTTATTTACTTGCTGTTTATATAGTTGAAAAACATTTTTGGTATCACACTTGCTACATTTGGTACTTAATTATTATGGGGACTACCTGGCTGTTTTTCATTACGTTATAAACAAAAAGACGCCATTTCAAACATTTGTTAAATTCTTAATAGTTGCGGTTCCCAAAGGCCCAGTGCTGGGGCAGAACTTTCTGCTTATGCCCTTGTCAACCAATCAGATTCTCCACCTTGGTTTGATACATCTTCCCCTTTATCCCTTCCAGTTTTAACAATTTATTTGCTCTTTTTTCCGTTATTACCTCCAATACTCTCCTGTTTATCCAAATTAGTTGCTGTTTGTATAAGCCAACTTCTAATTTGCTCTCAGTGCTTTTATTTAAGAGCCCACTTTCCCAGTCTACACACATTGATGCTTTTGTGAGCCGTGCAGAGCATGCCGCCCAATAGACTGATCTTTGATGGACAGTCCTGATGCGTACTCTGTGAAAGGGGCGGATCTTAAATCAAATGTGAGTGTATATTTGATAAATCTGGGGCAGAGTCCATTTTGTACAGATTTGCCATCTGTAAATGTTGGGTTGTTTTCCTGAAAATTAGAGTTTCTGACATGGCTTAGGGACACCAATTATTATTTTCCGCTGCATGTGTTAGAGTGACACAATTGCAGCCAGTCATAAAACAGATTTCCTGTGTTACTTTAAATTCCTGGTTGTTTAATAGCACAATGGTTACTTACAGGAGCAATTTTGTGAACTGTAGCAATATTAATGAAAAAGCAGTGTACTGCATACCTCCCAACATGACCCTCTCCAGGAGGGTCAAAATGTTCTGCTCCTGGACTTTCTTCTTAATTTATGATTGCCCTCACCTGTGCTGAAACACCTTTCTTATCCAGTAATCTGTTCAAAACAGGTGCCGGCAATCATACATTAAGAGGAAAGTCCAGAAGCAGAGCATTGTGTCCCTCCTGGAGAGGGTCATGTTGGGAGGTATGGTACTGGTTTACTAAAAACCAGAGACCTCACCGAGACATGAGGCAAAAACTTGCTTAAAATGTGCGAGGCTGCAGTTCCTTGTAAATTTATAAGCTGCTTAGCCACAAAATGGCCGCCACCACTCAGTGCAGGTGGCTACTGAACTTTGTAGTGAGAGCACCCTAGAGTCTCAGCACTGTTTCCATGGCACCACTAGGCCAAAATTTTCTTATTAAAGAATTAATGTCCAGATTTATCAAGCCTTGGAGAGTGACCAATTGAACGGTGATAAAGTACCAGCCAATCAGCTCCTAACTGCCATGTTAGAGGCTGTGTTTGAAAAATGATAGTTAGGAGCTGATTGGGCCTAAGTAAATTGTGCTGACCTACACTCTCTAGGTTCAGTTATGTGGTGGCTGCACTTATGTTTGGCCACATATTTTATGGTTGTCAGCCACCAGCACTGGTTCTGCCTATCACATTGACTATGACTAATTGAACTTTGCCCCGGGCCACCATTCCGTGGCACTAAGTTTGGGAACTACTGCCTTAGCGCTTGATATAATGGTACACAGAAAGGACAAATATGAAAACCGTATGACTGGTATATGGGTATAGCTGGGCAGAATAATACATGCATGGATTGAATTCAATTAGCAGACCAAGGGGTCTATTTACTAAGCCTTGGATGGAGATAAAGTCGCTGGAGATAAAGTACCAGCCAATCGGCACCTGTCGTTTTTCAAACACACCCTGTGGCATAGCAGTTAGGAGCCAATTGGCTGGTACTTTATCTCCAGCGACTTTATCTCCATCTAAGGCTTAGTAAATAGACCCCTTGGTCTGCTAATTGAATTCATTCCATGCATGTATTATTCTGCCCAGCTATACCCATATACCACATATAGACCCCTTCATCACATAACATACAATACATAGTCATAAACAGCATAAGAAAATATGGCCACAACCTATGGCAACAGAGGAGACGCGGCTCTGTACATATAGTACTCAAGTTCTATTTTAAATGGGAATTTTATATTTGGAATAAAGCTGACGGAATTATATTTGATTTACCTGCTTCTCTAGAGTGCTCAGCAACACCCTAGTGTTCTAAAAGCTAAAATGACAGGTAAGCTGTTACCACTTAGCCAGCTGTTGCTTGGATCTGAGAATTCAAAACAAGATTTGGAATTTCAAGACCCTACAATAAGGGTTTGGTGCATCTTTAATAACTTACACAGAGTTTTTAAATAACCTGAATATTATATTCAATGTGTTGCCACTGTCTTTCGGCACATGAAGCAATAGATAGTAGTCTAAGTAGTGAGCGGGTTAAAGGATTTGGAGCAGGATTAAGCCGGGGAGGGCCAGTGAACCAGTGGATCCTTCAGACATGCACTTGAACATGGTTGGGATAAATCTTTAAATTGAAAAACATAAAAGATTATACACCATGGGTGGGCCATTTAATCCACTAAGTAGCTTGCGGCGTTCGGCATATGCTCCACAGGCTGCTCGCATAGGGGATGATATATTCCTCGTCCGGCTTCTTGTAAACAATGAATGCATCAATGTTCTTTCACTTCCATTCATTTCCATAGCAATGGCTACTGAACAGGACTGGAGGTCTCAGCATCAATGTTCAGGAGCTGGGCAAATAGATCATGTCTTTGCAGTAAGTTATACGGCCAGCTACCGCAATATCTGCATCTTGGTAATGCGGCATGAAGTAACTAACTGATCTGGTCACTAAGGCAAAGAACATTAACTCTTTCAGTACTCCAGCACAAAGTACGTTTAGGTTTGTCCACCTTGCTAGTTCAAGGTTTGAAAACAGGTAATATTTTTATGTATGTGCATCGTCCCATTATTATTATTATTATTATTATCCTTTATTTATATGGCGCCACAAGGGTTCCGCAGCGCCCAATTACAGAGTACATATGCACATAATCAAAACAGGAAAACAGTGACTTACAGTTGAAGACAATATAGGACAAGTACAGGGCAACTAAGCATAACTACACCAGTAAACATAGAGATAAGTTCCAGGTGGCCAAAAAACTGCGGGATCTGGGCAGTTGAGGATTATTAAAGTAAGAAACGTATAAGCACATGAGGGAAGAGGGCCCTACTCGTGAGAGCTTACATTCTAAGGGGAGGGGTAGACAGACAGGGGTGACACAGATAGGGTACATAGAGAGCGTGGAACAGAGGGTTAGGATGAGATTGGGCTGGGTTTGGTAAAGAAATGGGTCTTGAGAGCCCGTTTTAAGTTTTGTAGAGAGGTGGAGAGTCTGAGGGGGAGAGGTAAAGAATTCCAGAGAAAGGGAGCAGCACGTGAAAAATCTTGGAGATAGGAGTGGGAGGAAGTAATCAGAAGACAGGAGAGTCGGCGTGCATTAGCAGAGCGAAGAGGACGGGTGGGAGAGTAAAGGGAGATAAGGTCAGAGATGTAGATGGGAGAGGAGTGGGTGAGAGCTTTGTAAGTGAGTGTGAGAAGTTTGAATTGGATTCTGAAAGGGAAGGGAAGCCAGTGGAGGGCCTGTAGGAGAGGGGAGGTAGACGTAGTGCATTTGGTGAGGAAGATGAGCCGGGCAGCAGCATTGAGGATAGATTGGAGTGGAGAGAGGTAATTGTCAGGGAGGCCAGTTAGTAGGAGATTACAGTAGTCCAGTCTGGAAATAATCAGTGAGTGAATAATGATCTTAGTGGCATCCTGGGTGAGAAAAGGTCTGATTCTGGAAATGTTTTTGAGATGAAAATGACAGGTTTGTGAGAGGTGCTGAATGTGTGGTTTGAAGGAGAGGGAGGAGTCAAGGATTACGCCAAGACAGCGTACTTGGGGGCTAGGGGAGATAGTCGTGCCATCAATGGATAATGAGATTGTGGGAGGTGAGGCTGTGCGGGAGGGTGGGAAGATGATCAGCTCAGTCTTAGACAAGGTTGAGTTTAAGAAAGCGCTGAGACATCCAGGAAGAGATAGCAGAAAGACAGTTTGAGGTACGAGTGAGGAGAGCCGTGGAGAGATCAGGGGAGGAGAGGTAGATTTGAGTGTCATCAGCATAGAGGTGGTATTGGAAGTTAAAAGAACTAATGAGTTCACCTAAAGAGGACGTATAGAGAGAGAAAAGGAGAGGACCAAGAACAGAGCCTTGGGGGACACCAACAGTTAGTGGAAGTGGGGGGGAGGTAGCATCATGAGAGGAGACAGAGAAGGAACGATCAGAGAGGTAGGAGGACAGCCAGGAGAGGGCAGTATCACGCAGACCAAGAGAGTGAAGGATTTGCAGAAGGAGAGGGTGGTCCACAGTGTCAAAAGCAGCAGAGAGGTCAAGAAGAATAAACAGAGAGTAGTGGCCCATAGATTTGGCTGCATGGAGGTCATTGCAGACTTTTGTGAGGGCAGTTTCAGTGGAGTGGAGAGAACGGAAACCAGACTGGAATGGGTCAAGCAGTGAGTGAGAGGAAAGAAAGGCAGTGAGGCGATTATAGACAATACGCTCAAGAAGTTTGGAGGCAAAGGGGAGGAGGGAGATGGGTCGATAGTTGGAGTGTTAGGATCAAGGGTAGGTTTTTAAAGAATAGGGGAGACAAGAGCATGCTTGAAGGCAGAGGGGACAGTGCCTGATGAAAGGGAGAGATTGAGAAGGTGGGCAAGATGGGAACAGGCAGAAGGAGAGAGGTAGCGGAGGAGGTGGGAGGGGATAGGGTCGAGCGGGGAGCTGGTGGTGGTGGTGGGGGGGAACGGATGAGGGCCATAACTTCCTCGCCAGATACATGGGAGAAAGATGTCAGAGTTGGTAAGCGGGAAGGGGAGGGGTGGCAAGGGATGGGTGGTGGCTGGTTGCTGGTCTGGTGGGATGTGATATCCTGACGTATGGAGTCAATCTTGGATGTGAAATAAGTGGCAAAGTCAAGAGCAGACAATGAGGAAGGGAGAGGAGGTGGTGGTGGGCAGAGGAGGGAGTTAACAGTGGCAAAGAGGCGCCGGGGGTTGGAAGTCTGGGTAGAAATGAGGATTATGAAGTATGATTGTTTAGCAAGGGAAAGGGCAGTATTGAAGGATGAGAGCATGAATTTGAAATGGAGGAAGTCTGCTTTAGAGCGTGATTTCCTCCACTGTCGCTCGGCAGTACGTGAACATTTTTGTAGATATCTGGTGCATTTGGTGTGCCAGGGTTGAGGTGTTGATCTGCGAGGGTGAATAGTGGTTGGCGGAGCAACAGAGTCAAGGGCAGAAGTAAGAGATGCATTGTATAGGGATGTGGCTTGTTCAGGGCATGTGAGAGAGAGAAGAGGAGAGAGAAAAGAGTCAAACAGGGAGGATAGGGATGAGGTGTCAATAACCTCAATGTTACGCTTTGTGATGGTAGCCTTAGGAGGGAGAGATGGGGAAGCAGAGATAGATAAGTTGAAAGAGAGCAAGTGGTGGTCAGAGAGGGGAAAAGGGGAATTGGAGAAATCAGAAATATCACAGCGGTGAGTGAAAACCAGATCCAGTGAGCTCCCGTTCACATGGGAGGGTGAGGTGGTCCACTGGGAGAGACCAAGTGAAGAGGTGAGGTTAAGGAGTTTAGAGGCAGGTGATTTTGTGGGGTTATCGATAGGGATGTTGAAATCACCTAGAATAATGGAGGGAATGTCAGAAGAGAGGAAGTGAGGTAGCCAGGAAGCAAAGTTGTCGAGGAATTTGGAGGAAATGCCAGGTGGACGGTAAATTACAGCAACTCGAAGATTAGTAGGTTGGTAGAGGCGTATTGCATGGACCTCAAATGTAGAGAATGTAAGAGAAGGTTCTGGAGGTATAAGTTGGTATGTGTAGCTTGAGGGTAAAAGGATCCCAACACCACCCCCATGGCGACCCCCGGGTCGGGGTGTGTGTGAGAATGTGAGGCCCCCAGCAGAGAGAGCAGCAGGAGAAGTGGTGTCATGAGGAGTAATCCAGGTTTTCTGTAATGGCCAGGAGGTGCAGGGAGTTGGAAAAGAAAAGGTCATGAGTGGGGGCCAGTTTGTTGCAAATAGATCTGGCATTCCAGAGTGCACAGGATAGGGGGTATGAGTTTGTGGGAGAGATGTGAATGAGATTATCAGGATTGCTGTTGCGTTGAGGTAGGAGTAATTTGGAAGGAAAGGATAAAGAGGGTGTGATGATGGTGCTGGGGCCTTGGCTAGGAAGGGAGACTGCATGAGTGAGACAGGGAGGGAGTGCAGTTTGATACTGGTGGAGGAGAGGCGAGGAGACAGGCAGAGGAGGGAGAGAGCAGGGTTGAGTGGTGGGGTATAAATGGTGTGAAGGGGCAGAAGTGAATTGCAATGGGGAAACAGAAGAGGGGTAGGGAGGCAGACAGAGGAGAGGAGAGAGGATGAGATGTAGGAGACTGGGAGAGAGGGATAGAGGTGGTAACAGGGGACAGAATAAAGGATTAGAAAGACAATGAGTAATGGGGGCTGCCAGCCTGGCCATAGTGTGGATGGGGTGAAAACTGGTAGTAAAATGAGAATAGGAGGAGGAGTGGTGGCTGTATGAGAGAGCAGTGAAGTTTGCAGAAAGAAATACGATTTGCAAGTATTTAAAATGATGTTAATATCTACAGATTACCAGTAAATCAAATATTTGTTGATGTTAGATGGAAAATTACACAGTGTTGGCAAACCACAAGTCAGTGTTACTTCATCAAATATGCTTCTCAATAAAAGATTTGTTTTCCAGGTATTTGCAGGGTCAGAGTAAAAGTTGTATTGCAGGTGTTTTTGCAGAAAGTGAATGTATAGTTTCCTGGGTAAGTGAGGTTTGGAGAATAATAGGTGTGTACAAACATTTGTAGCTGCAGTCCAAGTATTGGTGGATTGTGATGATTTATTTGCTTTTGTTTGGAGTTTCCATGCAGTTTCCGTCCAGTTTCCGTCCAGTATAAGTCCCAGACGAAACCCTTAGAAATTTTCTCCCAAAAATGACTAATTCAGCTAAACTGCACACTAATATAAAGCCCAAACATGTGTATGTAAGCACATTGATTGATTGATTGGACCCTCCTCTAGCCCATCACCCATTTGGAGCAATAAAACTTAAACAAACAAATGGTGTGTAGGGATGAAACCATTACACATACCCCAAATAACTACAAATAAAACTTGAATAAATCTGCTAATAATATTTAATACACTAGACATACGTATAGCTAGGCATTCATGATATTCCTATATGATAATTAGCAGACTCAGTACAGCTTGCTGGGGATTGTTGTTCCACTAGACATACCTATAGCTAGGCATTCATGATATTCCTATATTATAATTAGCAGACTCAGTACAGCTTGCTGGGGATTGTTGTTCCACTAGACATACCTATAGCTAGGCATTCATGATATTCCTATATGATAATTAGCAGACTCAGTACAGCTTGCTGGGGATTGTTGTTCCACTAGACATACCTGGTAAGAGAACAATGAGATATGAGGTTACGTCATAGTCCATGCAAATTGATCGCAAAGTAGTCCAGTATAAGTCCCAGACGAAACCCTTAGAAATTTTCTCCCTTTGAAATCTTTCTCCCAAAAATGATTCCCATGGCTTTATGTTTGAGTCTAAAAGTGGAATAAAAAGCACAAAACCAGAAATAGTGATATGTGTGCAAATTGGGGCAGCACAATGACAAAGGGCCTAATTCAGACCTGATCGCAGCAGCAAATTTGTTAGCTAATGAGCAAAACCATGTGCACTGCAGGTGTGGCAAATATAACATGTGCAGAGAGAGTTAGATTTGGGTATTATATTGTTTCTGTGGATTTCAGATTGAACACACCCCACCCAAATCTAACTCTCTCTGCACATGTTATATCTCATGGTTTTGCTCATTAGCTAACAAATTTGCTGCTGCGATCAGGCCTGAATTAGGCCCAAAGTGCGTCATTAGGTTTTTATAAGGGCCCTACTATATGTGTGGAGTTTGTGTGTTTTCATTGTGGTTACTTAGGTTTCCTCTGGGACCTCCTGTTTCTAATCTACAAAATAGGTGTAATATGTAGAGGCTATATCGATAACTGTTAATAAATAATATTAGTAATTGGCATCAGCATATGTTTTCAACTTCATATATAAAATCACAGGGGTTGCCACCTGCAAGCAGCCATTTTGATCGCTTCCTGAAAGCATGCATAACTGTGTATACAGTGATGGCTGTCAGTCATACATACTTACAGTTTGTATGATAATATATGACCGTATTCTACCGTACTCAGGGGGACATTTACTAAGCAGTGATAAAAGTGGAGAAGTGAGCCAGTGGAGAAGTTGCTCATGGCCACAAATCAGCTGCTCTGTATACTTTTATAGTATGCAAATTATAAATGTTACGTCAATGCTGATTGGTTGCCATGGGTAACTTCTCCATTGGCTTACTTCTCCACTTTTATCACTGCTTAGTAAATGTCCCCCTGAGTTTTCTAGAAACTAAAGATGAACAAACTTTTCAAAACTATTCTGAGGAACATTTGCCCCATTGCACATTTTGGCTCCTGAAGTACATGTGTTTGGGATGGGATCTGGTCAGGATTCCAACAGTCGGGATCCCGGCAGTTGAAATACCGACACCGGAATTCAAACACTGTTTGGAATGCCAGCGTCGGAATCCCGATTGGGAACACAATCCCTGTGCCAGCGTCCCGACAGAAGGAATCCCGAACTGGCTGCCAGAAAGGTAAGCCACGCAGGGGTAGGGGGGATTTGTGTTAGGTTAGGCTGCGGGTATGGGGGGTTAGGTTTAGGCTGCGGGTATGGGGAGGGGTTAGGTTTAGGCTGCCGAAAAGGGGGGGTTAGGTTAAAGCACCACCGGAGAGGGTTGGGCTGCGGGGGAGTTAGGTTTAGGCTGTGGTAAGGCAGGTTAAGGGGGGGTCATATACAAGTTAGACAATTAAAAGATAGAGAGTCATTAGGTCTACACCATATGGTCGACAGTCAAAAGTCCTACAGTCAAAAGGTCGACAGGGTCAAAATGTCGACAAAAAATGTATTTATCTTTTTGTGTTATTTTGTAATTTTAAACATTTTTCCCCAAATTTGTTAAATTCGTCCCCTCGCAGGCTCGCTTCAGCCACCATGCTTTGGGCTCAGTGGCTCACTTTGCTCACCACAAGGCTACTACGGGTAATAGTTTGTGACGTGGATAGTAAATGAAAAGAAAAGTTGTAAAATCATGAAAAATCCATAAAAAAATGTGTTGACTTTTGACCCTGTCAACCTTTTTCACTGTCGGACTTTTTACCCCATCGGACTTTTGACTGTCGACCATTTGGTGTTGACCTAATGACTGTCTATCCTTTAACTGTCTATCTATTATCCACATCCCGGTTTGGGGGGATGGTTAGTATACTTACCCGACCCCTGTCGGGATTCTAACCACGGGGATACCACGGTCGGTATTCTGACCGCCGCCATTTCAGCCCCAACCCCTTTGGGATGTCAGAGGCAGTTCTGAGTAATATTTGCCCCAGTGCACATTTTGGCTGCAGAGGTTTATGTGTTTGGGATGTCTGAGGCAGTTATTGGCCAGGATTTATGAGGAAATTTTTAGGCTGCATTTTTGTACATTTTGATTCAACCCATAAAGTTTTTGGATTCACTGAACCTTATTTACCATGACAGCTGAAATAGCGCATGCTTTCTCTATGCTCTAAATGCTCCAGACTGTGTAATGAAAACATATAAACAGACCCTGGAGTCGATCAAAAATCAAGTACTCTCTCAAGAATTGCCCCTAATAATAATATTGCTATTACCGTGGCACTTTACCTTATTTCACTACTCTCACTCTGCAAATTAAAATCCACTAATTTGCACTGGTCCACAAAATTCAAAGCAATTCAATACAAAATCCACAAGGAATTCCCAGACGTAGCCTGACAAAATACAACAACTGAGCTCATAGATAAATTGGTTGGTTTAAGCTTAATAGTTTTGTTTTCTATATGTAAATACATAAATAAAGATATTTTCCTTTTAATTATAAAATCTTCAGGCCTGCATTTAAGTATGAAAACAAATTTTATGGTAAGAACTTACCGTTGTTAAAACTCTTTCTGCGAGGTACACTGGGCTCTACAAGGATGGACAATGGGGGGTGTAGAGTAGGATCTTGATCCGAGGCACCAACAGGCTCAAAGCTTTGACTGTTCCCAGAATGCACAGCGCCGCCTCCTCTATAACCCCGCCTCCCTGCACAGGAGCTCAGTTTTTAGTTAACCAGCCCAATGCAGTAGCAGGAAAAGAGACGACAACGGTTAGTAGCCACATACACCACACTCTCACGACAGGAGAAGTGTCAGCGGCTAATGCCATACTAACCCAAAGAAGCTAAGTGTGTCAGGGTGGGCGCCTTGTGGAGCCCAGTGTACCTCGCATAAAGAGTTTTAACAACGGTAAGTTCTTACCATAAAACTTGTTTTCTGCTGCGTGGTACACTGGGCTCCACAAGGATGGACAATGGGGATGTCCTAAAGCAGTTCCTTATGGGAGGGGACGCACTGTAGCGGGCACAAGAACCCGGCGTCCAAAGGAAGCATCCTGGGAAGCGGCAGTATCGAAGGCATAGAACCTAATGAACGTGCTCCCGGAGGACCACGTATCCGCCTTGCACAATTGTTCAAGGGTCGCACCACGTTAAGCCGCCCAAGAATGTCCAACAGACCGAGTAGAATGGGTCGTAATGTGAGCAGGAGCTGACAGACCAGCCTTCACATAAGCATGTGCAATCACCATTCTAATCCACCTGGCCAGAATCTGCTTGTGAGCAGGCCAGCCACGTTTGTGAAATCCAAACAAAACAAAGAGAGAATCAGATTTTCGAATAGAAGCAGTTCTCTTCACATAGATACGGAGAGCCCGTACCACATCCAAAGACCGCTCTTTGGGAGACAAATCAGGAGAGACAAAGGCTGGAACCACAATCTCCTGATTAAGGTGGAACGAGGACACCACCTTTGGTAAATAACCGGGACGAGTCCTAAGTACCGCCCGGTCACGGTGAAAAATCAGATACGGGGAACTACAGGAAAGGGCCCCCAAATCCGACACTCTTCTAGCAGAGGCAATAGCCAGCAAGAACACCACCTTAAGGGAAAGCCACTTAAGATCAGCTGAACCAAGTGGTTCAAACGGAGGCTCCTGCAACGCCTCCAAAACCACCGACAAGTCCCAAGGAGCCACAGGCGGGACATAGGGGGGTTGGATACGCAACACACCCTGAGTGAAAGTATGAACATCAGGCAAGGTCGCAATTTTTCTCTGAAACCACACCGACAAGGCAGAAATATGAACCTTGAGGGAGGCCAGACGCAGGCCTAAATCCAGGCCCTGTTGCAGAAAAGCCAAAAGTTTGGCTGTACTAAACTTGGAAGCGTCATAATTGTTAGAAGTGCACCAAACAAAGTAGGAATGCCAGACCCTATGGTAAATCCAGGCAGAAGCCGGTTTCCGGGCCCGCAACATAGTTTTAATGACCTCTTCAGAAAAACCCTTAGCCCTCAAGACGGAAGCTTCAAGAGCCACGCCGTCAAAGACAGCCGGGCTAGGTCCTGATAGACACAGGGGCCCTGAACGAGGAGGTCTAGGCGTTGTGGAAGTAGAATTGGACGCTCTGACAATAGGCCCTGCAGATCTGAGAACCAGTGCCGTCTGGGCCACGCTGGAGCTATGAGAAGCAGATTTCCTTTTTCTTGCTTGAACTTCAGAATTACCCTGGGCAGAAGTGACACCGGAGGGAACACGTGCGGCAGCCGAAACCTCCACGGTACCGCCAGCGCATCCACGAATGCAGCTTGAGGATCCCTTGTCCTTGCTCCGAAGACCGTAACCTTGTGATTGTGTCGAGACGCCATCAGATCTACATCTGGAAGACCCAACTTTTCCACTAGGAGTTGAAACACTTCTGGATGGAGGCCCCACTCGCCGGCATGTACGTCCTGACAACTGAGAAAGTCCGCTTCCCAATTCAGGACTCCCGGAATGAATATTGCCGATATGGCCTGTAGATGGCGTTCCGCCCAATGTAGAATCCGTGAGACTTCCTTCATTGCCAGATGGCTTCGAGTGCCGTCTTGATGATTTATGTAAGCCACTGTGGTGGCGTTGTCCGACTGCACTTGAACAGGACGGTTCTGAATTAAATGCTGGGCCAGGTTCAATGCATTGAAGACCGCCCGCAATTCCAGAATATTGATTGAGAGGAGGGACTCCTCCCTGGTCCATCGACCCTGAAGGGAGTGTTGTTTCAGCACCGCGCCCCAACCACTTAGACTGGCATCTGTCGTCAACAGGACCCAGTTGGATATCCAGAAGGGACGGCCCCTGCACAATTGTTGGTCCTGGAGCCACCAGAGCAGAGACAGACGGACCTGCAGAGTCAATGAGATCATTTGAGACCTGATCCGGTGAGGCAGGCCGTCCCATTTGGCAAGAATCAACCTCTGGAGGGGGCGAGAATGGAATTGAGCATACTCCACCATGTCGAATGCGGATACCATGAGGCCCAGCACCTGCATTGCCGAATGTATCGACACTTGCGGATGAGAAAGGAAGCAACGAATCCTGTCCTGAAGCTTCAGGACTTTCTCCTGACACAAGAACAACCTCTGGTTGTGAGTGTCCAATAGTGCTCCCAGATGCACCATGCTCTGAGCAGGGATCAGGGAGGATTTCTTAGAGTTGATGAGCCACCCGTGGACTTGTAGAAACTGGACCGTCATATCTAGATAACGTAGGAGAAGTTCTGGGGCATTTGCCAGGATTAACAGGTCGTCCAGATACGGCAGTATCCTGACCCCTTGACGGCGGAGTACCACCGTCATCACCGCCATGACTTTGGTGAAGACTCGCGGAGCCGTTGTTAAACCAAAAGGTAACGCCCGAAACTGGTAATGGAGGTTGCCAATAGCAAACCTCAGATATTGCTGATGTGATGCTGCTATAGGAATATGCAGGTAAGCATCCTGTATGTCCAGGGAGACCATGTAGTCCCCAGGTTCCAAGGGCAGAACTATAGAGCGAAGGGTTTCTATACGAAACTTGGAAATCTTCACAAACCTGTTCAATGCCTTGAGGTTGAGAATGGGCCGGGAGGACCCATTCTGTTTCGGGACTAGAAACAGCGGAGAATAGTACCCCCAGCCCCTCTACGCAAGAGGCACCTGTACTATGACTCCTGTATCCAGGAGGGTCTGTACCACCGAATGGAGAGTGTTTGCCTTTGTCTGGTTTGTCTGGCAAAATCGATGAGGGGGTCGGTTTTTGAAGGCTATGGCGTAACCTCGAGTGACGACTTCCCATACCCAGGCATCTGAAGTGGTCTTCAACCATTCCTGTGTATACCCTAGAAGCCGGCCCCGCACCCTGGGATCCCCCAGGGGGAGGCCCGCCCCGTCATGCGGCAGGCTTATCGGCCTTGGAAGCTGGCTGACAGGCCGCCCAGGCTCTTATGGGCTTTGGCTTACCAGGTTTGGAAAAGTGCGGGCCTGCTTGTTGTATGCCTGACCTTTTGCTTTACCTGAAGGACGAAAGGGGCGAAAGGAAGTACCTTTAGCCTTCGACACAGAAGGAGCAGTACTTGGCAGACAGGCAGTTTTGGCAGTAGCCAAGTCAGCCACTATCTTATTTAAGTCCTCCCCAAACAGAATATCTCCCTTGAAAGGGAGTACATCCAGGGTTTTTCGAGAGTCTAGATCCACAGACCAGGATCTCAGCCACAATATCCGGCGAGCCAGGACTGACGTAGTAGAGGCCTTGGCTGCTACGATACCGGCATCAGAAGCCGCCTCTTTAATATAACGAGAAGCTGTGACAATATATGACAAGCATTGTCTAGCATAGTCAGAGGAGATTTAAACTTCTAACTCAAATCCCCAAGCTTCAATAGCCTCTGCAGCCCATGTAGCTGCAATAGTGGGCCATTGTGCAGCACCCGTCAGGGTGTAAATCGCTTTAAGACAACCTCCACACGTTTATCCGCAGGCTCTTTTAGAGACGTGACGGTAGTGACAGGCAGAGCTGAGGAAACCACCATCCTAGCCACATGTGAGTCCACTGGAGGAGGCGTTTCCCAATTCTTAGACAGCTCTGGCACGAGGGGATAGCGAGGCAGCATCTTCTTTTGAGGCACAAACTTCGTACCCGGGTTTTCCCAGGGTTCCTGACGTATATCCACCAGGTGGTCCGAGTGAGGTAAAACTTGTTTAACCACCTTCTGACGCTTGAACCTATCTAGTTTCTTAGGAGGGACAGATGGCTCGGGATCATCCGTAATCTGTAAAATCAATTTAATAGCCTCCAAAAGATCAGGAACATCCACATGTGAACTACCCTCCCCATCAGCCGTATCTGAGTCAGAACCTGTGGGGTCAGTGTAAGTGCCGTATTCATCTGACGAGGTGTCAGTGACAGCAGTGGATTGTGAGGAGACAAGCGCTCGCTTAGAGGACCCCTTGGACTTAGGCGAGCGATGGTTAGACTTTTTAGTAGTCAGGACTGGTTCAACTTCTTTAATTGAGCAGATAAATCGTCCGCCCACGGCGGGTTAGCTGCAGGGACCACAAACAGTTGTACCGGCATCGGGAGTCCCATAGAGGGTGTTAGTTTATGAACTAGTGTATGGAGAAGCGTGGAAAAAGCGGCCCACGGTGGGTCATTATTTGCCTCCGTTGCCACAGTCCCACTGGGAGGCAAGGAGCCCCCAGAACCAGAGCCCATAGCTGCTATATTCCCCTCATAGGGATCTGCGGCTTCAGCAACATCGGCAGTGTGTTCAGCCCCAGAACCGTTACCCTCAGAAGCAGACATGATATAACTTGCAGTATCAGGTAACACAGTACAATTGTCAGCAGCACAATACCTCCTACCCAAACCACTGCGCAGTGTAGACAGCACTAGCAGAGATAAAGGAGAGATATGGTGACTAAATCACAGAGAAAAATACGTATTAGAGTATATCTTTGTGAAAATCCTATATCAATATAAAACCTGATGCACCAAGCCCCCTCAGGTTATAGAATATAGGGATAGCAGGTTGAGTGAAAGACACGAAATGGACACCACTCAGCTATCAAATGCACACACAGATAGTCACAGTTTGTATAATGCAGAGGTTATTACTAACAATAATACTGCACTGGACTAGCTTATATATATAGCTATATAGGCAGAGCCGGCCATAGGCATAGGTAAACTAGGCAATTGCCTAGGGCATTTGATATGCCTAGGGGCATCAGCAGCTTCTGCTGATTAAAATGATATGCAACATGCCTATATTCTGTATGTAGCATTTCATATGCAGATACAGCCACAGTCTCATATATAGGAATGCTGCATATCAGTTTAATCAGCAGAAGCTGCTTGTGCATCCTAGCCACATAGCGATGAAATAAAGATGCATTTTCATAAAAAAAAAGCTGCCCGACGTTAGCATTGAGGCAAGATTTATGAGGACACATCTGTATCCAAGCAGAGGCAGAGGTCACAGTGTTAGTGGCAGTGTGAGTGCTGTGTGCATGTGAGTGGGTTGGTTGTGCAATAGTGTTTGGAATATGTGTAAGGAGCATTATGTGTGTTATGTAAAAACGCATTAATAATGTGCAACATATGTGTAAAGGGGCACTATGTGTGTCATTATGTGTATAAGGGCATTAATAATGTGCGGCATATGTGTAACAGGGTACTACTGTATGTGTGTCATTATGTGTATAGGGGCACTAATAATGTGCAGCAAATATGTAGGGGGCACTATGTGTGTCATGTGTATAAGGGCATTAATAATCTTCGGCATATGTGTAAGGGACATTATGTGTAAAAGGGCATTAATAAAGGTTGTCATAATGTGTAAGGTGCATTATGTTTATAAGGACATTAATAATGTGTCTCATATGTGTAAGGGGCATTACTGTGTGGAATTGTGTATAAATGCATTACTAATGTGTGGCATTATGTGTATAAGGTGCTCTACTATGTGGCGTTGTGTATAATGGGCACTACTGTGTCGTCTAATGTGAATAAAGAGCAATAGGGTGTGGTGTAATGTGAATAAGGAGCAATTCAGTGTGATGTAATGTGAGTAAGGGTCTCTACTGTGAGGAGTAACATTTATAAGGTAAAGTGATACTACTGTGGGATGTAACATGAATTATGGACACTATCGCATGATCAAATGTGAATAAAGTTGCAGTACTGTGTGGCGTAATTGGAATTGGGGTTACTATTGTGTGGCCATGCCCCTTGCCAGCAAAAACACACCCCTTTTTGGGCTGTGCGCCAAATGTGCTAACTGTTCCTATTTAAAATATAGGGGGTACAAACACCAAAATAAGGACTGCTATGGGTGAGGGGTGCTGGGAAAGAGGTGCAAGGTCAGAGGTGAAACCAGCGGTGGTGCTAGGGGGCACCAGCCAAAATCTTGCCTAGGGCATCATATAGGTTAGGGCCGGCTCTGTATATAGGCAATAGATATAACACTATACAGTAATAACTGGATGTATATCACAGGGTAATTGTACTAGAAAACCCTGACTAAATTCACTCTTTCTTAACTAGCACTTACTAAAAAGGCAGGTAGAATACTTAAGTGTCATGTAAAGTCACAGCACTGACAACCAGGCGGCTTTACACAGGAGGATTTGCCCAAGCAGTCCCAGGAACAGTGAAGCTGAGGGATAATGGCGCCCAGACACTGACAGGGAGTGAGGGAGAGATAAATATGCAGCTCCAGGGCAGGAACATTTGCGGGAAATGGCGCCCTGGGGCTGGAGGAGGGGCTTCAGGTCTAAGCCTTATCCCCCTGCTGGCAAAACCACCGGGTACTGTGGGCTCTTTTTAAACTGGTTTAGAGAGAAAACCTGACCTGCGCCCATGCCCTGGTGATCTAGTGGGATCGCCTGTACTGCCACAGTGTCCACCGCCAGCGCGCGCGGCCCGGCTCCCACTGACCGCGCCGGATCGCGATAAAGACTGGGTCCCGCAAGCGAGACCCACTCACCACCTCCCGAAGCGCGGCCACGCGATCCCTGAGAGCCCCCGTTGACGTGAAGAAAACCGGAGCCTCCTGCTGTAGTTACCCGGCAACCAGGGCTCGGGAGTGTACAGCGCCACTGGGGAGAGCTGGAGCTGCAGCAGTGAATATCTTCTGACATTTACCACCGCTGCTGCCCTTGAAGTCTTCACTTTTTCTTCATAAAAAAGCTCTTTCTGTACTATATGCTGAGGCTGCAAGCAGGACTGTATATATACTGAGCCATATCTGTGACTTCTGTGGCACATTAATATGTCAGCATCAATTCACCTGAAAGAGAAAATATAATTTATTTCCAGTGTAACTGGATCATTCCTATGTACTGTTAGCCACTAATTTGCAGGAGTTGTCAGACCAATTATCACAGCACATGTGGCCCCAAAGCAACTGGGATGTACATACTGTACATAATCTGATTGAGGTGGTCAGTGGCCATGTTGGTAAATGTGGTTAAAATATAACCATCACCGGCCAGAGTCTTCTTCCAACCACAATTAGGGGCCCATTTATTAAAAAATATTTGCGGCTATTTCTCTAAAACACCTGTTTTCAGGTGTTAGCCACAAATATTTAGTATCATCTTGATGTATATAGGGGGGACTCCCATTCCCGCCGCCAGCTGCATCCCTATAGGTTTCTATGGGGCATACAATGCAGCCACAATGATCAATTTCCAGAATTGACCCACGCAGCTACAGCCACCTAAAGATGGCGATAGCCTATGGCAGTGGTTCCCAAACTTTTTTGAATCACGGTACCCTAGAGTATCAGAATTCACAGCACCCCTAGATCAAAAGTTTCTTATTGAGAAAGTCAGTAATAAATATTAAATTAAGTAAATTGTGTTTATGTGTCATCCTTAGGTTCAATTATGTGGTGAGAGACAATATTCACTTCTGTTTATACACATTTGCTATGAGTAAAAGCCACAGCCATTGGTTTTGCCTATTACAATGACCGTAAATACTCTGAATTTGACCGGGACCACCAACCCAGGGCACTCCTGCAAGTACCCCGAAGCACCCCAGGGCGCCTAGGCACACAGTCTGAGAACCACTGACCTATGGGCTACACATTACATATGCAGCTCGCAAAGGGTCCCCCCGGAACCATCCCTGGAAATGGCCACTGTGCATCTGGTGGTCAGTGGGACAGCACGTGGCATTAGTCCCGCTTGCACACTGAGCACATTGCAGTCCCTGTACAATCCCATATTGCAATGCTATCCTGGGCACAAATATCCCGCCCAGATCGCATTGAATATGGGCCCCTTACTGGCTTCATTATGTTGTAAGTCATCTGTCTTCTGGGCAGGGGCGTCTCTAGAGAGGAGGGGACCCATGTGCAGACTCCGCGCCATTTTTTCGGAGTCCTGCGCATGTGCTGTAGAGAGTCTCTGATGGTCAGTGCGCTAGCAGCGGCGTGACGGTTACGGGAGAGGAGGGGGCCCACACACAGTCAACGATGGACTCCGGAAAGGTAAGTATAGGAGAAATGGATGCAGTGTGTACGGTGTGGGCCCCCCCGGGACTCAGGGGCCCGTGTGCACGCACACACTGCACCCATTATAGAAACGCCAATGCTTCTGGGCATGGGAGTGTGAATGCTTACACCTAGCAGATTGGACACCAAGCCTGTCACTAAGGGTGCGTACACACTAGGACGACAACGCAAACAATGCAATGTCGTCCACAATAGGACCTGACATCAGCAAGTGCATACACACTTGCCTGTGTTGGGAGTGACAGGGGCAGATGTGCTGCATTCGACAGCATGGCCCTCGTCTGCGATATCACCTGTCAGACCTGCATGCAGGTCCAAAGGGCAACGTTGCATATGACCCATGGGAGTGAGCATCATGCGATATATATCGTCTGTACACACTAGATGATATAATTCTGAAAAGGCCGATATCGTCCAGATCGTATGCAATATAGCCTAGTGTGTACGTACCCTTAGTGCTCAGTTAGTAGCAGAAAATATTTGTAACTTTCAATTGTATATTGCGTTTCAGACACTATAACACACAAAAATAGGATTTTAATTACCTACCGGTAGTCCGTAGTGGATACTGGGAATCCATTTAGTACCATGGGGTGTAGATGGATCCACTAGGAGCCATGGGCACTTTAAGACATTGATAGTGTGCACTGGCTCCTCCCTCTATGCCCCTCCTACCAGACTCAGTCTAGGAAACTGTGCCTGAGGAGACGGACATACTTTGAGAGAAGGATAGATAAGGAAAGTGGTGAGATTATGAACCAGCACACAAAGAACAAGAGGAAAGCCATGCTAACCAAACTTGAAACAGGAACAGCAACAGCTGAAAAAACCAGAATACATAACCAAGTAACAGTGCAGGAAGAACGAAGCACCGGGCGGGCGTCCAGTATCCCCTATGGCCTACAAGAAAAGTATTACCGGTAGGTAATTAAAATCCTATTTCTTTTATGTCCTAGGGGTTACTGGGAATCCATTTAGTACCATGGGGAAGTACTAAAGCTCCCAAATTGGGTGGGAGAGTGCTGAGGTACCTGCAGAACTGATTGATCAAACTGAAGGTCCTCAGAGGTCAAAGTATCGAACTTGTAAAACTTTGCAAATGTGTTCGAACCTGACCAAGTAGCTGCTCGGCAGAGCTGTAAAGCCGAGACATCCCGGGCAGCCGCCCAAGAAGAACCCACCGACCTATTAGAGTGGACGTGTACAGATTTGGAACTGGCAAGCCAGCCGTGGAATCAGCATGCTGGACAGTGAGCCTGATTGACAGCTTTGAAGCAGGACACCCAATTTTATTGGGATTTTAGAGAACGAACAGCAAGTCCGATTTCCTGTGATGAGCTGTTCTCTTTACATACACCTTCAAAGCCCTCACAACATCCAAAAACTTTGAAGTAGAAGAGGTGTCCGTAATAACTGGCACTACAATAGGTTGGTTGATGTGAAATGCAGACACCACCTTAGGAAGGAATTGCTGACGAGTCCTGAGTTCAGCTCTGTCCTCATGGAAAATTAAGTAGGGGCTCTTGTGAGACAACGCCCCTAGCTCCTACACAAGCCTTGCTGAAGCCAAGGCAAACAGTGTGACGGTCTTCCACGTAAGGTACTTTGCGTCAACCTCTTGTAACGGTTCAAACCAGTCCGATTGGAGGAACTGCAGCACCAGATTGAGATCCCAAGGTGCCATGGGAGGCACATAGGGAGGTTGGATTAGCAGAACACCTTTCAAGAACGTCTGGACCTCAGGGAGAGAAGCAAATTGTTTCTGAAAGAAAATAGACAAGGTCGAAATCTGGACTTTATGGAGCCTAGACGTAGGCCCACATCCACTCCCGACTACAGAAAAAGCAGGAAACTTCCCATATGAAATACCACCGCAGAATATTGTCTGCTCTCACACCAAGAGACATATTTCCTCCAGATATGGTGGTAATGTTTAGACGTTACCTCCTTCCTGGCTTGGCTCATAGTCGGGATGACCTTGTCAGGAATCCCTCTCCTGGTTAGAATCAGCCGTTCAACTTCCATGCCGGTAAACGTAGCCGCGGTAAGTCTTGATAGATGAACGGGCCCTGTTGCAGAAGATCCTTGCGAAGAGGTAGAGGCCACAGATCTTCGAGCAGCATTTCGAGAAGATCCGCATACCAGGCCTTTCGTAGCCAGTCCGGAGCAATGAGGATGGCTTAAACCTTTTCCCATTTTATTCTTTTTAGAATTCTTGGGATCAGAGGAAATGGAGGAAACACGTACACCAGCTGGTAGACCCACGGAGTTGTCAGAGTGTCTACTGTCACTGCTTGTGGGTCCCTCGACCTGGAACAGTACCGCTTGAGTTTCTTGTTGAGTCGAGAGGCCATCTCGTCGATTTGTGGATATCCCCACCGATGCGTCAACCACGGTACACCTCCGGGTGAAGGCCCCACTCCCTCGGGTGCAGGTCGTGTCTGCTGAGGAAGTTGTCTACTCCCGGAATGAAGACCACCAACAACGCCACGGCATGTTTTTCCACCCAGAGGAGAATTCTTGACACCTCTGACATTGCTGATCTGCTTTTTGTTCCGTCCTGTCGGTTTATGTAGGTTACCGCCGTCACATTGTCCGACTTGATCTGAATGGTTTGATTCCGAAGTAGAGATGAGGCCTGCAGAAGGGCGTTGTAGATAGCCCTGAGTTCCAGGATGTTTATTGGAAGGACGACTTCCTGTCTTGACCATCTTCCCCGAAACTGCACCCCCTGGGTGACTACTCCCCAACCTCTGACGCTTGCGTCTGTGGTTAGCAGAATCCAATTCTGAATCCCGAACCGCCGACCCTCGACAAGGTAAGGAGTCTGTAGCCACCACAGAGGGGAGATCCTGGCTCTTGGTGACAAACGGATCCTCTGGTGCATGTGAAGATGCGATCCGGACAATTTGTCCAATAGATCTAGTTGGAAGGGCCTCGCATGAAAACTTCCATACTGAAGTGCCTTGTAAGAGGCCATCATTTTCCCCAGAAGGCAAATGCACAGATGCACCGAGATCCGGGTTGGCTTCAGGACAGCCGGAACCATTGACTCGATTACCATAGCCTTTTCCAAGGGAAGGAAAACTCTCTGAGAAAAGAGGCCTCTGTGTCGGTTTCAGGTGAGATTTTGGTAGGTTCAGAATCCACCCATGATCCACGAGTAGTCTGTTTGAGAGGCCAATGCTGTCCAGCAACCTCTCCCTGGACGGTGCCTTTATCCCTGTTTGCGGAGTAGAAACATCATCTCTGCCATCACTTTGGTGAACACTCTCGGTGCCGTGGAGAGACCAAATGGCAGGGCCTGGAACTGGTAGTGCAAATTGTAGATAAGCCTGATGAGGCGGCCAGATCGTAATGTGAAGGTATCTATCCTTGATATCCA
The DNA here is from genome assembly GCF_028390025.1 of Pseudophryne corroboree. NCBI lineage: Eukaryota > Metazoa > Chordata > Amphibia > Anura > Myobatrachidae > Pseudophryne > Pseudophryne corroboree. The sequence goes on along the minus strand of NC_086447.1, from coordinate 791,241,291 downwards.
GGAACACTAGGAATTCCCCCTCCTCCAGACCTGAGATCACCGCTCTCAGAGACTCCATCTTGAATTTGAACACTCGTAAGTACGGGTTCAATGACTTGAGATTCACCGAACCGTCCGGTTTTGGTACTACAAACAAGTTGGAATAGTACCCCTTGTTTTGCATGTGAGGTGGAGCTGGAACAATGACCTGGGTCTGTACCAATTTTTGAATGGCGTTCTGTAAAGTTATACGCAACTTCTGAAACTGGTAAGCCTGATTTGAAGAATCTGTGAGGTGGGAGCTTTTGGAACTCCAGTCTGTAGCCCTGGGAAATAAGATTTATGACCCAGGGATCCTGGCCCGATGTTGTCCAGATGTGACTGAAGAATTTTAGCCGGGCTCCCACCTGCCAGTCTTCCAGGCATCTCGGTCCACCATCATGCTGAAAGTTTTGAGGAAGCAGAGCTTGAGCCCTGTTCCTGTGAACTGGCAGTTGCTGGATTGCGTGGTTTACCTCTAGCACCTCTGGTGGCGGAAGAAGAACCTCTGGGCTTGCCCCTAAACTTGGCAGTCCAAAAGGACTGTAAATTGTGTCCTGACTAGGCCTTCTTGGCCGGGGGAGCTGCAGAAGGAAGGTATGTGGACTTGACCGCAGTAGCTTTGGAGATCCATTTGTCCATTTCCTCTCCAAATAAGGCCTCGCCTGTGAAAGGTAGGCTTTCCACGCCTTTCCTGGAGTCCGCATCTGCTGTCCACTGGCGTAGCCATAGACCCCTGCATGCAGACACTGTCATAGCTGTAGTGCATGCATTAAGCAAGCCTATTTCTTTGATGGCTTCCACCATAAAGTTCACAGAGTCCTGTATATGTTACAGGAGCAAAACAATCTCCCCTTGAGGTAAGGTATCTAACCCCTCAATTAGGTTACTCGACCTTTTAGCAATGGCTCGCGTAATCCACCCACATGCTATAGTGGGTCTCTGGGCCACCCCCGCAGCTGTATACAAAGATTTAAGTGTAGTCTCAATCTTACGGTCAGCTGCGTCTTGCAGGGAGGCTGCACCCGGGACAGGCAATACAATTTTCCGTGAGAGCCTGGATACAGATACATCCACTATTGATGAATTTTCCCATTTTTTCCTATCCTCAGGAGGAAAAGGAAAGGATGATAATAACCGTTTAGGGATTTGAAATTTCCTATCAGGATTAACCCATGGTTCTTCAAACAGGGTATTTAATTTCTTTGAAATAGGAAAAGTGGCTGAGGATTTCTTTGTTTATATCAAAATAAGATTCCTCACTCTCCTCTGTCACCTTATCAGGGATATTCAGAACTTCTCTGATAGCTTCTATAAGAGCCTCTATTCCCTGTGACAGAGTACCCTCCCCCACCTCTGAGTCCACCTCGCCCTCCTCCATGTCTGACCCTTCATCATCTGAGTCAGACTGCAGGATATGGGTAAAGTGCGTTTTTGCGGACAATTGGCAGGGGACTGAGACGCTGGTTTGGGTACTGAATCTCTCTTCATAAACTCAGTCATAGATTGTCTTAAGTATTGCATCTCTTTTTCATTCCGTGATAACTTTGTGGATTGTGGAACTCATTCCCCTAATGGAGTCCAGCCATGCTGATTCTGCCCTACTAGCCTGGGAAGGGACACTACATTGAGTACACACTTGTGAACCCCCTGGGGAAGAGGAACACTGTACTTTACATGAAACACACTCTTTGCCTGACATACTGTATATTGACAACACACACACACACACACACACACACACACACACACACACACACACACACACACACGAAAAGGTTAAATGCACAATTAACCTACAAAGAGCCCTTACAGGGAGACACAGAGGGAGTATGGAACCAGCACACGGCGCCCTAAACGCTAATGCCAAGCTTAGCCACGTTGCAGACTAAGGGGTAAATGTATGAAGCAGTGATAAGAGTGGAGAAGTGAGCCAGTGGAGAAGTTGCCCATGGCAACCAATAAGCTGCTCTGTATAATTTTATAGTATGCAAAATATAAATGTTACTGATTACTAATGCTGATTGGTTGCTATGGGCAACTTCTCCACTGGCTCACTTCTCCACTCTTATCACTGCTTCATACATTTACCCCTTCGTACCTAGATTAGGGACTTAGTACACTAACAATCGCTCCCCCCTGCTATGATCCCCTGGTACCACTGAGGTAATCTGGAGTCTCCCAGAGGAGCTGCGCGTCCCTGTCAGCGTCTGTGTCAGCTGCAAAGGGAAAATGGCACTGGTGAGCTGCTGGATCCACTCATAGTGAAGCCCCGCCCCTTCAATGGCGCGCAGTCTTCCCGTACTTTTTTATACTGGCTGTATGTGTCTTGTGCATAAAATGTAGACAGACTCCTTTTATGGCTATGTTGCCAGTCTGGGTACTGTGTCCGCTGTTCAGTGTCTGTATCCGTACACAGCGGGAGATGCAGTCCGCCCCATTTAGAAGCCGTGCATCTCCGTACCCTCATGCCGCTATAATGGCCGGCGACCCGCTAACCGGGATGCCGGCTTAGTACTCACCACTCTTCATTCTTCTGGCTCTGTTAGGGGTGGTGGCATGCTGCGGGAATGTACGCTCGCCGTGGTGGGGCTTGCGAATAGTTCCCTCAGGAGCTAGTGTCCTGTCAGCGGGGAATGGGACCAATAACCCTTAGAGAGGTTGGGCCGTTCCATCCCCCTCTAAGTCCCACGAAGCAGGCAGGCTGGTGCCATCCAGTCCTGCCTGAAGATAACAAACACAGAAAATACAGAAAACTCTTCAGGAGCTTCCAGAGTCGTGATCGGCTCCTGCGGGCACATTTTCTAAACTGAGTCTGGTAGGAGGGGCATAGAGGGAGGAGCCAGCGCACACTATCAATTCCTAACAGTGCCCATGGCTTCTAGTGGACCCGTCTGTACCCCATGGTACTAAACGGATTCCCAGTATCCCCTAGGGCGTATGAGTAATCACCATTATCCCAAATACATAAAAATAAGTTTTTGATAAGCGATAACATAAAATTTTTTTTTTTAAACAAAACAGAATGAGTAACGCGTTTTACATTCTGTGCCATCATTTCCAGGTTTTGCATATGTGAAATGTCTTCTTCTGGAAATGACCCTCATTTAAATATTGACCAATTGCACAATACAATTCCTTTTTTCTGTGTCTTTAAAGAAAGTCTTCAAATCTATTACTGTTTCTGGCCTTTTTAATTAGTTATTTAGGATAAGGTGTTGAAATATTATATAGAGAGCATGTTATAATGAAATGTGGGACACATGACATGATGGTGATTGTAGTTCTTTAAGTCCACTGAGACCAGCAGCAAATTGTGGAAAGTAAACTAATGTGCAGTATGGTGACACTGACTCAGCTCAGTAAGGTGACACCCCTGTGTGTTGAGTGATGATGTGGTATAACCTGTTATGGGAACCTGTATATCCACAGCCAGCACCGCGAGTTGGAGAGTCAATTGTCTTGACTTTCTATTAATATTTTAGGAGGTGAGAGAGCTGCACATTAGGCAGCGTTTGTTTCATTTGCACAGATTTAACAAAAACATTTCCAGCATTTAGTCTTGGTGAATAGATCCTGGTAATAATAACTAGTGGTTTTGCAACTGTTACATTTCTAAGGAGAAAAGGAAGGGAAATTATATGAAAAATGAGTGTTATTTGCATCACTCTGCAGAGCTTGAATTACATTATCACATTGTATATATTTTGGTATTATTTTAATCACACCTCACTTACATAGCACTTATGTGCTTCTTATTAACCCTTACTAATTTTCACCTGTGTGCTGCCCTGGGGTAGTCGGCCTGTACCACACCCCGGACCCACACCTAGTATTAGGGACCCCCAGTGACAGAGACGCCTTGCCGTTCGGCCTGGGGGCTTAACCCTATATCTGCAAATATACGCAATATACGCAATTAAGATCTCTGTATTATCTGATTATTATGTAGTGTTATTTCTCACTCGGTGTGCATTAGGGATAGCAAAATGAACGTTATGGTAAGAACTTACCGTTGATAACGTGATTTCTCTTATGTCCACAGGTATCCACAGGATAACATTGGGATATTGTCGAGCGACAGCGAAAATGGTACCAACACGGTCACGAGCTTTCTGGCCTCCCAGGATGCATTGGGGCCTCCACTATATAGTCCCGCCCACTGACTCAGTCAGATCAGTTCTTTCCACAGCGATTTTAGGCAGGAACATTAGGTAGAGACCTGTACAGGCGATAAGAACACACATGCACACCCTTCCATACAAGAAGGAAGAGGTTTTAGTGATTGTCTAGATCCTCAAATCAGATGCGTCAGGGTGGGATCCCTGTGGATACCTGTGGACATAAGAGAAATCACGTTATCAACGGTAAGTTCTTACCATAACGTTCATTTCTCTGGCTGGGTCCACAGGATTATCCACAGGATAACATTGGGATTCCCAAAGCCATTTTAGTGGTGGGGACGCTCCTGATTGCACAGGAGGACCTTTCGCCCGAAGTCTGCGTCATGAGAGGCAAAAGTATCCAAGGCATAATGTCTGATGAATGTGTTTATGGAAGACCATGTGGCTGCCCTACATATCTGTTCTGCTGAAGCACCCTGTTGTGCTGCCCAAGAAGGACCTACCTTACGTGTAGAGTGTGCAGAGACATTAGCCGGAATAGGGAGATCTGCATGAGAATAAGCTTCTGATATTACCATTCGGAGCCATCTCGCCAGCGTCTGTTTACTAGCAGGCCACCCTCTCCTATGAAATCCGTACAGGATGAAGAGAGAATCTGTTTTCCTGATGGCACTAGTACGATCTATGTAGATTCTTAAAGGCCGGACCACGTCCAGCGACGCTTCTCCCGCAGAAAGTCCCGATACCTGAAAAGCTGGGACTACAATTTCTTCATTTAGGTGAAACTTTGATACCACCTTTGGAAGATAACTAGATCTCGTTCTGAGAACAGCTCTGTCTGGAAAAAAACTTAGGAAAGGAGACTTACAAGATAATGCTCCTAAATCTGACACTCTTCTGGCTGACGCCATTGCCAGTAAAAAAAGAACTTTAACCGTTAACCACTTAAGATCAGTTCTCTCAAGTGGTTCAAACAAAGGACCCTGGAGAAATTTAAGAACTAAATTCAAATCCCAGGGAGCTGCAGGAGGAACAAATGGAGGTTGAATATGTACTACTCCTTGGAAAAACGTACGTACATCCTGTAGGTCAGCAATCTTCTGCTGAAACCATAGTCAATGCTGAGACTTGCACCCTCAAGGAAGCAACCTTCAACCCTTTATCCAATCCTGCCTGCAGGAAATCCAAAATTCTAGCTACTTTAAAAGATCTCGGATTGTAATTTTTTCCAGAACACCAATGAATATAGGCTTGCCATATTCTATGATATACACGGGCCGAAGAAGGCTTTCTTGCTTTAAGCATGGTTTGGATTACTTACTTTGAAAATCCTTTAGCCTCTAAGATAGAGGTTTCAACAGCCACGCCGTCAAAGACAGGCGATCCAGATGACTGTGACAACAAGGACCCTGCATTAACAGGTCTGGACGTTGAGGGAGCAGTATCGGTGCCTCCACGGACATTCTCAACAGATCTGTGTACCAATGCCTTCTTGGCCAAGCTGGAGCTATTAGAATGATTGCTCCTTTTGCCTGTTTTATCTTTCTCACTACTCTGGGTAACAGAGATATTGGAGGGAACAGATACGCCAGCTGAAACCTCCATTCTACTGACAGTGCATCTACCAGAACCGCTTCTGGGTCCCTTGTTCTTGATCCGTACATCGGAACCTTGTTGTTTAGACAAGACGCCATAAGGTCTATCTCCGGTAGACCCCATCTGTTCACCAGTGTCTGAAACACTTCTGGGTGTAGTGCCCATTCGGTTTCCGGAATGGTGTGCAGACTGAGAAAATCCACTTCCCAATTTAGTACACCCGGGACAAAAACTGCTGACAATGCCGGGAGATGGAGTTCTGCCCATTGTAGAATGGGAGTTACTTCCTCCATCAGACTCTTGCTGTGAGTTCCTCCTTGATGATTGAGGTATGCTACTGCAGTCGCATTGTCTGAGCGGATCTGGACTGGCCTTCCTTGTAAATTGTCCTTTGCCTGAACCAGAGCCAAGTAAATGGCTCTTATTTCTAACAATTTCTTTATCGGCAGGCGACTTTCCCTTGCGGTCCATTTTCCCTGGAACCATAGGCTTCCAAGTACCGCCCCCCAGCCTTGCAGGCTGGCATCTGTTGTCAGGACTTGCCACTCTTTTATCCAAAAGGGTCTCCCCTTGTTTAAATGGTCTGTCTGTAGCCACCACGCTAGAGACCTTTTTACATATACTGGAACCTTTATCATCTGCTTCTTTATTGTTTGATGATTTCCATTCCATATGGTCAAAATGAGATGCTGCAACGGTCTGGAGTGGAATTGCGCATATTCCACCATGTCGAACGTTGATGCCATCAGACCCAACAGTCGCATTGCTGCATGGACTGACATTGTCTGGGCTTGCAACGCTTCCTGAGCCATGACCTGCACCTTGACTATTTTTTTTTCTGGTAAGAGAACTCTCTGTAGGTCTGAATCCAATATGGCTCCCAAATGAACCATCCGCTGTGACGGATTCAGGGACGACTTCTCCCAATTTATGAGCCACCCGTGTCTCTGTAAACAAACTATCGTCTGTTGGAGATGGCTCAACAGTAAATCTTGCGACTGTGCTAAGATTAATAGGTCGTCTAGGTATGGGAATATTCTTATCCCTTGCTTGCGCAGACAAGCTGCCATAACCACCATGATCTTGGTAAACACCCTGGGTGCTGTAGCTAGCCCGAAGGGCAGAGCTTGGAACTGGAAGTTTTCCTTGAGGATGGCAAACCTGAGGTGACACTGATGTGATAGTGCTATAGGCACATGCAGGTAAGCATCCAGAGATACCATATAGTCTCCCGGTTCCATAGCCAACATTATGGAGCGTAACGTCTCCATGTGGAACTTCGGGATCCATATGTAGTTGTTCAACATCTTCAGATTTAGAATTGGTTGATATGACCCATTTGGTTTCTGGATTAGAAACAGATTGGAGTAATACCCCTGTCCCTTTTGTGATGGATGTACTGGGACAATCACACCTGACTGCAGTAATTTTTGGACTGCTTCTTGCAGGGCATTGGCCTTCGACTCTATACGAGACTGGCTGGTGCAAAAAAATCTTTGAGGAGGCTGCATCCTGAATGGGAACCCATACCCCTGAGATACTACCTTCTGCACCCAGGCATCTGCTGTTGACTGTTGCCATATGTGTGCAAATTGCAGGAGTCGGCCCCCAACCCTGGAATCCTCCAGGCGGAGGCCCGTCTCTTCAGGCTGAGGGTTTCTGTTCAGGTTTGGAAGCTGGCTTTTTGCTAGCCCACTGCTTCCTACCCCTGGATTTAAACTGGGGTTGTTTAGGCTCCTCTTTAGCTTTCGCTTTGCTTTGCCAGCGAAATGAGCGAAATTTTAAACCCTTGGACTTAGGGTTATAGGTAGCCGGAAATCTGACCTTTTTCGATTCAGCCTCTGATTCTAGGATATCCGATAAAGGTTTTCCAAATAATATATTACCCACGAAAGGCAATGCTTCCAATTCTTTCTTGAACTCCGCATCTGCCTTCCAGGTCCGTAGCCAAACTGCTCTGCGAGCGACTACTGCCAGGGCTGAAGCTTTAGAAGCAACAGTGCCTACACCAATAACTGCTTCTTCTAAATACTGGGCAGATTGTCTTAAACGGCAAAGACGATCCTCTTGCTCCCTAGTAGGAGAGGGGATGTCATTCTCTAGTTCCTCTATCCATTTGCCCATTGCCTTTGCTACCCAGGCCGAAGCCATAGCAGGTCTTACCACTGCACCTACAAGAGAAAAATTATTTTTCAATAGGCTCTCTACCCTTCTGTCTGTGACATCATTCAAAGAGGTAGATGACAGTGGTAAAGCAGATTTATGCACGAGTCGCAGAACATGTGCATCTACTTTTGGAGGAACTTCTCTCTTCGAACAATCTCCAGCAGGAAATGGATAATAATAATCCCATCTCTTAGGAATCTTATACTTTTTACTGGGCGCTGCCCAAGACTCATCCATCATTTCCGTCAACTCATCTGACGCTGGAAATTCAGCTTTCACTGACTTTGTTCGTTTGAATACAGGTGCTTTTGCTTTTAACGCTGTCTTGGCTGGTTCTTCCAGAGAAAGCACAGCCTTCACTGCATTAATGAGTTCAGCTACATCTTCTGAACTAAAGCTCTGCGACTGATCATCATACGGAGTTAAATCTATTGTTTCCGCATCATCATCCGATGAATCATCTTGTGTAGTCTGCCATACAGACGTATCTGTCTTAGTCTTACCTGCCCCTTGGTTGCTTGTAGAAGCTACTGGAACCAAACCATAGGAAGGGAGCTGCATGTATGGGTTCATAGTGTAACCTAACCCTTGAGGTGGTGCTACCGGAGCTAACCTGTCCGCTATTGAAGACAGAGTCTTTGCGAACATATTCCAGGGTGGCTCTACTGGAGGTTGAACTAACTCCTGTTTTTTACTTCGCTGAAAAGCGAAACAGTTTGCACACAAACCCTCATAAGTGACCAATTGATTCATATCAATTACCCATGACTTACAAGATAAGCATGTTAGGGCTATGGGAGTGCTTGACAAATTCTCCTCATCACTTTTGCCGCTCACAGACATTTTATCTGATATTGACTACACAATTTTCTGACTGAAAAACACCCTATAATCAGTATACAGAGGTGAAATCAATCTGACCACAGTGCACCTGATTTGAGGGTCAGAACAGGACTGACATTACACAGAAAAGTCAGCACGCATACTAGCAGTCAGTCACATGTTAAAGCATTAGACATTGTCATATGAGAATACAACCTCCATAATAACTTAAACATAAGTAGGAAAGTTGTACTTCTGTTTACCTGGTTCTTTTTTCAACATAACATGCAGAAAACACAGTAATATACAGGCCTCATATGCAATAGGTACTAAAAATTAACAATGCATACTAAGAAGTAGAAAATAATTTTTAGTACTGTATACCCTGCCTCCAGAGAGCGGGATACAGGGAGACTCACCACACTTCCATATCCAAGCAAAGATGCTCGTAAGACGCTGAGTGGATTCAGACGCTACTGGTGTAAACTGCCGCTCTAGGTAACTGATATCGGACACGGACGCTCACCAACGGACACGGACGCTGAGCGACTCCACGTGCATGCAGACGCTAAAGGCCTGCGACTCAGTCTGGGCGGGTTTATATCCAGTGTACACAACCGCAGCGTCTAAGCTGCGACCGAGTACCCTCGTGGTAGCGTCTGAGCCGGAAGTGAGGTAATTCAGTTCATGAAACGAGAGACACGCGGGAACTAGCCATGAACTCGGAGGAGGGGCGGCCAGGAGAGCGTCTGAAACCCCCTGTTGACTTAAACTCCCAGGATCGCGGCTTCTACCTAGTCCTGGCGCCTATGATCCCTGGAGCGTAGCGCTGTCACACTCGAGATGTTCGGCGCATCAACACACTGTTTGTAGTCTCCACCAAATCAGTGTAGCTGTGTCCTGACCCCTCTAGTAAGAGGAAGTCCATAGACTCACCGTCTCCCCATGCTCCGGCCACAGCCTGGTTACGTCTGCTGGACCTGCTAGAACATTCGACACAGACGCCCGTCGAGACAGCACTGTACCGCGGAGGTAAGCGTTGTTGCGACCTGGTGGGGAGTTGTTGGAGCGACTCTTTTTAATATGCGTTTAAGACGCTGCTAAGAGAAGTCGCTCAAAAACCAAAACAGTAAGTCTATAAAAATAAATTAATGAAAACTTAAGGTTGCTTTCTACAGCAGCCCTGTGACCATGCGGCTTCCTGCCGCACCAAGCAAAAAAACTGATCTGACTGAGTCTGTGGGCGGGACTATATAGTGGAGGCCCCAATGCATCCTGGGAGGCCAGAAAGCTCGTGACCGTGTTGGTGCCATTTTCGCTGTCGCTCGACAATATCCCAATGTTATCCTGTGGATAATCCTGTGGACCCAGCCAGAGAAATGTTTTTCTCTTACCCAGAATTACCCGTCCCTTTTAGCACCTGAGTGACGTCACAATCTGATTGAGCAGCTTGCCGATAAATGTGCCTTGAAGTACATTGGCCAGGCTGCAGGAATGATGCACTGTGCAGCTATGTTACCATGGTCGGTCCTAACAGAGGTTAAACCAATGCACAAGTTGTGATAAGCTGGACTCAGTGCTGTTTACTGTGTCACACACAGCTGCAAATAACTCCCCAGGACTATGTCATGTTCCAGAATAGAACTGTTGAAAGGAGATGACTACAGATCATTATTCACAGCTATCCTAATACAATTATCAAGCATAAGGAGGATGTGACTGGATTGTTATGGAGATGCATGTATAGTCTATTGATACAGTAGATCCAGAGGTGGATGCACTAGTGATTGGTAGCCGCGATTCTGAGAATGTATGTAAATAATGCAGGTGTCGTCTATTGAAATGAGATGCCCACCTGTGCCTTTCCAGATCCGCTGCATAAATCTGAAGACGCAGCTTCGGATCCTAATTGGCAACATTGGGCAGCCTATCGGACATCTCAGTAACCCTAAGGATACTCAGAATGTCCACCGCAACAAAGGTGCCGAAACCAGAGAATCTGCACCGGATGACGCAGTCTCTGGCTTCGGCACATCCCCAAATTGGAGGCATCATGCCTCCGATTTTTGCAACGGTCCCCTTCTCCTCTCCCAAATGCCGCCAGCTTGTCACTCGAGCTGCGGCATACAGCATGTTACAAACGGGGTCACAGTGAGATTGCGGCACATGTGCAGTCCCCAAACCATTGGTCAACTGTGACCGAACCAGGACTGCGTCCGGGACTGAATCAACACCTAAGATAGGAGGAACTCGTTTAGGCTGTGTGTGTAGAATAGTAGTCAGACCACAGTTGCCATTTTACTAGGAGAGAGGAGGCTGAAGCCAAGAATCTCTATATCATAGCTCCTTTAGTTGTTAGAAAGATTTAGATCTTAGAAAGGGACGGAAGGACCAGGTTTATCCAACATTAGGGCTGATTGGATATTATGAGCAACTTCTCCATTTTATATTTTATCTCTCTCCAAGGCTTGATACATTTTTCCTATAGCCTTGATTTGATGGACTTTTGTCCTAAATCCAAAACAGTTGAGAGGTGACACTTGCCCCTTAAATGTGGATGGGCTGGTTTTCAAGTAGGGGATAGGACCTATGAGCGACCCAACACTTTGGAAACGCTGGCATGCCAACATGGAATAGTCATACTCTGTTTACCATGACTACACCACTTACCCATGAGCACAGCGCCACAACCAAAAAATATAAATGTTGGGAGGCCAGATTTATAATTGTTCTGTATACAAATATCATCCCCTTGCAATGGCATCCGTTTTCTTGCAGCTACTGTACTGTTACTTGAATCTGTCCCTAAGAATTTTAGGACCGAATCCAGTAAGCTGCATAATCGCTGTAATTTACCGTGATTGCCCTTTTTTGGGCTTTTGTGGCATTTTGTCACTAAAATGGGATTTTCGAAGGTACGCGCGCTCCCGTGATTCGCATATTCGATTGCAAATGAGCGGAAACAGGATTACCGCGAAAATTGTTGGTAGCAGTGAAAAGTGAATAAAAAAAAGTAAAATCTGCCTGGAATCCCCCCCCCCCCCCACCACCAAAAAAGAAAAAGAAAAAAAGCTAAACTAACATCAGATAACAGTATAAAAGTTTATTATTGGTTATAATAAAAAGTATTTCTGGTTCTTAAATTGGGTCAATTGGCTGTTATATGCATTTTTAAAAAGTGTAAAAAAAAATGACAGAAAGCTGTTTTTTCAGCTGAATAAGTGCTAAAATTATATTTGGGGTACATACAAATGGATATATATTTGGGTAATTTTAGGGGACTTTTAAAACAAGTGGAAACAGACTGATTACTCCCACCTGCAAGTCTAAAAACACTTATCCCACTCACAAAGCACCCCAATATGCCTGCCCATTCCTTGTACCCCAATTTCCATAATTTTGCACTCTAAAAATGACATTATTATTATTATAATCCTTTATTTATATGGCGCAACATGGGATCCGCAGCGCCCAATTACAGATAAAACAAATAAGCAAAACATGAAGACAGTGACTTACAGTTCAATACAATATAGGACAAGTACAGGGTATATAAACATAGCTGTGTCAGTAAACAGCACTAAAATAAGTATCAGGGTGGCAGAAAACAAAGGGATTTGGTGCAGTAAAAGGGAGTACTGAAAAGTAGATAGGTTAAGTAAGAGACGTTCAAGCACATGAGGGAAGAGGGCCCTGCTCGTGATAGCTTACATTCTAAAGGGGAAGGGCACACAAACGGGTAGAAAGTGAGCGTGGGCCACAGAGGGCTTTTATGGGCAATAAAATAAACATGTCATTAATGGGCATTAAAAATAACTAAAAACTTCTAAGTGCCTAATTAGTAATTCGGGAGGGGGGGAGGGGGTCAGAACCAAATCCTGACATTTGTTCCCCAAGTTTATTACCTGCTCAGAATTGGTGGATTGCAAATCCATTTTTACGGACAATTGAATAGGCCTACATGCAAATTTACTGCGATTCGCTGTTAATTCATGTTTATCGTGGCCAATTGAATTCTGCCCTAAGGCCCAAATGTATTAAGCTTTAACAAGAGATAAAGTGGAGACGGATATGTAAATTTACAGTTAGGAGCTGATTGGCTGGTGCGTTATCACTGCTTTATCACTTCTCCAGGTTTATTGCATTTGCCCCAAAGAGTAATAAATGACCAACCAATCAGCTTCCTAACTGCCATGTCACATGCTGTGTTTGAAAAATGACAGTTAGGAGCTGGTTGGCTGGTCATTTATCACTCTTTGTCCGTCTCCACTTTGGGGTCTATTTACTAAGCCTTGGATGGAGATAAAATCTTTGGAGAAAGTACCAGCCAATCAGCTCCTAACTGTCATTTTTTAAACACAGCCTGTAACATGACAGTTAGCAGTCAATTGGCTGGTGCTATCTCCAGCGATTTTATCTCCATCCAAGGCTTAGTACGTAGACCCCTTTATCTCTTGTTAAAGCTTAATACATTAGGGGTAAATGTATTATAGAGGCATGGATTGTGCGCTATAACACTTCCTGCTTCGCCTCATTACTGAGGTGAAACCGGAAGGGACATCGGCTTGATGTATTAACATCTTGTCTGCCGAAGCCTCTGGCGATGTCCCCCGAGCACATAGCGCATAAGCTCAGTGCTAAAGCGCTTGTCTTCCTGTCCCGGCCGGCTTCAGTGCGCTTGCGTGGGATCTTGCTACTCACGCGAGATCCCCTGCGCACTCCGGAGCCGGCACACGCCACAGCCCATATCGTTCGTTCTTACATTTACCCCTTAGATGGATAATACAAGGAAATATCTTGCATTGCTGAACATATTCTTTGCACTGAGGCCCAGCGGTAGCCGCTCAGCAAAGGGATGCAGTGCAGGTAGGCGCCAGGTGGGAGAGGCGCTCTTTCTGCTTTGCATCCCTGTGCTGAGCTGCTGCTGCTGTCCCTGCTACTGCTGCTGGCTGCTGCTGTTACACTCTATGATATGCAGTGGCGCCGGCAGCACAAAGCCCCCTCCTCTCCCCCTTCCCTCCCCTGTGTGACGAATGCAGTGGCCGAAGGAATCCAAAGGGGACGGAGCTAGATGGGACTAAGGGGCGGAGCTAGATGGGACCAGGCTGCAGCAGGAGGATGAGCTGCTGCTACAGCTCCGGCCAGCCAGCTGCCAGACTTCCTTAGGTAAGTTTCTGGAAAGAGAGTGAGTGTGTATGTCTATACAGTATCTGTGTACACTGTATATATGTGTGACGGTGTATATGTGTAATGTATGTACAGTATGTATGTGTGTGTGTGTATGTATATATATGTATATGTGGTGTGTGTATCTGTGTGTGTATGTGTGACTGCGGCATAATGTGTGTAAGCGGCACTGGTACATGGGACGTTACATGTGTAAGCGGCAGTGGTACATGGGGCATTACGTGTGTAAGCGGCAGTGGTACATGGGGCATTACGTGTGTAAGCGGCACTGGTACAGGGGGGCGTTACGTGTGTAAGCGGCACTGGTACAGGGGGCGTTACGTGTGTAAGCGGCACTGGTACAGGAGGCGTTACGTGTGTAAGCGGCACTGGAACAGGGGGCGCTACGTGTCTATGCGGCACTGGTACAGGGGGCGTTACGTGTGTAAGTGTCACTACTACAGGGGGTGTTACGTGGGGATACGGTTATTAGGTCGACACCATGTTGGTCGACAGTCATTAGGTCGACCACTATTGGTCGGCATGCATTAGGTCAACAGGGTCACTAGGTCGACAGTGTCATTAGGTCGACATGGACTAGGTTGACTAGGTCAACCTAATGACTGTCAACCTAAGTTGTGTCGACCCAACGACCCATACC